>NC_082693.1:29380874-29996869 GCF_949987515.2 Delphinus delphis | reverse complement strand
TTGTACAACATGAGGAATATAGCCAATATTTTGTAATAACTGTAAATGGAAAGTAACCTTTAAAAATTGTGTAAAAATTTTAAAAATTTAAAAAAATGAGACATTACTACACATCTAAAATGAGTAAAAATAAAGCTTGACAATACTAAAAAAAAATAAGAAGAAGAAAATAAAAGTGTTACTATGAGTGCCGTGTTGAGATTATTGGGAGAAGGCAGGAGTGGAAGCAGGAAGCTAGGAGGCTATAGATTAGAATTGATAGGTATAAATTTCCTACCAGGGTGGGTAAATTAGCTCCTTAACTGTTAGTGTGCAAGTGCCCATTAGACTCTCCACATCTTTTTCATTGACAGAATTAGCTTAGGCATAATAAGCATTTTATTATCCTATTCTTTGGTTGGTAAAGCAATTCATCATGACGATAAAATAATGTTTCCCAGTTTTCCTATGTAATCTAGCCAGAAACTCTGGAACTTTGACCACTCAATCACAAATGACGTTTCATATTGTGAAACATATGGGTATACTAAATACTTTTTTTGATCAGGTGATAGGATTTAGTGTAAAACTTTTTGCTGAAATAAAAAATCAGGATGCAAGTGATTAAATAAAAAGAAAAAATTTAAATCCTAAAATAGGGACTTCCCTGGGGGCACAGTGGTTAAGAATCCGCCTGCCAGTGCAGAGGACACAGGTTAAAGCCCTTGTCCGGGAAGATCCCACATGCTGTGGAGCAACTACCCATGTGCCACAACTACTGAGCCTGCGTGCTACAACTACGGAAGCCCTTATGCCTAGAGCCCATGCTCTGCAACAAGAGAAGCCACCGCAATGAGAAGCCTGTGCACGAATGGAAGAGTAGCCCCCGGCTCGGCACAACTAGAGAAAGCCTGTGCACAGCAACGAAGAACCAAAGCAGCCAAAAATAAATAAAAGTTAAAAAAAAAATCCTGAAATATTAAGTAGATAATGAAAGCAATGATTTTTGAATTTCAACATGTCATATTATAGATAGATTAAATTTTAGAATTATTCTGTGTATATTGCTTCAAAAAATTTTTTAAAGAGGTGAGAAATATATGCACTTGTATTATGAGTATATGGTATTATGAGTCAAAAAAGTATAATATAAATTAATTTTCCCCAATTTTAGCCAAGCAAACAAAATCTTTTTCCTTAAGATAGTCTTAAAGCATTGGGGCTTATAAATTTGCTTTTATTTTTAAGTTAGTAATGTCAATCTTTTGGTATCTCGAAGGAGAGATATTATTCAAAAGGCGGGAATTTTAAAATGATTATTTCAGTGTTTTATTTGCTTTTATCTGTAAACCTAATTATTTTTTGTAACTTTCAGCCAAACAATCATGATAGCATGTGTCAGCCCTTCAGACAGAGATTTTATGGAAACTTTAAATACCCTGAAATATGCCAATCGAGCTAGAAATATCAAGAACAAGGTGATGGTCAATCAGGACAGAGCTAGCCAGCAGATCAATGCGCTCCGTAGTGAGATCACACGACTTCAGATGGAGCTTATGGAGTACAAAACAGTAAGCTAATGGTTTTGACTTTGCATTTTGTGATACATTTTGTGTACACAGTGATACCTTTTTGTGATGGCTTGCACATATATGTTTCTGGAGTCTCTTTGTCATAGTGGTGGCATCTTTCCTTTTGGAGGTAGAATTCTCTAGTTTTATGTGTGGGTAGCCTTTAATAATGTTCAGTCTAACAACCTGACCAGCCTCTTGTTTCAAAATACTTCCTTCCCAGTCAGATTCTTTAGTGACAAATGCTCAAAGGAGAGATGTAGTAGAGGGAAAAGGATCTCTTGCCTTGAGGCTGTTAAGACAAAAGTGCTCTTGGTTGTAGAATTGCATAATCCTGCAGTATCCTTTAACAAAACTCTTGTGTATTTAAAACTTCTCAATCAATAGGGAAATATTTTTCTTTTCTAGGGTAAAAGAATAATCGACGAGGAGGGTGTGGAAAGCATCAATGATATGTTTCATGAGAATGCTATGCTACAGACTGAAAATAACAACCTGCGTGTAAGAATTAAAGCCATGCAAGAGACGGTTGATGTATTGAGGACCAGAATCACACAGCTTGTTAGTGATCAGGCCAACCAAGTTCTTGCCAGAGCAGGTATGTATGTAGGGTGGGATGAGTGAGGGATTACTTTTGGAGAGCAGGAAATATTCTTCATATTTGTTAACTCTGTGGAATATTTGAAGTGAAAAAGTCAATCTCTGTGTATACAATCTGTGATTTTAAGTTAATACTTAATTTGTAAATAATACATTCTTACAGAAATAAAATATGCCCTATGCTTCATCATATTATCTTACTTTCTGCTCATGTAATTAAGGGCAGGAAATTTGCTGTTTAAATTATGTTTCAAAGCATTATTGTTTGTTTCTATAACTTTGTTTTTTCTCTCATTCTGTTCTGTTGAATTTTAAAGGAAATTCTTTTTTTAGTTAATTTTTATTGGAGTATAGTTGATTTACAATGTTACTTTCTGCTGTACAGCAAAGTGAATCAGTTATACATATACATATATTCACTCTTTTTTAGCTTCTTGTCCCATATAGGTCATTACAGAGTATTGAGTAGAGTTCCCTGTGCTATACAGTAGGTTCTTAGTAGTTATCTATTTTTATATATAGTAGTGTGTGTATGTCAGTCCCAATCTCCCAATTTATCCCTCTCCCCCTTTCCTTATTTTATCCTGCAGGTGAAGGGAATGAGGAGATTAGTAATATGATTCACAATTATATTAAAGAAATTGAAGATCTCAGGTACAGTTCACATTCTGTAATATATAATGCACGTATTTTGGGTTTTGCAGTGAAGTATTATTGCTATTTTTTGGGCTTATTTTGTAGTAACTATTCACAGTGATATTTCAGCCCTTTGGTCAGGTTAACTTTAGGGGAATAGGTACTTGCCTATAACGGAACATATGAGAACATAACGTCACAAACTACTTTCCTCTTCCTACATTATCTTCCTGGGTTATCCTCCTGCTCTTGTTGTTATACCCTTAATTGGAAGCTTAATTGGTGTAACAACAGGCATAATTGGTGTAGATGAAGTTACCTCCCTGTGCCTCTTCACCCACCATTTGGGAATGGTCAACATCAATAAGTCATCTCTAATTTTTAAAATCTCCCATTACTCCTGTTCCCTTATACGTCTTCAACTATTCTATATGTGTGAGTCATTGCATCCCTACCAATTTGCCTGCCTCTGTGGTATATACAAAGGCTCATTCATCACCCACATTTCACACACATATTGCAAATACTCACAGTATGCCAAGCATCATGCCATGGACTGAACAAGTATGACATAAACAAAGAGTTCACAGTCTAGGTGGGTCAACTTACATAAATAGTCACATGTAGTAAATGGAATGACAGAAATCAGTAAATAGAACACCCATGCCAGGTGTGGGAATGTGGAGGGGACCACTGAGCACAGACTGGAAGAATTGGGGTCAGAAAGTAGATCAAGGACACTAATCATTTCTATAATATTTTCAGGTTCCATGGTTTGCCCTGATGGCTGAGCTGCTTTCTCTTTAAGTAGAACTACAGTCAGCTCCATTGGGAGCACCTAAATAGCTCAGATCTCACTTTTGTTATCCATTTGCAGAAAATAACCAAGTGAGAGATTATCTTTCACAGCTACCCTAACAATTCTCTGTCTTGTATTTGTGTTCTGTTTCCCTCTCTCTTCCTCTGGTTATTCTAGAGATTCTTAAACAGAGATGAGTAGTGTTTCTACTGTTTCTGCCTCCGTAAGGCACACCAGGTCCCTTAAAAGCTTCAAAAAATAAAAACCAGTGAGAAAACATCTGATGTAGCAATAGATAAAGTTACTCAAATAACTATTACTTTTATTCTGTTTATATATTTCCAAACTTTACCTTTTTGATGGAGACCTTTGGGACCTTAGGTTGTAGTTCTGGTCAGCTGCCAAACTGGACTTGCAGTTTCCATCTTGTGTTGGCAGTGCTCTTTCCTGCCTACTGCCAAAAACTTGTCCTCTGACCAGTCTCCTGTGTTTCCTGACTCTGTAGACCCCATCTTTACCATTCCTTCAGACAAAACTAATATCTCTGTCTTTTAGTTCCTAAAGATTCTTTTCCTGCTCCTAGTCTGCTTCTTTTTATCTTTTTTTATTTTCTTGGCACTGGTCAATTGTTAAGGCTGATTCCATACTCTGGTTCTTGGGCTTGATTTCCTCTCTTCCATCATGTATTCTAAGACCATATCTAAGCTTGATCTCATTATTTGGTGAATGGCTTGACTAGTGTCATTATTTCCTAGAAAACTGACTGAATCATTTCCATTCCTTCTAATAGCTAAAAGGAGCATCTAATATCTTTCTTCTTCAAGTTCTTGAGTTAAGACTATTCTTTAAGCCATCTAGAGAACAATGATGACTCTTAGGCCTTGAGTTCAGTCAGTGATCAAGTCTTTCGTGGTATAGGTTAATAGCTTTTTGGCTCTTTTATTCAGTTTGTCCCATTCATAAAGTGTAGTCTTCTCAGATCTCGGGACTGTAATTTATAATATAAAAATAATTTACATATGAGATAAACATAAATGATCTTTGAATTTAAATTGAATTACCTGCATTGAAATTTTTAAGCTTCTGTTTATTAAGTATATGACCTTGGGCAAATTACCTAACTCTTTGATCTTTAGTGTTTATCTGTAAGAATGAGGTAATAACCTGCTAGTCTCAAAGAGTTATTATGGGGCTCAAATAAAAGAACAGGATGTAAAAATTATTAAATTGAAAAATACTGTAAAGGTCTAACATATTATTATTTAGGTCCAAGTTCTCACATTCTGTTTCATCTACGAAATTCTACTCCAATCCATATTTTAATCAATACTTTCTCTTAGGAAGACATTCATTCACAGCTACTTAAACTTAATGTAAATTATGTAAATGTATTGCTACATGGGAATGTTTATATTTTAAGTCTTATCATTTTAATTATAAAATAATGCTAGTTACCTTTTAATAAATTTACACATCACATTATTTGTTGTGAAATGATAATAGTCATAATTAATCTTAGTTTTCTGGAGTTCAAAATTTTTGTAGAAATTTCTGAAAATATAGGAAAGTTTTTAAAAAGTTAAAATCACCCATATTCTCACCATTCCAAGAACTGATGTTAACATTTTGGTATATCTCTTCAATAATTTTTCAATGCATACTTTAGCAAAATTTGTATCGGGGTGTATGTATTGCTTTGCTATCTATTCTTTGAAATGTGACAAGATATTAGGATCATTTTTTAATGTTATTAAATATTTTTCTAACATGGTTTTTGCATGGCTCCATGAGTACTGTCTCATGGGTTGTAATTGATTTATTTATCTAATCCCCTACTGTTAGATAATTATATTGTTTCCAACTTTTTGATAAGAATAGTTATTATTTGTTAAAAACATTATTAGGTGAGTTTTAAATTCATTGTATCATCATCCTCATAACTGTCCTAGGGAAGTATATATTTTCATCTCCATTTAATGAAGGATTTAGAGATTCTGTGAGTGAAAAAGCTGAGATGATATTCAGTAAGTGAAAAGGCTGAGATGCAAGCCTCAGTTTATTCCTTCCCAAGGAAGTCTGTGTACTTCCCCTCATGCCTCACTGCTTGGTCTCCTATTAAATGAAATGCAGACAGCAACAAGTGTGTGATTGGGTGAGTAGGAAGAGAAGGAGAGGCAAAGAGAGAGATGTTATCTCTACAGCCCATACAAAAAGCAGGATCTACTAATGTAGTGTGGGGTTGGTGGAGTTGGAGGTGAGCCCTAAAGGTTTCAGCCTCTATTAGCACCAGGACGGAAGAAGCATTAAAAATATGCCCCAACCAAATGCAGATTTTTAAAATCAGGTAATAATCAAACACAAATTGATTATTATATAAATGAGCCAATTAAAAACAGGTCATTAATTGATAGCTAATTTATATTTTCATTCATTTTTTAAAAGGGTCTTTTTAAAAAAATTAATTTATTTATTTGTTATTTGTATTTTTGGCTGCGTTTGGTTTTCGTTGCTGCGCGCAGGATTTTCTCTAGTTGTGGCGAGCGAGGCTACTCTTCATTGCGGTGCGCGGGCTGCTCATTGCAGTGGCTTCTCTTGCTGTGGAGCACGGGCTCTAGGCACGTGGGCTTCAGTAGTTGTGGCATGTAGCCTCAATAGTTGTGGTGTGCGGGCTCTAGAGCTCAGGCTCCGTAGTTGTGGCTCATGGGCTTAGTTGCTCCGCAGCATGTGGGATCTTCCTGGACCAGGAATCAAACCCGTGTCCCCTGCATTGGCAGGTAGATTCCTAACCACTGTGCCACCAGGGAAGTCCCCTTCATTCATTATTAACATTCATTATTATGTACCCAGGCTTTGTGCTAGATATTGAAAATATAGAAAAGTGTAAATTTTTACTGAGTTTTTATCATTAAGCTGCGTTTTTATACTTAGGTTGTCCTCTTATTAAAAAATGACAGCATTATATTCAGAATTTTCTTTAAAATAATTTTGAAATCATTTAACTTAAAAGTTTGTACACAGCTATTTAACCATTTTAAAACATTGTAACTGTTGCAACACCAAATATAAAGTAAAACAATTTCATTAAAGAATATATAGGACACTTATTTGTAACATATTCACTGATTTGTGTATATTCTGTCTCTAGTTGATTTCAACAGTGTCATGAATAATTTTGGTAGGCAGTGTAAAAACACAGCTGACTGTGCCTTCTAGAGCTCAGTAGTTGCAAATAATCTAGCACCTTCCTCTGAAACATTTGAACATATGGCAAAAGTGCTTAGTAATGTAGTTTTGAGACAGAGATAGTGGGTAGTATTTTCTCCTTATAACCTTGTCTCAATCACCCTTGTGCCAAATTGACCTGGGAAATTTATTATACTGAAGTAGATAATTGTGTTCTTTTATGGTTTAGATCAAATGGTCTAAAGGAACTGGCCTAGAGGACTCTCTGAATCCCTTGTAGTCTCAAGAATCCAGGCTCTTTTAGGATCTTATCATTCAGTGTTATTACTGACAGCACATACATTATTTTCCTGTCATTATGAGGACCGCTTGAGCAAACAAAAGAATGTTTTTAATTATCAAACTCGGGTTTCCTTGGAGATTTCATCTTTTCCCATGCCATATTCAGGAGCCAGATATCTTTCAGCCAGTTAGAGGCAAGTTTGGCTAACTATTCCTTACAAAGATTTGGAAATGTTATTATAGCATGATGAATGAGGAACAGGAAGGAAGGGAACCATGCTGCTTGCACATTTTAAGTTTCAAAGATGAGTTTACAAAGCAAGGATAACTAGTGCCTATTGACCAGAATGCAAGTAATCTAATTATCACTGGCACTTTTGAGCACTAAGAGTGTTACTTCAAATTTACAGTTATTTGATCAGGAAATTTTAAAAATATCTTAAACACTAATGTTTGTGAACACATATGTTAAAAAAGCCATACCTTGTAGCAATGTTGAAATACATTTTGGGAAACTTTTTAGCTTGCAAAACAACTCATTTAAAATGTTCCCTGTTTATTCTTAGAGTTGTCAAGTTTGCAGAGATGGAAGGTAGAATGGTGGTTGCTAGGGAGGAGAGGGGAATGAGGAGTTAGTGTTTAATGGGTACAGAGTTTTAATTGGAGAAGATGAAAAAGTTCTGAAGGTAGATGGTGGCAATGGTTGCACAACAGTGTGGGTGTACTTTTTGCTGTAGAACTTAGAGATGGTTAGGGAGGTAAATTTTATGTTAAGTATTATTTACCACAATAATAAAATGTTTCCAACTTAAGTGTATTTTTATTCATTAGGGCAAAATTATTAGAAAGTGAAGCAGTGAATGAGAACCTTCGAAAAAACTTGACAAGAGCCACAGCAAGATCACCGTACTTCAGTGGATCATCAGCTTTCTCTCCTACTATAGTATCCTCAGACAAAGAGACCATTGAGATTATAGATCTAGCTAAGAAGGATTTAGAGAAGCTGAAAAGGAAAGAAAAGAAGAAGAAAAAAAGGTAGTGCTATAAAATCACTGCTATACTGCTAATTACTTTTCAGGCTATTTTAATTTGCAATTGCAATGAGTATACATAGTCTCATAAGTATACTAATAAATAAAATGTCATTTAACATAGGTGACAATTATAATTATATACTTTTAAAGATTTATCTCTACTTGTATGTAAAAAAATTAATTTATTTATAATAATATGGTAGTGAATTTTATTTAGACTATAAGGTAAAATTACTATTAGAAATTATTTTATTATCTTTTCAAATAGCTGCTTTTGCATTCCATTCATCTTTTCTGCAAAGCTTGTTCTACCATTACTCAATATTTTCATTTTTTTTCCATTTTCTAATACAATTAAATAGTCTCATTGATATATTCTGCTTCCTGTCTAGATTAGTTTAACTAAAGGCTAAACTAATTCATCAGACTGTCATTTAATATCATTTGGTCTCTTAAGTATTTTCTGTGGGCTCTAATTTGATTATGTGAAAGTTATTTATGTTATTTCAGGCTTTCTGACTCTTCCAACAATGAGTTACTCAGCTTTTCACCACTGTTCTAGGCTTCCTTTTCCTTGCATCCTGGTAATATCTCCCTCTGAAATCAACTGGATGCAAAGAAGAGGAGGAAAATTAAAATATGACCACTTGTAATCTATGAGTGGTTAAAACCTCATAAATTGTTTACATGTTTACATATTGATTCTATGGTGCAGTCAAATTACTTACATAGAATATATTTTGAACGTGCCAGTCAAATTAATTTTAAGCATTTTTGGCTAGATATTCCAAAGGGGGAAAAGATATCTTATTTGTCAAATAGCTTGTTATGGAGGTGCACTTTTTAGAATTACTATTGACATTTAGTCTAGCTGCTGCTTTGCTCAGTTTATTTAGAAATTTATTTTGACAACCAAGCATTTCTTCTTTGAATAGTCAGTTGACCAAAGTTATTAGAGGTTTAAACTCTCCAAATTAATTCTGCTGTTTGTCCTTGAGTTAAAAAGGACTGATTAGAATAATTAAAACAAGGAGTTGCACATCTATGGTTAGGAGGCATTGCAATTGAAATTGCATTCTTAAGATACTAATGTCTTAAAAGATGTTGCTCATGGATGGCTGATTATGGCAGCATTAAGAAATATATAATGGTTAGTTCTTATGCAGGGCAATTAAAACTGTAACAGTGTTCACAGAATTATCAAAACTGGTTTGACCCAACATGCTGTGGAAATGAAAATGAGACTTCTGCACATGACTTAACATTTATTTGTAAAATTCAGTTGTGTAGTTGGTCAAAATGTGAAATGGTATGACTTGTTTTTAATGGTGTAGGTGGTTTGTGTTCATGAATAATAAGTAAGGATAAGCAAGGGTATATTTCTTAAGGTCATGAACTGATTCTGCTCTTTCCTTTTGAGGTAAATTTAGAGATGTTACCATAATCACCTGTTGGGTATGAATAATAAAAAACAGATAGGGATCCCAATAGAAACCTAGGCACTTTTGACGTTTTTATAGTGATCATAGGTACCCTAAATTTATACCTCTGATGCAGGTTATTTCTGTGACAATGCAGGGTTGTAAGGTTTTTGACTGATAAATAGTTCTATTTTACTCAGCTTGATAAAGCATTTCATTTATCACCAATAACTTTTAGCTGCATGTAATGTAAATTCCTTTCTTAAAAATATTGGTAAGCTCTCATTTTAGCCAAAGGGTTTGCTAAAGTTGAAACAAAAAATAATAAAGAGTTGTTGTTGAAACAAAAAATAATAAAGAGTTGTTGTTGAAACAAAACATAATAAAGTGTTTAGAATGACAGCAGCTTTACTGAAGTTAGTGATTAGTCTTCTACAGGAACTCTGGAGGGAGTAGCTTCTGTTTGGATATATTGATTCTGGTTAAGTTGTATTACATGCCTCATATTTACTTATTTTATTTATCAAAGAGAACATTGCAAAATTTGGTTCTACCTCAACCTTGCATATATAGTAAGTAAGTTCAATTTAAAATCGTTTGGAACTTGGAACTAATTTTTCTCTAGAAAGTGTTACAAGTACATAATGTCCAGGTTTCCCAACTCACTCACATGAAATGATATTTACTCATTCTATAGTGTGGTAAGAGCAATTCAAAAGGGAATAGGAAAAGGAAAATAGGGGAAAGAAACTTTGTTTCCCTTCCATGAATGTAGACCAACCTTTGGGGGAAAATATGAATTTCCGCCTTAGCCATTCTCTCTTATTCCTACCTACTGACCTTCTGTGTCCCCATGCTACCTTGATTCATTCCTCCCTTATGAGGTCAGTTCTCATGTAATTCTTCCCTAGCCCGAAGCACTCCCAGTTTCAAAATCATCTACTTTCTTCTCTCATCTCCTTAAATTCAAAGTTGGAAACAAAGCCATCTGACTAGAGAAAGGAACTCATTCCAGTGGAAATGACTTATAACTAATAAAATTCCTCTAGGGATATTTGTAATTTTGAAAGAGGAAGCATTAATCCAACTATCGAAAATTTGGGCAGTAACCTCATTAAGAAAAAAAATTAAATAGTGTAGGGAAGATTTTTGTTACCCCTTTTGGTTGACAGTTTCCAAAACCTATCTGGGGTTTGGCCTTTGGGTTCAGCTTTGCTCAGCTGTCCCAGTTCTCATAGCTACTTCTGTTTCTCCCACTGAATGCACAAATTCTTTAGAAGCTCCATGTCTTTTAATTTACTTTGTTTTTGTGCTGTTAGCCTTTGGTTGTAGTGACTTCAGGGCCTCTGACACTAAGTGTTGGTTGGTGGAGTGGCAACTGTATCATTTTTATGTCAGAAGCTACATTTGTGTTCAAGGAGGATGCCATAAGTCCTGTTTTACATGAAATTTTCACCCTCTTGTCAAAGTCTTTATCTAAACTACAACCAATTGCTAAGATGTGTGGTTTAAAGGTTGGCTCTTCTTCCTGTGCTTATTTTCTGTTGAGATGTAAAATAATCCATAAGTGTAGGTAGTAAGAAAATAAGGAAGAATAATCGAATAGACTACATTGACTATTTTCTTTAGTTACACAAATGTTAGAATGGTTAGCAAGATTTGTCATCCCCCCCCCATTTAACTGTGGAAGAGGTATTATAAATGGAACTAAATGAAATAAAGACTGAACTCCTTTAAATTATGGAGAAGTATCAGATTATTAGTTTATATCTCTGCCCCTCTACTGTCATTTGGAACTATTGATTGTAGTGATTTTTTAAAGAGACAATTGGGAAGGCATCTAAAGTTTATCTACTTATTAGCTCACATTATCCATATGTTTTAATATAGCTCTCTAGTGTAAGGTAAACAAAATTTCATGCTGAAAATAGAAAATTTGGGTTTTTTGCTAGGGAACCATATCCTTTGAGTCATTATAGCTCATTATCATCAGTATAAGCCTAGATTAGACTTTTTTTTTTTTTTTTTACTTTTTTTGCTGTATATGGATAAAGAAAATTTACCATTCATACATTGATCCCCATATTTTTGAATATCTAGCTTTAAATGACTTGCATTATAAAAAATTCACTCATTCATCAGACTGCATTATTTGTATTTAGTGGTGTCAGGTTGAAACTCTAGAAACACAGAGATTTCTTAGGCGATGGCTTTTCTTACCCTTTTCTAGACATTATACTGGACATTTTGATCTCTGGTGAATATCACTCTGCAGAATTTTTTTCTCAGAAAGATTGCTAGTCTCTTCTTGCAATAGCAGTATATAAGTTGATTGTGAAAAACAATCACAGGCCAGCAAATAAAAATCATGTTATAAAATTAAAATGAGAACTGCCTTGATGAAATAATTCATAACTAAGACTCAATCTCTTCATTTTAAAATACTGATGATTCTGAAAAAATATTTTTTTTTGGAATTCAGGCAGAAGTGTACTATATCAAGATTGCTATATGCTTAATCAGAGCCTAGCACATCTATCTTTTTGTCTACATGAGAGATACTGGTATTCAGTACATTCCACTGAGTAAAGATTCCCAATTCTGTGTATTGAATATTCTTTAAATGTCAAAGCTTTTAAATACATATTTATAGTTTTTCTCATACTTTGCTGGTTGAAAAATAATCTTACTAATGGAATGTACTACATTTCCCATTTTATTGCTACCTTTGCCTTAGATATATCTTTTTGGTAGTCTAGTAATTAGTACAGTGATATTAATTTTCAGTTAATAAAATTACAGTTTTCCACTGATATCATAACAGTCATATTCATTTGACCATAATACCATTTCATGTATAATTTTGAAATAGAATTTTTTTTAGATTTAGTGATGTTCACATGTAGTATATTGAAATAGAAAACAAGTTTAAAAATTAGTATCCTAGTATGTAGTATTAATGGTATTTTCATATTATGGTATAAAGGCATTACTTTTTGAAGTTCTTTTAATGATGCCATAAAAAGGTATTTTGTAAAGGTTTACAAGGAAGAGAGGATATCATTGGAAGTAGGTTTTTTTTTTGGAATCTGAGAAAATTGATCCATTTCAGGTTAAAAAAAGCAATGGCATCCAAATACTCTTACTGTTTATCAACTTTATAAATTGAGACTGTACATTTTACTGCTGAATAATTTCAACTGATAGTCTATATATACTCTTCTTAGATATAATGCTGCTTGTTTTTCTTACTTTTTATTCATACAAAATGTATTGCCTTTTTACTGTGTATTGTCCTTTGATGATATCTTTTAAAATTTATTTTAAAGTCTTCAAGCTCATGTATCATTTTTACCTTCTTATCACTTTCGCTTTTTACTGTCTGGTTTGTCCTTCATTGGCTTGGCCTTCCAATACTGTGCCTCGTGATTTTGAAGGCTACAGAAACTTGAGGAAAGCAATCGAGAAGAAAGAAGGTTGGAATATTTCCCAGGTTTTTTATTAAAATGTCATTTAAATACTTAGTTGCCATTCAAAAGGATATATGCTGTAGAATTATAGATTGTTTCAGACTAGATTAGCTTGGTGCTCCTAAAAATAATGATGATTTTATAAAATTAACAAAAACACTGAAAATATAAAAAAATACTTTTTAAGAATAAAAGCCAGTGGTTATATGAATTAAAATTCAAGAATTTCATGTGAATTTAGAATAGATTATCATAATTTTGATGGCTAAAAATGGCCCAAGAACCCCACCCTTTAACTTTCAGAATATCCCTTTTGGAAACGTGTGAACAGACAGGGAATTATTAATTCGGTGGGAATTCGCATTTTGTTGCAGCACATGCTAAGTCATGGGTGGGTTCATTCTCATCTCTTCCTTATTTTGTGTAATCTTTGTTAGGAAAACAACGTTAAAATGGCAACAAAGTAAAAGGAAACTGTGGCCTTACTACAGATAAGATTTATAAGGCATATTTAAGGAGGAATTAGAAAAACAAGTTTTGCTTTTAAAATGTACCTGAAGTCAGCATCAAAAACAGGATCTTCTTGGGCTTTCCTGGTGGCGCAGTGGTTGAGAGTCCGCCTGCCGATGCAGGGGACACGGGTTCGTGCCCCGGTCTGGAAAGATCCCACATGCCGCGGAGCGGCTGGGCCGGTGAGCCATGGCCGCTGAGCCTGCACGTCCGGAGCCTGTGCTCCGCAACGGGGGAGGCCACAGTAGTGAGGCCCGCGTACCGCCAAAAAAACAAAAAACAAAAAAAAAAGCCAGGATCTTCTCTTTTTTTTTCCATTTGAAATTTGAGCAAAATTTAGAAGCACTGCTTCTGAACTCCCAATATAATAAAAATTTGCATTTTACTCATTCAATATTATGATTATTTAACCAGGTATCAAGTAGTATTTTACTTCTTATTAGAACTTCTCTTTATAGATTTTTCTAAACGTCTCATGATTACAATATCAAAATAATTAAGAAAATAAACTGGTTTCAAAATAATATTAACTATTTTAGAAGCACCACTTTATAATTTTATTTCTTACTAAAAATAAGCCTTGGGGCTTCCCTGGTGGCTCAGTGATTGGGAGTCCACCTGCTGATGCAGGGGGCGCGGGTTCGTGCCCCGGTCCGGGAGGATCCCACGTGCCCCGGAGCGGCTGGGCCCGTGAGCCGTGGCCGCTGGGCCTGCACGTCTTGAGCCTGTGCTCCGCTGCGGCAGAGGCCGCAGCGGTGAGAGGCCCGTGTACCGCAAAAATAACCAACCAACCAACCAAACAGAAAATAAGCCTTGAGAACTTTTACTGTGCAACAATTAAACTAATCTCTTACTTTAAATAGATGAAACCGTAAATTATATTTTCTTTAAGTTATTTAATAATTTACATTCCACAATTATACCCTACATATTACATAGTATTCTAAAGTTTCTATAATTTATTCTAGAATTATATTTTAATTATATAGTTAAATTAAAATATAATTCTATAATTAAAATATAATTCTATCTGTAGGTCATCTTAGGACTCACCTAATTAGTTTATATTTAGGACATTATGTTTATCATTGGAATTAAATTAGAGCATTAAAATGTGAAAAATTTTCTCTTTCGAAAGGTCAAAATAAAATGCATAGTTAAAGTAGTGTAATGGAAACATTTTCCCACCTTAAAATAGTTAAGTCCTTTAAATATACTTAATGAATAGCATTTGCCTCCAATTTTTATATGATGCCTAATAGATAACAAAAGCAGAATTGTTTGGTGTTCTAGGACAGGGCTTCTTAAATATGAATGTGCATATAGATAACCTGGGGTGTTGATAAAATGAAGATTCTCACTCAGTAGGACTGACATGGAGCCTGAGATTCTACGTATCTGACAAGCTCCTGGGTGATGCTGATGCTTCTCTGTCTGTGAACTGAACTTTGAGGCAATATTCCAGAATACTGGCTTTGGAGTCATGACACCTGGTTTTAAGTCCCCTTGAGTTGATAAGCTTCACCAGGCCACAGTTTCTTTTTTGGTTGTCAACAAAAATGTTGACATTGCTTGTTAAATGTCAAAGGGTTTAAATTACTTGATTACTAGTGTTCCTTCCAGCTCCAAGATTCTGATTCTATGTAAAGTGCAAACTTACATATTTTTCATTGCTGCTTAGATAGTTATTTTAGATATGAAATTTCCCCACTTTATTGAAGAAAACTTGAATGTTTGCTGTACAATAATCATAAAGTATCAAATTGTGTACTTTAAAAGCTTAAGCCTTACATGATTTATAAAGGTAAATTAATATGAAGTTAACAACTGCTGATTTTTCTGCATCAGAATTGGCACAAACAGCTTATAATACATGAGTTAACTTCATATATAAGTGAAAATAACATTTGTTAAGCTGGATTCTGGTGACTTGGAGGGTGTAGGAGGGTGTGTTAGGTCAAGTATTTGAAACAAGGTGGTTGTATGGCTATAAACCTGAATAAAAGGGAATTTGTGTTGAAGCTTGAAGTAATGAAGGAACTGACAATAACAAAAATTGTATGCTGCAAGAGTTGCAGGTGAGGAAGGGAGACTGCATAGGGGAGGGGATGAGAAATGCTGATGGGAGATATCTTTCCTAACACATGCTCCTTTCCTAGTCTTAAGCCTTAGGCCTGTCTCAAGTATAGCACTACTTGAGTACATGGTGCTGGCCTTTAAATCAGATGATTGGATGAAGGGGGAGTTTCTTTCTAGATTTTCATCTTGAAATGTATGATGATGGAAAATGAACAGTCCTATTATGATACAAGTGATGTAAGATAGGCATTCAGTATATTCAACATTTTTCTCTAACAAGTGATTTAACAAACTCATGGAACCTTGTTATAGTTTACTTGATTCCTCTCCAGTTAAGAGGATTTTATTGATATTCCTACTGGTAGTTTCTTCTCACTCTAGAGATATGCTGTCTTCCATGCATCTTTATGCATCTTTCAATTTGTACTATTCTACTCCAACATAATTAGTGTGTGAGACACATAGGCAGAGGTTCCAAACAGAGGTGCTCATGCACAATCATAGAGATTAATATATTTAGCAAATACTTCATGCACATTTATTATGCACATCCCTTGGGTACTGGGCATGTAATGCTGAGCCAAACAGACATGATCCCTTCCCTCATGAGGCTTACAGTCTAGTGGGGAAGACAGAAATTACAGAAATAACTACCTAAATAAACATAAATTAAGAACTCTGAAAAGTGCTTACAAAGGAAAAGTATTTGTGTTCATCTTGTTCTGAGTTCAAAAATGTCTTTGAGAATTGGGACCTACAGTTAAACATTAGAGTTTAATAATAATACCAGCACCTAAATGAGATTAATTTTTTAGCCTAGAAGCTAAAAATAAGTCCATGTATTAGGGCAATTATTTAATGTAGCAGAATATCTGAAAGAAATGATAGCTGTTATAAAGTTATTCTGATAAAAATTTTAAGCTCTTTCTAGAAGAATTTTATTTGGATAATATTGCTTTATTCAAGTATTCTTAATGATTTAAAAAGTTAACTATAGCACAAGAAGAAAATTTTCATATGTAAATTCATTTAAAATTCACTTTCTTAATATTATTTAGGATAAAATGTAGGAGTCTAATGAACAGAAGTGTAACTTCTGTGCATAATTGATGGTGGTTGCTAAACCCTGAAGGGTCAGAGTGATTTAACTATGTAAAAACTTTGCTCACTATAGAGTCTTCTTTTTCTCATGGCCACTAGGGCTGAAGCAATTAGTTTAGCTATAACATTATGTGACATTAGTATATATCAATAGTTAGGGCTGCTTTACTGATACCTGAAGAGGAAGCTTTTATTTGTATGGTGAATCTTGTGGCAGATCCTGGAATTTCCTATTCAATCAGGGGTCAGGCAGAACTTCAGACAATTCTGATGTGCAGAGACCCATTTCTGTGAGAACATTATGAGAAATAGCCCTGTGCTACAGGTATGACCTAGGAGAAAAGAACCTGTACTATTCTGTTACCAGGGGAGACCTGAACATTGTGATGGATGCAGCCGGTATAGACAAACTTACTGTGGGCAGATGTATTCTGATCTTTAAATTTATTCTTAAATGTATTAGGACATTAATAAAAAATGCAGTTTCTATATCTTTGTATTAAGATGAGAAAAATTTATATATTTAGATGAGAAAACAAAAATGTTTTTTATTTCCATTAAATTTAATTTGCCTACATTCTAGTTGATTGAATGCTATGGTGACTAGTTCTTAGCTGTCTCATCAGGTGTCATGCTCCAGGGTATAATCTATTCCTCAGTGTTTCTAGAAAATAAGATTTTCTCCATTGATATAAATCACTGTACTATGAGTTGAATGGCAGTTTCAATTTTCCTCTGAAGCATCAGACATGATAACTTTGCTGAGTTAAATGATGAACTCTTCTAGTTTGTTTTCAAAAATAATTGATGGTTTTTAAAAATCTGGGAGAAAAAAGTGAACAATTTTCCTCTCTACTTTAGCATCATACACTTTTGCTTCTTTTTTTTTTTTTAGTGTGGCTGGTAAAGAGGATAATACAGACACTGACCAAGAGAAGAAAGAAGAAAAGGGTATTTCAGAAAGAGAAAGCAATGAATTAGAAGTTGTAAGTATGAGAGAATAAACTTGTAATTTTGAGTCCCTGGATTAGGTTGTTCTTGGTTGCTGATAACTGTACTAACTTATATGTAGAAAAGAGAATCGGTTATCATACATCCATTTTAAATTGTGTCCTTGAGGACTTCTTTTCTTCAGAAATGTGAGCTATTAAATATTAGCAACTCACAGTCTTGTGCACTGTGAAAGCATTGTGTATGGGGTGATAGAATACTAAGAGAGATGAAGTACTCTTTGATTTAAGACAGAATTATTGTAAAGTAACCTTAAAATTGTGGATTGATATTTTTAACTTATGAAAAGTGAAATTTTTGTGCTCTTGTACTTTATACTCACAGTCTCTTTTTTTTTTGTATTTATTCATTGAGACTATATTGTGCATATTAAATATAAAGCACCATAATAGAAGCTGGGGCAAAATTAAGTCATATGGCTAGGCACACTTCATAATATTAAGGGAGGAAGAAAAATTCTAACTCTGATTCTGGTTCTTTGTTTGTTTTTTATTGTTTGTTTTTTAAATGAGTATAGTTGCTTTACAATGTTGTGTTAGTTTCTGCTGTACAGCAAAGTGAATCAGTTATATGTATACATATACATCCACTCTTTTTTAGATTTCCTTTCCATTTAGGTCAACATAGATCATTGAGTAGAGTTCCCTGTGCTATACAGTAGGTTCTCATTAGTTATCTATTTTATACGTAAGTGTATATATGTTAATCCCAATCTCCCAATTCGTCCCACCTCTCCCCTTTCCTCCGTGGTAACCGTAAGTTTGTTCTCTACATCTGTGACTATTTCTGCTTTGCAAATAAGTTCATCTGCACCATTTTTCTAGATTCCACATATAAGCGATATTATATGATATTTGTTTTTCTCCTTCTGACTTACTTCACTCTATGGTTGTTTCCATGTCCTGGCTATTGTAAATAGCACTGAAATGGACATTGGGGTGCATGCATCCTTTCAAATTTTGGTCTTCTACGGAAAGATGCCTAGGAGTGGGATTGCTGGGTCATGTGGTAGCTTTAGTTTTAGTTTTTTAAGGAACCTCCATACTGTTCTCCATAGTGGCTGTATCAATTTATATTCCCACCAACAGTGTAGGAGGGTTCCCTTTTCTCCACACCCTCTCCAGCATTTATTGTTTGTAGATTTTTTGATGATGGCCATTCTGACCAGTGTGAGGTGACTTGCTTTTCTCTAATAATTAGTGATGTTGAGCATCTTTTCATGTGTTTGTTTGCCATCTGTATGTCTTCTTTGGTGAAATGTCTGTTTAGGTCTTCCACCCATTTTTTGATTGGATTGTTTGTATTTTTGATATTTAGCTGCATGAGCTGTTTGTATATTTTGGAGATTAATCCCTTGTCAGTTGCTTCATTTGCAAATATTTTCTCCCATCCTGAGGGTTATCTTTTTGTTTTGTTTATGGTTTCCTTTGCCGTGCAAAAGCTTTTAAGTTTGTTTATATTTGTTTTTATTTTCATTACCCTAGGTGGTAGATCAAAAGCAAGCTTGCTGTGATTTTTGTCAAAGAGTGTTCTGCCTATATTTTTGCTTAAGAGTTTTATAGTACCTGGCCTTACATTTAGGTCTTTAATCTATTTTGAGTTTATTTTTGTGTGTGATGTTAGGGAGTGTTCTAATTTCATTCTTTTACATGTAGCTGTCCAGTTTTCCCAGCACCACTTATTGAAGAGATTGTCTTTTCTCATCATATATTCTTGCCTCCTTTGTCATAGATTAGGTGGCCATAGGTGCGTGGGTTTATTTCTGGACTTTCTATCCTGTTCCACTGATCTATATTTTTGTTTTTGTGCCAGTACCATACTGTTTTGATGACTGTAGCTTTGCAGTGTAGTCTGAAGTTCAGGAGCCTGTTTTCTCCAGCTCCGTTCTTCTTTCTCAAGATTGCTTTTGCTATTTGGGATCTTTTGTGTTTCCACACAAAATGTAAAAATTTTTGTTCTAATTCTGTCACACAGTCTCCCTTAATGAGGTAATCAGTTTGCCTTGCCAATATTGTGCTATTAATGGACACAAATCACATTTTAGGAAGAAAGTCAAGAAGTGAGTGATCATGAAGATGAGGAAGAGGAAGAGGAGGAGGAAGAAGATGACATTGAAGGGGGTGAAAGCTCTGATGAATCAGATTCCGAGTCAGATGAAAAAGGTACTTGTCCTTTGGTACAAGGACAAAAATTTATTTTGGGCACTTGTTTAAAACATGGCAGAAAACTCTTAACCTTCTCCAGTTCATCCTTGATGAAAGCACCTTTTATAATTGCTGGCCTATATATGCCCTCCAAGGCTCATGTTCTTCTCTTATTGGATTTTGTCATTGTGTAACTTCCATTCTTATTTGCTACAAATGGTATCTCTTGTCCTTGACCAAAGTGAACACTCTATCTTTTTGCCCTTTTTTAATTTTTGGTATATTCAGGATATTTTCCTTACAGCTGCCAAGTGAATACTTGGATACGGATGATGGTTTTCATGCTCTTATTATGGCCTATCCCAGAATTTTTATTTTCCTCTTTTATAATAGCCAATTATCAGGCAGACTTAGCAAACATTACTTGTGAAATTGCAATCAAGCAAAAGCTGATTGATGAACTAGAAAACAGCCAGAAAAGACTGCAGACACTGAAAAAGCAGTATGAAGAGAAGCTAATGATGCTGCAACATAAAATTCGGGACACTCAGCTTGAAAGAGACCAGGTGCTTCAAAACTTAGGTAAGAATTATATTTAATTCAAATTAAAGTTCAAACTAAATTGTCAAAATAGATTTTTATCCTGTCTTCCTTTACAAGAAAAAAATAATATTAAAAGTCACATTAAATGTTAATTTGTCCCATTATGTTAAATATTACTGTTTATTTTGTTTTTTCATGCTGGTACCTGTCTAGGCTATTTAGTAATTTTTTTCCCAAAGTTGTGGCTAATTGTTTTAATGCCTTGATTTATGCTGGGTACTTTTTTTAAATTAAAATGATAAAAACTTCAATAATTGTTAAATAAGAGTAGATATTAAAAGGCAGAGTGATTGAAAGGCATCCTGGCCTCCTGAGGTTTGTATTTAGGAGGTAGTTCTTGTCTAAGGTCATGAGTTGTAAATCTGTGAAATAAAAATCTGTGTCTCACACAAACAAATACAAATATTTTTTGGTCATTTAGGCTCAGTGGAATCTTACTCAGAAGAAAAAGCAAAAAAAGTTAGGTCTGAATATGAAAAGAAACTGCAAGCCATGAATAAAGAACTGCAGAGACTTCAGACAGCTCAAAAAGAGCATGCAAGGTTGCTTAAAAATCAGTCCCAATATGAAAAGCAATTGAAGAAATTACAGCAGGATGTGATGGAAATGAAAAAAACAAAGGTATTGATTATATTTTCCATTAACGGTAGATGCTGGTGATGCTTGTGTCTTTTGGGACCAAAAAAAAATTATTGTGGTTCTTCCTGTATTCAATAAAAGGTAACCAGTCTTAGAAATGATGCACTTCCTTTTGGCAGTTAAAAGTTGTTTTCCTATAGTCATCCATAGTCAAAGTCTTTCTTTGGAGTAGCTGAAAATCATGTGGTCAGCAGGGCTTCTCTGACTTTAAAAACAAAACAAAACAAAACTCTTATACAAACTTAATAAAAGTATAAAATATTTCAAACATGCAAGAAAGCACAGATAATAACATAATGAACAATATATCCACTGTCTAGTTTACGGTATTAAACATTGCCGATATGCACAAAGCTTCCTATATATCTCTTCCTGATCATATTCTCTTTTCCCTGAGAGGTAACAACTATCTTGAATTTGGTGGTTATCATTCCCATGCATAGAAAAGTACAAGTTTTTTTCCCTTGACCAGAGAGAGTATGTGAATTCTAATCTGTTACTGTTTTTGTGGTGGAACGGATTATTCTTAACTTTTGGTATGAAAATCAATGTTGTTTCCTTAAAATAGGAAATGTGGAAATGATTTAAGGAGTAGATTATTATGTTGTGTAGTTGCTGATGACAGCAAAAATAGCTAAAATAGCTAGGTGCTTACTATGTGCCAGGCACTGTTATAAGCATAGTGCAGGTATTAACTTATTGAATTCTCAGAGGAATCCAATCCCATAGAGCTATTACCTCCATTTTATAGATGAGAAAACCAGTCTAGAGTTGCTAAGTAACTTGTTCAAGGTCACACAGCTACTGATAATAAGTTAGATACCAAAAAATCATTCAAGTTGTAGAACAGCTGGACATTGAATATAAGAAGCATAGAACACTAAGCAGTTTGATAGAAGTATGTTAGAAATGTATTAGAAATATAAATATATTAATCTTACAAAAATAAGAATTGACCATTTAATGTGTAGCAAAACTCCACATTTTTTTCTTGTTAAATATTCAGAATCCTAAGAACATTTTTCCATACATGTGATTTATTTAATGAATATTGCGATAGGGTAATCACAATAGATGTATTTACCTAATATTTTAGGTTCGCTTAATGAAACAAATGAAAGAAGAACAAGAAAAAGCCAGATTGACAGAGTCTAGAAGAAACAGAGAGATTGCTCAATTGAAAAAGGATCAACGTAAAAGAGATGTGAGTGGACTTTAACTCTCAGTTATGTAAGAATATTGTATATCAACAAGATTGTTCAATAAATGAAAGAAATATTTTGATAACTTTATTAAATACAGGTTAAGGACAGTAAATAAGCATTTTATAATTTGGCATTTATTATAGTATGTGGATTATAGTAATTCCATATAAAAGTTTATGAAAAACACTATAATATTATTATAAATTTTATTGGAGGCGTATTTCCTAGATGATCAGATGGAAGAAAATGGCAAATAATGACTGGTTATTTCTAGGGAGACCAAGGAAGTAGTTGCAGTATTATATAAGATAGTAATTTTAAGATGGTTCCAAAGGCAGCTTCCACTAGAGATTTTTATAAATGTTCCTGGAATAATAACCAGGCTTCACTAGAAGAGGCTTTACTAAGGGCTATAAAAATTTTCATATTCTTTGACCCAAGAATTCTGCTTCCATGAACTCAGACTAAGTAAATAATTTAAACTAAGACAAATTACTTTACAGTGTGTTAAAATCTTCACTTTAGGGTTATTTGTAGTAATGAAAACTGTAAAATCAACTAAGATGTGTGTCAGTAAGGGTAACAGTTAAATAAATTATGGTTCATCCCATTTAAAAGGTGGTTATTCATCCATTAAAAATTAGGATTTGGAAACTGCATAATAAAATGAAAAATGACTATGACTTCACATTAAGTGTAAAGTAACATTTTATATATGCGTGCTTGTTTACAATGAGGGAAAAATTTGAAGGATACATATCAATATGCTAAATGTGGTTGTATTAGGGTTATAGGTTATAGTTGTTTGGATTTTTTTCTTTCCAAAGTTTTGGCAATATAGTTATTTCTTATGACATTTTTTTCTTAAAAAAAGAAGCCATCACCTTCCTTTCCACAATATCAGTTAGGTTTCAGCCCTTGTTCTTTTTTTCTCACCAACTTTTTCTAAATTCTCCCTGAAGAAAACATAAACATACAGGGTATTTTAGAAAATAGAAATCTACTTTGGGGGGTAAAGAGGAAATTAAGGGGATAGAGAAGAGTGAGCAATGAGATAGAAAAGTAGATATTTTAGCCAGATGACTCCCATATTTATGACTGTATTTATTTATTTTCCCAGGATATTAATGTATTTTAATAATCAGTCTATTTTATCACTTTCAATTCCTGGGCGTTTTAGATCTTGTTTATACCAATACATTCCTACTGAAATCGAGTAGAAGCACATTTTAACATATTGTCTAGTCTTTTTTTCTGCTTTTTTAAAAAAACAGAAAATTTATATGCCATAAAGTTCACTGTTTTAAACTATACAATTCATGATTTTAGTATATTCACAAATTTGTGCAACAGTCACCACTCTAATTCCAGAACATTTTCATCGCTCCAAAAAGAAACCCCATACCCATTAGCAATCACTGTCCATTCCTTCCTGGCTCCTAATCTACTTTCTGTCTATGGATTTGCTTATTCTAGACATTTTATATAAATGGAATCATACAATACGTAGCCTTTTGTGTCTGGCTTCTTTCGTTTTAGCATGTTTTCAAGGTTCATCCATGTTATAGCATGTATCAGTAGTTCATTCCTTTTTTTTTTTTTTTTGCGGTACGCGGGCCTCTCACTGTTGTGGCCTCTCCCGTTGCGGAGCGCAGGCTCAGCGGCCATGGCTCACGGGCCCAGCCGCTCCGCGGCATGTGGGATTTTCCCAGACCGGGGCACAAACCTGCGTCCCCTGCATCGGCAGGTGGACTCTCAACCACTGCGCCACCAGGGAAGCCCAGTAGTTCATTCCTTTTTATGGCTATATGTATAGAGCACATTTTCCTAATCCATTCCTCGATTGGCTGGCATTTAGGTTGTTTTGACTTTTGGCCTATTTATTTTGTTTTTAATGAAAACTTTTGGGTAACAGGAATAATTTCCTTACAATGTATGCTACCTATTTCTTTATTACTAATTAATATGATGTATAGAGAGATCAATATTGAACAGTTAACTCCTGGGACTGAACTTTTGAATCTTATCCACAACATATGGTGTCTCTATTCTATTATAAAGATCTGAGGCTGGCTAATCACATACAAAGCTACCATTTCAGATGTTCTCCTACCTTTAATTTGTTGCTTTGTGTGCATATTCAACTCCTGTCTATATTGTTTCTTGTAATATTCAACTTTGAACGCTTAGAGAACCAAATATGTACATCATACAAAAAAAATGAATGAGCTTGAGATTTTATTTTTAATATGAAGAAATTAAATGTAGTGAGAAGCTTAAAACTATATTTAATTTTAGTTTTTGATAGTTCATTCATTTAAAAAAAGATTTATTAACTTTGCTTCTATGTCTATTATTGTGTAGGCAATTAAGATATGTCAGTGATAAGATAGATGCTTTTTCTCAAAGAATTCCCATCTGATAACATAAGAATGTGTATAAACTTGAGATGTATCATCTCTTTGAATTTGGGATACAGAACATGGAGAGTTATTTGTTACATCACAGAATTAAAGTCCTAGAAGAGACATTTGTGATCAAGGCTATCTGTGATCAAGCCTATTGTGATCAAGATTATTTCCTAAATTATATCCCTAGAAAGTGGCTTAAAATAATTAATAATAATTGTCTTTATCATATAGACTACCTAAAAAACAAATTGGTAGCCAGTTTGTTTTATTGTCCAACAATAAAACATTTATTTCCAATGTTATTTGGAAATAACATTTCCAAAATTACTATAAAGTGCTAATACAATTAATATACATTCTCCCTATGTTTAAAATAGTTTATAGCTACTGTATATATTGTAAGATGCCTCTGTTGAAAATATTCTAAGCTGTGTTTCTCCCTAATCACGCCTTAGCCAGCAACCAAAACAAAATGTCCTGCAAAAATGAAATGAGACAATATTTGTAAAGCGTTTAGAAAAGTATTTGTATATAGTAAGCCCTATATTAGTGTTTGTTAAATAAAAGTATGTGTCACAGAGATAAGTTTTTATTTTCAGAGAGAAATGGCTATATAAGTATGCCTTTGTGTTTATTGAAATAAAATATCTATATCTGTAGTAATGGATGCAAGCTGAGTGTTAGCTCAGATACTGCTAAGAACCCTTACAGTTCCCAGTGGAATGGGGAAACATGTTAATGCAGGAGTAGGAAGTATTATATCTTTCAGTTTCCTATTTTAACTTATTCAATATTATTTTATAGCATCAACTTAGACTTCTAGAAGCCCAAAAAAGAAACCAAGAAGTGGTTCTTCGTCGCAAAACAGAAGAGGCAAGTTGACCATTTGGAGGAAACATTCTGGCTTTGAGATAAATGAAGTATTTCTATAGACTAAGAGCATGAGTCAATCTCTATTGCTATTTCAGGTTACAGCTCTTCGTCGGCAAGTAAGGCCCATGTCAGATAAAGTGGCTGGGAAAGTCACTCGGAAGCTGAGCTCAACTGATACCCCTGTTCAGGACACAGGTTCCAGTGCAACTACCATAGAAACAGATGCATCAAGGGCTGGAGCCCAGCAGAAAATGAGAATTCCTGTGGCAAGAGTCCAGGCCTTACCAACACCCACGACAAATGGAACCAGGTCAACATGATTCTTCTGTTCCTCCTGACATAATCTTTGCATTACTGAATGTTGGACTTAAATGAAAAACAGCTCATTATTTGGCAGTACATAATCAAATAAGCACATAAGTAACTATGTTTGTTTTTTTATGATTCTAGAAAAAAATATCAGAGGAAAGGATTGACAGGCCGAGTGTTTACTTCTAAGACAGCTCGCATGAAGTGGCAGCTTCTTGAACGCAGGGTCACAGACATCATCATGCAGAAAATGACTATTTCCAATATGGAGGCTGATATGAATAGGCTCCTAAAGGTGTGGAAAATAGAAAGTAGATATGCTCTCCCTTAGCTGTTAATTTTAGTTTTCTAAATTTGTTCCCTGGGTAAATTGAATGCTTGCCAAGTTTTTTTGTGTGTGTGGGGGGGTGGGTGGTTGCATTGTATATGAATAGATGAATACCATTTATTTCTTTTTTTTAATTTATTTTTTTATAGAGCAGATTCTTATTAGTCATCAGTTTTATACATATCAGTGTATACATGTCAATTACAATCGCCCAATTCATCACACCACCATCCCCAACCACCCTGTGGCTTTCCCCTGTTGGTGTCCATGTGTTTGCTCTCTACATCTGTGTCTCAGCTTCTGCCCTGCAAACTGGTTCATCTGTACCATTTTTCTGGGTTCCACATACATGCGTTAATATACGATATTTGTTTTTCTCTTTCTGACTTACTTCACTCTGTATGACAGTCTCTAGATCCATCCACGTCTCAACAAATGACCCAATTTCATTCCTTTTTATGGCTGAGTAATATTCCATTGTATATATGTACCACATCTTCTTTATCCATTCATCTGTTGATGGGCATGTAGGTTGCTTCCATGACCTGGCTATTGTAAATAGTGCTGCAATGAACATTGGGGTGCATGTGTCTTTTTGAATTAAGGTTTTCTGTGGGTATATGCCCAGTAGTGGGATTGCTGGATCATATGGTAATTCTATTTTTGGTTTTTTAAGGAACCTCCATACTGTTCTCCATAGTGGCTGTATCAATTTACATTCACACCAACAGTGCAAGAGGATTCCCTTTTCTCCACACCCTCTCCAGCGTTGGTTGTTTGTAGATTTTCTGATGATGCCCATTCTAACTGGTGTGAGGTGATACCTCATTGTACTTTTGATTTGCATTTCTCTAATAATTAGTGATGTTGAGCAGCTTTTCATGTGCTTCTTGGCCATCTGTATGTCTTCTTTGGAGAAATGTTTATTTAGGTCTTCTGCCCATTTTTGGATTGGGTTGTTTGTTTCTTTAATATTGAGCTGCATGAGCTCTTTATATATTTTGGAGATTAATCCTTTGTTGATTCGCTTGCAAATATTTTCTCCCATTCCAAGGGTTGTCTTTTCGTCTTGTTTATGGTTTCCTTTGCTGTGCAAAACCTTTTTTTTCTTTTTTTTTCGCTACGCGGGCCTCTCATTGTTGTGGCCTCTCCTGTTGCAGAGCACAGGCTCTGGATGCACAGGCTCAGCAGCCATGGCTCACGGGCCCAGTTGCTCCACAGCATGTGGTATCTTCCCGGACCGGGGCATGAACCCGTGTCCCCTGCATCGGCAGGCGGACTCACAACCACTGCGCCACCAGGGAAGCCCTGTGCAAAAGCTTTTAAGTTTCATTAGGTCCCATTTGTTTATTTTTGTTTTTATTTCCATTACTCTAGGAGGTGTATCAAAAAAGTTGTTGCTGTGATTTATGTCAAAGAGTGTTCTTTCCTATGTTTTCCTCTAAGAGTTTTATAGTGTTCAGTCTTACATTTAGGTCTCGAATCCACTTTGAGTTTATTTTTGTGTATGGTGTTAGGGAGTGTTCTAATTTCATTCTTTTACATGTAGCTGTCCAGTTTTCCCAGTGCCACTTATTGAAGAGACTGTCTTTTCTCCATTTTATATCCTTGCCTCCTTTGTCATAGATCGTTGACCATGGGTTCGTGGGTTTATCTCTGGGCTTTCTCTCTTGTTCCATTGATCTATGTTACTGTTTTTGTGCCACTACCATTTTGTCTTGATTACTGTAGCTTTGTAGTATAGTCTGAAGTCAGGGAGTCTGATTCTTCCCGCTCCGTTATTTTCCCCTCAAGACTGCTTTGGCTCTTTGGGGTCTTTTGTGTCTCCATACAACTTTTAAGATTTTTTGTTCTAGTTCTGTAAAAAATGCCAGTGGTAATTTGATAGGGATTGCATTGAATCTATAGATTGCTTTGGGTAGTATAGTCATTTTCACAATATTGATTCTTCCAATCCAAGAACATGGTATATCTCTCCATCTGTTGGTATCATCTTTAATTTCTTTCATCAGTGTCTTATAGTTTTCTGCATACAGGTCTCTTGTCTCCCTAGGTAGGTATATTCCTAGGTATTTCATTCTTTTTGTTGCAATGGTAAATGGGATTGTTTCCTTAATTTCTCTTTCAGATTTTTCATCATTAGTGTTTAGGAATGGAAGAGATTTCTGTGCATTAATTTTGTATCCTACAACTTTACCAAATTCATTGATTAGCTCTAGGAGTTTTCTGGTGGCATTTTTAGGATTCTGTATGTATAGTATCTTGTCATCTGCAAATAGTGACAGTTTTACTTCTTCTTTTCCAATTTGTATTCCTTTTATTTCTTTTTCTTCTCTGATTGCTGTGTCTAGGACTTCCAAAACTATGTTGAATAATAGTGGTGAGAGTGGACATCCTTGTCTTGTTCCTGACCTTAGAGGAAATGCTTTCAGTTTTTCACCATTGAGAATGATATTTGCTGTTGGTTTCTCGTATATGGCCTTTATTATGTTGAGATAGATTCCCTCTATGCCCACTTTCTGGAGAGTTTTTATCATAAATGGGTGTTGAATTTTGTCAAAAGCTTTTTTCTGCATCTATTGAGATGATCATACGGTTTTTCTTCTTCAATTTGTTAATATGGTGTATCACATTGATTGATTTGCGTATATTGAAGAATCCTTGCATCCCTGGGATAAATCCCACTTGATCATGGTGTATGATCCTTTTAATGTGTTGTTGGATTCTGTTTGCAAGTATTTTTTTGAGGATTTTTGCATCTATATTCATCAGTGATATTGGTCTGTAATTTTCTTTTTTTGTAGTATCTTTGTTTGGTTTTGATAGGGTGATGGTGGCCTCATAGAATGAGTTTGGGACTGTTCCTTCCTCTGCAATTTTTTGGAAGAGTTTGAGAAGGATGGGTGTTGGCTCTTCTCTAAATGTTTGGTAGAATTCACCTGTGAAGCCATCTGATCCTGGACTTTTGTCTGTTGGAAGGTTTTTAATCACAGTTTCAATTTCATTAGTTGTGATTGGTTTGTTCATATTTTCTATTTCTTCCTGGTTCAGTCTTGGAAGGTTATACCTTTCTAAGAATTTGTCCATTTCTTTCAGGTTGTCCATTTTATTGGCATAGAGTTGCTTGTAGTAGTCTCTTATGATGCTTTGTATTTCTGCGGTGTCTGTTGTAACTTCTCCTTTTTCATTTCTAATTTTATTGATTTGAGTCCTCTCCCTCTTTTTCTTGATGAGTCTGGCTAATGGTTTATCAATTTTGTTTTTTCCAAAGAACCAGCTTTTAGTTTTATTGATCTTTGCTATTGTTTTCTTTGTTTCTATTTCATTGATTTCTGCTCTGATCTTTATGATTTCTTTCCTTCTGCTAACTTTGTGTTTTGTTTGTTCTTTTTGCTCTAGTTCCTTTATGTGTAAGGTTAGATTGCTTACTTGAGATTTTTCTTGTTTCTTGATGTAGGCTTTCTATAGCTATAAACTTCCCTCTTAGAACTGCTTTTGCTGCATCCCATCGGTTTTGGATTGTTGTGTGTTCATTGTCATTTGTCTCTAGGTATTTTTTGATTTCCTCTTTGATTTCTTCAGTGATCTCTTGGTTATTTAGTAATGTATTGTTTAGCCTCCATGTGTTTGTGTTTTTTACTTTTTTTCCCCTATAATTCATTTCTAGTCTTATAGTGTTGTGGTCAGAAAAGATGCTTGATATGATTTCAATTTTCTTAAATTTACTGAGGCTTGATTTGTGACCCAAGATGTGATCAATCCTGGAGAATGTTCTGTGCGCACTTGAGAAGAAATGTAATCTGCTGTTTTTGTATGGAATGTCCTATAAATATCAATTAAATCTATCTGGTCTATTGTGTAATTTAAAGCTTCTGTTTCCTTATTTGTTTTCATTTTGGATGATCTGTCCATTGGTGGAAGCGAGGTGTTAAAGTCCCCCACTATTACTGTCGATTTCCTCTTTTATAGCTGTTAGCAGTTACCTTATATATTCTGGTGCTCCTATGTTGGGTGCATATATATTTATAATTGTTATATCTTCTTCTTGGATTGATCCCTTGATCATTATGTAGTGTCCTTCCTTGTCTCTTGTAACATTCTTTATTTTAAAGTCTATTTTATCTGTTAAGAATATTGCTACTCCAACTTTCTTTTTATTTCCATTTGCTTGGAATATCTTTTTCCATCCCCTCACTTTCAGTCTGTATGTGTCCCTAGATCTGAAGTGGGTCTCTTGTAGACAGCATACATATAGGTCTTGTTTTTGTATCCATTCAGCAAGGCTGTGTCTTTTGGTTGGAGCATTTAATCCATTCACGTTTAAGGTAATTATCGATATGTATGTTCCTATTCCCATTTTCTTAATTGTTTTGGGTTTGTTTTTGTAGGTCCTTTTCTTGTCTTGTCTTTCCCACTTAGAGAAGTTCCTTTTTCATTTGTGGTAGAGCTGGTTTTGTGGTGCTGAATTCTCTTAGCTTTTGCTTGTCTGTAAAGCTTTTGATTTCTCCATCGAATCTGAATGAGATCCTTGTGGTAGAGTAATCTTGGTTGTAGGTTCTTCCCTTTCATCACTTTAAGTATATCATGCCACCCCCTTCTCGCTTGTAGTTTCTGCTGAGAAATCAGCTGTTAACCTTATGGGAGTTCCCTTGTATGTTATTTGTTGGTTTTCCCTTGCTGCCTTTCAATACTTTTCCTTTGCCTAATTTTTGCCAATTTGATTACTATGTGTCTCAGCGTGTTTCTCCTTGGGTTTATCCTGTATGGGACTCTCTGTGCACCTGGACTTGGGTAGCTATTTACTTTCCCATGTTAGGGAAGTTTTCGACTATAATCTCTTCAAATATTTTCTCGGGTCCTTTCACTCTCTCTTCTTCTTCTGGGATCCCTATAATGCGAATGTTCTTGCGTTTAATGTTGTCCCAGAGGTCTGTTAGGCTGTCTTCATTTCTTTTCATTCTTTTTTCTTTATTCTGTTCCTCAGCAGTGAATTCCACCATTCTGTCTTCCAGGTCAATTATCTGTTCTTCTGCTTCAGTTATTCTGCTATTCATTCCTTCTAGTGTAGTTTTCATTTCAGTTATTGTATTGTTCATTTCTGTTTGTTTCTTCTTTAATTCTTCTAGGTCTTTGTTAAACATTTCTTGCATCTTCTCAATCTTTGCCTCCATTCTTTTTCAGAGGTCCTGCATCATCTTCACTATCAGTATTCTGAATTCTTTTTGTGGAAGGTTGCCTATCTCCACTTCATTTAGTTGTTTTTCTGCGGTTTTATCTTGTTCCTTCATCTGGTACATAGCCCTCTGCTTTTCATCTTCTCTATCTTTCTGTGAATGTGATTTTTGTTCCACAGGCTACAGGATTGTAGTTCTTCTTGCTTCTGCTGTCTGCCCTCTGGCGGTTGAGGCTATCTCCATTTCTTTTTTTTAATTGTGGTAAGATCAGATACCATGAGAGCTACCCTCTTAACACATTTTTAAATGTACAGCACAGTGTTGTTAGCTATAAGCACAATGTTGTAAAGAAGAGTTCTATAACTTATTCCTCTTGCATAACTGAAACTTTATATCCACTGAACAGCAGATCCCCATTTCCTCCTCCCCCCAGCCCTTGGTAGCCACCATTCTATTTACTGCTTCTATGAGTGTGACTATTTTAGTTGCCTCATATAAGTGGAATCCTGCAGTATTTGCCCTTCTGTTAACTCATTTCATTTGGCATAATGTTCTCAAGGTCCTAGATGAAAATAATTTCTTAAAATCAAATCTGTTTTCTCAATAGCAAAGGGAAGAACTCACAAAAAGACGAGAGAAGCTTTCAAAAAGAAGGGAAAAGATAGTCAAGGAAAATGGAGAGGGAGATAAAAATGTGGTTACCATCAATGAGGAGATGGAGTCATTAACTGCTAATATAGATTATATCAATGACAGTATTTCTGATTGTCAAGCCAACATCATGCAGATGGAAGAAGCAAAGGTTTGTAACTAAAAAGGTGTTTAATGACTTAATAAGAAGTATTTTTGTATTTTTTGTCATTAAAAACACTTTGAATTTTTATATGAAGGTATTTTCTGTCTATGGTTTAATGTGATTCTTAGGTTTTGCATGTATACCACTCCCTGCCTGCTTTCCATTTCTGTGCCTATTTTGTGATATTATTATTGTTTACACAAGGCATATATAATGTATTAATCAACCTTGAGTTCTTAACTGCTCAAATGTCTTGTCTTTTAAACTAGACCATATGTTTCTTGGAGTAGGGATCATATTTTATACTTTTCTGTGGAGTCACATTAGCTAATCCAATGATATCAAATAAATGCATGAAACAATGGCTTTGTCTTCTGTTAAATACATTCAGGTCAAGGTAATGATACATCATATGTTGGTTTGATGTAGGAAGAAGGAGAAACGTTGGATGTCACTGCAGTCATTAATGCTTGTACACTTACAGAAGCCAGATACCTGCTAGATCACTTCCTGTCAATGGGCATCAATAAGGTAAGTTCTAACTACACTATTATTGAAAACCTAAGCTTTGGTTAATTCATTGCAATTTTGCTTATCTTTCTCTATTGACCCTTTCCTTTGTAATAAGGAGGAAGATTCTTTTCCTTAGAGTTAAGAAAACTCAGCAGTATTTACATCAATTCCATTAGCTTCTCATCTTTGTGCTTGTGTATTAGAACAGGTAAACAACTTAAAGAATAATTTCTTTTTCACTTTAACAAAGGAAAAGTTAAAAGAAAAATCTCTTAGGGTGCTCAAAAAAAATCAGAAAGGAAAAAATACAGTTGCACTCTCCTTGTCTTCAGAAACTTCTGCCTAAATATTAAAGGTGATAATTTCTGACTCACCTTTTTTCCCACGTTGAAACTGTGCTAGACCTTTAATGGTTTGTTCTCTCACTTAATCCTCACAACGTGGAAGGAAGTAAGAATCATTCATATCATTTGAATATTTGGAAACTGAGAATCGGGAAGATAAGGTAACTTGCTTAGGGTCAACGAGCTTGCAAGTGCAGAAGCTGGGATGAATCGAGATCTATTTAATGTCAAAGTCCATACATCATATGCATTTGCTATTTGATACAGATCTTTGTGTGGTAGATTCTGTTTTGTATGATCTAAGATAAATTTTTTTTTGGGGGGTTGTTGTTATAGGGTCTTCAGGCTGCCCAGAAAGAGGCTCAAATTAAAGTACTTGAAGGTCGGCTTAAACAAACTGAAATAACCAGTGCTACACAAAACCAGCTCTTATTTCATATGTTGAAAGAGAAAGCAGAATTAAATCCTGAGCTAGATGCTTTACTAGGTCATGCTTTACAAGGTAATTTGGATTAAATTTTAGTTAAATAAATTGCATGGTAACTTTGCTCTTTGAGTATGCTATACTCTACCTTTTTTCCCTATAGCTTGACTGAATAGATGCTATATTTACTTATGCTTTTGATAATTATTCCTGCTTTAATTTGCATGTATAAATTTTGGGGGATGTAATTATTGTCATTGCAAGAAATGATTAGCAACTTAAAAAGGCTTCCTTAGCATTATTAAGTAATTAGTTTTTATGAATAAATAAGATCAACCATGCTTCTGAATTGGTTGTTTAAATTATTTAAAGTATTAACCAAGTTTCATTACTTTACATATCTAACTGCCTTAAAAAATAAATTTATAAGTGTTTGCTATGGCATCTATTCTACATATCTTATAAATGATACATAATCTTGTTTTATATGAGAGTTCTTAACATTGGATTTGTTTTGATTGGAGTATTGCTTTTTGTTTCCTTTTTGCTGTTATTTACACAGATCTAGATAGCATACCATTAGGTAAGTATGTTTAGCTTTCTGTGTACCCTACAGCTGCATGAATTACTAATTGTTCATGTACACTAATTGTGGTACATCTTATTTAAAAATTTTTATTGGCAGCGAGCTGGTTTTTGCATGATCTTTTATGAAATGTATCTGTGACCACAAACATACTAAGTCTTTTGTCTTTCTTACACATTTCCTGATTTTTAAGTTCTTAGATGTTTAAAGAAGTATGTTTATTTTTCTATTTTATTATTTGAACTCCAGATTTGGTTCCAGTTTCATAAGCCCCTCTTTCTTGTAGTAAAAAATGGAACATATATTCCTTTTTAATTTTTAAATCTATCTGTTAACTTGAATCTGTTGTTTTACCCTCATAAATAACTTTCTGTGTTATTTATCTTTTATATATATTTGTTTTTGGTTTATATTTGCTAGATTCTCAGTTGATCTTAAGTTTTATAAAATTAAGCCACGTATATTTTAATATTGTAACTTGAATAAAACTATCCAAAGGATTTTAATGAACAGATTAAAACATTATTTATAATTATAATATTTTCAAGTTAGAGCTTTAGATATCACTGAGTATTGAGATTTTTGACATTTTCCCTTGCCAGTACAACATTCATGTGAACTACACCCACTCATGAGTAGTATCTATACTCCTCCTAGTGGTTATATACATGAAGGATCAGAAGCATCAGTGTAATTTTATTACTTGCAATTTTCGTGAATGATTATTTTGGACCAGTTTTTATTTCAAATTATTTCAAAATCTGATCTTAACTTTTTTCTAATCACGCAGCTGTCAAAATTTTCTAATACTTGATGGAGAGGAATGTAACTGAAAGATTAAATGTAATTTCCTCTCTGGGTTATTAAAATAAACATAACCTATGAATCTGAATTTATTTTAAACGATGCAAATAAAATACATGAACTATTTGGTTCTTTTTTTTTTCCCGGTACGCGGGCCTCTCACTGTTGTGGCCTTTCCCGTTGTGGAGCACAGGCTCCGGACGCGCAGGCTCAGCGGTCATGGCTCACGGGCCTAGCCTGTTCGCGGCATGTGGGATCTTCCCAGACCGGGGCACAAACCCGTGTCCCCTGCATTGGCAGGCGGACTCTCAACCACTGAGCCACCAGGGAAGCCCTGTTTGATTTTTTTAGACGTTTACCCTGTGTGTTAAATCTCAAAATAGTATTTCCTTGAGATCAATTCCATAATACAGATATGGACAGGCTACAACTTTTATCCTGCTCAAGCTATAACAAAGACAGGTAGAAAAAGGATTGGTTATATTAAGGAACCATGTTAGGCTGCCCAAATTTCTGAATTATAACCAGAATTTTTGCCATTCCATGTGTTATTAAGCATGTTTCTTTTCCTCTTCCTCTTCCTCTTTCTTCCTCTTATCCTTCTCCCCCTCCTCCTCCTCTGACTTTTCTTTGTTCTTCTTCATCTTAGTGGCTCAATTTATAGTAATAAGTAAATTCTTATTTAAGTCCATTATCTCTTTTAACTTGGAAGAAAAATGCAATGCCCTCTTTGATGTCCTTTTGTGCAGAAAATATTAAACTGCTATTTGATGTGCATTGTTACTTTTTCACAGCTTTCAAGCAACTTTTAATTATCTGTAGCTTAAAACAGGGTCAAAAACAGAGAGGGGAAACACGTTCAGCTGATATAACCTGTGACTCATGGCATAAATTTTCCCTAAGGCCATAATCTAGACCAGAGGTGCTTAGAAGAAAAGCACGGAAGGAGAAAAACATGGAAGTTAAATACACAGAAACTAGATGGTCATATTCATTGCTTTAAAAAATATTTATTTAGTTTCAATTTATCTCAACTTTGGGCTGGGTGCTGGGATTCAAAGATAAATAAGACACAGAGTCTTGCCCTCATGGACTTGATACCTTGCTGAGGGTGACAGACCATGAACAGATTATGATACATTGCAGACAGGGCAGAGATTGAGATATGTACAGGGAATTATGGGAACACAGAATGGGGCTACCCAGCAAGAATGGAGGAGTTGATGGAGGCCTTCTGGAGGGGGTGAAATTTGAGCTGAAACATAAATGAAGAAAAAGATTTAGCCAGGCAAGAGACAAGGTGGAAAGGGGCTGGGCAGAAGAGTCACTCTGAGCAGGGAGTAAGTTAAAAGTTGGACATTTAGCCAAAATATTGTATGAATGAGGACTTCAAGCAGGTTGGTGCTCTGGAGCAACAAGTATGTGGTGTAGGATGATGAATATAAGGCTAGAGGGGGAGCAAGGGCCAGTACTCCATGCTAATAGGCTTGTATTGTTGTAGCCTTTGAAGAACATCTTTATTTTCCCCTTCTTTTTTCCCTACCTATGTTGGTGTTCCTAAGATCTTCTCCTATGTTTGGGGATTTGCTAGAAGACTCAGGGGGCTCAGCATATAGTTGTATTCATGGCAAAGATTCATGAGAGCAATGTAGGAAGGATACACAACAAGATTGTAAAGGAAAAAGACTCAGATGGAGTCAGGAGGAATCCATGTCCAGGCTGCCTTATGCTCTCTCCCTCCCAGGAAACATCACACAGAATGCACTTTTCCCCCGGAATGAAAATGCAACAACATGTGTGCATAGTGTACACCCAAGGAAGTCCATTAGACCCTCAGCACCTGAGGTTTTTACTGGGAACTAGTCACATAGGCACGCTTTGTCTAGTATATACGAGAATTTTAGACTCCAGAAGGAAAGCAGGAGCTCTCAGCATAAGCCATATTGTTTGCACAAATGTTCTAGGTATAATGAACTTCCCTCACTAGTTAACTGATGACTAGGGATACTCTGAGAGCCAAGTTTCAGATGACAGACAAAATCCAACCTTGCAAGGAGGCCTTTCTAAGGATAGTAGTCTCTGGGCTGCTATGTTAACTCTTTTCCATACACTACATATATATATATATGTATATATACATATATATATATATATACAGACACACACACATATACATACATATATACATATCTATATACCTATATAAACTTTAAAAAAGACTTTAATAGTAACTGTTTGGTTAACTTCTAGTGATGTGAGATTATGCAGCTGTGTACCGATATGTATGAACTTTAAAGCATTTTGCAGTTTTACGTCTCTGCTTTTAGCTTTAATGCTCAGTGATGAGAAGAGAAGCTGGTGTTGGGCTGGAATTATGTTCTTAGAGTTGAGAGTAGAGCAGTGAGGTGATGGCATGTCCTGCTGCCCAGATGGCTGTAGTGCTACAGACAAAGCTCAGTCCTGAAGAGGTGTCTATTTTGGTGAATGTCTGGGTGGAGGGTTGTATCCTCTGGCTGGGTTGGTTATGTCAAACTGTAATTATCTCTAAATAAGGCATATATGCATATGCAAGAGCTAAGTAGCTTTTACTGAGCACTCATATGATGTTTAATATACTAACTTGTTTCATCACTCCCTACAAGAAAATTACTAGTCAATCTTAGCCTGCTTTTATACATGGAAAAATAAAGACTAGATTTGTCATTTCTTTACATTTTCTATGTTATTGACTAATTCAGTCACCTTAGCACTCAATTATCCTTTCTTTGAAGCACATCCTCCAGCCTGCAAGCGTGGGCTTTGAGATACACATTGCCTTCAAGACCACCATTTTGCTCATTTCGGAAAGTAAACTCCCTTTGTGTGGGTCCTAGATGGGCTCCATTTTAGATAATGCTATCAAGTATTACTGAATTTCTATCGAAGTGTCTGCTAAACAGTGAGGAAGAATGGGAGCATCTGAGAAAGGAATTAGTTGACTTATGAGCATAATCCACCTGTATGATATAAATGTAAAAGTTAAAGGGGGATGAATACTGTATATTTTTCACTGACATATATATAATTATTTTTAAATATTCTATTTATTTATTTTCCTTAATTTTTTGCCTGCATCGGGTCTTAGTTGCGGCACACAGGATCTTATTGAGGCACAAGTGATCTTTTCATTACAGTGCACTGTCTGCTCAGGCTTCTCTCTAGTTGCGGTGCCTGGGCTTTTCTAGTTGTGGTGTGTGGGTTTTTTCTCTCTAGTTGTGGCACACGGACTCTAGGGCACGTGGGCTCTGTAGTTGTGGTGCATGGGTTCCAGAGCACATGAGCTCTATAGTTTGTGGCAGGCGGGCTCTCTTGTTGAGGCGTGCGAGCTTGGTAGTTGTGGCGCAAGGGCTTAGTTGCCCTGCGGCATGTGGGATCTTAGTTGCCTGACCAGGGATCGAACCCACATCCCCTGCATTGGAAGTGGATGTTTTACCACTGGACCACGAGCGAAGTCCCCAACGTATAATTGTTGATAGTATTGCCTTTAGTTTTGTGGAATGGCTTTATAATAAAATGTATAAGTTTTGAAAACTTGCACCTGTGTTAGGGGCTCACTGACATTTTAAATAATTTACTTTCAGTGGCTGTTTTATTTACTGACTTCCTACTAGTTTTATATGTTTGCTTTTTCCTCTCTTTTTATTAGTGTGCTACAGTTGTTCTGAAATAGCAGTGGTTTGTTTGTATTTATCTACAAAACTGTTGCATGGAAACCCATAGTTTTAGTCCTTTATGTACATGTGAATGAGCTGCATGCTGGTATGTAACTCCTGAATACCTTGACACACACACATGCTCTCTCTCTACTTGAAAACAAAAATAAAAATAAAGGAAAATATATAAGTTGGAATACTGATAAAGTACAACTATGTTTATACCTATGTAGTTTTTGAAGTTGGCTCAGTACATTAAAGGGAGCGCATGCAGCATTTACTTTAATCTTGTGTTTTACTCAGTGGTTTTTCATACATGGGATAAATGGATGGTGTGGGATAAATACATACTCTGAAAAATATATAAATAATTCTACATACTCTGATAAATACATGATCTCATTTCCATCCTGTGAATGCTGTTCTGTTTTATCATTCAACTCATAGCTTTCCTATTTTGAACATATTTTTCTCATCCTAGGGCATATAATCAAAGGAGTTTCTTAGAAATATTTTTTTACATTTCTAATTTGATTCAGTTACTAAAACCAAAGTGCCCATATTGAGAGAACTTGGGCTGTTGCTTATTATAGCATAGGGATTACAGTCATCATTCAAATTGTGACATGTGGATGATACTTACATTTTGGACATTTTTTTAGAAAATGTAGAGGACAGCACTGATGAGGATGTACCTTTAAACAGCCCAGGATCAGAAGGAAGGTAAGAGAGGCTTTAGAAACTTAATAGATTTGACTTATTTCTGTAATATTTTTAATAATTTTATCCTGTGCATCAAAGAATTACCATAAAACAAATAATTTTGGATTTTATGGCTAAGGGAAGAGAACTAGAAACAGTAATATGGAAGCCCAACTAAGTAATGTTTAACCATCAAAAACTTTAAAATAAAAATACTGGGATATTTAAGGAAGGAAAATGGACTATTTTAATTAGTTTATTTTGATTTTAAATATTGTCTTTCTGTGTTTTCTGTAGGCATATAAATTTTTTTCCATACTTGTACTCATTAGAGGACATACAGTTTTCTATAAGTTCCCTTTTAATCATGTGGTTAATTACTTATTTGCACATAGCTCACTCTCTTCAGACCTTATGAAGCTTTGTGGTGAAGTGAAACCTAAAAACAAGGTAAGGAGAATTGAAAATACCAGGTAAACATTTTTTCTGCTGTTCTTTATTGTCACTATTAATCACATAGGCCTCAGGTTTGACTCTTAATAGGTCAGCAAGTAGGCATGCTTTTACCAAAGATTTCATGTGTAAGAAATTTAGTTCTTTATCATATTCCCCCTTGAAAAAAATTTATATTGAAAAATTGCTCCTTTGTGAAACTTGTGATTTACTGTATTCTTGTACTTTTTCTACTAGATAAGATATGATTATGGAAAACAATCCTTAAAAATAATTTAGATTGACAGGAGATTTTTGAAATTTTAACATTCTAGTATGTCCTCAAGTATTCCTTATTTATTTTGTTTAACTGTGTCTTGAGGTGGTTTGAATAGGCCAACTCTTAATCATCATTTTGTATTGAAAATTGATGCTATAATGTATATTTGTGAAGCTTAAAAAAATAAAGGATACATCCTGTTAGATGTGTAAGAAACACATGGTCTATTTCAGATTGAGTGTTGGTAACATTGGTACTAGATGAATTAACTAACTATCTTAAGATGTTTGAAAACAAAGAATTCTTGTAGCGCTTAGTAAATATTTGTTGAATGAATGGATGAAATCAGGACTCAAAATAGTACTGTGCTAATGGACAGGATGGATTTAAGGCCCACAGTGGTTAGCCAGGTAATATAAATGAGTAATTTGGCTGAATATAAGGTAATTAATAGGGATTATTATGATTACCTGAAGTGGACATGCTGCATCTAAAGCAAATAGCCACCACTCAACTACTGCTTATTTTTGCCATGATGGAATATGGGCCTAAGGCTACCAGATCCTCAACTTTTTAAAGAGAAGCTTTAAATATGGATTTTAATGGAGAATTTCCTTATCTTTAAAATACTGGGCTAGCCAACTGAAAAACATCTCCAGTCTTTATGTATGGTCCTTGAGGTACTGGCTTGGTGACATGTGGTTTGTGTCTTATTATTCTAAGTGACTAAGTAGAAGTTACCCAAACTCAAAGAAAGCATTTGAGTATAGTTTGGATCCAGTCTTAAGTGGAGGAGAGAATCTCCTAAGGTAACTTGGTCTTTCAGGCCTTGTGAAAGCCAGAGAGAAATGTGAAGTGGTAGCCTAAAGGTCATCTCCTAATAAAACCCACCGTGGTTCGGAATTCCCAAGAAAATGACTCAATTTGCAGTAGGGAGAACTGACAGGGTAAAAGGTTGACCTGCAGGGCTTTCTCTTTCCAAAAGTTTTCAGGTATTATCTACCACTCCTTTTGAACTGCAAAGATGCCTAAAAGGTTCTCATATTATTTATTTTTCACTCATTGAAAAAGTGAAGTTGAGTATATATTTTAAATAGATATTTACCAGCACTATGTTAAATGCAGGGGATACAAAGTTGAATAAAATAGGTTGTCTGCCCTTTAGAGGTTTCTAATCTGGTAAACACCTTGATTATCTGTTAATACATTAGCGATAGCAGCCAACTCTAAGCGTTAACAACAAGGTAGTCCCATTGGTTTTTCAGGAGTATGGAAGGGAATGCTTATGGTAAATTTAGATTCTAGGAAAATAACCTTCACCTGCCTCACCATGCTGACAAAAGCTGGTATGGACTGGTGGTACATATCCAGCAGGCAGATTAAACACCCAGTTAAAGCGTCAGAGGGGGCAGGGTCATAAAAAAGGAGAAACAGATGTAAAAATTGATAGTAAAATGAAATTAAAATTTATATTAAATAAATCATCTAAGCCTGGGAAACATCAGAATTTAGTTGAATGTCCCTGCAACTATCTTTTGGTTTAATTTCTTTCTTCTTTCTTTCTTTCTTTTTTTTTTTTTAAATGATATGTTGAGGGAGCTGGCGATGAATGGCAGTATAGCACAATAATATTGGAGGCAGATTGCCTGGTTTTGAATCTGGCTTTGCCACTTACTAGCTGTGTGACTTTGGACTTTTAGCTTCTCTGTGCCTCAGTTCTCTCATTTGTGAATTGGGATAATGATAGTATATACTAATATAGTAAAGTATTTATAACAATTTCTGGCATCCAACAGAAATGTTGGCTATTATTACGACCTCTAAAGGTCTTATCTGGCTGTAGCTCTGGCTTGTCACTATCTTACATGTTATGTTTGACACACTTGCTAGGAAAAGACATGCTAAATGTTTTACCTATTTCAAATGAATATTAAATATCGCCTAGTCATCTTCCCTGCGAAAATTTGCACATGATTGTTTTTCCTTCCATTCTCTGACTAGGCCCGAAGGAGAACCACCACTCAAATGGAATTGCTGTATGCAGATAGCAGTGACCTAGCTTCAGACACTAGTACAGGAGATGCCTCCTTGCCTGGCCCTCTTACACCTGTTGTAGAAGGGCAAGAGATTGGAATGAATACAGAGACAAGTACTTCTGCTAGGGAAAAAGAGCTCCCTCCCCCATCTGGCTTCCCTTCTAAGATAGGCAGCATGTAAGTCTGGCCCAGCTACACTAACTTCCTTTCTTTTGGCTTTCTTTTTTAAAAAAAAAAATGCATGTTGCTAATTTCTTATTTCTATTTTTTAAAATTTATGTAAATAAGATCTCTAGTTTTCAAAGTAATTTCTGTTAGGTGTTGTGTCTCCTAATTTTTGGACATTCAAAATAATTTAAATGAGATGTTCTTTGTTGAATTACTTTGTCTTATTTCTAAGTTTTAGGGTCTTTCTTAAAGATTATAATTTTTATAAAGGCTGAGTTGTGAATTACAGAAAAAATCTATTTAGAAACACCTAAACTAGATTAAAGTTATACCTATAAAACCATTATATAAAACAGAAGCTTTAAAGATTCTTAAATTTACTCTAAATTACATTATATCCTAGTTCTAAGAGCCTGGTCAAGATAGTAAACCTTTGCTGACACTTTTAAAGAAAAATACAAATGTCAGTTACAAATAATACATTTTGAATTTTCCTAATTCTTTGCCTTGAAGCACATTGCACGTCTGGGAGTGTACACACAAAGTATAAATATTGTATTATTAAAGATTTGAAGGAGGAAATATTACCTCTCCTCTCTATGATAATCTTAACAAAAAACATTCCATTCAAAACAAATCTTATTTAAAAATTTTTCATTATTATCTTGAGAACAAAGATTTCCCTACACAGGCCTGTGTGTGTGTGTGTGTGTGTGTGTGTGTGTGTGTGTGTGTATGTGTGTGTGTGTTTTGTTAGTTATATTAAAATTACATCAGTCATTCACTGGTAAAGATTTTTAATGGCTTTTTTCCAAACTAACTCTCACGTGTGATCTAGCAGATGATCTATTGAATGAACACATCATTGCATTGGGAAATATTGCCCAAAAAATGGTTCATACTATATGACTCTGTATGTCATACTCCCCACCCTAATTTGAACATCTGTTTCCCATAACTTTCTTCATCTTATAAAGATATTTTCACTGTCTTCCATTCAGTAAGCCCATCTGCTACCTTTAGTTCCAAAATTAATTTTAATGACAGAACTATCTTGCATGTGCTTGAGGTGACTTATGTAATTAACTATTAGATTTGCTCTTAGAGATTGCTAACCAGTATAGCTTATGGCTTCAGTGCTTTTTTGGTAAGATAACAGTGGAAGAATTGCTTTTGGTGAAGGTAGTGATATAGAACTGAGAACAGATTTTAGAGACTCCTATGTGTTCAGCATTTAGTCTATCAGATGAATAGAGACTTTTGGAACTTCAAGACTAAATCTATGACCTGGAATCCAGAATTCAGGTAATACCTTCCTTTTGCCCTTTTGTTTTTCATTTTAAAAATGTATCATTCATGACAGGTTGTAGAAATGTCTTTTAGACACTGTCTCTTCACATGACTTATTATCTAAGTTTTCATAAATTAAGATGTTTGTGTAATTCTGTACAAATTTAAAAGTTGGTCATGTGCTTGGTGCAGTAACTCTTATATCCCATTACTACATGACTTCCATTGCATAAAGTAAAAGAATTTACTCAAGTGGGCCTTATGATTTAAATGATGCAGAACTTCTAAAATGTGATTTCCTCTAATTAGAAAAATCAGGCACGTGAAGTTTAATTATATTTAGTTTTCACTTTCAAATAGGAATCACTGTAAGCCCATTCTGGGGATCCTGCTTGCTAATTCCTTAGTGGTTTTTTTCCTTATTAATAAAGCTAGTCAAGGATAGCAAAAAATTCAGTTTTTTCAATTAAAATTCATTACCACTGTACACAACAATCATAGTCTTACATTATTAATTACATAGCCACTATTGAACATTTAAAGTCTATAATAAAACAAAAATATTTTTAGTACTAAAATAGATATAGCTAACTAATACTTAAATACTAGTTAAGTAAAATGATTGTAGTTTTTTGTGATTACCTGTAGTATTCTTTTGTGACTGTGTAAGTATTAATTCATTAAGTCTCATTGTTTCTCATATTCTGATATTCTAATATTTTTGTTCTTGCAAGACTATAAAGACAATTTTTCTTCAACTGAAGCAATTCTAATCAAACTTAAACACTTCATGTTTAAAATTTAAAAATTATTTTAGCTATTTGGCAGTATAGCATTGATGTTTACATTCAAAGATAATGGGCATGTATGTATTTGACAAAATTGCCAATTTAAAAATTAAATATGTAGTTATCAAGCTCCCATTAATTAAAATAACTCATGTGATATTTTCCTGTCCTAGTTCTATTTCTTATTTCCAAATAATCTTTCTCAAGTTCCAGTTATTAATCTATTAAATATTTAGGTTGAGTATCTGCCAAAGTTATACGTATATATTTAAAATTAGATGATTATAGAACCTTTCTCTCTCTTAGTTCCAGACAGTCATCTGTATCAGAAAAAAAGTTACCAGAGCCTTCCCCTGTAACAAGGAGAAAGGCATATGAGAAAGGGGAAAAATCAAAGGCCAAGGAACAAAAACAGTAAGTTACCCATGCTTTTTATCTACTAGATTGTATAAAATGTCTGATGCACTTAGATGCTAAAGCACAATAGTGAAATTATTTTCCATATTCAGACTGACTCTGGGATTGTGACTGATTTGACTAATCAAGACAATCAAGTGTGCTGTTGGCTTGTATAAGTAGTCTAACTTTCTTGTTAACACATACTTGTAAATAAATTTGAGCACTTGTCCCCATTCATATAGTCTGATTTATTTTTCAATTATTTGTGCATATCATTTTGGAGTTAATATACCTTTCAGGAGAAGTTTATTAAAACTACAGATAGTCTTCTAGAAAGTTTTGAAATTAATTTTGACTGTCATCTGATAAAGCTGACATTGATTTCACCTCTTTAAAATGGTTAACAAAAATCTAGTGTTAGAAGATGTGTGACTTGTGCCATTTTCTTGCTGTTCTTTTATGTTTAAATTGGTATTATCCTTAATTGTTTTTTTTGTTGAAATAGTTTAAAAGCTATTTGTGTGTTTTGTGAGGGTTAGTTTACTTAATAGTACACAATATAATCTGATGGTCCACTTACGTGGACATTTGTAAATTGCAACACCACAACACACAGAAAGTTATAAATGGGTTAGAGCCACTGTTACCTTTCTACCCTGTGGCACACTGAGATCTCCCTCAGGTCTCCTAAGGAGCTGCATATAGCAGGTAGATCTCTGACATGCTCTTGAGTAGGAATATCAATGCTAATCTATATTTAAGTATTGGTAAAGACAATTTCTTTAACATAAAAATAATTATGAAAGAAGTTTTCATATATTTTCTGTACCCAAGTGGATGATCTTATACCATCCTCCTCCCTTGTACCACCATGCACACTCTCTACTTTGACCACTGGTTTAGCTGACGTGAATGTCATGGAGGTTGCTCTTCTAATCATCCTTGTTTCCTGTATTTAAAGATGTAATTTACCTGTTTCTACTGAATCGAATGTCTTAAGAATAAGTAGGAGATAGGGGATGGAGCAAATAAGTAATTTAAAAATAAATGAATGAATCAATTGAATAGGCAAATTCCTCTTAAACTCTCAGGGTCTGTCTCCTCATCTGTAAAGTGAACAACTTGCTCTCAACTCTAAAATTGTATAATTTTAAATTTGGCTTGCTTTATTTATACTGACTTTAGATTTTAGCAGACAGAACTTTTTCTTTAGTGCCATCTTGTGGCCAATGTAACAAGATTCAGTGGAAAAAAAATTTTTTTTTTTTTAACATCTTTATTGGGGTATAATTGCTTTACAATGGTGTGTTAGTTTCTGCTTTATAACAAAGTGAATCAGTTATACATATGTTCCCATATGTCTTCTCTCTTGCGTCTCCCTCCCTCCCACCCTCCCTATCCCACCCCTCCAGGCTGTCACAAAGCACCGAGCCAATATCAGTGGAAAAAATTTTTAATTAAATTGTTCAGAGTGCATTTTATCTTATAAAAAAGGAACAGAGGAAGAAAGGAAGCAAGGAAGGAATTGTATAATGAAAAGCTTTTATAAAAAAACATGTTTCTTACAACATTTCTAACAAATCAAAGCCAATTAAAGCCACCTATTTAATGTTCTTTTTTTCTTGTAGCTCAGATTCTGGAACCTCAGAGGCTAGTCTTTCACCTCCTTCTTCCCCACCAAGCCGGCCCCGTAATGAATTGAATGTTTTTAATCGTCTTACTGTTTCTCAGGGAAACACATCAGTTCAGCAGGATAAGTAAGTCATTATGTAAAAGAGCCCCAATTATTCATTATAATATTCTGAACCTTTCAATACAGTCTGTAGAAAACATTTAGCCTTCTCTCTGTGTGGGAGATGGAGTCTGACTTGTGAACTCTTGCCATATTTCATGTGTTTTTCCAATGGGAAATGAACCATATAGACAAAATTAGAGAAATTAATTTTCCTGCTGAACATTATTCCCTGCTATAGATTTGCATTGCTATACTGAGCACTTGTCTTACCTTTTCTGCTACAAGTAAATTGGAATTGAAAAATCTTTGAGACCACTTGAAGTTAAATTTCTTGGGATTTTTCAGCTTCATTGAGCCTATAAAAGCCTCTAATCCAGACAGCCTGCATTGAAAAGAGGCAAATTATTTTACCTTTGGTGGATATAACAGCTTACAAAAGCATTGCCATATGTGTAACATGTTGTTATCATTTGGTTGTTCTACAAATCCACCACAAAACTTGAGTAATTGTATTCTTGGGATAGAAGAGTACCTTTATGGGTGGAGGGGGTAGAACTCAGGGTGGGTTGTTGGGGAAGAGAAATTGGAGGGGTATGGAAAATATAATTTTCATTAAATTTGAAGTGAAAAAATATTCCCACACTGAGCCAGAATCTCTCTTGCAAGAATTTCATACTAACAGTGTTGCCATAAGGTGTTTATTAACTGACTTGTCTGCTTTGATTTTGAATGATAACATTTTGGATAGTATATGTACTTGATATTCAGTATCCCACACCAGTTCTTTGTTTTCTATGCTATAATCTCCCTGTATATATCAACGATTTCTGAAATTTACAGGGTATTGTTTAAGATCTGTCTGGCATGTTTAGATCATGCTAAATGGTTCTATAGACTTAGAGAGACACACCATCATTTTGAAAGATTCTTTAATCTACTTAATTTATGGATAACATTTTTCATTAGATTTTAATATAGTTTAATCAGTTAGATTAAACTATATTAAAATTAGGTTTTAATATAGTTTAATCAGATGACATGTCCTTTCAAATGATCTAGATAGGTATTTTTTTTAAATATATTTTAAAAAAGACTCTTGAACATTGTTAAATCATACCTCTCATTTAACTGAGAAAGAGTAGAAGAACATTAAGAATGTCTTTAGGAAGTCCATTTTCACTAGCAATGATGAAGAATTACTAAATTTTGTCTCCCTTGCATTCGCAGTCATAAAATTTTTCTCTTGGTCTTTTGATAATCTTGACAATCTAATTATAGTTCCATACTTTTTACTGAAATAGTTTATGAGCTACCTACCAATCATTTGACTCTGTTGTAGTCTCTATAAACTAAAACTTGGAATAACTGACTACACTTTCAAAAAACTCACCTACCTTTTTAATGACTTTCTTTGGGCTCCTTTTTGAGTCTAGCATATTTCACCAGCTAGAAGTAGGTCCCACACATTGTTTCTGATTACATAATATGCCAGCACTCACTCTATCCTCATTCTTCCCAAGGATATTGTATAATAATACAAGCTAAATAGATTTTCACGATAACCAGACTTATTGTCAGTCCTGGAGGTTTCCGGTTAAGGCTGACAGGAGTGGCTCACCTGTATTTAAAATCCCAGTAAAACCTCCCAACTATTACTGAGGGACTGCCTAATCAGAAGAACTCCATGTTTTTGAGATGAATTAAAATCACAGGTTGGGGCTTCCCTGGTGGCGCAGTGGTTGAGAGTCCACCTGCCGATGTAGGGAACACGGGTTCGTGCCCCGGTCTGGGAAGATCCCACATGCCGCAGAGCGGCTGGGCCCGTGAGCCACGACCGCTGAGCCTGTGCATCCGGAGCCTGTGCTCCGCAATGGGAGAGGCTGTGGCGGTGAGAGGCCCGCATACCGCAAAAAAAAAAAAAAACAACACAAAGGTTATTAAATTTTGAATGATTTGCTTTCCATGCAAACATATAATGTATTTGTGCAACTTCCACATGAGAGTCTAAATCTAAAGTAATTATCAAGAGGAATAAAGTTCATTAATGACTACTGAAACTGAAAATTTTTTCTAGTACTAGTCAAATTAAATAGAGTCTTGAAGTGATGTATTTCACTTGCTTGATGTTTTTCCTCTTCAGGGCCTACATTTTAGAAAGTGAGGATAGATGGGTTCTGTGGATCAGTAATAGAAAGTTTTTCCCCCCAAATCTTGGTAGAAAACATAAGCACAAAATTTTAACTAATTTAGCTGTCACTGAATTTGCTGATATCCAGTGCAAATAGAAAAGCAGGGCACTGTAAAGGAAATGTTTGCTGTATTTCTGTTATTCATACTGTTGAATCAGTTCAATCTCAGTGTCTTTACCTGTTGACATCTGTATTCTTTTCCCTCATAATTCTAACTCTTTCACTGTAGGTCTGATGAAAGTGATTCCTCTCTGTCGGAGGTACACAGGTACTTTCTCTCTTTCCTACGTTCTGGCATTTCATTGATGTTCTAAAATGCCTTCCTAGAAACTTTAAACAAATCTCATTTTTGTTGCATTCATAACTTGTAAACCATATAAATGCACTGATGTTTTTAAACATTAATTTTAATATATTTTTGTGATCATACCTTTCAAAGTAGTGGTAAACTTTTTTATATGATAGCATTAAAATTTGTGCTATTTGTATTCTGTCTATAACCTAAAACTTTTCTTTAAAGAAATTAAGTTCTTTGAAAATTAATGTAAAGGTTTGCTCCTCAATGGGTTTTTCCACCTCAAGGCATGGGAAGTGAATAAGGTATTTTTTCATGTTGATTTATCGATTTTAAATAAAAAGTTTATGGCAGGATTTGTGATTTTAAAAAAAGGCATACTAGGGGAAAAAAGGATGCTATGGTACCTAAAATATAGAAAGATACAGAAAGTAAAAGAATTTTAAAAACATAATAAATTGTTTTAACTGGTAGATGCTGTTTTTCAAATAACAATGTGGCATTTTTTTCATGTTTATGGGTTTTTTGGACCCCTAATTTCTCTTTTTTCCTTTCATTTCCTCTTCCCACTAATCAGTTTGTCTCCTCTCTCTTTGCACTTCTTTCCCATGTTTTATGGCCATTTTCCTGATCATCAGTAGATCCTCCAGAAGGTAGGCAGGGGAAGGGAGAGGAAATTAATCTTATTCACAGTATTACAAGACTTTACTGGTTTTGCATGGATCAGAAATAAGCATTTTTTCCCTTCACATCAGATCTGTTGTATAAGTTTGCAATATTTAAACTTAACTTAAACTATTTTAAAGTTGATTTATATACTTCAGAATGTGGATAGATTAATTTTAATAGAGAAAGAAATACCATGGGTTTATGTTTCCAATTTCTGTACTTTTTCTGTTACCTTTTGTATAAGGTAATCTCTATAAAATATTAACTCTAACATTCTGAATATTTGAGAGTATCTTTCAGTATCTAATAAATATGATGCTATATTTAATGTTGAAATCATTTTTCTTCAGAAATCTGAATAAATAAAACACATAAGAATGAAAAAGAGACATCCTGGTCTCTAGGGCTATGCCATACATAAGTTACTGGAGGCAAATATTCACTTTTGTAATATTACAACCTTTGACATGACAGAATTGTGTTGCACATTATATCATCAGGAAACATTAATAGATTCTTAGGATAAAGATAGTAATCTGAAGGAAGGAACTCTTTTGGAGACATAGTGCTAAATAACCAAGTGCTAAATAACCAAGGGTACTGTTTAGCTTTTTTCTTAGGATGATTTGTGTCATTAAATGCAGATCAAAACAGCTCTTAGGTTATTAACATTAATTCTTTTCTTTATAATCAGGTTGTTAGAATATACATACATATATATTTAATGTTTTAGAAGAGCAGCAATTGACTATGCATTAGATCATGACTTTTCAACATTTGAAGCAATAGTTATAATTTGATGGCTTCAGTTCATAGCTATAAACCCCACATAATAGTGATAGGATTTCAAAATGACAGTTTTAGACTTTTGAGGAGGTTTTGCTACCATTTCAGTTTTAATCTGGTTAAGTTCTTACATTGCCAACAAGTTACTGAGCATTAATTTCAAGAATCTCAAATTGATGTGTGAATGCAAATAATACTTTGGATTTTGTAATTATACACCCAGGTGGTAACAATTCCTGGTCTTATTTCTGGTAATGGGGAACTCCCTTCACTTTTTGAAATCATTATAACTAAATCCCAAAAATAAAGTTTTTTTTTTAAATCCTAAGCCTAATTTACCTCCTTTAAGTTTTTATTCATTGGTCTGTCATCAGCCCTCTTGAGCTATGCTAGATTTAATCCAGTATACCTTTTTTGTGTGTATGTGCCAGCTCTTTAAATATTCAGCTATTTAACTGTGCTTTTGTATGCTCTCTCCGATGAAGGTTCTCTTATCAGCTCAGTAGTTTTAGATTCATCTGTTCCTAATATGATACAGTCTGCAGATCCTTCTTTCTGCTTCCACTGTTTTGGAAAATCTCTGATTTTTCAAAGCTGTTTTTAAAATGTGGCAACTGGAACTCAGCCTCATTCCGGATGTGGCCTTGGCAGAATATAGTAGCTCTATTGCTTTCTTTCTCCTGAAATACTTACTTCTGTTGCACATGTCATTGAAAGTGTTGGTAGAAGAATCATAAATTGTTGATCCATTGATCTTGTATTCAATAAACAAATTTCTTTAGCTTTTAAAATCTAATTAAGCTCCTTTCCTACTTGGAGCGTTCTGTTCTATCTTCAACTTAAATTTTATGTTTAAATTTTATCCAATGAATATTTTAGTGCTAAGTACATACTTAAATGGATTTTTTTGGGTAATTTTTCTAGACAATGCAGCTCTTTAATATATCAATTTAATAAACATGCCATATCTGTCTTGAGTTCTGGGGAAAGACTGACTAGATATTGAAGGCCTTTTTCCAGACTGAGAGGAACATTGACTCTTTAGGGGTGACTCTTCAGCCATTGATGGAACTACCTTACTGCAACAGTTTCATACTTACCCACCATGTCCATAGGGATATCATTTGAAAAGCTTTTTGTATGGACTTTATTGGAATCAACATATATTGTGAATATGACATTCCCCTAATTTCCTGCCTATTAATTCTACAAGGACCTTCCCCTGTGAGATGTTATCTCTTACTGATGAGCATTTAAGTGTTTGTAATTATTTGTTTAATATTTTCCTCTTTGAGACTCAACAAGAAGTTTTACTCATCTGTAATTTCTGAAATCCACTTTTTTTTCTCCCTTCTGGAAAATTGGGTCTACATGTTTTATCCCCTTTATTGATCCTCTTAGTATACCAACAATGATTTTGCCTCTGCAATGGTATATACTTTCACAACCCTGTGATCTAATGATTTAAAAACAGAAATACTTGAACTCACTGAATAACTCTTCATTGTCAGATCTAATGTATCTTGGGCTTACATTTCTTCTTAATTATTTCTGTCCCTCGCATCTTAAAGGTTGTTCTCCTTCATCAGGAAGATGGAAACAGACAGCTTTGTTTTATTGCTGAATCTGTCCTAACATTATGCCATCTGTCTTATATAATGGACATATTTCAACATAATTTTTCTTCCTGCTCTGAGAAAAGATACATCCAATTTATATATTTATCATTTCTTAATTCACTCTCATTTTTAGTCTTCCCAATACAATTATTTCAGTTCAGATCCTGTCTTAACCTCCTTTGGGATAGGGACAGTGTTTTGATAAATTTTATATTTTCATAGTTCATAGTCCAGTGGCATAAAGCAGAAATTCCAGAAATATTAAAATTATGAGAAATCTCCCTAAAGAGCATCACTATTCTTTTAAAATCTTACTCTTTTTTAAAAATCGTCTTTGAGATTGTTAGAGTTTTAAAAGTTTTTGTTATTTTTGAGTCATTCTCCCTTTAGAATTTCAGGCTATGCAGTCATTCTTGTATTTATTCAAATGTGTTTGAAATTTGCTTCCTTAGTATTTTAGGTGGTATGTATTATACTTTCTTTAGAATGTCTTTTTTGACATAGAGTCTCATTCCAGGCTGATAGTCACACCTTCCAGTTATCCATCATTTATGCTTTCTCATTTTTCATAATTCACTATATTTGAAGAGCTCCCAATATTACTTCATTAAATTTTGAAGAGATGAAATTGTTAATAAGAAAATCCAATTTATCATGACTTTGCTCTTTGCAGAATGCACCTGCTAGCTGATGCCTAATTAGTTGGTGCACTCCAACACTACTATTATAATTTCACGCTTTGTCTCTGTCCTTTTGCTTAAAAAAGAGACAAGGGAGCAATCTGGATTTTATTACAATGCTAATTATTTAGAAAGACTTCTTAAAGCCAAAGAAAAAAATAAAAAGTAGTTTCATGATATAGCTACTAAAGTAAATCTTATTTTTTTCCCCCACCTCAGGGGCATAATCAACCCATTTCCAGCTTTGAAAGGAATCAGAGCTTCTCCACTTCAGTGTATTCACATAGCTGAAGGGCATACAAAAGCTGTGCTCTGTGTGGATTCTACTGATGATCTTCTCTTCACTGGATCAAAAGGTGCTAGTAGTTGTGCCATGTGGATATTTAACATATTTTTTTTTAATGATTACATTTTAACATGTTTTTAAAAATGTCAAACTGCTTAAGACACATAAGAATCTGAGAGATAATCTCATTCAACTCCTGAATTACATAAAATGTAAAATCATTGCATAGTTGGGAAGAAAGTAAAACTTGTGTTGATGTTAGATGAATAGAATGGTGAGGGAATACATCTCCTTTTGGTAATTGAGCATCTAATACATACAAAGCACTGAGCTTAGTAATGCAGGCTATATAAAAATCTACAAAAGGCCATTACAGTGTACAGTGTGGTAAAGAGAATAAGATGGGTAGCAACCACCATTTCTTGAGCACTTACTCTATGTCAGAGACTATGCAAATTTTATCTCATTTAATTCTCACAATAAACCCAATGAAATACATGTTGCATCCTAATTTTACAGATGAAGAAGCTGAAGATTCAAGAAATTAAATAATTTTCCCAGATAAACTTAACTAGTAAGTGAAAGAGCCAGGATTAGAAACCTAGGTCTACTCATCTCCAGACCTGCACTCTTAACCCCTTTGGTGAAATTGCAGGCAACTAGAAATTAACTGTAAACGATTTGAAGAGTTATAGACAAAGAGTTTCGAGGTTTCAGAAAAGGGAGAGATTATGCTAAATTGTGAAAAATAAGGAAGGCTTTGATAAGGAGGCATTTAGGATGAACCTTACAGTATTGTTTGGATTTGACAGGTAAGAATGGGCAGCCAAGATTAGAGAACAGTATAAGCAGAGACTTGGAGGTAGAAGTGGGTTTGGAAACTAAATTCAGTTGGATTGAAAAGTAGAGTATATTTAGGGGCAGTGGTGGACAGTGAGGTTAGAAAAGTGAGAAGGAAGCATGTACAGGAATTTGGGAAGCTAGTCAAAGCTTTTTAGCATTTAGGGATGTTACAAGGTGAGGGGAAAGTCTAGCTAGAACTTGTGAATTGTGAATAATGGCAAGTAATTCCCCAATTTAAAAAATTTGCTCTGTAAAAGAATTTTCTAATGATTCAAATTAAATTTATTAGTCCAGGATAATTAGATATTTAGCATGTCAAAAAAAATAGAATAGTTTTATGATTATGTTTTTGGGTCAAAAATGAAATCAATCAGTGACCCCTGGAAAAGAAAGGTGTGTGTATTCCTACATGTGGAGTGTGGTGAGTACGTAAAAGAGTGATCAAAGCAAAATGTCTCAAAGAGGCTGATTTGGGATTGCCATTTTAAATTCAGGAGCAATTTGAAACAAGATTCTCTTGATATGTCTATTTCAAAATTTTGTATAATTATTTTTTAATACCACATAATGCATACACCAGATATCCTGGCTTTCATCTAATCCTTTATACCTACTTTGCCCTTCAACCTGCTGAAAAGTGTCAAGGATAGAGTTAGGATGCCTGCTGCAAGTTAATTAAATAATTACTGTTTTCTTATCTCATTTTTTTTCTCATAGAAGAGAAATTGTTATTGTTAAGAGAATCTAATTTAGCTCATATTGACAGTATTTCCTCTTTTTTATTTGTTTGTTTTTAGATCGTACTTGTAAAGTATGGAATCTGGTGACTGGGCAGGAGATAATGTCACTGGGAGGTCATCACAACAATGTAGTATCTGTAAAATACTGTAATTATACAAGTTTGGTCTTCACTGTGTCAACATCTTATATTAAGGTGTGGGATATCAGAGATTCAGCAAAGTGCATTCGAACGCTAACGTAAGTAACTTAAAGACAAACAGCATAAGGGGCAAATAGTTCTTGTTTACAAAATGTAAGAAAAGATAGGCCTATTTATGCATTCTTGTTTATTTATACCTATCCACTTGCAAAGAATATGAAAGTGTTTATAATAAGAACACAGATAAAATAAGGTGAAAAAAAACTGTTGAGAATATAAAATACAATAGCTCAATATTAAACAGGAAAGGAGAAGTCATATTTGATCTGTGACTAAATACACATTTCATATTTCCTCCCTCCCAAATAACTAAGGAATTAAATTTTCATAGTATTCATTAATTGATGTAGTTAAATGATTTACATTACTTGCTTCAAATGAGTACCACTATTTAGAAAATGGCTGAAATCACCATTATAGACTGTTAAGAAGTACTTGCAAAATTTAATTAGCATGTATTGAATAATACATGCTAATTAATTGAGGAGTTTTTTTAAGACTTACACTGCTTTGGTGCTAGCCTATATTTAATAACTGTAGGTTATATTGGACAATTGGAGGATGAATTTGCTTTCTACGTCTGTTATCATATGTCTTTAAAATATAGAGCAAATAGTGATCCTTTTTGCCATAAGATTGATGAACTGTTTTACATAATTAAAATTAAGGTGAACTCTGTTGGTTTAAATAAGAGAAGGGAGCATAGGAATGGTTAATTTTTACTAATTTGTAGAGTGAGGATTATTAATATTTAAGTGCTATTTTATATTTTGAGAATTACTAATTATTTACTGTACTGAATACAGATCTCTTGTGGAGAATTTTGTAGAAAAAACACACTGTATCTTATGTTAGAAATTTACCAATCCAGTTGACTCATTAAAATCAAAATCAAATTTGAAAAGATTGATTATAACTTGGTATTTTAGAAGTTTGCTAATAAAATGTTTCAAAATTTAAAAATATACTTACCATTTAGAATTTAGCTGAGGAAATAGAAATAAATCATATTTAAGTCTTTCGCATATAGTAAGTAATCCTTATATGATTGGGTTAAAATAAACAAAAACTGAAAATAAAAAGTCCTTAGTGTCTTTAATTCATAAGGGCAAATCTTATATATGAAAGGAATACTGGTAGGCTTGTTCCTCAGGGAACTTCTGGAAACTGCAGGAAAATGAATTAATTTTGTGACACTGTATCATTTGTTGAGTTTTTGTCTTTGTCATCTAATCTTTTCTGAATCATATTTAAGTCATCTCTAACAGGGCCCAGAATTCCTAGTGTTATAATAACTTGCAAATTAAGAGTTTTAAGCCATGTCATCTCATTTTCTTCATTCATTTATCTATCAAAATGTTTATTTATTAGTGTGTATGAGGTGTTGTGCTAGGCACAGTGCATACAGTGACCAAAGAACACAGATCTTCTTGTTGTCTACAGCCAGTTTCCTAGGAATGTAAGGAATTCTAAGACTAACTCTTGTCCAGAAATGTGACTTATTTTGCTTTACTTTGTCTCTGTTAAGGTCTTCAGGTCAAGTTACTCTTGGAGATGCTTGTTCTGCCACCACCAGCCGGACAGTTACTATTCCTTCTGGGGAAAACCAAGTCAATCAAATTGCACTGAACCCAACTGGCACCTTTCTCTATGCAGCTTCTGGAAATGCTGTCAGAATGTGGGATCTTAAAAGGTAGAATTTTAAAGAAAATGTACTTCCTGTATATGGCAAATTATTAATAGCATTAATACATTAATAGCATTATACACACATTAATAGCATTAGTGTGTGTGAAATCTAATTTGTATAACCCCAGAAGTTAATATAAAAACCTAGACTTTTCTGTTTGATTCAGCACCGCTGAACGTCTATGTCCTCGTTAGCAAACTCACAATTTTCCTTTCTTTTAATCTCCATTGCTGGGAAAAAAATATATGAAGGAAAATAGCCTTTCTTAACATTTGTCTATAAGTTGTGTTGTTTACCAGGAAGAGAACAAGATTCTCATGCTAGTTGCATCAGTACCTTTGAAAGAATTATTTTTTGTAACATCACTTATGCATCATTATCTCAAAATTTTCAGTTTACAAACCATATAACTTTAAGCGTAAATATTCACAGGATTTTTATAAATATAGAATTATATATATATACACATATATATGATGAAGTATTAAGAAGATGAAGTGAGTACAAAGAGAAAAATGATAAATTGAAATATAAGGCATTACATCTTTGATTTGATTTCTTTTTGCCGTGAAGTATAAGCTTTTATCCTTCATTTGAGTGTTTATTTTAGCTTCTTTTCTAGTTCTTAAAAATTTGGCAGCAAGGGAATATTTATTTATTAGTTAATAAATGTTTATTCAATATCAATTATGGCAAGCACTATACCAACACTTGTGGTAAGTTACTGGGGATAAAGACTGAGCAAGACAAATTTGGTGTCCATCTTCTTAGAACTCATCTTGTAATGGAGGATAAAGGCCATTAAAAGGCAATTGCAAGATTCTGAGTAAAGTTTGTAATTCAGGTAATATAGGTAATTCAGTTAATAATCCCATCTAGAAGGGCTTTGTCAGTAGTAAATCAAAGGGAAATTTATTTTAGAAATTCTGAGGAAAATTGGTTATAACTTGTAACATTTTAATGCATGACTGAGAAAGTATTATAAGTATAATTTATAGATAAATAAATAAGAGAGAAAGAGAAATAAGAAACACAGTCCTGAGAACAGTTTTAGAAAAAAAAAGTAGAAAATTGAAAACAGTGCTTGTTTAAGAAAATTAGGAACGAGATGAGGACTGGGTTTATTCTTGAAGACATTAAACTTGATTTGTAGTTGTAGTACCATGAAGGAAGATACTCAAAGTCATGACATGAGGCAGAAAAGATACCAGCTTTTGAAAATCTTTACATTCTTTTCTGCTGAAAAGTTAGATCCTTTTTCAAGTTGCTTGATTTCAGCAACCTGATTAAATACAGATTCATCTTAACAAAGTAACTAAGAAAAGAGTTACAAGTAATATTCTAGAGGGCAAATACACCTCTGTATTCCAGCAGCTTGATTTGAGGTAGGACTATGAAACAAAGGTTCATTGTCACCCCCTGACAATGGGCATCACATGTTTTTCTACCAGTCAGATATATTCCTGGTCATTTTCATGTCTTTGTAATAATTGATGAAATGGACTACCTATTTTCTGACATGCATGTATATACACATATGTGTGCATACATGTATGTGTATATATGATGGTGTACATATATGTGTATATGTGAGAATATATGTTAGTGTAGTAAAATAATTTTACTTTCTTCATATTGTTATTTTCTAGTTATATCAGTGACATAGTTGTTTTAATCAAATTTCAAATTGGCCCTAATAACATCAATCATATGTCTATATCATGTTGAGAATTTAACAGATTAAGGTTTACCTGGACTTAGGTTAGAGTTAAAATTAGCCTTTAGCAAGTTTTTGGAGTTTTGATTTTTTTTTTTTTTTAACTACCTGAATGATATTAGTTGCTTTGGAATGACTTATTTAGGACTCCTCACACTTCCATCAGAGAATTGATTACTTTGGCCATTATTTTTACTCTTAATTTGAACAGAGTTGCATAGAGGTGGAGTTAAATCAAAAAGAACAGTTTTAGCAAAGACTGTTGATTATTTTTGCTGAGGCTTAGGCTCAACATGCTAAGAAATATTTTCAAACAAAATTATTTTTCTCTCTTTTTAAAGGTTTCAGTCCACAGGAAAGTTAACGGGACACCTAGGCCCTGTTATGTGTCTTACTGTAGATCAGATTTCTAGTGGACAAGATTTAATCATCACTGGCTCCAAGGATCATTATATCAGAGTGTGTATAATAAAGTTGTTTAATTACATTCTCCTATTAAATGATAGATTAGAAGTATTGAGATGCACCTGGGACCCTTTTCTCTAAATCAGTTTTCTTTTTTCTCATTTCTAACCTTTGCTTTTTCTTCCTGATCTTTTCCTCACTCGGTTCCTGGTTGTGTTGTCTTATTATTTAAACATGTATTCTCACTTTTCATAGAAGATAGGTTGGGAGGGATTTTAAAGATTTTTTTGGCTCAGTCATCCAACTAATGCTTAAGTCTCATCATCACCACCTTTAATGCTGAACATGTTATAGTCTTCATATTTTATGCAAGTAGCAGATAAGATGAAGAGAGAAGCATAGTTTGATTCTGGAGATGTTAAATTTGAGATGCTAATAGAGGACCTTCTCATGTAGTCCAGCAGGCCATTTGAAAGGCAAGTCCAGAGCTCAAGATAAGTTATGACTAGACATGTATGTTTCAGAGCTGTTCAAATAGAAGCAGATGGTTAAGGAGTTAGAGTAGTTGACATGGCCAAAGGAGAGGGGTTGATATGACTCAGCCTTGGGGAATCCTATAAGAACCAATGGGAATAAAAAAGAGGAAACAGTAATAAAGAGAGATAGGAAGAGTATAAGTACTATTTTTTAGAAACTTTGATTAAGAGATGAGAAATCGGTTAGTGACTTGACAATAGAATGGTTAAGGTGAGAGGATTTTATATTTGGTAGACTTGAGCATGTTTATATGCTCAGGAAATGGGCTCAGTGGAGAGGGAAAGTGTGAAGAGTGAAGTGGTAGCAATTGGTGAATCAGATCAAGATGTGAACCTTGGGAAAAAGTAGGTACACTTTAGCATCTGAAAAGAAGGGAAGGGTAAGAGAATGTTTGAGAATAAAAGAAAACTTTTGTAACTGGGAGGATGGTCCAGAAAGTTTATTTTTGGTCATACTAACCTTTTTAGGAAATCACAAGTTCAACAGTTAAGAGAGATGAGAGCAACTGAGGGGAGTGAAAGGCTTTGAATAGCAGCTTTGGAGAATTTGAGATGACCACCAAGATTGCAGAGCTACCTAATAGTGTTTAAATAACAATCATATCATTTATTTGAATTTCAACTGGATTGATATGTAGCATTTTTATTATTTAACATATCGTTTGTACACTCACACATGAGAAAATTGGTTGCCTTTCTTAAGAGCTTACAGACATGTAAACATGTGACATGTAAGCAAAAGTAGTGTGAAGATAGGGCTCAGGTTCATCCTGAGTCATTCATAGCAGGTTATTTTAGTTACCTTAGTAAAATAAAACAAATCATATCTGGTTAATATACGTGTGTGTGTTTCTATGAATGAATGCATATAGGTGCTTATTTGTAAGATAAATCGGATGACTGCTTCCTTTCTGCTTTTATTTAGATGTTTGATGTAACTGAAGGGGCTCTTGGAGCTGTGAGTCCCACCCACAATTTCGAGCCCCCTCATTATGATGGCATTGAAGCATTAACCATACAAGGGGATAACCTATTTAGTGGTTCCAGAGATAATGGAATCAAGAGATGGGATTTAGCTCAAAAAGACCTTCTACAGGTAATGCAAAACCTTTTCATGGGATGGAGTGGGTATTTCAAAGTCACCAGTATTCTATATAAGAACGCGAAGAGCCTCTATGTAGATTTTCATTGTTTAGGGATGGTATCAAACAGGGCTTCCTCTTAAAGAGTGTTTCATCATCACCCACCAGAGTTACTAATTATGAAAAGGGCAACATTCAACTTTTAATGATATCTCCTAAATAAAAGGGGAATAGACTCTGATAAGAGTTGGAAGATCTGGGATAGCACCATGCTTGTGTTTACTAAATGAAATCAGTCTTGGAGTAAAGCAGTCAGTTTCTCATTTTGTTTTTGTTTTATGTACACATATTCCAAAGAGTACCAAGTTTCACTAAGGTCAAAGCAGTCTAAATGATTCCTCATCTCATTTTCATACATTCAACAGTGGTGGTTCTCTCATTTCCTATAGAATGATAGTTGGATTGAAGTGTCCTGTCAATACAATCAAACATTGGTGGCTTTTCCTAATTCCGAGAGGAAGAAGTTAGTTAACTGATAAAATTGTACTCAATTTCAGGCTTTTCCATATAAATGTATGCGTGTGTATGTATTGCAATTATTCCTACTTTCCTGCTTACAACCAGATGAAAACAAAATGAACAAGTAGCATGAACGTTAATAGCAAAAACCTGGCAACAGATGCATATATTGCACTCAAAAGCTTTTCTTTTATAGATATACATTCTTGGATGTGACTTTTATGTTATGTATATAAATATATTTATGCATAAAATATGGTATATAGTCTGAGCTTATAATTATTGTTTACTCATTGTGAAATATATAGGTTAGCTCCAGCCTTCAACAAAAAGCTTTAGGCCTCTATGTTCTCTTCCAAAATTTAAGGCAGTGATTTTATGAGACAATCCTTATAGTCTACACACCAGGTAGTAGTTTTCAAACTAGTTGCGTGAGATACATTTTGGAGAAAGGTGAAATAGTTACTCCTTTGAAGAGAAAGTGATGTTTGAAAAATTCTGTATACTTTCCAGGTATTTTAGATTCTATAGATTTTTCTTTTTTAACATTCTAGGCCTTTAATACTGATAACACTGATGATAACTAGTGAGGCAAATTTAGGAGCAAATTACAGATTTATTTCTTTAAATCATGAAGAGTGACTTCATAGAAAATGATTTTTATGGTTTCCAGGCCAATTCAATGTTCCAAATTTTGAATTTTGTCAATAAAAACTTTTGTAACTTATTTTGGTATGAAAATGTCAGTTTGGACTACTCCCCTTAAACTGCTGATTTTTCTTTTTTTTCTCAGCAAGTTCCAAATGCACATAAGGATTGGGTCTGTGCCCTTGGAGTGATGCCAGGCCACCCAGTTTTGCTCAGTGGCTGCAGAGGGGGCATTCTGAAACTCTGGAACATAGATACCTTTGTGCCAGTTGGAGAGATGAAAGGTCATGAGAGTCCTATCAATGCCATATGTGTTAATTCCACCCACATTTTTACTGCAGCTGAGTAAGTTTCTGCTATGTGATCTTTCTCTATATTGTTTACTTGTATTCAGATTTAATAAATCCTGTAAGTTGTAAATATCTGGAAATGTAGAATATATGAATCCTTTTATTACAGTTATTCTAATGTCTATTTATGATGTCTTATTTATATTTTCTGAGAAACACTGTGGGCACTGAGTTTGGGCTCCCCTGGTTACATGGTAATAGTGTTACTCCTATATCGGCTCTCTGATTAGACTAAGAAGTCTTCTGCCAGATCTTCCCCTGGTGATTTTAATTTTTAAAAAATCATTCATAAGTGACTAGTTTCTAAAAGTTTTTTTCCAGAAAGGCAACAAACTTGTCATTCTTCAAATTTAGACCATTTCATTTAAAAAAAAAAAACTTTGTGCATCTTCTACCTCCTTTAAAGTTTAAGTACATAGTAATAATATCTACTTCCCTGTTAAGATGACTGGATTGATTAATTTATTTGCTCATTTGCTTATTCATGATGAATCTCCTATGTGCCAGGCACTGTTCCGGACCCTTGGGAATAGAGAAGTGAACAAAGTAGATACAAACCGTAGTTTCATTCTAAGGAGGAGAAAAGAAAATAAATAAGTAAAATATGTTACATGGTGAGAGGTGCTATGGAGAAAAATAAAGCAGGGAAGGGGGATGAGAGCATCACTGGGGGGCAGGGGTTACACAATAGAGTGATCAGTGAAGGCCTTACTGAAAAAGTGACATTTAAGAAGATGTTTGAAGGAGGTGTAGAGATGTGACCATAAAAGTGACATAATATGTATATAAGTACTTTGAAAAGGAAAGCATATATACTAACTGTAATGTGAGGTGTTCATCTCAATCAAATAAAATGTAATTTCTCATGAATATCTTGAAAATCTCCCTATGTCATTTGTGTACCAATTATGTTACTTAATTTGACCAACTGCTTGATTCGTCTGTCCTAAATGCACGATTACCCTGATTTTATTTTGAAACCTCTGCTATATTTCTCTGGTGTCTCTTATTATTTGTGCTGTTTCCATTGAATCCCCCTTCTCATTTAGATTTACTTTCTCTCATCTCTAAAGTACATCAAAGCCAATTTCTTTTGTGTTTTTCTAAGGTGTTTACCTTTGGTGCTTCATTGATGCTATTTCCAAGATGCATACTTTCTTAAGAGTCATCACTTTTATTTGTTCCCTTGGAAATTTGTTTTGTCCTTGACAATTTATGGGAAATAAATTAATATCCCTCAAAGCTGTGGGACACACAAGATAAGACTATAAAAGTATTATGTATCACTGAGGTCTGGTCGGTGAGGTATGATATAATACTTTTCTTCCATGATACAGTTTTATTTTTGAAGAATTGAAATTTTTCTCAGTTTACCCATGGAGCATCAGATGCAGATGTATTTACCATGTAACATAAAATCAGGAAAATCGCCAATAAAATCAGAAGGCCTATTTTCAAATTAGTGCTACTTATTTGTTATCTAACGAGTGTTTGTATAGGGCTTAGTATCTACCAGGCATTGTCCTAAGTGTTTTCAGGCTTTTACTCATTTAGTCTTCATAAGAACTCTAGAAGGTGAGTATTATTATAATCCCTATTTTATAGGTGGGACTTTATAATTCAAAGTCCTTGTATAAGTAATTCTATCATATCTGATTTCTGGATCTGATGTCACTGATTGATTTTTCTTATGATTATGGGTCTTATTTTTTCTGCTTTTATGTCAAGTAACATTTTATAGAATGTTGAACATTAATTATAGTATTGTGTTTTGAGTATCTGGATTTTGTGGTATTCCTTTAAAGAGTATTGGGCTTTGTTTGTCAGGCACATAAGTTACTTGTGGTTCAGCTCATATTTTTGAGACTTGTTTTTAACTCTTCTTGGATTTCTATTGAATGTCTTGAATGTTTGATGCTGTTCTCCACTGGTCAGAACCTGAACATCTCACAGTGCTTTGTGAACTCTGGGATTTGTTTGACTTATACTCACTAGTAGTTTTTTGGTGTGGCCTTATAGTCTGATTCTACTCATGTGCAACTTAGCCTTCAGTCAAAAGCATTAGGGGACCCCTATGTAGATTGATGGAATTCTTTTCCTATAGCTCCATAGTTCTTTTTGCATAGCTCTCTCCTCTTCTCTATCTGGTTCTACAAATTCCAACTATTTCACACTTACCAGATTTTTATTACTATCTCTTCAACTCTGATTCTGTGATTTTTCTGCTTGGTTTCCCACATTGCTGTAGTCTGGAAAGTGCTGCCAGACTGAGAGCCAGGGCCATCACAGAACTCACCTTCTCTGTTTCCCTTTTCTCAGGGATTACAGGCCTGAACTACCTATTGCCCAGTTTCTGAAAATAGTTGTTCCATATATTCTGTCAAGTTTTCACTTTGTTTACAACAGGAGCACTAACCTGGCACAGGTTACTCTGTCATGACTAGTAGTGTAAGTTTGTTCATCTTAGGCTTCATATGTCCAAAACTGAACTCCTGACCTTCCTAAGAAACCTGCTCATCCTAAAGCCTTCTCCATCTCAGTTGATGGCTTGTCTGTCTTCTCTGTTGCTTAGTTTAGAAACCTTCATTCCTCTCTTTCTCTCACACTCCATATCCAATGCATCAGCAAACTCTGTTGGTGTTCTACCTTTAAATTATATCTAGAATCTGATCACTTCTCACCATGCCTTTTGCTGCCTCTCTGACCCTAGTCACCTTCAGCTCTTGGATTACTACAGTAGCCTCCTAAACAAGGTCCGTTGCCCATGTGTAGTCTATTCTCAATACAGACACCAGAGTAATTTTTAAAAAATACAAGTCAGATCTTGTTCCTTCTCTGCTCAAAACCTTGCATTGATCATCCATTTTATCTAAAGTAGAGGCCGTTACTTGATCTGACCCTTTGAGCATTTATCTCTCACCTTACCTTCTAGTACCCTCTGGTGTGCTCCTTCTCTTAAAACACCAATAACATCTTTGCTGATTCTTGAACATATCAGGCTCACTCCAACCTTAGGACATTTGCCCAAAGTGCCTTCAGAGATCCTGATCTTCTTCTAATGTCTTTCTTTCTCGATAAGAATAACCTTGCCATTTTATTTTAAATTGTGATCTCTCTTATGAACTACCACTCCTGATCCTGATCCCCTTTGCCATACTCTTTAATTTCTCTATAACATTTATTACTTTCTAATAAACTTTATAATTTAATTATTTATTAAGTTTTATTGTCTGTCTCCTTTTGCTAGAATATATGATCTACAAAGGCCTAGGATTGTGTTTTTTTATTTATTTGTTTATTTTTAATTGATCCCGAGCACCTAGAATAATGCCTAGAACACTGCAAGTTCCCAAGAAACATTTGTTGAATGGATGGTTGTATAAATGAATGGATAAATGGGTGGATGTGTGAACATATCCCCTTCTGTTTTCAGTTACGTGTGCTGTGTGGGATAGGGAGAGATTATTATTTCCCTCCAGTTTTATTGAGATATAATTGACATACAGCACTGTGTAAGTTTAAGGTATACAGCATAATGATTTGACTTAAATATATAATGAAATGATTATCACAATAAGCTTAGTTAGCATCCATCGTCTCATGTAGATACAAAAAAAAAAAAGGAAAAGAAAAAAAGTGATTTTTTTTACCTTGTGGTAAGAACTCTTAGGGATGAGAAGATTGTTGATTAAAAATTAGAAAGCCTGGATTCTAGGCTCAGCTCTGTACTCTACTATGTTACATTGAACAAGTCACTAAACTTTCTTTATCCTCGAAATGGACTACATAATCTTTGAAATACTTTTTAACTATACAATTCTATGGTAACTCGTTCTTTTTGGCTTTGGGTTTGTTAGGAAATGGGAGAAAAGCAACACTCTCTTTTTAGAGCCATGAGAGACGTGGTAAGAAATGTGATTGTCTAATGACTAGTCCCCAGAACCCACATGTTAAGTGAATAAAAATAAGTTTTCTCAGAAAAGCTTTGAATTGTCTATGTTCTACGATAGGCAGAATGTTAGACTACTTCTTAGTAGCCTCCTGCTTTTTCTGTGGGCTTACCTGAACATAATTCTTCCTGAATATCAACAGATTCACCAACTCCCTGGAATTCCTGCCCTGGCCCCCTCACTGTGATCTTACTGTGGGCTCTTATGCCTGAAGACCTCTGACCATGTCATATTAGTAAAGTCTTTAAGAGATGGAGCCAGACTGCCTGGTTTCAAATCTTGGCACTATCACTTACTTTGTGATCTTTGGCAATATATATATATATATTTTTGGCCGCACCTTGAGACATGCGGAACTTCCCCGACCAGGGATCAAACCTACGCTCCCTGCAGTGGAAGGGTGGAGTCAACCGCTGGACCACCAGGGAAGCCCGATCTTGGGCAAATTAATTAACTTCTTTGGACCTCAATTTGCTCATCAATAAATAGGGGAGAATAGCATTATCTATATCTTATGATATGTAAAGAGAATTAAATGCATTAGTGTATGTGACGGGAACATAGTAACAATACCTGGCATATAGTAGGCCCTTGATAATATGAACTATTTTTAATTTCATTATTATGGGTACCTGTTTGGTATACCTATGGGACAATGTATATTTTTACTTACATCTATTAGAGATCTTTTCAGAAAATGTTTCCATGATAAGTAATTCTACAAACTACTTCTTTATCTTTCCACCTCTTTTCACATGTTCATTTTTAATTTATTATTGTGTAGTGATCGAACTGTGAGAATTTGGAAGACTCGAAATTTGCAAGATGGTCAGCTCTTTGACACAGGAGATCCAGTGGAAGATATTGCCAGTAATTAAACATGAATGAAGTTAGTCATAAACTGAATACTGTGATTATACTCTATGTTCTTTATGGAAAATGTTGTCCTGCATTTATTAGGCAAAAACTTGTGAATGGAATTCACTGGAAAATATATCTGAATCCAACTGCTGAATATAAATGGTATTCTAATAAAATTGTGTACTATCCTATGTGCTTAATTTTAATATCTACCAATGCATATATAACCTATAATTGATATGCTGCTTGATTTGCACTTATATAGTGGCTGGATTTTTATGCCTGGCTATAAAGAACATCTTCAAATTATTTGAAGTACAACATGTCTGCTTTTGTGACAGAAAATACACTTGGAATACAAAGCAACCCATTGTTAACTCATTCATATAGTCTGTTCAGATGATTTACATATTTGAAACATATTGGGAATGTTAATCAAACATTGGTTTGTCTGGTATTTATATCAGTCTACAGAGGGCTCCCAAATTTAAAAGCTCTTTTAATGTAATGGAAAAAAGATATGAGAATATTACTGATGGTGATTTTTCATAAAATGGAACTAACTTTAATCTACTAACAAAGAAGGTTAAACAGATTGTGTTAGATGTCGATATTTACTTGTATTGACCAAAGTTTTGCAGCTGTGCTATATTCTGTGCTCAGGACTAAAATGCTGTTAAATTGTTTTATTAGTGCTGTGCATACATTCTGTGATGGGAAACATTTTTGATGTCCTAACAGAAATATATTTTGATCTATTTTGCTATGGAGTTGTTTCTATTATCACCCTTTAATTTCATTTTTATTTAATAGTAGTATTTCTTTCCCTTTTTATCTAATTTTTTATGTGCTGCTAAATACATTTTAAATGTACTATGTTTGCAAACCTTGGTAGCTATGATGAGAACTATATCACCTGCAGTGAGGAAAGCTATGTAAATAGGTAGATTGTAAAGAGAGAATGTCTTATGTTGTAACTATGAATTTTTAAATATTGTAGATTGGATTTTGCAAAAGGATGTATAATTTATCTGTCTGCTCAGAATATTAATTTGTAAATTCTGCAAGTTTAATTTTTATGTGGATGGTATGACACTTGAAAATATTGTCTTGTGATCTTTTTCCCAAAAACTATTTGTTTGTAAATGAAAGCTTAGCTAAGGCTTAAATAAACATGTCGCTGTGAATTATTTTTATTCTCTTGTTCTTTTCCTAATATGAAAATGGCCAGTGTTTGTAAAACTTTATTTTATCTGTGTGATATAAGGAAAGACATTTTCTTGTTATCCAGTGCTACATATGCATTCCTTTTTTTGCTCACTAGACATGAAATATTCTTGAAAAATATAAACCATAACTTAATCTTGAGGAACCAAGGAAACTCGCTATTTAAAGGAATTAAATCAAACCATATAGTTTAGGGATTTGAACATAGATGGTTGAACAAGTGAAAAATATTCCCATAACAGTTAGGACAATAATGACCTTGGTTACTTGGAGAGGAAATGGAAGGCATGGTGACTGGCAGGTGTTGCAGGAGGTGAGTTGGGAGTGTAGAGGGGTATGGAGGTCCTAGAAATGTTCTATTTTGTGACCTGAGTCCTAAGTGACATATTCATATTAAACTGTAATATATTTCTTTCCTATTTTATATACGTATGCTGTATTTCACAGTGAGATATATATATATCCCTTCTTTATAAGTTTTATATATATATATATATATATATATATATATATATATATATATATATATAAACTTAAAGAAGGGATTTTCCTATAAAGAGAAACTCAGCTACTTTGTAATTTTGTAATTTGTAATTTTGCCTCCTTCCCTGGAGGAAGATACTATGCCAAGACTTGAGAGAGATTGTCCGGACTACTTTGAATTTAAATACTCTTGGGATGTTTCTTTTCATGGGACTATTGCTCAACAATTCATTTTCTGGACAATTTATTCAATAAATGTTTATTGAGCATATACTGGGCCAGGTACTGGAGATGGAAAAAATAACAAAACTGAGATGATGCTTGCCCTCTGGGTGGAGAGAGATGATTACACAACAGCTTAGTAAGTGCTCTGATAAGGAAAATCCAGGTGCTCAATACCTATTAAAGGCATTCGATCCTGATTGTGAGTTCAATTAGAGGTCTTTTATGTGGTCCTGAGCACTGTGTTTGCTTATGCAGAACACAAAGCCCAGTGTCTATTTTACCTTTTAAAATGCTGGAGGCTCAGATAGAGTTAATCTGATTCAAGTAATTTAAATGAATATGTAAACGAAGCAGTTCTCTTAAAGATTTACATTTTGAAAAATGTTGGAGGAGTTCATCAAGAGGACATGGCCACCGATTGATTCTCAATCTGGACCTAGGCAATTAGAGGTTTCTCACCCGTTTCCCTGTCCTTCTAATGTATATTCCACTCATGTAACTTCCACTCACCATTCCCATAGCCAGAGCTGTTTCAAGGATGCAGCCTTGAGAGAGCAATGTGTTATTTGAGACCATCTGTACGGTATATGTGACTGAACACAGTTAAGACCTCTATATATACTTTTAAAATTCTGGCGGGCCGGGGGGTGGAGATCTCACCTTGTGGCCACCAGGTTTAGCCTTGTTTGCAAATTCCCTTGCTTATTAAACCTGCCACATACCAATCTGGAGTAGTCTGCCTCTTTCTTCAGTCTCTCCTTGCCCTCCATGTACAGGGGCTGGTTTATGAACCAACAAAAGATAGTGTTAACCCCTAAAGATCCCATCCAGAATTGTTAACAATAACTCTTAAAATAGTTAAGAGTTAACTAAAACTTAACTATGATTAAGTATGATTTATTCCTCACTGTATTAAATATATGCCTTGTTCTCCCAGAATAGCATCTTTCTTTGGAAGATACTATTTCTTCTTTCAAATCAAAATTTCTGCATTTTAATTAAAGAGTAACAGCAAAGTTTTGCATATTAATTATGTCCACATTTATTTATTTAATTCCCAGCTGATGTGGGGTCTTTTATAAAAATTTAAATTAACATAATCAGCAGGTAACAAGTGTTCCATGCTGCTGTTTGTAATTTTTTCCTAAGCATTGCCTATACTTTAACTCAGAATTCTGTTTTCAGCCTCAGAATAGACTGTGTTCTTGCTATGTTGTTGAGGATTTGATTTACCAACTATCATGCAGATGTTGATAGTTGGGATTTTGTATTTGCAAATTACAGATATAAAATGTACAGATAGCTCTATATGAGCATCACAAAAATAAGTTATCTATCCATCTAGTTTCTAACCATAATGAAATGCTCAACTAACTTTAAAATGTTACAGCTGCCATTAATTTCCCCCTTTTTTTTTTTGAGATGAAGTTAATAATTGTAATAGCCAACACTTACTGAGCATTTATTTTCCCCTTTGTTTGTGCATCCCTGAAATGGGGGGAATCTAAGGTGCCTTAAGGGTCAGGAACACCTGATTTCAGAATTGTTTAACTGTGAAAAAACAACGCACATCCTAGAATTGGTGAAATCCAGTATTGGTGAAATATATCCTAGAATTGATGAAGTATAGTATTATAGGGGATTCTGCCAAACAGACAAAAATAGTGACAAATGTCCACTACATCATGTATGGCAGATAGTATGATTTCAAACCCCTTCTAATATGTTTTTGTCTATGTTAGATTTAGGAAAAGGGAAGACTACATTTCTCAGACTTTCTTTCCACATGGGTTCTACATTTAACCTGGCTTCCACCACGCACATGAACCCAGGCACAGCGAACTGAGTAGAATCAGTGCCTCTGCAGCAAGTTGGAAAGGCCTTTGTTTCTCCAGTGGAAGCAATGCCAGGGCCCCAGCTTTTGGCACAAGGTATGGGTGTTGAGAGGCAAGGCATAGGGCACACTTTCTGTTGGCTGAGGCGGTAGTCCTGAAGTCTGCAGTCAGGGCCGTGGTTCCCTCACTCCATCACCCATCTTCCTAATTGTGGTGGAAATGATAACTTGGTGGGCTAGTTCTGGGGGTTAACCTAACACCTACTTACAATTTTGTAAGCACCTGTTGCCCTCTATGAAATTCCTTTCTGCTTAAATCAGATAAAATGTTTTCTGTATTTGCAATTGAACTAAAAGATGCACTTCTTTGTGACCTGTGTTTTAAGATACTGTATTTCTTCCATTATTTTTTTCTGGACACTAATTCAGCTCTCAAGAATGACTACACTCTTTTCTCATTAACCTATTTAATTGTTTTTAAGCTACTTAATTTTTGAAAACAGTACTTTTAGTTGCCCAGAGTCTTTTTATGTCCCCTTTTAGTCTTTTAGTCCTCTTTCCTCCCATTTGGCAGTTCTGTTTTGCTAGGAGACCCCACCAGTTATTCTGTCTTCGGTTCTCCAGTTGCTTAGTCCCCCTTAGGTATAGTTGCTCTTAGTTTTCTTTGCCCACTCATGATTCTGTTGACCCTGGGTGGTCAGGACAGTCTGGTGGTGGGGACACAGCACTCTGCTCTAGTAGGGCTTCAATTTGCAGCAGATGTCAGTCTTCTCTTGGAGCCCTGGGTTATCCCCTCTGCTCTCTCTGTCTCCCAATCTGCAGGTGTTAGCCTTCTGCCATATGTGCAGTTGTCTCACAGCTCTACTGGGCCTGGAAGATTTTGCATGTCTCCCAGGACGACAGGCATTCAGAGGTGCTGCTCTTCCTCTGTCTTCTTTCCTAATGTCTCTGACAACCCTATTAGACAGACAGACTCTTCAGGCTTTCAGAACTGTCTGGTGTTTTATTCAACAGCTGAAGCAGACAGTATCAGAGATACAGTTTCATGCTTCCTTACCCACTGAAACTATTTAACACTGTCACTGAAAAATATCCAAAAATTAAAAACAGGATGATGAGAAGCCCAATATCAGTTAGGACTGGATTCACCTGCATGAACCAGAAAACTGCCTAGTGTTTATTACCCTCTGGTTAGACTATTATACAGTTTTTATAAGGTAGGCAACGAGGAGTGCTTTCCACAAGCCTCCTCAGGAAAGGCATTAAGTGGCCAAGGACATTAGTAATGTCATTTTCAGCTACTTTGGCCATTAAGTAAAGGATCCTAAAATACCTCCCTTCTTGTCTTACCCCATCCTGTTCCCTGTTCCCACTTCCTTTTCCTTACTCCCTCTTCTCTCAGCTTTTTGCTTGCTTTTATTAAAAGCTCTTTTGGCTGTTGACAGGAATGCCCACAGAGGAAAAACACTTCATGAAAATTATCCTTATATGTGGGGTGGGCAAAGGATGAGAGATTTTAATTGTTTGAAACAACTAAACACCCACTGAGGAAATCAGGAGGATTTTGTGTAGTACTTGGAGCAGTTACCAGTTACCACTACCAGTTACTACCTCACTTACTTTTAGTAATGGAAGTCTAAGGATTTTTGCTGAGCACATGGCTGCCCAGACAGAGATTACATTTCCCACCTTAACTGGCAGTTCGCCATGGCAATATGCCATGGTTCTGGCCATGCAGTTTAAGGGAAAGTGATGTGTGCAACCTCTGGTCTTACTTTTAAAAAAGAAGTCATTGACATTTACTTTAACTGTACCCTTTGAACTAACTAAGATGTCAAAACTGTGGTGATGAGCCAAACGTGAACATACAGATGAAGACTAGATAGTTTCACAGGTGAATTCTATCAAACATTTAGAGAAGAGCTAACACCCATCCTTCTCAAACTCTTTCAAAAAATTGCAGAGGAAGGAACACTCCCAAGCTCATTCTACAAAGCCACCATCACCCTGATACAAAACCAGACAAAGATATCACAAAAAAAGAAAATTACAGACCAATATCCCAGATGAACATAGACACAAAAATCCTCAACAAAATACTAGGAAACAGATTTCGACAACACATTAAAAAATACAACACAATCAAGTGGGATTTATCCCAGGGATGCAAGGATTCTTCAATATATACAAATCAACCAGTGTGATACACCATATTAATAAATTAAAAAATAAAAACCATATGATCATCTCAATAGATAAAGAAAAAGCTTTTGACAAAATTCAACACCCATTTATGATAAAAAATCTCTCCAGAAAGTGGGCATAAAGGGAAACTACCTCAACATAATAATGGTCATATATGACAAACCCACAGCAAACATCATTCTCAATGGTGAAAAACTGAAAGTATTTCCTCTAAGATCAGGAACAAGACAAGGATGTCCAGTCTCACCACTATTATTCAACATAGTTTTGGAAGTCCTAACCATGTCAATCAGAGAAGAAAAAGAAATAAAAGTAATCCAAATTGGAAAAAAAGAAGTAAAACTGTCACTGTTTGCAGATGACATGATACTATACATAGAAAACCCTAAAGATGCCACCAGAAAACTACTAGAGCTAATCAATGAATTTGGTAAAGTTGCAGGGTACAAAATTAACACACAGAAATCTCTTGCATTCCTATACACTCACAACAAAATATCAGTAAGAGAAATTAAGGAAACACTCCCATTTACCATTGCAGCAAAAAGAATAAAATATCTAGGAATAAACCTACGTAAGGAGGTAAAAACCTGTACTCAGAAAACTATAAGACACTGATGAAAGAAAACAAAAATGAAACAAACAGATGGAAAGATATACCATGTTCCTGTATTGGAAGAATCAACTTTGTGAAAATGAGTGTACTACCCAAAGCAATCTACAGATTCAATGCAATCCCCATCAAATTACCAATGGCATTTTTCACAGAATGAGAACAAATATTTTGCAATTTATATGGAAACACAAAAGACCCTGAATAGCCAAAGCAATCTTGAGAAAGAAAAATGGAGCTGGAGGAATCAGGCTCCCTGACTTCATCCCAGACACTAAACTCCTAGAGGAAAACATAGCCAGAACACTCTGACACAAATTACAGCAAGATATTTTTTGACCCACCTCCTAGAGTAATGAAAATAAACAAATGGGACCTAATTGAACCTAAAAGCTTTTTCACAGCAAAGAAAACCATAAATGAGACAATGACAACCCTCAGAATGGGAGAAAATATTTGCAAATGAAGCAATTGACAAGGGATTTATCTCCAAAATATACAAACAGCTCATGGAGCTCAATATCAAAAAAACAACCCAATCAAAAAATGGGGGGAAGACCTAAATAGACATTTCTCCAAAGAAGACATACAGATGGCCAAGAGGCACATTAAAAGATGCTCAACATCACTAATTATTAGAGAAATCAAAACTACAGATCAAAACTATAATGAGGTATCAGCTCACACCAGTCAGAATGGCCATCGTCAAAAAATCTACAAACAGTAAATGCTGGAGAGGTTGTGGAGAAAAGGTTGCACTGTTGATGGGAATGTAAATTGATACAGCCACTATGGAGAACAGTACGGAGATTCTTAAAAAACCAGAAATAGAATTACCATATGACCCAGCAATCTCACTACTGGGCATATACCTTGAGAAAACCATAATTCGGAAAGGCACATGCACCCCAATGTTCATTGCAGCACTATTTACAATAACCAGGACATAGAAGCAACCTAAATGCCCATCGACAGAGGAACGGATAAAGGAGATGTAGTAAATATATACAATGGAATATTAGCCATAAAAAGAAACGACATTAGGTCATTTGTAGAGACATGATGGACCTGGAGGCTGTCATACAGAGTGAAGCAAGTCAGAAAGAGGAAAACAATTATTGTATATTAATGCATGTATGTGGAATCTAGAAAAATGGTTCTGATGAATTTATTTGCAGGGCAGGAATAGAGATGAAGATGTAAAGAATGGATGTATGGACATGGGGTGGAGGAAGAGGGGTAGGATGAATTTGGAGGTTGGGATTGACATATATACACTACCATGTGTAAAACAGATGGTTAGTGGAAACATGCTATATATCGCAGGGAGCTCAGCATGGTACTCTGTGGTGACCTAGATGGGTGGGATGTGGGGGAGGGGAGGGAGGTCCAAGAAGGAGAGAGTATATATATAGCTGATTAATTTCATCATACAGCAGAAACTAACACAACATAGTAAAGCAGCTATACCCCAATTAAAAAAAATAATTAGGGTGGATGATAGTAAGTCATTTTGTTCTTAAAAATAAAAGAATATAATGATAATTTCAACATATGGAAAAAATGTCTATTCAGAAAGGCATTTTTTTCTAATTTGAACAAGTGTGCCTATGGATGGACTAGTGACCATTGATCTCCATTCCTTGTTATGTAAGATCAGTCACAAAATAATGAATTTCTTTCCTTAAAAAATATTGCTTGCTCAGGAAACTCTGGCTTCATGTAATTTTTACTAAAAATTTAAGGATCACAATATTTTCCTTCACATGCTTTTTAAAAAATAATGTGATAAAAATAGCTATTTAAATGGAAAGATTTGAATAGATGGCATATTAATAGTTCATCTACAACTAATAACCAATTATTCTGTGAATAACTGAAATTTTTGCAAAGAATTTTATTTAATACAGATTCTCTTATGTTGTCTCTGGATCCCATGGGGTAACATGGCAGCCACTGGGCAGGGCATTCTTAAGGCATTTGCTTTCTTTTTTTTTTTTTTTTTTTCCTTTTTTAGCTTTGTTTTAGTTTATTTTCTCTCTCTTTTTTTTTAGCATCTTTATTGGAGTATAATTGCTTTACAATGGTGTGTTAGTTTCTGCTTTATAACAAAGTGAATCAGCTATACATATACATATATCCCCATATCTCTTCCCTCTTGCATCTCCCTCCCACGCTCCCTATCCCACCCCTCTAGGTGGTCACAAAGCACAGAGCTGATCTCCCTGTGCTATGTGGCTGCTTCCCACTAGCTATCAGTTTTATATTTGGTATTGTATATATGTCCATGCCACTCTCTCACTTTGTCCCAGCTTACCCTTCCCCCTCCCGGTGTCCTCATGTCCATTCTCTATGCCAGCATCTTTATTCCTGTCCTGCCCCTATGTTCTTTATGACCTTTTTATTATTTTTTTTAGATTTCATATATATGTGTTAGCATATGATATTTGTTTTTCTCTTTCTGACTTACTTCACTCTGTATGACAGACTGTAGGTCCATCCACCTCACTACAAATAAATCAATTTCATTTCTTTATCCATTCATCTGTTGATAGACACTTAGGTTGATAGACACTTAGGTGGCTATTGTAAATGAAGCTGCAATGAACATTGATGGCACTTGCTTTCTAACATCTCCACTAAGATGCTAAAAAGTCCACAAATGTGCCCTTGGACAATGTGTAACTTCTGTACTTGTTTGTCTCCTCCATACATACTTGAGGGCAAAAAGGAAAATGAAAGCTGAGTGTAAACGCATAAAAGAGCCTAAGTCTGGATCTAGTAGATAGTTATCACTCTTTTTTTATTCTCCCAATTTAATTGAGATATAATTGACATAGAGCTCTGTATAAGTTTTTGGTGTACAGCATAATTGTTTTATATATAATGAAGTGGTCATGACAATAAGTTTAGTGAGCATCCATCATCTCATATAGATACAAAATTAAATGAATGTGAAAAATCTTTTTCCTTGTGATGAGAACTCTTAGGCTTTGCTATCTTAATAATTTTCATACGTAACATACAGCAGTGTTAAATATTTATCATATTGTACATTACACTCCTAGTTCTTATTTATCTTATAACTGGAAGTTTGTACATTTTGATGGCTTTCATCCAATTCCTCCTCCCCCAACACCCCACCTCTGGTAACCACAAAACTGATCTCTCTTCTATAAGTTTTCTGTGTTTTTGGTTTTGAAGTATTATTGACCTACAACACTATAATAAATCCTGTTACATAACATAGAGATTTGATATTTCTATACTTTCAAAATGGTCACCATGATATGTCTAGGTTCATTCGGTCATCATACAAAGATATTACATAATTATTGACTATATTCCCCACACGGTATATTTCATAAGCATTACTTTGCAACTGGAAGATTGTACTTCTTAATCTCCATCACCTATTTCTTTTCCCCCGATCCACCTCCCCTCTGAACACCACCTGTTTCACCTCGGTATCTGTAACTCTGTTTCTGATTTGTTTTGCTTGTTCATTTTTGTTCTTTTATATGTATCACATATAAGCAAAATCATACAGTGTTTGCTTCCTCTGTCTGATTTGTTTCTCGTAGCATAATACATTCTAGCTCCACCCATGTTCTTGCAAATGGCAAGATTTCATTCTTCTTTTATGGCTGAGTCATAGTCAATCATATATATATGATTATATATAATATATATAATTATATATACAATATATATACAATATATAATTATATTATAATATATAATTATCTATATAATATATAATATATAATATTATATAATTATATATATTTTATAATATAAAAATATGTTATATATGTAATATACACAATATATATTATATATATATAATTATATATATATAATATATATAATTTTGGACATGGGGTGGAGGAAGAGGGGTAGGATGAATTTGGAGGTTGGGATTGACATATATACACTACCATGTGTAAAACAGATGGTTAGTGGAAACATGCTATATATCGCAGGGAGCTCAGCACGGTACTCTGTGGTGACCTAGATGGGTGGGATGTGGGTGAGGGGAGGGATGTCCAAGAAGGAGAGAGTATATATATAGCTGATTAATTTCATTGTACAGCAGAAACTAACACAACATAGTAAAGCAGCTATACCCCAATTAAAAAAAATAATTAGGGTGGATGGTAGTAAGTCATTTTGTTCTTAAAAATAAAAGAATATAATGATAATTTCAACATATGGGAAAAATGTCTATATACATTATTACATTATTATTATTATTATCATTATTAATAATATACATTATACATACATACATGTATGTATATACATTATTATCATTATTATTATTACATATTAATGTCTATATACATTATTATAATATATACAATATTATAATATATAATATTGTATATATAATAATAATATATATAATTATAATATATAATTTTATATAATATATATAATATTTTTATAATAATTATATATAATATATAATATGTAATTATATATATAATTATATATACAATATATAATTATATATAAATAAATAAATGAATATATTATATATTTACATAGATATATATGAATTTATATATATTTAATTTATATATAACATACATTATATATATTTCTGTATATTTACATTTATAAATATATTTATATTTTATATTATTTGTATGTTTTTATATATTTATAAAAATAAAATATTATATAAATATAATATATACAAAAGAAAATTATATAATATATAATTATTATATATAATATATTATAAATAAAATAATATACATAATATAATTATATACTCTATGATTATATAGTATATATAATGTAAAGGTACATACATATAATAAATATTTATAAACAATATTTAAATATTTATAATATTTATATATTTATAAATAATATATATTTATTTATGTATAAATTTTATTATTATATATAATAATGAATATATATAATATATAATTATAATCTAATCTAATATTTTATATACATAATTATATATAATTATAATTCATTAATATATACAATTACATTCTAATTTTTATAATAAATATGATATATAGTATACTATAAATTATAGCATAAAACTCTATATAGTATATAGATTATATACAATAAATATAGAATATGTAGAATATATGAAATAATATATATTTATATTATATAAATTAAATACATATTTTAATATATAATCTGTAGAGTATATATAATATATAATTTATATATGATATTTGAATATAATTTATATTCATAAATTATATTATTATATATTAAAATATATACTATAACAAATATATATTAATATATCATTAATAATTATATATAATATATAATTAATTTTAATTATGTATCATATTACATTATATATAATACATATAAATTATAAATAATATAATATATATTCATATAAATTATATATAATATATTAATTATATTAATAATAAAATTATTAAGAATATAATATTATAATATATTAATTATATAATTAATTATAATATAAATTTTACATATGATATATAATATATAGTTAGTATATTATATATTACATATATAATATATTGATATATATTAATTATATTTATATATCATATATTAACATATCATATATTCATATATAATATCTATTATTAATATATAATCAATTACATTAATTATAATGATATACATTAATAACCTATATTATTATATATAATTTATTTCATTATAATAATAGAGTATTAATATCTAAATATAATAATATATTAATCTATATTATATTAATGTAATTTTAAAATTATATACTAAGGGGAGCGAGCGCTCGCGGGCCCGTGGTGGGTTCGGCTGCGCTGCGTGAGGGGCTGAGGCGGTCGTGGTGGCGCGAGCGCAGGGAGCGGACATTGGGTTCCTGAACCTCGGCGCTGAAGACAGCCAGGCCTCCAGCACAGGGTCAAACAGTGCTGCTTCTTGGAAAAACTGAAAAAGATACACCAGAAATACATCTACGTGTGGAACAACTCCTACGGAGCACCTACTGAACGCTGGCAGAAGACCTCAGACCTCCCAAAAGGCAAGGAACCCCCCACGTACCTGGTTAGGGCAAAAGAAAAAACTAAACAGAGACAAAAGGATAAGGACGGGTCCTGCACCAGCGGAAGAGAGCTGTGAAGGAGGAAAAGTGTCCACACACTAGGAAGCCCCTTCGCGGGTGGAGACTTCGGGAGGCGGAGTGGGGGAGCTTGGGAGCCGCGGAGGAGAGCACAGCAACAGGGGTGCGGAGGGCAAAGCGGACAGATTCCAGCGCAGAGGATCGGGCCGACCGGCACTCACCAGCCGAGAGGCTTGTCTGCTCGCCCGCCGGGGCGGGCGGGGCTGGGAGCTGAGGCTCCGGCTTTTGTCGGAGCGCCTGGAGTGGACTGGGGTTGGCGGCGTGAACACAGCCTGCAGGGCGTTGGTGCGCCGCGGCTGGCCGGGAGAGAGTCCGGGGAGGGGTCTGGACCTGCCGAAGAGGCAAGAGACTTTTACGTCCCTCTTTGTTTCCTGGTGCACGAGGAGAGGGGATTAAGAACGCTGCTTGAGAGAGCTCCAGGGACGGGCGCGAGCCGCGGCTAAGAGTGCGGAGCCCAGAGACGGACATGGGACGCTAAGGCCGCTGCTGCCGCCGCCAGGAGGCCTGTGTGCGAACACAGGTCACTAGCCACACGCCCTTCCGGGGAGCCTGTGCAGCCCGCCACTGCCACGGTCCCGGGATCCAGGGACGGCTCCCCCGGGAGAGCGCACGGCGCGCCTCAGGCTGCAGCGTCACGCCGGCCTCTGCCGCTGCAGGCCCGCCCCCGCACTCCGTGACCCTCCCTACCCCCCCGGCCTGGGTGAGCCAGAGCCTCCGAATCAGCGGCTCCTTTAACCCCGTCCAGTCTGAGCAAAGAACAGACGCCCTCCGGCGACCTACACGCACAGGCGGGGCCAAATCCAAAGCTGAGCCCCTGGGAACTGTGAGAACAAAGAAGAGAAAGGGAAATCTCTCCCAGCAGCCTCAGAAGCAGCGGATTAAAGCTCTACAATCAACTTGATATACCCTGCATCTGTGGAATACCTGAATAGACAACGAATCATCCCAAATTAAGGAGCCCTGTGGATGAAAGGCTCTTGGTGCTGCAGCCAGGACTCAGTGCTGTGCCTCTGAGGTGGGAGAGCCAACTTCAGGACACTGGTCCACAAGAGGCCTCCCAGCTGCACATAATATCAAACAGCAAAAATCTCCGAGAGATCTCCATCTCAACGCCAGCACCCAGCTTCACTCAACGACCAGCAAGCTACAGTGCTGGACATCCTATGCCAAACAACTAGCAAGACAGGAACACAACCCCACCCATTAGCAGAGAGGCTGCCCAAAATCATAATAAGTCTACAGACACCCCAAAACACACCACCAAACATGGACCTGCCCACCAGAAAGACAAGATCCAGCCTCATACACCAGAACACAGGCACTAGTACCCTCCACCAGGAAGCCTACACAACCCACTGAACCAACCTTAGCCACTGGGGACAGACACAAAAAACAACAGGAACTACGAACCTTCAGCCTGCAAAAAAAAAAAAGGAGACCCCAAACACAGTAAGATAAGCAAAATGAAAAGACAGAAAAACACACAGCAGATGAAGGAGCAAGATAAAAACCCACCAGACCTAACAAATGAAGAGGAAATAGGCAATCTACCTGAAAAAGAATTCAGAATAATGATAGTAAGGTTGATCCGAAATCTTGGAGATAGAATGGACAATAGAATGGACAAATTGCAAGAATCAGTTAACAAGGACCTAGAAGAACTAAAGATGAAACAAGCAACGATGAACAACACAATAAATGAAATTAAAAGTACTCTAGATGGGATCAATAGCAGAATAACTGAGGCAGAAGAACGGATAAGTGACCTGGAAGATAAAATAGTGGAAATAACTACTGCAGAGCAGAATAAAGAAAAAAGAATGAAAAGAACTGAGGACAGTCTCAGAGACCTCTGGGACAACATTAAACGCACCAACATTCGAATTATAGGGGTTCCAGAAGAAGAAGAGAAAAAGAAAGGGACTGAGAAAATATTTGAAGAGATTATAGTTGAAAACTTCCCTAATATGGGAAAGGAAATAGTTAATCAAGTCCAGGAAGCACAGAGAGTCCCATACAGGATAAATCCAAGGAGAAATACGCCAAGACACATATTAATCAAACTGTCAAAAATTAAATACAAAGAAAACATATTAAAAGCAGCAAGGGAAAAACAACAAATAACACACAAGGGAATCCCCATAAGGTTAACAGCTGATCTTTCAGCAGAAACTCTGCAAGCCAGAAGGGAGTGGCAGGACATATTGAAAGTGTTGAAGGAGAAAAACCTGCAACCAAGATTACTCTACCCAGCAAAGATCTCATTCAGATTTGATGGAGAAATTAAAACCTTTACAGACAAGCAAAAGCTGAGAGAGTTCAGCACCACCAAACCAGCTCTACAACAACTGCTAAAGGAACTTCTCTAGGCAAGAAACACAAAAGAAGGAAAGGACCTACAATGACGAACCCAAAACAATTAAGAAAATGGGAATAGGAACACACATATCGATAATTACCTTAAATGTAAATGGACTAAATGCTCCCACCAAAAGACACAGATTGGCTGAATGGATACAAAAACAAGACCCATATATTTGCTGTCTACAAGAGACCCACTTCAGACCTAGAGACACATACAGACTGAAAGTAAGGGGATGGAAAAAGGTATTTCATGCAAATGGAAACCTAAAGAAAACTGGAGTAGCAATTCTCATATCAGACAAAATTGACTTTAAAACAAAGACTATTAGAAGAGACAAAGAAGGACACTACATAATGATCAAGGGATCGATCCAAGAGGAAGATATAACAATTGTAAATATTTATGCACCCAACATAGGTGCACCTCAATACATAAGGCAAATACTGACAACCATAAAAGGGGAAATCGACAGTAACACATTCATAGTAGGGGACTTTAACACCCCACTTTCACCAATGGACAGATCATCCAAAATGAAAATAAATACGGAAACACAAGCTTTAAATAATACATTAAACGAGATGGACTTAATTGATATTTATAGGACATTCCATCCAAAAACAACAGAACACACATTTTTCTCAAGTGCTCATGGAACATTCTCCAGGATAGATCATATCTTGGGTCACAAATCAAGCCTTGGTAAATTTAAGGAAATTGAAATTGTATCAAGTATCTTTTCTGACCACTACGCCATGAGACTAGATATCAATTACAGTAAAAGATCTGTAAAAAATACAAACACATGGAGGCTAAACAATACACTACTTAATAATGAAGTGATCAGTGAAAATATCAAAGAGGAAATCAAAAAATACCTAGAGACAAATGACAATGGAGACACAACGACCCAAAACCTGTGGGATGCAGCAAAAGCAGTTCTAAGGGGGAAGTTTATAGCAATACAAGCCCACCTTAAGAAGCAGGAAACATCTCGAATAAACAACCTAACCTTGCACCTCAAGCAATTAGAGAAAGAAGAACAAAAAAACCCCAAAGCTAGCAGAAGGAAAGAAATCATAAAAATCAGATCAGAAATAAATGAAAAAGAAATGAAGGAAACAATAGCAAAGATCAATAAAACTAAAAGCTGGTTCTTTGAGAAGATAAACAAAATAGATAAACCACTAGCCAGACTCATCAAGAAAAAAAGGGAGAAGACTCAAATCAATAGAATTAGAAATGAAAAAGGAGAGGTAACAACTGACACTGCAGAAATAAAAGAGATCATGAGAGATTACTACAAGCAACTCTATGCCAATAGAATGGACAACCTGGAAGAAATGGACAAATTCTTAGAAATGCACAACCTGCCAAGACTGAATCAGGAGGAAATAGAAAATATGAACAGACCAATCACAAGCACTGAAATTGAAACTGTGATTAAAAATCTTCCAACAAAGAAAAGCCCAGGACCAGATGGCTTCACAGGCGAATTCTATCAAACATTTAGAGAAGAGCTAACACCTATCCTTCTCAAACTCTTCCAATATATAGCAGAGGGAGGAACACTCCCAAACTCCTTCTACGAGGCCACCATCACCTTGATACCAAAACCAGACAAGGATGTCACAAAGAAAGAAAACTACAGGCCAATATCACTGATGAACATAGATGCAAAAATCCTCAACAAAATACTAGCAAACAGAATCCAACAGCACATTAAAAGGATCATACACCATGATCAAGTGGGGTTTATTCCAGGAATGCAAGGATTCTTCAATATACGCAAATCTATCAATGTGATAAACCATATTAACAAACTGAAGGAGAAAAACCATATGATCATCTCAATAGATGCAGAGAAAGCTTTTGACAAAATTCAACACCCATTTATGATAAAAACCCTGCAGAAAGTAGGCATAGAGGGAACTTTCCTCAACATAATAAAGGCCATATATGACAAGCCCACAGCAAACATCATCCTCAATGGTGAAAAACTGAAAGCATTTCCACTAAGATCAGGAACAAGACAAGGTTGCCCACTCTCACCACTCTTATTCAACATAGTTTTGGAAGTTTTAGCCACAGCAATCAGAGAAGAAAAGGAAATAAAAGGAATCCAAATCGGAAAAGAAGAAGTAAAGCTGTCACTGTTTGCAGATGACATGATCCTATACATAGAGAACCCTAAAGATGCTACCAGAAAACTACTAGAGCTAATCAATGAATTTGGTAAAGTGGCAGGATACAAAATTAATGCACAGAAATCTCTGGCATTCCTATATACTAATGATGAAAAATCTGAAAGTGAAATCAAGAAAACACTCCCATTTACCATTGCAACAAAAAGAATAAAATATCTAGGAATAAACCTACCTAAGGAGACAAAAGATCTGTATGCAGAAAATTATAAGACACTGATGAAAGAAATTAAAGATGATACAAATAGATGGAGAGATATACCATGTTCTTGGATTGGAAGAATCAACATTGTGAAAATGACTCTACTACCCAAAGCAATCTATAGATTCAATGCAATCCCTATCAAACTACCACTGGCATTTTTCACAGAACTAGAACAAAAAATTTTGCAATTTGTATGGAAACACAAAAGACCCCGAATAGCCAAAGCAATCTTGAGAACGAAAGAAGGAACTGGAGGAATCAGGCTCCCAGACTTCAGACTATACTACAAAGCTACAGTTATCAAGACGGTATGGTACTGGCACAAAAACAGAAAGATAGATCAATGGAACAGGATAGAAAGCCCAGAGATAAACCCACGCACATATGGTCACCTTATCTTTGACAAAGGAGGCAGAAATGTACAGTGGAGAAAGGACAGCCTATTCAATAAGTGGTGCTGGGAAAACTGGACAGCTACATGTAAAAGTATGAGATTAGATCACTCCCTAACACCATACACAAAAATAAGCTCAAAATGGATTAAAGACCTAAATGTAAGACCAGAAACTATCAAACTCTTAGAGGAAAACATAGGCAGAACACTCTATGACATAAATCACAGCAAGGTCCTTTTTGACCCACCTCCTAGAGAAATGGAAATAAAAACAAGAGTAAACAAATGGGACTTAATGAAACTTAAAAGCTTTTGCGCAGCAAAGGAAACCATAAAGAAGACCAAAAGACAACCCTCAGAATGGGAGAAAATATTTGCAAATGAAGCAACTGACAAAGGATTGATCTCCAAAATTTATAAGCAGCTCATGCAGCTTAATAACAAAAAAAACAAACAACCCAATCCAAAAATGGGCAGAAGACCTACATAGACATTTCTCCAAAGAAGATATACAGAGTGCCAACAAACACATGAAAGAATGCTCAACATCACTAATCATGAGAGAAATGCAAATCAAAACTACAATGAGATATCATCTCACACCAGTCAGAATGGCCATCATCAAGAAATCTAGAAACAATAAATGCTGGAGAGGGTGTGGAGAAAAGGGAACCCTCTTACACTGTTGGTGGGAATGTAAATTGATACAGCCACTGTGGAGAACAGTATGGAGGTTCCTTAAAAAGCTACAAATAGAACTACCATATGACCCAGCAATCCCACTACTGGGCATATACCCTGAGAAAACCATAATTCAAAAAGAGTCATGTACCAAAATGTTCATTGCAGCTCTATTTACAATAGCCCAGAGATGGAAACAATCTAAGTGTCCATCATCGGATGAATGGATAAAGAAGATGTGGCACATATATACAATGGAATATTACTCAGCCATAAAAAGAGACGAAATTGAGCTATTTGTAATGAGGTGGATAGACCTAGAGTCTGTCATACAGAGTGAAGTAAGTCAGAAAGAGAGAGACAAATACCGTATGCTAACACATATATATGGAATCTAAGAAAAAAAAATGTCATGAAAAACCTAGGGGTGAAACAGGAATAAAGACACAGACTTACTAGAGAATGGACTTGAGGCTATGGGGAGGGGGAAGGGTAAACGGTGACAAAGCGATAAAGAGGCATGGACATATATACACTACCAAACGTAAGGTAGATAGCTAGTGGGAAGCAGCCGCATAGCACAGGGAGATCAGCTCGGTGCTTTGGGACCGCCTGGAGGGGTGGGATAGGGAGGGTGGGAGGGAGGGAGACGCAAGCGGGAAGAGATATGAGAACATATGTATATATATAACTGATTCATTTTGTTGTGAAGCTGAAACTAACATACCATTGTAAAGCAATTATACTCCAATAAAGATGTTAAAAAAAAATTATATACTAAAATATTTATATAAATTATAATTATATAAATTAAAATATATATAATTTAATAATATATTAAAATTAGTATACTATTAATATATGTTAGTAATATATATTATACAAGTCAATATATAATAATGTATAATTATAACATATAAAATAATATTATATAAATATAAAAAATATATTCTTAAGTATGTATAAATTTATTTATATATTTATTATAATATTTAAAATTTTATAACATCTCTTTATACCTATTATTTATAAATATATAATTTATAAATTTATATTTATTTAATAATGTATAAATTATAGATAAAAATATAAATAATTATATACATAATTTAAAATATACATTTATAAATTATGCCTCAAAATTTTTTTTTTTTCAGTACGCGGGCCTTTCATTGTTGTGGCCTCTCCCGTTGTGGAGCACAGGCTTCAGACACACAGGCTCAGTGGCATGGCTCACGGACTTTTCCCCATTGCATATTCTTGCCCACTTTGTCATATATAAATTGCCTATAGAGTGTGGGTTCATTTCAGTGTTCTCAATTCTGTTCCATTGATCTATGTGTCTATTTTTCTGCCAGTACCATATTGTTTTGATTTCTGTAGCTTTGCAGTATAGTTTGAATTCATGGAGTGTTATCCTCCAGCTTTGTTCTTTCTCAAGATCGTTTTGGCTATTTTGGTCCTTTGTGTTTCTATACAAAGTTTAGAATTACTTGTTTTAATCCTGTGAAAAATGCTATGTCTATTTTGATAGGGATTGTATTGAATCTGTATCTTACCTTGGGTAGTATGGTCGTTTTAACAATATTAATTTTCCAGTTGATGAACACAATATGTCTTTCCATCTGTTTGTGTCACCTTCAATTTTTTTCATCAATTTGTTTCATACCTTTCCAAGTACAGGTCTTTTACCTCCTTAGAGTTATTCCCAGGTATTTTATTCTTTTTTATATGATTGTGAAAGGGATTGTGTTCTTAATTTCTTTCTGGTAGTTTGTTGTTAGTGTATAGAAATGCAGCATATTTCTGTATATAAATTTTGTATCCTGAAAGATTACCAAATTTATTAAGGTCAAGTAGTTTTTTGGTAGCACCTTTAGGATTTTCTGTGTATAGTACCATGTCATCTGAAAACAGTGACTGTTTTTCTTCTTCCTTTCCAATTTGGATTCCTTTTATTTCTTTTCCTTGTCTAATTGCTTTGGTTAGAACTTTCAATACTATGTTGAATGAAAGTGGCGAGAATGTGTGTCCTTGCCTTGTTTCTGAACTTAGAGGAAATACTTTCAGCTTTTCACTGTTGACTATATTCACTGTAGGCTTGTCTTATATAGCTCTTATTATGTTGTCATGTGTTTCCTCTATACCCACTTTGTGAGGAGTTTTTAATCATAAATGTATGTTGAATTTTGTCATATGGCTCTTATTCTTTGATTTGTTAATGCAGTGTATCACATTAAATAATATGTGGACATTGAAACATTCTTGCATCCTTGGAGATAAATCTTACTCAATCAGAGTGTGTGATCCTTTCAATGTATTCTTGAATTCAGTTTGCTAATATTTTGTTGAGGATTTTTTTTGCATCTATGTTCATCAGTGATATTGACCTGTAATTTTCTTTCTTTCTTTCTTTCTTTTTTTTTTTGTGGTACATGGGCCACTCACTGTTGTGGCCTCTCCCATTGTGGAGCACAGGCTCCAGACATGCAGGCTCAGCAGCCATGGCTCATGGGCCTAGCCACTCTGCGGCATGTGGGATCTTCCTGGACTGGGGCACGAACCCACATCCCCTGCATCGGCAGGTGGACTCTCAATGACTGTGCCACCAGGGAAGCCCTGTATTTTTCTTTTTTGTGGTATCTTTGTCTGGTTTTTGTATCAGGGTGATGCTGGCTTTGTAAAATGAGTTTGGAAACATTCATCCCTCTGCAATTTTGTGGAGTAGTTTGGGAAAGGGAGGTATTAACTGCTTTCTGAATGTTTGCTAGAACTCAGTTGTGAATCTATCTGGTCATTGCCTTTAGTTTGTTGGGAGTTGTTTTATTAAGTGATTCAATTTTATCTACTGGTAATTGATCTGTTCACATTTTCTGTTTCTTCCTAGTTTAGTCTTGGGAGAGTGTACATTTCTAGGAATTTTTCCATATCCTCTATTTTGTCCATTTTTTTGGAGTATAATTGTTCAGAGCAATCTCTTATGATCTCTTATGATCCTTTGTATCCGATGTGTTGGTTATAATATCTCCTTTTTTCAGTTATGCTTTGCCCCCTCTCTCTTTCTCTCTTGATGAGTCTGGCTAAAAGTTTATCAATTTTGTTGATCTTTCAAAGAACCAGCTCTTAGTTTCATTGATCTTTTCTATTGTTTCTTAGTACCTATTTCATATATTTCTGCTCGTTCTTCTTACTCCAATTTATTTAGCTGTGAGGTTTGATTCTTATTTGAGATTTCTCTTGCTTCCCGATGTAAGTTTGTATCACTATAAAAATTCCCACTTAGAACTGCTTTTGTTGCTTCCCATAGATTCTGGGTAGTTATTTTTTTTTTCATTTGTCTCCAGGTATTTTTTAATTTCTTCTTTGTATTCTTCAGTAACCCACTGGGTGTTTACTAGCATATTGTTTAGCCTCCATGGGCTTCGATTTTTTGTTGTATTTGTTCTTTTGTGTGTGTGTGTGGTTGATTTCTATCTTTTTGTATTGTGGTGGGAAAAGATGCATGATATGATTACAATTTTCATAAATTTACTGAGACTTGTTTTGTGGCCTAGCATATGACTTATCCTGGAATTAGCCTGGAGAATGTTCCATGTTTACTTGAAAAGAATGTGTATTCCTCTGTTTTTGGTGAAATATTTTGTATATATCTATTAAGTCTACTTGGTCTTTAAGGCCAGTGTTTCCTTATTGATTTTCTATCTGGATGATTTCTCCATTAATGTAAGTGAGGTGTTAAAGTCCCCTATTACTATTGTGTTACTGCCAAGTTCTCCCTTTATATCTGTTAATATTTGCTTTATATATTTAGGTGCTCCTATGTTGGGTGCTTATATATTTACAATTGTTCTATCTTTTTCTTGGATATATCCCTTGATCTTTATGTTATGGCCTTCTTTGTTTCTTGTTACAGTCTGTATTTTAAAGTTTATTTGTCTAAGTCTGACTTTCTTTTCATTTCCATTTGCATGAAATAACTTTTTTCGTCCCTTCACTTTGTCTCTTGTGTGTCTTGAAGCCTGAAGTTGGTCTCCTGTAGGCAGCATATGCATGAGTCTTCTCTTTGTATCATTTCAGCCACTCTATGTCTTTTTATTGGAGAATTTTGTCCATTTACATTTAAAGTAATTATTAAGTAGATACTGCCATTTTGTTAATTATTTTTGGGTTGTTTTTGTATTTCTTTTTCTTTCTTTCTTTCTTCTTTTGATCTCTTTACTTGTGATTTGATGACTGTTTTTAGTATTATGTTTGGATTCCTTTCTCATTTTTGTGCATGTCCTATAATTTATTATAGATTTTAGGTTTGTGGTTACCATGAGGTGTGTATGTATATATATATATTTCTTTAAGTTGTTGACCTCTTAAGCTCAAATGAATTTTAACAGTCCTTCATTTGTACGCCCCCCCAACAGTCACTGTTTTTGACATCATATTTTATGTCTTTTGTTTTGTATATCTCTCAACTACTTATTGTAGATATAGACAATTTTATTACTTTTGTCTTTTAACCTTCCTACTAGCTTTATATATGTTTGATTTACTACCTTTATTGTATATTTTCCTTTACCAATGAGATTTTTCCTTTCATAATTTTCATATTTATAGTAGTGAGCTTTATTTTTGGCTTAGAGAAGTCCCTTTAACATTTGTTGTAAAGCTGATTTGGTGGTGCTGAACGCTTTTAGCTTTTGTTTGTCTGTAAAACTTTTTATCTCCCCATCAAGTCTTAATGAAAACCTTGCCGTGTAGAATATTCTTGGTTGTACATTTTTCCCTTACATCATTTAAATGTATCATACAGTACATTAAATGCATCATACTGTACAACTCTTCTGTTCTGCAGACTTTCTACTGAAAAGTCAGCTGATAGCCTTATGGGAGTTTCCTTTTATATAACTTGTTGCTTTTCCTTTGCTGCAGTTAAGATTCTCTCTGTATACTTAATATTTTTCCATTTTAATTACAGTGTGCTCCTCTTTAGGTTTATCTTGTTTGGGACTCTCTGTGATTCCTGGACCTGGATTTCTGTTTTCTTTCCCAGTTTAGGAAAGTGTTCAGCTATTATTCATCTTCAACTATGTTCTCTGTCCCTTTCTCTCTGTCTTCTTTTTCTGGATCCCTATAATATGATTGTTAGTACACTTGATGTTGTCCCACAGATCTCTTAAACTGTCCTCATTTCTTTTTATTCCTTTTTCTGTTCAGTTTGTGTGATTTCCACTATTTCTTCCAGCTCAGTGATCCATTCCTCTGTATCATCTAATGTACTTTGACTCCTTCTAGTATATTTTTTATTTCATTTATTGTATTCTTCAGCTCTCTTTGGTTCTTCTTTATATTTTCTAACTCTTTGTTATAAACTTCTAACTTATCACTCTGTTCATCTAATCTTTTCTTGAGTTCTTTGAACATCTATGATTATTACCTTGAACACTTTATTGGGTAGATCGCTTATCTCCCCTTCACTTAGTTACCCTGGGGTTTTATTTTGTTCCTTCATTTGGAACCTACTTTTCTCTTTACTCAATTTGCCTAATTTGCTGTTTTTATTTCTATGTATTTGGTTGGTTAGTTGTGTTTCCTGACCTTGCAGAAGTGGCCTTTTTTAGGAGTAGGAGACTTTCTATGTGTCCCAGCAACATATTCTCCTCTGGTCACCAGAACTATATGTGCTAGAGGTGCCCTTGTGTAGGCTGTATGTGTCCTTCTGTTGTGGTGGGATAACTACTGTTGGTCTTCTGGTAAGTGTTTCTTGCCTCCAGTCTGGTTGATTGCCAGGCCCTGCTTTGTACCAAGGCTCCTGGCCACTGGTTGGCAAGGCTTGGTCATAAGGTGGCTTTTTGCAGAGCTCCAGTGTGTCCCAGGGCTAGTGTCAGCCCACTGGTGGCCAGAGACATGTTCTGGGGTGGGTGACTGCAGGACTGGACCTCCTGGGTCTAGTGTCAGCCTGCTTGTGAGTGAGACCAATTTCTGACCTGCTGGCTATAGGGTCTAGGGTATCCCAATGCTGGTTTTGGCTTGCTGGTGAGTGGGGCTGGATCCTTGGGCACCTGCTGAATGGTCCAACATGTTTCATAGCTGGTGTTGGCCTGCTGGTGGGTAGGGCCAAGGCCTGGATGGGTATTGGGGGTTGGTGTTGACCCACTGGTGGGCAGAGCCAGATCCTGAGGGTGCTGGCTGCAGGGCCCTGGGGGTCCAAGAGCTGGTGTTTGTTTGGTGGTGGGTGGGATGGATTCTGACATGGCAGGTGCAGGGCTGTTGTGGTCTTGAGGCTGGTGTTTGCCTCTGGTGGGCAGGGCCGGAACCCAAGGGGTCCCAGGGCTGGTGGCTGCCCAATGGTGGCTAAAGATGATCTAGTGGCTATTTCTGACTCACTGGTAGGTAAAGCCATGTCCTGGGGTATTGATGCATGTCCCTGTGTGTTCTGAAGTTGGTTTCAGCCTGTTGGTGGGTGGGGCCAGGTCCTGAATCCTCTGGTGAACTGGGCTAGGTCCCTGGGTGGCTGTAAGCATAGGAGGTCTTAAGGCAGCTGCCCTGTTGGTGGGTGGAACTGTGTCCCTGCCTGCTTGGCCTGAGGCCTTTAAGTACTGGTGCCAAGAGACTGGTGGGCAGGGCTGGATACCAGCACTAATAAGTTAGAGAGAGGATTCCAAAATGGTGCTTACCAGTACCAGCATCCATATGGTAGAATGAGCTCCCCCAAATGGCTGCCACCTGTGTCTTTGACACTTGGTGAGCTCCAGTTGTCTCCTGCCTCTCTGGGAGGCCCTTTAATATCAGCAGGTGGGTCTGACCCAGGCTCCTTTCAACTTACTGCTTCTGCCCTGGGCCCTGGAGCGTGTTAGATTTTGTGTGTCCTGTAAGAGTCCTCTGGCCCTCCTGAAAGTATACCCTGCTGGCCTTCAAAGCCAAATGTTCTGGGAACTCTTCTTTCTGGTTCAAGACCCCCAGGCTGGGGAGACCAAAGTGAGGCTCAGACCCCTCACTCTTTGGGAAGAACCTCTGCAATTGTAATTATCCCCCTGTTTGTATGTCACCAGAACAGGGGAATGGGTCTTGTCTATACCACATCTCTGCCCCTCTCACCTGTCTCATTTTGGTTCCTTCCTTCATGTCTTTAGTTGTAGATCTTTTCTGCTAGTCTTCTGGGATTTCTCATCAAGAGTTGCTCTGTAAATAGTTGTAATTTTGATGTGCGCATGGGAGAGGTTGAGCTCAGTGTCTTCCTACACTGTCATCTTGATCACTCTCCTATTTGCCACACTTTTGGATTCCTTTCTTTGAACAATTGTCTATGCTAAGGGTATTCCCACCTTATTGTTTCTCACTATAGGTGAGAAGCATTGATTCATTTTCCCCACTTCATCCTGTGGCCAGGGTGGCATGTGACATAGACTTGGCTTATTAGAGCCACTGACAGCAGACTTTGAATTGGAAACTAGTGATACAAAATGTTGGCATACCACTGAATCCCATGATGAAGGAAGTGGGAGCTAATGTCATTTTCCATGAAAGCAATGGCAGAAGTTTGAGTGTCAGTATCAATGGTGCAAACTGTGGAGACTGTGCCTAGTAGAGAAGAAGTAACTGGTTGTGAGAGGGCAGACAGGAGAAAGAAGAAGAACTACAATCCTGAAGCCTGTGGAACAAAAACCACATTCACAGAAAGATAGTCAAGATGAAAAGACAAAGAGCTATGTACCAGATGAAGGAACAATATAAAACCCCTGAAAACCAACTAAACGAAGTGGAGATAAGCAACTTTCCAGAAAAAGAATTCAGAATAATGATAGTGAAGATGATCCAGGACCTCGGAAAAAGAATGGAGGCAAAGCTCGAGAAGATGCAAGAAACGTTTAAAAAAGACTTAGAAGAATTAAAGAACAAACAAACAGAGGTGAACAATACAATAAATGAAATGAAAAAATACACTAGAAGGACTCAATAGCAGAATAACTGAGGCAGAAGAATGGATAAGTGACCTGGAAGACAGAATGGTGGAATTCACTGCTGAGGAACAGAATAAAAAAAAAAGAATGAAAAGAAATGAAGACAGCCTAAGAGACCTCTGGGACAACATTAAACACAAGATCATTCACATTATAGGGATCCCGGAAGGAGAAGAGAGAGTGAAAGGACCTGAGAAAATATTTGAAGAGATTATAGTCGAAAACTTCCCTAACATGGGAAAGGAAATAGCCACCCAAGTCCAGGAAGTGCAGAGAGTCCCATACAGGATAAACCCAAGGAGAAACACACTGAGACACATAGTAATCAAATGGGCAAAAATTAAAGACAAAGAAAAATTATTGAGAGCAGCAAGGGGAAAATGACAAATAACATACAGGGAACTCCCATAAGTTTAACAACTGATTTCTCAGCAGAAACTCTACAGCCATAAGGGAGTGCCACGACATATTTAAAGTGATGAAAGGGAAGAACCTACAACCAAGATTACTCTACCCGACAAGGATCTCATTCAAATTCAATGGAGAAATCAAAAGCTTTACAGAGAAGCAAAAGCTAAGAGATTCAGCACCACAAAAGCAGCTGTAAAACAAATGCTAAAGGAACTTCTCTAAGTAGGAAACACAAGAGGAAAAAAAATCTACAAAAACAAACCCAAAACAATTAAGAAAATGGTAATAGGAACTTATATATCAAGAATTACCTTAAACATGGATGGATTAAATGCTCCAACCAAAAGGCACTGGCTTGCAAAAGCAAGACCCATATATATGCTGTCTACAAGAGACTGACTTCAGACCTAAAGACATGTACAGACTGAAAGTGAAGGGATGGAAAAAGATATTCCATGCAAAGAGACATCAAAAGAAAGCTGGAGTAGCAATACTCCTATGAGATAAAATAGTCTTTAAAATAAACAATGTTACAAGAGACAAGGAAGGACACTACATAATGATCAAGAGATCAATCCAAGAAGAAGATAAAGCATTTATACATATATATGCACCAAACATGGGAGCACCTCAATACATAAGGCAACTGCTAACAGCTATAAAAGGGGAAATCGACAGTAACACAGTAATAGTGGGGGACTTTAGCACCTCCCTTACACCAGTGGACAGATCATCCAAACAGAAAATTAATAAGGAAACACATGCTTTAAATGACACAATAGACCAGATAGATTTAATTGATATTTATAGGACATTCCATACAAAAACAGCAGATTACACTTTCTTCTCAAGTGCACAAGGAACATTCTGCAGGATAGATCACCTCTTGGGTCAAAAATCAAACCTCAGTAAATTTAAGAAAATTGAAATCATATCAAGCATCTTTTCTGACCAAAACACTATTAGATTAGAAATCAAATACAGGGGAAAAAAGTAAAAAACATAAACACATGGAGGCTAAATAATACGTTACTAAATAACCAAGAGATCACTGAAGAAATAAAGAGGAAATCATAAAATACCTTGAGACAAATGACAATAAAAGCACAACGATCCAAAATCTATGGGATGCAGATAAAGCAGTTCTAAGAGGGAAGTTTATAGCAATACAAGCCTACCTCAAGACACAAGAAAAATCTCAAAAAAACAATCTAACCTTACACCTAAAGGAACTAGAGAAAGAAGAACAAACAAAACCTAAAGTTAGCAGAAGGAAAGAAATCATAAAGATCAGAGGAGAAATCAATGAAATAGAAACAAAGAAAACAACAAAGATCAATAAATCTAAAAGCTTGTTCTTTGAGAAGATAAACAAAATTGATAAATCATTAGCCAGACTAATCAAGAAAAAGAGGGAGAGGGCTCAAATCAATAAAATTAGAAATGAAAAAGGAAAAGTTACAACAGACACTGCAGAAATACAAAGCACCCTAAGAGACTACTACAAGCAACTCTATGCCAATAAAATGGACAACCTGGAAGAAATGGACAAATTCATAGAGAGGCATAACCTTCCAAGACTGAACAAGGAAGAAATAGAAAATATGTACAGACCAATCACAAGTAATGAAATTGAAACTGTGATTAAAAATCTTCCAACAAACAAAAGTCCAAGACCAGATGGCTTAACAGGTGAGCTCAAACATTTAGAGAAGAGCTAACAGCCATCCGTCTCAAACTCTTCCAAAAAACTGCAGAGGAAGGAACACTCCCAAACTCATTCTATGAGGCCGCCATCACCCTGATATCAAAACCAGACAAAGAAATTACAAAAAAAGAAAATTACAGACCAATGTCACTGATGAATATAGATGCAAAAATCCTCAACAAAATACTTGCAAACAGATTTCAACAACACATTAAAAGGATCGTACACCATGATCAAGTGGGATTTATCCCAGGGATGCAAGGATTCTTCAATATATGCAAATCAATCAATGTGATACACCATATTAACAAATTGAAGAAGAAAAACCATATGATCATCTCAATAGATGCAGAAAAAGCTTTTGACAAAATTCAACACCCATTTATGATAAAAACTCTCCAGAAAGTGGGAATAGAAGGAACCTTCCTCAACATAATAAAAGCCATATATGAGAAACCCATAGCAAACATCATTCTCAATGGTGAGAAACTGAAAGCATTTCCTCTAAGATCAGGAAGAAAACAAAGATGTCCACTCTTACCACTATTATTCAACACAGTTTTGGAAGTCCTAGCCACAGCAATCAGAGAAGAAAAAGAAATAAAAGAAATACAAATTGGAAAAGAAGTAAAATTGTCGCTGTTTGCAGATGACATGATACTATACATAGAGAATCCTAAAGATGCCACCAGAAAACTACAAGAGCTAATCAATGAATTTGGTAAAGTTGCAGGTTACAAAATTAATACACAGAAATTTCTTGCATTTCTATACACTAATGATGAAAAATCTGAAAGAGAAATTAAGAAAACACTCCCATTTACCATTGCCACAAAAAGAATAAAATACCTAGGAATAAATCTACCTAGGGAGACAAAAGACCTGTATGCAGAAAACTATAAGACACTGATGAAAGAAATTAAAGGTGACACAAACAGATGGCGAGATATACCATGTTCTTGGACTGGAAGAATCAATATTGTGAATATGAATATACTACCCAAAGCAATCTAAAGATTCAATGAAATCCCTATCAAATTACCAATGGCATTCTTTACAGAACTAGAACAAAAAATCTTAAAATTTGTATGGAGTCACAAAAGACCCAGAATACCCAAAGCAGGATTGAGGGGAAAAAACGGAGCTCAGGAATCAGACTCCCTGACTTCAGACTATACTACAAAGCTACAGTAATCAAGACAATATGGTACTGGCACAAAAACAGAAATATAGATCAATGGAACAGGATAGAAAGGCCAGAGATAAACCCACACACCTATGGTCAACTAATCTATGACAAAGGAGGCAAGGATATACAATGGGGAAAAGACAATCTCTTCAATAAGTGGTGCTGGGAAAACTGGACAGCTACATGTAAAAGAATGAAATTAGAACACTGCCTAACACCATACACAAAAATAAACTCAAAGTGGATTACAGACCTAAATGTAAGACTGAACACTATAAAACTCTTAGAGGAAAACATAGGAAGAACACACTTTGGCTTAAATCACTGCAAGATCTTTTTTGATCCACCTCCTAGAGTAATGGAAATAAAACAAAAATAAACAAATGGGACCTAATGAAACTTAAAAGCTTTTGCACAGCAAAGGAAACCATAAACAAGATGAAAAGACAATCCTCAGAATGGGAGAAAATATTTGCAAATGAAAAACAGACAAAGGATTAACCTCCAAAATATATAAACTGCTCATGCAGCTCAATATCAAAAAAACAAACAACCCAATCCAAAAATGGGCAGAAGACCTAAATAGACATTTCTCCAAAAAAGACATACAGAATGGCAAGAAGCACACGAAAAGCTGCTCAACATCACTAATTATTAGAGAAATGCAAATCAAAACTACAATGTGGTATCACCTCACACAGTTAGAATGGGCATCATCAGAAAATCTATAAAAAACAAATACTGGAGAGGGTGTGGAAAAAAGGGAACCCTCTTGCACTGTTGGTGGGAACGTAAATTGATACATCCACTATGGAGAACAGTATGGAGCTTACTTAAAAAACTAAAAATAGAATTACCATATGACCCACCAATCCTACTACTGGGCATATACCCAGAGAAAACCATAATTCAAAAAGACACATGCGTCCCAATGTTCAATGCAGCACTATTTACAATAGGCAGGTCATGGAAGCAACCTAAATGCCCATCAACAGCCGAATAGATAAAGAAGTAGTGGTACATATATACAATGGAATATTACTCAGCCATAAAAAGGAATGAAATTGGGTCATCTGTATAAGTGGATGAATCTAGAGACTGTCATACAGAGTGAAGTAAGTCAGAAAAGGAAAAACAAATATCGTATATTAACGCATATATGTGGAACCTAGAAAAATGGTACAGATGAAACGGTTTGCAGGGCAGAAATTGAGACACAGATGTAGAGAACAAACGTATGGACCCCAAGGGGGGAAAGTGGGGGGGGAGGTGGTAGTGGTGTGATGAATGGGAGATTGAGATTGACATATATACACTAATACGTATAAAATGGATAACTAATAAGAACCTGCTGTAGAAACAAATATTTAAAAAAAAAAGAAAGAAAGAACCAGTTGTGAGGTTGACTCTGGACATTGTTCCTGGTTATATAGCCTCCTAACCTCATTTTCTGGCCCCTCTGGATGTTGTGCACGTTACCTAATTACCTCTGGTAAATTTTTTTGTTTGTTTGAACTAGCAGAGTAGGTTGCAGTTATTTGCAGCTAAGAACCCCTATGTATAAACTGGATCAATGGCTAAGACAAAGGATGAAGATCTGTTGGAAACTGAGTTTCCACTCCCTGGAAGTGACACAAATGTCAGCAACAGAGAACAAATGAGTATAGGTCATTTTCATTTTTCTGATATGTTCACTTTAAACATCTTCCTGAATTAAAGTAGCCTTATCTATTTCACATTCCTGTGAGAGACTCACAGAAAAATCTCCAGAAGGAATCTGAGATTATAGGTTCTTCCATAATAAACATTTTTCTATCTCAAGAATTATTAATATGTTTTGACTATTTTCCTTAAGCAAGGCATGCCAAGATCACTGTCCTTTGCTAGATGACTAGTTACTTGCATTGAGAATAAATGCCTCTGCAATCCCTTGCTTAAAGCAACTTTATTTAGTATTGTTGCTTAGTTGCTATATTTGATATTCAGTTTTCCATAAGTAGGAAATCTTGTCCTTTTGTGTCCCAAATTTGCCAAAAGTTGTAGTTGGATTTCTCCTTCAACCCATCATTTTTGCCTTAAGGAACACACTTCATAGACCAGGAACACTGCTGTTTATTGGAACAAGTTCTGGTAGTCCCTGCAGAGACTAAATATAGGGTGTGGGGGGGTAAGAAATGGCCAACTGCCCCTATCACTGTATGAGCAATAGTATCTTGGCAACTCTTTTGAATAATTAAAGACTCCCACCTTCAGATAGAAAAAGTGTAATATCTAAAAATCGTTGTGCATTGCATTTGGTACGGAATAATGGGCACATGAAAATCGTTTAGTTGATCTCTCTTAGTGTTCTGAAATGTTTGTCTTATTACAATAAAAACAAAGTACAGCCAACCTTGAAGAGGAGAAGTAGTCTCAAATTGGGCAGACTCTAAGATGCATACATACTACATTTTTCTTAAGCTCTAAATCAGGAGTTCATTCTACATTTGCATAGTCTATGTGATTCAGGGAAACCCTGAATTTTAAACCAGGGCTTTTCCTTTAGCATGTGTGAGTCAGAATCATCTGGAGGGATTGTTAAGGCACAAATTACCTGATCGCACCACCAGATTACTGGTTCAAAAAAAATTACATTTCTAACAAGTTCAAAGGTGATATTGCTGCTGGTGAAGGGCACACTTTTTGAAAATCACTGGTCTAAGTTGATTCTATTCCTGTTTGCTCAGGAAACTGGTTTAGACCAATCAAAATCAGCAGTCCCCTGGGGAAGGCTATTAGTCTAACTAAGGACTCCTGATCTAGTTCCTGGGTATGTTGAGGAGAAGGACTACTATACCATGACTGGAGAAGCTGACTGCACACTCCCTCTGCAGCAATTTAGTAAGCATGTAGCTCCAACTTCTACTGAAAGCCATCTATAAGCACAAAGGAATCCAGCAGGCTGACTTCAGATCTACCCAAACCTGGGAGTCCCACTATGTGAGATGATAAATATTCTTATTGATAAAATATCTGAGCTGGGGTTTCTTTCCCAGCCCTTGAAAACATCCTATTGAAACAATGTTACCAGGAGAGATGTATCTATACATGCAGTTAAATAAGATGCAGTTTGAAGGAATTTGATGAGTGGGTTAAGTAGAAGTTTTCTTTAATTTGGTTAAAAGTCTTAGGCTAGATTTGATCTACCTTTATCTCAGGTAAAGAGAAAAATAAAGATTGTTCTCGCTTTTTTTTTCTCTGAGGGATGATGCTTGAGTTTCAATTGGTAGAGGTAGCAGTAAAGAATGAAAATAGGAAGGAGAAGGCAAAAGAGAATTCCAGACAGAATAACGAGTTATAAATCAGGGGGAATAATGAGTTATAAATCAGGGGCCAGATCATAACAAACTTCATGTGCTGAGTTAAGAAGTTTGAGCTTTGATGCACGATGGTGAAGCCAACAAAAGTTTCTAAGTACAGTAATGACAAATTACTCTGGTGGTGCTATGGAGAATGGATTGAAGCAGATATTGTACACAGGAAAACTCCAGGGAGGCTATGGGAATAACCCAGGTGAGATGTTTCAAGGGCATGAAGTAGGGCAGCAATCTTGAAAATGGAAAGAAAACTATAAGGGCCTCTTTAAAAGGATGATTGGGATGTTGAAGTAAAAGAGATGAAGGATCACAGGGATCTCTTCTGAGTTAGTTGGATGGATGTAGTGTCAGGATAGGAAGGAGACAGAAACCAAAGCCTAGAAGTCATCTCTGACACCTTCTTCTCCCTCAGGTATTATGTCAGATCTTGCACCAAATTCCTCACATCTCTACTGCCACTACCCACCATCAGCTCTCTGACATGTGCTTCTGTTGTATTCACATTCCGGTTTCTTCTCCTCCATTCACATCACTTCTCCAAACTGTTTTCCAAATGAAAATTTATTTCAGTCAACTTCTGCTTAGAACAGTACAGAGGATTTCCATGGTTCTCTGGCCAAAGACCAAGGGCTTTGGGGCTCAGCTCTCTGTGACCAGGCCTCCATTCAGATCAGCTTTTGTTCAGCTACTCACTGAGTCTTTGCACGTGGTATGTCCTGCATTTAATAGATTAATTCCAGTCCATCCGTCAAATCTTATTTCAAGCCTGACTTCCTCAGGAAGTCATAATTTCTGAATGTAGAAAAATTCCTTTTCAACAAAGAGCTATGTTCCTTTCTTCACATAACTTATGTCAATTTGTAATTACTTATTGTGCTTATTTGATTTGTGTGTCTTCCCTACTTGACTGCCAACTCCTTGAGAGAAAGGTCTGTTTAATCTTGTTCACCCTCCACATTTAACACAGTGCCTGTCACATAAAAAGACCTCAATAAATATTTGTTGGATGAAAGATTGAATTTGTTTTGGGAGCAAGATCATGAGTTTCTTTTGAATATCAGAGACTAAGATGCTTGCAGGAAACCCAAAGGAGTATCTAGCAGCAAGTTTTACAGAGGGCAGGTTCAAAACGTCCAAAATGAAGAAAAAGGTTGATAATACTCAATGGAATATTTGAGACAGGGTTTAATAGCTTTGCTCACAAGTGAGAAGTTTCCAGTGTTAGCCTAAAGTGCCAATGATATTTTTTTATTATAGCACTGAAAATGTCAAAATTAATGGAATATTTTACAAATCAACATGCAGATAATATTGGCAGATATTTCATATTTCTGAAATTTAAAGGGAAAATTTAAAGTGTACTCCTGTCATTGAAATGTTTAAAAATATAAGGAAAAAATCATTTTGCCAAAGAATTACACAAATTATTTCAAAATGTGATAAGCCAACAATAAAGAAGAAAAAATTAACATTATCCTCTGTACTAGAAGTTATTAGTGCTATGATGGAAAGAACCTCAAATGAATTAATTTATTCTATTCCATTAAATTATAATATGGTTTTGAGAATAGTCAGTGAGATGAAGAAGATATAAAAAATCAAAATAATGATCACCACAGGAGGATAAAAGGATCATAAAAGGATATTTTCCTGTTCACTCATGTAATATTCATAAGAATTGAAAAAGCCTGGGAGGAAATGTTATTTTAATGTTACTGACAATGGATACAAAAAGGTTGTCAACATTGAGAGTTTTTAAAGTTATTTTATGAGAAAAAGTATTTTCTTTGCCAAACCTATTGCTTGCACAAACACAGGGAGCACGGGATGAGGGCATACTAAATTTAGAAAAGTAGTACTGGATGCTTTATCCAGTGTCAACACTTAATCATCAAAGATCTTAGAGAAATTTCCCCAAATCAGTGAATGTCATTTTAGCAGTGCTATTAATAAGTTTCAGAGTAACCCCTTGAATAATAGCTTATTTCTAAGCTTTACAATAACAATGAAGAGGAAATGATATTCCCACATATGCACTGAGTGTTTATTAGTATCAAAATAGTTTCCTATATTATAAAATAGAATGGGGTAAAGAAAGAGTATAGAAAACATAGCTATCATATGGAAGTCTTATCATATGGAAGTATATATTCAGTATGAAGTTCTTAAAAACTTTTGCAGATCATATCTTTGCTAAACAATGGGGAATAGAAGATGGATTGGAAAAAAGAAATAAGACAATGCAGAGAAGATATGGTAGATCTCTAATGACTGAAAGATTAATAACTAACCAGTAACTAAAATTTTTCTTAAATCAATATGTAATTTTCACAAGACACAGTCATGTAATTCTACCTAAAAATGTACATACACACAAGATGTCAATTCTAAAAAGTGTTTGAAAGTGACATTTATGGGGCTTCCCTGGTGGCGCAGTGATTAAGAATCTGCCTGCCAATGCAAGGGTCGCGGGTTCGAGCCCTGGCTGGGGAAGATCCCACATGCCACGGAGCAACTAACTCGTGCACCACAACTACTGAGCCTGAGCTCTAGAGCCTTCAAGCCACAACTACTGAGCCCATGTGCCACAACTACTGAAGCCTGCATACCTAGAACCCATACTCCGCAACAAAAGAAACCATGACAATGAGAAGCCCACTCACCGCAACAGAGAGTAGCCCTCACTCACCGCAACTAGATAAAGCCTGTGCACAGCAACGGAGACCCAACACAGCCAAAAATAAATAAATAAATAAATAAGAAAGTGACATTTATCAATAAAATTCAACATGATTACTGTGTTCCAAGTGTCTCAGATAATTTAATAATACAGGAGTTTCTGCTATAATACCATAATATAATAATTATAATATAATACCATAATATAATATATGGATTTTAATATATTTCAGCTATAATCCATAATAAAATATATGGATTTTTAAAAATTGTGGTAAAAATCACTTAACATAGACTTTACCATCTTAACCATTTATAAGTATAGAGTACAGTAGTGTTAAGTATACTCATGTGCAAGAGCTCTCTAGAAGATTTTCATCTTGCAAAACTGAAATTCTATACCTCTTGAACAACAGCTCCCCTTTTCTCCTTATCCTTACCCCTGGCAACCACAATTCTACTTTCTGTTTATATGAGTTTGACTGCTTTAGATACATCATATGCGATTATATGGTATTTGTCTTTTTGTAACTAGCTCATTTCACTTAGCATAATGTCCTCAAGACTCATCCATGTTGTAGCATGTGACAGGATTTCCTCCTTTTTAAAGGCTGAATAATATTTCATTGCATATATGTACCTTTTCTTTATTCATCTGTCAATAAACATTTGGGTTACTTCCAGCTCTAGGCTATTTTGAATAATGCTGCAATGAACATGGGTGTGCAGATGCTTTCAACTCTTTTGGCAGAAGTGGGATGCTGGAAAATAAGGTAATTCTGTTTTTAGTTTTATGAGGAACCTCCATACTGTTTTCCATAGTGACTGAACCATTTTGCATCCCCACCAACAGTATACAAAGGGTCCAATTTCTCTGCACTCTCACCAACACTCGTTAGTTTTTGTTTTTTAGTGGCCATAATATACGCATTTTTGAAGTCCTACAAAATTGCACAGTGAAAATAATAAGGCTTAAGGGGGAAATAGACTGCTCCAGATGTTTGGGAGTTTAACCAAAGCAATAACAGAAAGAACCATAATCCTAGTAACCAACAGAAACCCAAAGGCCTCCTTTCAGCATTGCCCTCCAGCATCCCACTTAAACAAATATTTGTGACTTTATGTTCTGGGGCTCTTGTCTCTTTCTTTGAACTTAAGGGCTTTTGCTTTTAATAGAGAGCAGTTTCATGAAAACAAGACTAATTCACAGTGTTAACTTCCTCAACAAGTTTTATAGCAACATGGAAAATGTCTCAGTAACATATTTTATGCCTGCATATTTAGCCAATGAAAAGGTTTCCAATTCTTGAAGCCACTAAATCAGCCACTATTTACACCAAAGGAAGGCTCTGCAGCTCTTAAGTCTTCATATTTTGCTAATTTTTTTTCTTTAATTGTGGGAAATTAATTGTAAAACATATGCATAAACGAACATCACTTCCTTGGTATACTGTCACCATTCCCTGTAGTGGTCCACTTGATATAAGACAATGCACATTTAGAGAACACAAGTTATAGAAGAGCAGATTGCAGTTGGTATTTTCAGTTGGTTTTCTTGCTTTTCTCATAAATACACTACTTTACTGGAAAACTTTTCAACTACAGTATGTAGTTGTAAATGCTGTAAAAAGTAATTTGACTTCTTTCCAAACAAGTGGTTATGGAAATCTAAATTAGATGCAAAATTTTATACTGAAAAAATTGCTCCTTGACTTAAAGATTATTAACCTTTCCTGAATACATTGGTCAATATATTTAATATCCATTTCAATGAGTTTATCATGCTATTGAGTTTTTAGGTTTATAAATAACTTCAAATCAAATCATCCTATCATATTTAATATAATACAAATGAGAGTGATAGATTTCTAAAACAGTGTCTTTGAACCAAAACTTGGCTAAATACTGCAAAGATGAAAACTAAAATCCTTAGTGAACAATTTTTTAAAAAATTACATAGATTTGTGGTCTTTCCCTTCACTTTACTGTGATTGATTTCATTTCTTTGCAGTTTAAGAAAGAACTCATTTAAAGTTTCAAATATATCTGAAAGAAACATGCCATATCATGTGGTTATAATGTAAATTTTCATTTTTCATTTATTAAAAAGACTAATAATAGTACCAAATAGTGAACAAGGTATATTTTTTAAAAATATTCTTTGGAGAGCCATCTTACTCTCGTATTCAAAAATTCTCTTGACTATTAATGTAGTTCAGCAGAAACTAGTGTTGTATTTTTCTAACAGTGGGTTCCAACACTTAGTGTATTCTGAAATCAATTCAGTGGCTTGAAACCAATTTACTTTAAAAAGAATGGATAACAAATAATAATACAGAAAACATCAGAAAGCATCTTTCTTGGTAAGGGTAATATTTTTGGTGAAGAACATATTTGGTTTTATGTATGTGTGTGTCTGAGCAGAGGTGATATGTTAGAGGTATTTCTTACAGTGGGTCATGATCAAAAATTTTGTCAAACTCTGGGCTAGAGGATACTGTGAATAGAACCAAGACAGAGATCAGAGCACCTGGGAGAAGAGGAAACCTAATCAGAGAAATTACCGATGATGTAGCTGGCAAAATGAAATTTCTCAGCTGTCTGGCTTAGCGATTTACGGACCCTAGTCATGGATCACTGCCATATTTGTGGGAGTTGAGGTGAGATCACTTTCTCTTATAGGATTTTCCTACTATAATCTGCTCCAATGAGGATATGAACACAAAGTCACATAATATCTGTACCACCAGGCAGTAAGGAAAATACTCTCATTAAACCAAAACTTTTAAGTGGTTTGTTAATTTACAGTCTTGTACAACAAGGAGCCTATTCAGAGGCAAAAGTAATAAAACTTCGATTTATGAAGTCATCAAAATATTAAAATGTCAACATGCAAGGAAATTATCAGTGACATAATTTGATGAATGTTGCCTAGGGAATATACTTGACATTCACCTGTGAATTTTGATACTCTTGACAATTGTCCAGCAAAGAAAGGAAAATATATATTCCTATCATTTTTCTTCTTATCAAAACCGTCCCTTAGGAAAATATAACAATTACATACATTTTGTAGTTTCTTAAGACAGGAAAGAATGCTGGTGTTTTGCTGCTGAATAAAGATTATGACACAAGATTACTAGAGTGATACAATGGCACCTCTGCATAGAGGACAAACTTTATTATTAATTTAGGGTTTGCATATTCTCTTATTTGATGTTATCATTTGAGAATACCAAGTATTTGCCTATTAAATTCTGCTGCTAAGACGATTTAGGCATTGCATTATTGTATCTGTGGGAAATATGACCAGACACATTTATCAGGGCTAGTTATTTTACTTGAGGCATCTTACTTTTTTCACTCTTGTAGCCTTGCTACTTATATCAGGTAATGACCTTAACTGTATGTGTAAACATATTAGGAGAGCCCTGTGATGTTGATGGGAAACTGAGAACAAATACAGATCTGATCTCTGTATGGAGAGGTCTTCCGCTGGGGTAGGGTCAGGTGACGAAGTAAGTGAAGTGTGAGAGGGGTCTGGTTCAACTCATTTTATGGAGAATTCTTCTAAGCCAATGCTATCTGATAGAAATATTATGTGAGTCACCTATGTAATTTAAATTTTTTTAATAGCTACATGAAAAGAAAGTAAAAAAAGACAGGTAAAATTGATTTTAATAATATATTTTATTCAGCACAATCTATCTAAAATATTATTTCAGCATTCAATCAATATAAAAGATTAATGAGATATTTTGTATTCCTTTCTTCACTGTTTTCAAAATCTAGGGTATATTAACACTGATAGCACATCTCAATTCAGACACTAAATTTTCACTGGAAATATTTTATCTGCATTTAGATTTTATAGAATTTAGAGTTAAAAAAGGAAATTCACATATTTAAGTTGTTCAACACATACTTAAAATCTTTCCATTGGCTGAATTCATCATTTTTTTCAGTTTAAATTTTAATTAACTAAAATTAGCTAAAATAAAAAGTTCCTTTCCTCAGCTGCACTTGTCAAATTTCAAGCACTCAACAGCCATATGTAGCTAGTGGCTATTGTATCAGGACAGCACATTTGTAAGCAATTGATCTTGAATTGTCTCCTCCAGGAGTGAATTCCTCAATTATGAGCTCAGAATTGGAGATTTATGTTTTTATGAATTTTTCTCCCAGAAACTAACCTTAAAAATGGGAGACGAAGATTCCTAATCTTTTTTTTTTTTTTTTTTTTTTGCTTGTGCTGGGTCTTAGTTGCAGCAGGTGGGCTTGAACCTGGGCTCCCTGCATTGGGAGCACAGAGTCTTAATAACTGGTTCCCTAGGGAATTCCCCCAAAGCTTCCTACTCTTGAAATGAGGAAGGAAGTGAAATTAGAATTTGGTCTGACCTGGGTCACTGGGGCATTTAGTCAACATATATGTAGAGGCCTTGGAAACTCTGCTGTTTCCTCCACTGTAATGGAGATTTATAAGTGTTTCTATCTCCCAGGAGGTTGTCCAGGTTGACAGAGGTTATGTTCATATTCAGTTTCTTGTTTGTATTGTTTTGTTTGCTTTTACTTTTTTAATTAAAGGGATGGTTTTATGCTTCAAAGTCAATTAATTTGACATATCAATGTTATTCCTTCTTCCCTGTTTACACTTTTTCTTCTTTGTAATTGAAATCTAGATCTAGCTGTATCATAGAAGGAAGAAATTATTTGATTTACCGCAAAAGTTATCTTAGGAATAGACAAATCAGAGAACTATTCCAGTTGTGGATGAAGACCAATAATTGCATTTTCTGCCTGTTGATACATTTGTCTTCTATTTTCTTTTTCCTCCCTCTTTTCAAACCTAGGGAGAGCAGGCTATAAAACTATGGTTGATCCACTTTTCAATTATTGCAATATATGTCACTGCCAAAGACTGATTATCTAAAGGAGGAATAACTCAATTTATCTATTTAATAATGATTATACATGTATGCAGTTGTATGTCAATATAAATGCATTCTGTTCCCATGTATTTATGAGCCTGGAGGGCAATGTTTATTATTAGTAGTATTACTACTTAGTAGTAGTAGTATAATTATTTGATGTTAAAAAGAATGCTCAAAAAATTCTGTCATTTTGATTCTTAACAATTCTTCATTAGAGGAGTATAGGTTTACAAATAAAATTGATTTACCCATCATAAGGCTATGTGATAGTTATAATTAAACATAGCAAAATGCAAGCATAGTTATGATACAATTAAAGTGATATCCTGATGAGTTATTAATTAATATGATTAAATATTACTCAGAGCTTGAACTGAATCAAACTCTTACAGAATCTGTGGAAGTGGGGGGCATTCTTACATAATCTGGGGCGGAACAGTGGCCACTTTCATGGTCTAGCTCCTCTATCTGTGTTGATTACTCCCATTTGGATGTGGAGTCCACATTGTGACCTGTCCAGTGAAGTTGCTGTTTTCACCTTCCACCTAAGGAGGGTCTCTTGAATGCTGAGTTTAATCCGGTCTGTTCAATCATATGACTTTACATCAGGTTTTTCTTCATCCATTTATCAATGTAGAAATGATAAATTGAGAGTCAAAGCTGAAATTGTGCACGTATTAGGCATTTCTATTCATTCATTTATTAATTCACTCAATAGTAATTTGTTGTAGAGATATAAAAATGATTCAGATATAATTCTTTCATTCTCATAGAAGGTATAGTTTACCAGAGGGAGATGAACAAGAAATTGCAGTAAAGCATTATAGGTACTCTGACCAACTCATTTTTGGAAGAGGAAAAATGTCAGAAAAATGCTCTATAAAAGAAGGTCCTTAAGAATCTTGAAACATTATAAATGTTAGTCGTGTAGAAAGGGATGGGGAAAAGGCAGTCCAAGAAGAACCTTCAGCAAAAACCTAGAGGCTTGAATGGTGTGGTGTGTTCAGAGGAACTGTAAGTTGTTGGTCATGATTGAAGCATAGCTCTTGCATGTCATGCAAAGAAATAAGAATTTTACCATACACCTAATGGAGAGCAAACAGAAGGTTTTATGTAGAGAAATAATTGAATTGGTCTCTAGAAATATCACTCTGAAAGTAGTGTAGAGGATAGGTGGAATGTATATCTGTTCTCATAATATACTGTACCCATTGCAATAACCCAGGCACAAGATGATGGTGATGTATGAATGAAAGTGCTGGCAATTAGGAAAGAGAAAAGAGAATTAATTGTCATGGCATTAGTTATGTAAGAAATACAAAAGAAATGCTTCTCTCATGAAGTTTAAAGTTTACTTAGGGACTCATTCATTCATGAAAACAATTTGGTTTTGTATTCTCTGACATCCTGATTCAGTAAGTAAGGATGATGCCTGGGAATCTATATTAAATAATAACAACAGTAACAAAACAACAAAGTCTCCAGATGATTCTGCTGAGTAATCAGAATTGGCATCCACAGGCTTAGAAAATAAGAATTCTGGAGTGCAAAGAAGGAATCAAGTTGGGGATGTTTACTTGAAAATTTTCTTATTCCTCTGGTAGGCTTGTATGACTATACAATTCTCTCTTAGGACTGATTTTGCTGTATTCCACAGATTTTGGATTTTTGTGTTTCCATTTTTATGTCTCCAGGTGTATTTTTTTTTTACATCTTTATTGGAGTATAATTGCTTTACAATGGTGTGTTAGTTTCTGCTTTATAACAAAGTGAATCAGTTATACATATACATATGTTCCCATATCTCTTCCCTCTTGCATCTCCCTCCTTCCCACCCTCCCTATCCCACCCCTCCAGGCGGTCACAAAGCACCGAGCTGATCTCCCTTTGTTATGAGGCTGCTTCCCACTAGCTATCTACCTTACGTTTGGTAGTGTATACTTGTCCATGCCTCTCTCTCGATTTGTCACAGCTTACCCTTTCCCCTCCCCATATCCTCAAGTCCATTCTCTAGTAGGTCTGTGTCTTTATCACTGTCTTACCCCTAGGTTATTCATGACATTTTTTTCCTTAAATTCCATATATATGTGTTAGCGTACGGTATTTGTCTTTCTCTTTATGACTTACTTCACTCTGTATGACAGACTCTAGGTCTATCCACCTCATTACAAATAGCTCAATTTCGTTTCTTTTTATGGCTGAGTAATATTCCATTGTATATATGTACCACAACTTCTTTATCCATTCATCTGATGATGAACACTTAGGTTGTTTCCATCTCCAGCCTATTGTAAATAGAGCTGCAATGTACATTGTGGTACATGACTCTTTTTGAATTATGGTTTCCTCATGGTATATGCCCAGTAGTGGGATTGCTGGGTCATATGGCAGTTCTATTTGTAGTTTTTTAAGGAACCTCCATACTGTTCTCCATAGTGGCTGTACCAATTCACATTCCCACCAGCAGTGCAAGAGTGTTCCCTTTTCTCCACAACCTCTCCAGCATTTACTGTTTCTAGATTTTTTGATGATGGTCATTCTGACTGGTGTGAGATGATATCTCATTGTAGTTTTGATTTGCATTTCTCTAATGATTGATGATGTTGAGCATTCTTTCATGTGTTTGTTGGAAGTCTGTATATCTTCTTTGGAGAAATGTCTATTTAGGTCTTATGCCCATTTTTGGATTGGGTTGTTTGTTTTTTTGTTATTGAGCTGCATGAGCTGCTTGTAAATTTTGGAGATTAATCCTTTGTCAGTTGCTTCATTTGCAAATATTTTCTCCCATTCTGAGGGTTGTCTTTTGGTCTTCTTTATGGTTTCCTTTGTTGTGCAAAAGCTTTGAAGTTTCATTAGGTCCCTTTTGTTTATTTTTGTTTTTATTTCCATTTCTCTAGGAGGTGGATCAAAAAGGAACATGCTGTGATTTATGTCATAGAGTGTTCTGCCTATGGTTTCCTCTAAGAGTTTGATAGTTTCTGGCCTTACATTTAGATCTTTAATACATTTTGAGCTTATTTTTGTGTATGGTGTTAGGGAGTGATCTAATCTCATACTTTTACATGTACCTGTCCAGTTTTCCCAGCACCACTTATTGAAGAGGCTGTCCTTTCTCCACTGTACATTCCTGCCTTCTTTATCAAAGATAAGGTGACCATATGTGTGTGGGTTTATCTCTGGGCTTTGTATCCTGTTCCATTGATCTATCTTTCTGTTTTTGTGCCAGTACCATACTGCCTTGATTACTGTAGCTTTGTAGTGTAGTCTGAAATCAGGGAGCCTGATTCCTCCAGCTCCGTTTTTCGTTCTCAAGATTTCTTTGTCTATTCAGGGTCTTTTGTGTTTCCATACAAATTGTGAACTTTTTTGTTCTAGTTCTGTGAAAAATGCCGGTGGTAGTTTGATAGGGATTGCATTGAATCTGTAGATTGCTTTGGGTACTGGAGTCATTTTCACAATGTTGATTCTTCCAATCCAAGAACATGGTATATCTCTCCTTGTATCATCTTTAAATTCTTTCATCAGTGTCTTATATTTTTCTGCATACAGGTCTTTAGTCTCCTTAGGTTGGATTATTTCTAGATATTTTATTCTTTCTGTTGCAGTGGTAAAAGGGAGTGTTTTCTTAATTTCACTTTCAGATTTTTCATCATTAGTATATAGGAATGCCAGAGATTTCTGTGCATTAATTTTGTATCCTGCTACGTTACCAAATTCATTGATTAGCTCTAGTAGTTTTCTGGTAGCATCTTTAGGATTCTCTCTGTATAGTATCATGTCATCTGCAACAGTGACAGCTGTTCTTTTACGATTTGGATTCCTTTTATTTCCTTTTCTTTTCTGATTGCTGTGGCTAAAACTTCCAAAACTATGTTGAATAAGAGTGGTGAGAGTGGGCAAACTTGTCTTGTTCCTGATCTTAGTGGAAATGCTTTCAGTTTTTCACCATTGAGGACGATGTTGGCTGTGGGTTTGTCATATATGGCCTTTGTATGTTGAGGGAAGTTCCCTTTATGCCTACTTGCTGCAGGGTTTTTATCATAAATGGGTGTTGAATTTTGTCGAAAGCTTTCTCTGCATCTATTGAGATGATCATATGTTTTTTTCCTTCAATTTGTTAATATGGTGTATCACGTTGATTGATTTGCGTATATTGAAGAATCCTTGCATTCCTGGAATAAACCCCACTTGATCATGGTGTATGATCCTTTCAATGTGCTGTTGGATTCTGTTTGCTAGTATTTTGTTGAGGATTTTTGCCTCTATGTTCATCAGTGATATTGGCCTGTAGCTTTTTTTCTTTGTGACATCCTTGTCTGGTTGTGATATCAAGGTGATGGTGGCCTCCTAGAATGAGTTTGCTAGTGTTCCTCCCTCTGCTATATTTTGGAAGACTTTGAGAAAGATAGGTGATAGATCTTCTGTAAATGTTTGATAGAATTTGCCTGTGAAGCCATCTGGTCCTGGGCTTTTCTTTGTTGGAAGATTTTTAATCACAGTTTCAATTTCAGTGCTTGTGATTGGTCTGTTCATATTTTCTATTTCCTCCTGATTCAGTCTTGGCAGGTTGTGCATTTCTAAGAATTTGTCCATTTCTTCCAGGTTGTCCATTCTATTGGCATAGAGTTTCTTGTAGTAATCTCTCATGATCTTTTGTATTCCTGCAGTGTCAGTTGCTACTTCTCCTTTTTCATTTCTAATTCTATTGATTTGAGTCTTCTCCTTTTTTTTCTGGATGAGTCTGGCTAATGGTTTATCAATTTTGTTTATCTTCTCAAAGAACCAGCTTTTAGTTTTATGGATCTTTGCTATCGTTTCCTTCATTTCTTTTTCATTTATTTCTGACCTGATCTTTATGATTTCTTTCCTTCTGCTAGCTTTGGGGTTTTTTTGTTCTTCTTTCTCTAATTGCTTGAGGTGCAAGGTTAGGTTGTTTATTCGAGATGTTTCCTGTTTCTTAAAGTAGGATTGTATTGCTATAAACTTCCCTCTTAGAACTGCTTTTGCTGCATCCCATAGGTTTTGGGTCGTCGTGTCTCCAGTGTCATTTCTTTCTAGGTATTTTTTTAGTTCCTCTTTGATTTCTTCAGTGATCACTTCGTTATTAAGTAGTGTATTGTTTAACCTCCATGTGTTTGTATTTTTTACAGATCTTTTCCTGTAATTGATATCTAGTCTCATAGCATTGTGGTCGGAAAAGATACTTGATACAATTTCAATTTTTTTAAATGTACCAAGGCTTGATTTGTGACCCAAGATATGATCTATCCTGCAGAATGTTCCATGAGCACTTGAGAAAAATGTGTATTCTGTTGTTTTTTGATGGAATGTCCTATAAATATCAATTAAGTCCATCTTGTTTAATGTATCATTTAAAGCTTGTGTTTCCTTATTTATTTTCATTTTGGATGATCTGTCCATTGGTGAAAGTGCGGTGTTAAAGTCCCCTACTATGAATGTGTTACTGTCAATTTCCCCTTTTATGGCTGTTAGTAATTACCTTATGTATTGAGATGCTCCTATGCCAGGTGCATAAATATTTACAATTGTTTTATCTTCTTCTTGGATTGATCCCTTGATCATTATGTAGTGTCCTTCTTTGTCTCTTCTAATAGTCTTTATTTTAAAGTCTACTTTGTCTGATATGAGAATTGCTACTCCAGCTTTCTTTTGGTTTCCATTTGCATGGAATATCTTTTTCCATCCCCCTACTTTCAGTCTGTATGTGTCTCTAGGTCTGAAGTGGGTCTCTTGTAGACAGCATATATATGGGTCTTGTTTTTGTATCCATTCAGCCAATCTGTGTCTTTTGGTGGGAGCATTTAGTCCATTTACATTTAAGGTAATTATCAATATGTATGTTCCTATCCCCATTTTCTTAACTGTTTTGGGTTTGTTATTGTAGGTCTTTTCCTTCTCTTGTGTTTCTTGCCTAGAGAAGTTCCTTTAGCAATTGTTGTAAAGTTGGTTTGCTGGTGCTGAACTCTCACAGCTTTTGCTTGTCTGTAAAGGTTTTAATTTCTCCATCAAATCTGAATGAGATCCTTGCTGAGTAGAGTAGTCTTGGTTGCAGGTTTTTCTCCTTCAACACTTTCAATATGTCCTGCCACTCCCTTCTGGCTTGCAGAGTTTCTGCTGAGAGATCAGCTGTTAACCTTATGGGGATTCCCTTGTGTGTTATGTATTGTTTTTCACGTGCTTTTATAATGTTTTCTTTGTATTTAATTTTTTACAGTTTGATTAATATGTGTCTTGGTGTATTTCTCCTTGGATTTATCCTGTATTGAGCTTTCTATGCTTCCTGGACTTGATTAACTATTTCCTTTCCCATATTAGGGAAGTTTTCATCTATAATCTCTTCAAATATTTTCTCAGTCCCTTTCTTTTTCTCTTCTTCTTCTGGAACCCCTATAATTCGAATGTTGGTGCGTTTAATGTTGTTCCAGAGTTCTCTGAGACTGTCCTCAGTTCTTTTCATTCTTTTTTCTTTATTCTGCTCTGCAGTGGTTATTTCCACTATTTTATCTTCCAGGTCACTTTTCCATTTTCTGCCTCAGTTATTCTGCTATTGATCCCATCTAGAGTATTTTTAATTTCATTTATTGTGTTATTCATCGTTGCTTGTTTCATCTTTAGTTCTTCTAGGTCCTTGTTAAATGTTTCTTGCATTTTGTCTATTCTATTTCCAAGATTTTGGATCATCTTTACTATCATTATTCTGAATTCTTTTTCAAGTAGGCTGCCTATTTCCTCTTCATTTGTTAGGTCTGGTGCGTTTTTATCTTGCTCCTTCATCTGCTGTGTATTTTTCTGTCTTCTCATTTTGCTTATCTTACTGTGTTTGGGGTCTCCTTTTCACAACCAGCAGGTTCGTAGTTCCCATTGTTTTTGGTGTCTGTTCCCAGTGGCTAAGGTTGGTTCAGTGGGTTGTGTAGGCTTCCTGGTGGAGGGGACCAGTGCCTGTGTTCTGGTGTATGAGGCTGGATCTTGTCTTTCTGGTGGGCAGTTCCACATCTGGTGGTGTGTTTTGGGGTGTCTGTGGACTTATTATGATTTTGGGCAGCCTCTCTGCTAATGGGTGGTGTTGTGTTCCTGTCTTGCTAGTTGTTTGGCATAGGGTGTCCAGCACTGTAGCTTGCTGGTCGTTGAGTGAAGCTGAGTGCTGGTGTTGAGATGGAGATCTCTGGGAGATTTTCGCCATTTGATATTATGTGGAGCTGGGAGGTCTCTTATGGACCAGTGTCCTGAAGTTGGCTCTCCCACCTCAGAGGCACAGCACTGACTCCTGGCTGCAGCACCAAGAGTGTTTCATCCACATGGCTCAGAATAAAAGGGAGAAAAAGTAGAAAGAAAGAATTAGTGGAAGAAAAAAGAAAAAAAGAAAGAGAGAGAGAAAGAAAAAGAAAGAAAGAAAGAAAGAAGGAAGGAAAGAAAAAAGAAAGGAGGGAGGGACGAAGGAAAGAAGGAAGGAAGGAAGGAAGGAGGGAACAAGGAAAAAAGAAAGAAAGAAGATAAAGTAAAATGAAATAAAGTAAGATAAAATATAATAAAGTTATTAAAATAAAAAATAATTATTAAGAAAAAATTTAAAACACACAAATAAACGGACGGAGAGAACCCTTGGACACATGGTGGAAGCAAAGCTATACAAACAAAATCTTACAGAGAAGCATACACATACACACTCACAAAAAGAGGAAAAGGGGAAAAAATCATAAATCTTGCTCTCAAAGTCCACCTCCTCAATTTGGGATGATTCGTTGTCTATTCATGTATTCCACAGATGCAGGGTACATCAAGTTGTTTATGGAGCTTTAATCCGCTGCTTCTGAGGCTGCTGGGAGAGATTTCCCTTTCTCTTCTTTGTTCTCACAGCTCCCAGGGGCTCAGCTTTGGATTTGGCCCCGCCTCTGCGTGTAGGTCACCTGAGGGCGTCTGTTCTTCGCTCAGACTGGACGGGGTTAAAGGAGCAGCTGCTTCGGGGACTCTGGCTCACTCAGGCCGGGGGGAGGGAGGGGCACGGAGTGCAGGGCGAGCCTGTGGCAGCAGAGGCGGTGTGACATTGCACCAGACTGAGGCGTGCCGTGCGTTCTCCCGGGGAAGTTTTCCCTGGATCCCGGGACCCTGGCAGTGGTGGGCTGGACAGGTTCCCAGGAGGGGAGGTGTGGATAGTGACCTGTGCTCACACACAGGCTTTTTGGTGGCAGCAGCAGCAGTCTTAGCGTCTCATGCATGTCTCTGGAGTCCACGTTTTTAGCCGCAGCTCGTGCTCGTCTCTGGAGCTCCTTTAAGCAGCGCTCTGAATCCCCTCTCCTCGCGCACCAGAAAACAAAGAGGGAAGAAAAAGTCTCTTGTCTCTTCGGCAGGTCCAGACATTTTCCTGGACTCCCTCCCATCTAGCTGTGGTGCACTAACCCCCTGTAGGCTGTGTTCACGCCGCCAACCCCAGTCTTCTCCCTGCGCTCTGACCGAAGCCCGAGCCTCACCTCCCAGCCCAGACCGCCCCGGCGGAGGAGCAGACAAGCCTCTCGGGCTGGTGAGTGCCGGTCGGCATCCGTCCTCTGTGCGGGATTCTCTCTGCTTTGCCCTCCACACCCCTGTTGCTGTGCTCTCATCCACGGCTCCGAAGCTTTCCCCCTCCGCCACCACAGTCTCCGCCCACAAAGGGGCTTCCTAGTGTATGGAAACCTTTCCTCCTTCACAGCTCCCTCCCACTGGTGCAGGTCCCGTCCGTATCCTTTTGTCTCTGTTTATTCGTTCTTCTTTTGCCCTACCCAGTTATGTGGGGAGTTTCTTGCCTTTTGGGAGGTCTGAGGCCAGCGTTCAATAGGTGTTCTGTAGGAGTTGTTCCACGTGTAGATGTATTTCTGGTGTATCTGTGGGTAGGAAGGTGACCTCCGCATCTTACTCTTCCGCCATCTTCCCCTCGTCCCCCCAAAAGCTTTCAGTATGTTTTATTCTAGTAGTCTTACAGTTTCAGGTCTTATGTTTAAGCCTTTCATCCATTTTGTGTATATTTTTATCTATAGTTTAAGATAAGGGTCCAATTTTATTCTTTTGCCTGTGGATGCCTAGTTTTCTGAGCACCATTTATTGAAGAGACTATTCTTTCCTTATTGTATAGCTCTTCTGGTCGCAGCAAGTTGCCTCCAACTCATGTTAGTTCTCAGTAGCCCCTAGATTTCCAAACTATGCCATTTCTACCAGTGCTCTGAATGAGGCAAGAAAGAAACCAGTCCCTTAAGCAGCTCTTCAAAAAGCTGAGATATGGATATAAGCTCCCCTCTTTACTTTCCCCTCTGAGTGAGAAGTGAGGGAATTCTCTCTTGGTGCTGAGCTATGGCAGCTTTGGGAAGGGGCTGGTATTGGTAAAATGAAATTGCTTTTCTTACCCATTTCAATCTGAGTGTTCTTAGCTTTTTGCCCCTGTGCGACACTGTAACTTCTTAACTGGATTCTAGAAATCTCATAAAGGTATTTCTGGAGGTCTATCTTTGTTAAATCAGTGTTTCCATGGGGGAAAAAAGGCTGAGGCTTTCTATTCTGCTGTCTTGCTGATGTCTGTTTTTAATGTTTATATTACCTAGGAATTTCTATTACAAAGGTGAGTAAATGGAGCAATTCCCTTATGTCCAATAGAGTTTCTCTCACTTAATCATAAAGTTGACAGATGAAGGGATGCTAAGTTAATGTGTTAAATAGGGCTTTACTTCATATGGCCATTAAGTTACTATCAGATAACTGCAAACCCTTTAAGATATTTCTGAATAGACTATTTAAAGTTTACTTAATAAGGTTTTTAGACCCCCAGTATTTTAGACCCCCAGTATTAATGTAAGATGGGAAGTCTTTCTTATCAAGTATACTGATTAAGTACAGGACTCTGGAAACAAACTATCTGAATTTGAATCCTAATGACCTTTGTTAGCTTTTCAAATTTGGACTAGTTACTTAAACTGTTTCTTAGTTTTTTTAACTTGTAAAATGAGGATAGTAAAACTACTTACCTTACATGGTCTTGGGGATATTCAATATATATATATACTATTACATATTATATATGTAAAAATTTAGAGTAGTGTGTAGCATATAATAAATGCCATGAGTGAGTTATGGTTATTATCAGAATTTAATTAAATAAATTTTAATTTAAAAATACATTTAGGGCTTCCCTGATGACACAGTGGTTAAGAATCCGCCTGCCAATGCAGGGGACATGGGTTCGAGCCCTGGTCCGGGAAGATCCCACATGCCGTGGAGCAACTAAGCCCGTGCACCACAACCACTGAACCTGTGCTCTAGAGCACGCTAGCCACAACTACTGAAGCCCACGTGCCTAGAGCCCATGCTCTGCAACAAGATAAACCACCACAATGTGAAACCCATGCACCACAATGAAGAGTAGCCCCCTCCCGCTGCAATTAGAGAAAGCCCATGCATAGCAACAAAGACCCAATGCAGCCAAAAATAAATAAATTTATAAAAAAATATACCTTTACCTTTTGCTTTGAGGCAAAGAAGTCAGTTCGGAATCACGCATATTTTTGTTAGACAAAATCCTTTTATAATATATGAAAATACTTAAATTTCTGTGAACAAGTAAAGCATAACAAAAGATATGCAAGATAATAATAAGGCAATTTAAAAAGATGAAAACCTATTCATTTGGAGGTAGGAACTTATAATTTGTTTAACAAACTGAAGGAGTTGTTCCACGTGTAGATGTATTTCTGGTGTATCTGTGGGTAGGAATGACAGAATAACAAATCAGCAATGAAGACTACAAATAGAAAAAAGTGATCACTGATTTAGAAGCATGGGTAAAGATCTGTTAAACTCTGTACCCGAGAGTTTACATTGTATCAACAAAGATTGTATCAACAAAGATTGAAAGAAAAGCAGGATTATTTTTTTTAAAAAACGCAGGATTATTCATTTGTCATTAAAATTTCTAAAATGTTTGATTTTTTAACTTTATTTTATATTGGAGTATAGCCAATTAACAATGTTGTGATAGTTTCAGGTGCACAGCAAAGTGACTCAGCCATACATATACGTGTATCCATTCTCCCCCATGCTCCCCTCCCATCCAGGCTGCCACATAACATTGAGCAGATTTTCCTGTGCTATACAGTAGGTCCTTGTTGGTTATCCATTTTAAATATAAAATGTTTGATATTGACATTTAAGCAATCTACAGAATTTTCCTTTCTTCATTTAAAATGGAAAATTTATGGCACATTGAGATAATTAAAATGATTTAAATTTTCCTCCATTTGACCTCTCATAAACATTGCTAATGCTAACTTACATGAGTGACTCTGTTGGGGTTGAGAAATGTAGCAGACACTGTTGATTTCCTATGCAGCTACTACCTCTATACTCAACCATCTTTCTTCTTAATGAAACCCTGTTGTTTTTCAGGTATCAGGGAGCCATGCACGTCAGAGGAAACTGAGCCACCTTTCATTCCAAGGGGTTAATCTTATGTTTTATCCAATTTTTTTATTCTGGTAAAATACACAAAACAAAAAGTTTACCATCTTTAAGTGTAAAGTGGAATTAAATACATTCATAATGTTGTGTTACCATCACTACCATGGAGGGATGAATCTTGATTAATCTAATGCATTTGTGGAAATTCCAAACCCCTTTGCCAGAGATTGGTTTAATTATGGGCATGTGATGCAATTCTGGCCAATGAGATATGAAAAGACGTACTCTTAGAGGGCTTCAGAAAAAGATTTCCTCATCCTAAAAATGAGACACAAAGAAGAGGTATTCTCTCTTATGGCTTTCAACATAATTGAATAGGACATATTGCTCACATCCTGGCAACATCAACCATAAGAAGAAATGTCTGAGGATAAAACTCAGCAAACCAAGGTTGGCAGAGATAAAAGATGGAAAGGACAGGGGTCCCTGATGAGGTTGTAGGGTTGCTGAACTACACTACTCTGGAATCGCCTAACTTAAGAATTTTTCTTTTTATGACTTAATAATTTACCTTATTGTTTAAGCCATTTTTAGTAGGTTTTCCATAACTTGACACTGAAAATTGACTCAAGAAGAAAGGGGGAAAAGAGTATACTACATGTAATAAACAGGGAGCGTCTACAAACAGAAGAAAACTTGTCATGTTTGAGAAAGAAAATTTCTCACCTTTATAAAATAAAGATGGTTTGTTGGTGAAAAAACAACAAAACAACCACAAAACTTTTCAGGGGCTTCTTGGTGGGAAAATCTGGGGCTTTTATTTTACAGTATTCAATCTTATGGGAGCATGCACTGAAGCCTTGGATATAAATAGTGACTGTACTACTTACTTGATGTATGGCTTTGGGTCAATCACTTGACTTCTCTGTCTCAACATCTGGAGTTACTTTTCGGGGGTTACCAGACACTGGAAGTAGAGGCAATACAATACAAATTGTGTGCTAAACTATTTATGTTCTAGGCAAATCCTTTTTAGGATATTTCCTGTCTAAAACTTTGGCTACAGAGTCACAGAGCAAGGAACTCAATTAGGCTATACAAGCAGCTCAATTAATTGAGTGCTAAAAACAGTAGTGCTGTGTAGTGCTCTGTCTGGTCTCATCTTGGAATTTATCATAAGGTAAGATTGGATTTACTAAAAGATAGAAGGCTCCTATGGTTTCTTTTTTGGGTGTCATAATGTATGCCCAGTTTCTACTGTGGATCCAAGACTCAGAATGACAGCAGAGTCAGCCATAAAGACATTGATATCCTAGGAGGAGCTTTCCACTGAGAAAGAAGAGACAGAATAACGCACTAGGTCTAAAGTTAAAGCATCTGAATTTGAACCCTGCCTCCACTACTTAATAACTGTAATTTTGGGAAAGTCACTTAAATTCTTTATTCCTCAGTTTCCCTGTCTAAAATAATGGACCCTATTAAAATAATAAGCCCATATGCTATGATGCTGGAATTTTTATCCCTCATAGCCAAATGTTTCCTCTCTTACCTCTTTCAAATCTTTCATAAAATATATCTTTCATAAAATATCTTTCTTACATGTATCACCATATTTAAAATATCACCATATTTAATCCCCTCCTCACAACAATTCCCTTTTCTATGCTCTATTTTAAAAATAAACTTGTTAATAAAAGTATTATATATACACAGAATACTGCCCCAAAGTGAGCACATTCATAAAACAATCACCCAGAACAAGAAATAAAGTGTAACCAGCACCTCATAAATTCTCCTTGTATACTTCCTGTCCAAAAGGAACCACTATCCCGACTTCTAACCCTTTTTTAAATTTATATGAATGAAATCATATTGTTGACCAACATGGCCTTAACTTTTCCTTCAGCTTGATTGAACTTGAGACAAGCTTCTTTCTGACTCTAGGCCTCTGACCATCCTTAGAGCATTTACTTTGTAAAATTTGCAATTGCACATTTTTCTTTGCCCCCTTGAGATATATACAAATCTTCTCTCAGCCCCTGACCAACTTTACAATACAGGAATGTCTTTCTCAATGACCTGGGAAGCATCCCTTTGAAATGTACTCATTTACTACAGATAGTCTAATCACAGAAAAACACATTTGCACACTCAATATATTGGACACATCCCATTGATTAACTTCTCTCCTTGCTTCTTTGTCCCATTGAGCTGGTTGGAACTGCCAGAAAAATGTAAGATACAAGTGGTGAGATTAGGCACCTTTGCTAATTCCCAACGTCAGTGAGAAAGATATAAATATTTCACTATTACATTTTATGTTTATTGTAGCCTTTTCATAGTACTCCTATCAGAATGAAGTTCCATTCTATTCTTAATTTGTTAAGAATTTTTTCATCTGTGCATATTCATTTCTTTTCAAATTTTTTTTATTTACAACATCTATTCATGTGATTTTTTTCTCCTTTATTCTGCTAATATGGTGGATTATAATAATTGATCTCAAACCTTAATATATTGCATATCTAGAATTAATACAACTTAGTTGTGATGTATTATTTTATTTACATAACTCTGGATTCATTTGATAATATTTTTGCTCAGTATTTTGTGTATGTTTATGAGAGATAATGGCCTGTAATTTTCTTATAATTAAAAAAATTTTTGATATCACTTTATGCTGGCTTGGAATAAACAAAATCAACTAGGAAATGTCCATTTTTCATTCCAGAAAAAGTCTGTGTAATATTCGCTGGAAAGCCATTTGGGTCTTTAGATTTCCTTGTGGGACAATCATAGATTAAACTTCTGTAATATATACAGGACAATTCTGGTATTCTATTTCTTCTGTCCATTTTGGTAATTATATTTTTCAAGAAGTTTATTTCATGTAAATTTTAATATTTACTGATATAAAGTTGTTTATAATTTCTTCTTATAGTCTTTCTAATGTCTTTAAGACATGTAATGTTAGATTGGCAATGTTGGAAAAGCCATTTCTTTCTCAATAGAATTGTCTTGGGACCCTTGTTAAAATTAACCATAAATGTAAGAGTTTTTCTTCATTCTATTTCATTGATCAATGTGGCTAGCCTTATGTCAGTACCACTATCTTGGTTACTTAGCTTTGAAATAAGTTTTGAAATCAAGTATATCTCCTTCAACTTTGTTCTTTTTCAAGACTTTTGGGCTATTCTGGATTCCTTGTATTTCCATATAAAGTTTAGGAGCAGCTTTTCCATTTTGCAAGAAAGGCAGCTGAGAATTTGATAGAGATTATGTTTAATCTATAGATCAATTTGAAGATTATTTCCATTTTAACAATATTAAGTCTTCTGATTCATAAGTATATTTTGATCTGTTTATTTTGATCTTTAATTTCTTTCAACAATTTTTTGAGATTTTCAGTGTATAAAAGTTTTGCACTTTTTTATTAAAGTTATATCTAAATATTTTATTCTGTTAATGCTAATTGTAAAGGAATTGCCTTAATTTTATTCTCAGAATGTTCATTTATAGTGTACAATATTTTTGTATTGATCTTCTATCCTGCAATTTAGGACATGTCCCATAGCATTAACAGAAAACTGGTGACGAAAGGAAATCCTTGAGCTTGTCTTACAAAACAGCAGATAAGTGAATAGCTTATTTAAAAGCTCCTCTGCTTATAGTCTGCCTTCACTAAGCAAGTTCATCTTAATTATTTTGTTGCAAATTGCATACCCTCCAAGCTTCACGTAGCCCAGATAATATATCACGAGATTCCTTAACCACCCCCTATAGATAACACTTCTGATGTATGGGTTGCTACAGTAATGGGAGCTGAAGGGTTTTTCAGGAATTTGGAGTCAGCTCTTTCCAGTTCAAACTGGCTAAGATTGGTGGTTGGGACCACCGAGCCTAAAACGGGGTCTATGCATGTGTCTGATGAATGACCTTTTCATGCCAGAGGGTCCAAAGCTCCAAACTCAGATCATGCTAAATGGCTCCATTTTTTGAACATACATCCTATAAAGAAGCATGTCTTTCAGATATGCCTGTGAAGAACAATGATTACCTCATCTTTTTCTTACCTCCAATAAACTTTCACCACACCTATGACCACCCTATACTTTTCACCCACAAATACCCAAAGTTTCCTTCCTTTTTTTTTTTTTCCCTTCCTTTTGAGGAGGTTAATTTGGATATTTCTCCCATCTCCTCACTTGGCTGCCTTGTGAATTAACCCTTTGTCTGCTGCAAACCTCAGTGTCTCAGTGTTTGGTTTGCTGCACAGCAGTCAGATAAACCTGGTTTGGTAACAAATTTGGTGAGTCAACCAGGAGGTAAGTCCGGATGGACTTTTTGCGTGTGGTTTGTTGGCTCTTTGCCAGTATTAAGAGCCTGTGGATAAGTCACAGCAGCTGCCTATGTTATTTGTTCCAGGGACTCTACCCCAGATTTTCCCCAGCACGGCACTGCCAATTTTAGGCACATAATTTCACTTTGCAGATGAGAAATGGTTTCTGGGTCTGAAAGATGTCTTTGGAGTGAGTAACCTCTTTAAAAAGTGCCTGTACTAAATTATCTGACTTCATCCAGATGATGGGTTTGAGGTCCACCTGGTGAAATCTGGTAGTCTCATCCAGATTGTGAGTTCAAGGTCCACCTGGGTGGGGGGTGGTTTGGTAAGAATTGTGGGTTTGAGACACACCTTAAGAGGACAGTAAAAACGGTTACAGTTGTTGAAGTACTCCAAACCTGGATGTGAGTCCCAAGTTTCTGGTTTCTGGTCTGGTTTACCTTTTGACCTTGTTTGCCTCATCTGTTTATATCTCATTGCCTTTATCTGTTAAGAATTGGCTATCTGGGGCTGAGTTTTTTGGTGGCCATAGAAAAACTCCCCTAGGAATCAACTTTATAAGGGTATTTTGATTCCAAAGAAAAGAGGCACTGTTCCTTCTGGTCCTTTAGGATGTTCCCAGGCAAGTGGGGGGTTTAAGAATATTAACCTTAGTAGATATATGAGATATAAAACATCTACTAACCATTATTAGATATTAACCTCAATTCTGACTTGAACTGGAAGCTTTTAAAAAGTCTTCTCTTGCTTTTCTACCAAATTCCAGCTACTGTTGTCTTTGCTGCTACTTTTTCTGCCTAGATCTCATATTCAAAGCTGCCTATGGGTTTAATTATATGCCAATTGCAGGTTGTTGTTTTTAGAGACACAGACACACAGCATGGAGGGTGGGTGGGGCCCTCTAGGTGCTGAATTTTGATCCTTTGCAAGATGACAGCAGTGGGGTCTTCTGGACTTTCTTTATACGGTTATTCTCATAAAGCGATAAAAGTGACATACTATATGTTTATATAGCAAGGTCTGTTTTTAATACCAAATAGTTTATATCTCTATGCATTTATATCTCTGTGCCTTTATATTTCTAATAATACAGTTCTTGTTGGTATATGTTGAGACTTTGAGAATTTGTTAGGATCCCTGACCTTGTGCATTAGAGTGTTACGTTCTCAACAGTTGTGTGCCTCCCCTTCCCCCTCCCCTCTCCCTTTTTAAGCTGCTTCACAAGATTTGGAAGCCCCCTGATTCACTTTTACTTTCCTTTCAGTGGGTAGAAGACTGGTTGGTTGGTTGGTTGGTTGGTTGGTTGGTTGGTTGGTTTTGTTTTTCAGTTATGCTGTTAAACTAAAAATCTGTGTTAAATTCCCTTACTGTTTCTTCATGTGACTGTTCTCTTTCTGGTGTTTGACCAGTGATGCCTTGAGTTCGGGAAGATCTTTGCTGAAGAGTCTTTTCCCCTATTGTTCATCCATTGTCAGTGTTTTATGTTGACCATGTGAAGGACATTAAAGTCCTAAAACATTTAAACCTTCGTCAATGAATTTCTTTACATGCTTTTTAGACAGATTGTTCTTTTAAAAACTTTATGCTGGGAAAACTTGAGTCTAAAAATAACATCTGTGAAGGGTATTTTGTGCAGAAAGGTGTAAGACTTGAGTCCTGTATATTCATGTTTTTAATGATTCAGCATACTGGTAGCTTTCCGTTGGCTTTTGGAATGGACATTATCAACAAACCACATTACAACACAGCTCACGGTATAAAGTTGTATGAACTTTGTCCCCCTTAGGCTGGAAACATGCCACTAGGACAGTTTTGAGCTATATTCGTGGATTGTGTAATGAGGACTATACTGATCTTTCGTCCCAGCTCTGCACCAATTAGTTGGGTTAGCTGGATTTCCTGCTTAGGGCTAAACCTTGCCAGTCTTGGTTCTCTCATCTGTAAAAAAGGAGGATTGAAATAACTCCCCCACTTATCTCAGGGATGTTTGAAGAGCTTAAAACAAGGGCTCAGTGCAGGATGTGACTGTTTAAACACAGTAAATGTTTCAAAAGCAAAAGCCGGTCAGTCCATGGACACCATCCAAGTGTTCACATATAATAGTGCTCAGAGTCTATTTTGCCTACTTCCTCATCCATTCATATGATGGTTACAAGTTCCTGTGGTTTGTACCGGTCCCAAATCTCTTGAATCTCCACTATTTCCATTCCCATTGCCACAGCCAACTCTGTCAGCCCTCAGCAGATCATTTCAGCAGCTTCATCTGCCCCCACCTGCCCCTACCAGCACAGCCAGTTGGACCATCACTTCCCCTTCATGCTCCTCCTTGGTTCATAAAAATCCCAGACTTCTGAGCCCAACGGTCATAGCTTTGTGGTGTCTGGTCTGGCTTCTTCTTTCTTGTGTTTCTCTTTCTTGGAATGTGGCGAGCATATATGCCCACGCTATGTCGGGTAAGCCTGGAGTTTCTGCCCCCACTCAGCAAGACTGACGTTCCTTCAAGACACCTGCCAACCTTCTGACCTTGTTTGTGTCTCCTGCTTTGGAAGGATGTGCTTTTCCTTTGTTCTTATGAGCGTGACCCTTTTATCCCATCACAGCACCTCCATTCTGTGTTTTCCTGTGCCGAGGGTGTCTGCTTATGTGCCTTCCCCATCAGAGCAAGGAACAAGCCCTGTTTCTCCACCTCCATCACCTGGCATCCTGCCTTGCCCTTAGGAGGTGCTCAATGACTGTCTGTTTAATGAATGGAAAAGCAGTGCTTCCTGAATTTCACAAACAGCCTGCATTAAAGGCAGAGGTACAATCTCACATACGTGGATGTTTTAACTTTTCAAAAGCTTACTATATAATTTCATTTTTAATTAAAACTTAAAATCTTGGAGGGCCCCAAGACTCTTCTTTACATATGTGTGAAAGTGTTTGGAAAACGGTGAGCAACTGCATTCATACCAGGACAAAGGTTAGTCACTGTTGTCTGGAGCACAGATCGCTGGAAGATACTCACTGAGCGCAAACCTTGACCTTTGAATGTCTCAAGTGAGTGAACAGACATCAGTCTGGTGACCACGTGGAGAGAGGGGAAGGGGAGATAAGGATGCAGGCCCCGGTCTACAGGCTGCGGGAGCCACAACTGGCCAGTCTTTAAGGTAAAAAGCAAAGTGGACAGACAGGTGTCTTTCAGGCCTTGGGAAATCTGTGTAAGCCTTGGTGGCCTCATGTTCCTTCAGATCCTCCGGAGTGTCCTCCTTCTTCTCCCAAACTGTTTTTGTTTATTTTTCTCTTTCCAAATTTGACGACACATAATCATGTTAATACCACCTAAGTGAGAAAAAACAGATTTGTTCCCATGTTGCTTATGTTTACCTGCACACACTGCTTCATCCCCAGCACTGTGGCTCTGTTCTTTGCCTGCACAAGAAACAAAATTTTTCTGTTGTGCGCTAGCCTATGTTTATCTAAACATCTAAGGCTGTCTCGTCACAACTTAGCAGATGCTGGAAGGTTTGGCAAGCCCTTAGGTGAAGTATGTGATGTAACAAATAATTAGTCCCTTTTTTCCCCTTTAGAGCTTAAGGAGCCACTAAGACCCCATAAAATGGACAAGACCCATTGATAGATGTCCATCTCTGCCTAAGGCCCTTGCAGGTCTGGCCTTGTATCACTCTGGGATTAATGTTTGTTGTATCGTGCTCTTTGGAAGGAAAATAAAATGAGGAAGAATTTTCTCACATTTGATCCGAATGAACATAATTAAAAAGTGAAATGCTTCTGCGTCTGCAAAGAAATCAATCACTTTAATTGCAAAGAAGATTCCCTGCCTCTGTTAGTAATTGGGCTCTTGGTAATATAGAATCAGAATCCATGACAGCTTGTGATGAATTGGCTCCTTTTGGGCTAAAGAAGGTAAGAAGTTCTAATTACCCCTGGATTATTCCAGAGTGGGTGGAAAAGCTTGATAAAAGAGATATTGGGAGAGATCTAGAAAAGCTAGGAGTGAACAAAGATTCATTGAATTTCTTTTTAAGAATCTAAAGAATAAAATATTTCATTTATTGTGACAAAAACAAGAGCCTGTGGTATTTGAAATCTCAGAGCAAATTGGATTTTCTAAGAAAATAGGGAACTGGGCATATGAGAAAAAGTTTACGTACCCAGAAGTCCTATAGTTAGGTTATAGAAATTGGCCTTGCTTACTTGTTAGCACACGAGAATACTGACAGCCTTGCGCCTCACTTGGGGAAAAGTATGGAATTCATACTTTGAGTGTTTAAATGTATAAGTAATTGACACTAAGTTTAAGGCAGTCCAAAATGTTTTATTCAAATGAAAGCATAATTTAAGTTAGTAGAAATGTACTCAGGGTCCTAATGAATGAATCTACTGACCCAATCCCTTTTGGTACCTTAACCTTTGTTTCTCTTCAGATTGCCAACAATACCTGAAGAATAGGCTGGATTTTAGGTTGATGCATTTTATTTTGAATGGTGTGTGTTGATTTTATATATCTATATAGATGTAGATATATAATTATAGATATAATTTCAAACTTAAAGAAAAGTTGCAAGATTAGTACAAAGAACTCCTGTATGTGCTTTACCTAGATTCACCAATTATTAATATTTAGCTTTATTTGCTTTGGCATTCACTGTCTCTCCATATATACATGTTTTTTTTTCTCCTGAACCCGTTAAGTGTAGGGAGACATTGTGTCCTTTTCCCTGGAAATAGTGATTACTTCCTAAGTGAAACAATATTTTCTTACCAAACCACAGCACAGTCATCTAAGTCAGAAATTAAACATTGCTACTGTTGACTGATCTACCATCCATATTCAAATTTTGCCACTTATTCCAGTGACATCCTGAATGGCTAATTTTTTCAGGCCAGGAACCAGTCTACAATCATGCATTTCACTTAGTTCTCATGTCACTTTGGTCTAAGTATGAAATAATTCTTCAGCCTCTTTGTTCTTCATATTATTGAGAGTTTGTGACGAGTATAGGCTGGTTGTTGTGTAGAATGATCCTCATTCTGGGTTTGTCCTCTTGTTTCCTCATGGTTCTTTCATGTTATGTGCATTGGATGGGGTTCCACAGAGGTGACGGTGTGTCCCTCTGTGCATCCTTACAGGAGCCCCCTGATGGTCACCTGTCTCATTAGCGTCTTGGTTAAGGTGGTGCCCACGAACTTTCTCCACTGTCAAGTTATTATTTGGCCCTTTGTAGTTAATAAGTAATTTATGGAGAGATATTTTGAGACTCAGAGTATTCTGTTCTTCATCAAACATTTGAATTACATACTGGTTCATAGAACCCGTAATTCAGGTGGATTTATTTGATGAAGAAGGTGAAGTGATTCTTAATGCTTACTTTCCACTAGTAGTTTCACAAGCCACTCTTCTCTCTCCCAAAGGAAAAAAAAATCCTAAAATATAAGCAGTGGAGGTGTGCAGAACAGTTCATTGACAAAAGGCAACCGTTGGAGGATATATATTCCAGGAGCTCTTAGAGTAACAAACATATTTTGAGAATGTGAACAGTATGGGCAACTGTGATTTTTGCTGAATCAGGGAAGGAGGAAAAGAATCCCCTGATCAGGATATACAGACCAACTTGCAGACTTTTCCTTCCCTGTCTAGTGAAGGTTGTTTATTTCTCAATAGTTGTAGAAGTACAGCCTTTTCGCCACACAGACCTTTAATCTAATAACCAGGTCATGAACCACATAGCCTGATTATGCTTTAAAAGATGTGATATATATAACAACCTGAGGTTAAAGTTGCTTCTAATGACTCTAGCCCAGCAGAATATACCCCAAGAGAAAAGTAAAATCTTGGCTTCCATCTAGCCAGGTGAAAATCTGTAGGCATCCCGAGAAATGAAACTTGAAGTTGAAATGTAAGAAATGTAGGAAGTTACAGGTCATTCTGGGGGAAAAAAATAATTATCTTATCCAGCAGAGTAAAAAGCGGCTAAAGGCTGAATCATTCTTTCCTGTTCCCTTCCCCCAGTTTAAAACCATAGGTTCTTTAGGTTGAAAGTCCAGGAGTTGAAGCAGAAATCTTTAGGAGTTCTTAGGAAATGACAGGTGAGCAGGTTAATAACCTCAGGTAGGAACAATTCTGCTGTAAAACACACCGGGGAAAATACTCCTGAATTTCTGATGAATTTAAATCTAGGGCAGTCTAACATATTTGCTAAAGAACTATGTTCAAATTAAGGCTCCAGCTGATGTTACCCAGTCACCTCTCCCGTTAAGCCATCTCCAGTTCTCCCAATGGCATATTGTTCAAGATATTGTGTCTTCCATGATCAAGGTGCTTGTGGATTCAGGGGCAAGATGTATCAGTTAGGATTTTGTTGGTCACAATACACAGAAACCTTGGTCCCAACTGCCTAAAGCAAAAAAAAAAAAATTATTTGTTGATGTAACTGAACAGTCCAAAGACAAGGGCCAACCCAGATCTGGTTTACTCCAGAGGCCCATGGTGTGTATTCTTTGGAGCCACCTTTCTGGGACTCTGCATCTCTGTCCCCCTTCATGTCATGCTTCATGATAACCACATTGGTGATATTGCCTCTTCAGAACAGGTCTGTAGCTCTGCTTTCGTCGCCAAAGTGTCCAGCCTCACTCTGCTTGGGCTGCCTTAGGTCAGGTTCTCATTCCTGTGCCAATGAGTAGGACCTGGAGGAAGGGACATGCTAACTGGCTGGAATACAACAGGACCCATCCTTGGAGCTGGGTAGGTGGCCAATCCCACGTAAATCATATAGAAGCCTGTGCAGTTTGCCAAATCAGTTCTGCTTTTTGTTGCCCTTATAGAGCTTACAGGTTCATCAGGGAGGCAGACAAACAAATAAGCAAATGGATACAAGATATGAAGTGAAAGAACAGAACTGTGAGAGTAAATGTCAGGGAGACACAGTCCAGATGGCGAAATGGGAAGTGACATTTGAGTTCAGATCTGAATGGTTGAGCAGGAGTTAATCAAGAAAAGAGGTTAGGGAGAGACAAAAGCCACATGAGCATTTGGGGGAACATTTATCACTTTACTTTCTCTTAGGAGAGTTGGTGTGTGATGCTCAAAATATTGAACAACTAGTATGGTACCCTAAAGAGGGCAAAAGTACAAGTGGCCAAAGGAGGATGACTACAGGAAAGCACCAGCTTGCCGTAGGTGGCCACAGATGAGTGGCCCACTGCTGGGGTCTGAGGCCCACAGGGCTAGGGCTGGGGCAGAGACTGTTAACCAACTAGGATGGAAATAGTAGATAAGTATATAAATAATTGGTATGGCAGCAGAGACGTGTACCTGCTGGATTTCAAGCCTGAGTGTACCCCCTTTTTTTCTGGGCCTCTCTCCACTGTTTACTGACCACCAAACCTTCCTTATGCGATATTCAATAAATGTTGACTGAACATATAGATGACTATATTGATAGCATGGGAAAATTATCTACATTCATGCCTGATTGATATTGATAGATATTTCGCCCCAGAGCAAATAAGCAAAAGCTTCCCTAGATTCTGCAGAGCATCTCAGACGTTGATTTTCAACTAGAGGCTTCTGGGATTTGAATCAGCATCTGCCTGAGGTTTGCAAGTTGAGGGGAATCTCAGCCTGGAGACACATGTTGATTCCACGGTACAGTGTTGGAAGCCCGCACGGAGTAATAAACTTATAGTTGTGTTCTTTTTGAACCATTTAATACTTATTGACTTAATGGGCACGTGAAAAAAAATCATGAGATGAAGCATTAACATCTTGATTCCTGTCTTTTTTGAAGGGGGAGAAAATTTGGGCCTGCATTTCAGCATGGAGGTTTGTCTGCAGCCAGTAGTTGCTGCCTCTTTAGATGGTGTGCTCTAATTTGCCTTTCTTCCACCTTTCTCACTTTTCTCATATTTGTTATGTACTTGCCCTTGGGTACCAGGTCTGAAAATAGCAAGATTTAAGCTTTCTATTAGGAAACCATCGCAAGGTAAAAAGAGTATGATGATCCTTGGTATCACCCTTCTGGCCTTTTCCACTGTTTTAACCCCAGCAGCAGAAGCATAAACTTTCCAGCTGTGTGAAGGACTCAGAACTGAGCCAGAGCAATCCCCAAACCAGCTGAAGTTAGTCTGTTAGCATTGTGCAGGCTGAAAGCTTTAAATAATCATTTCCAGTCATACCTTCTGGTCATTTCCCTTTAGTGTACAGTTTCCACCTCCAAATTCTTCTCTTACACCCTGAGAGGCTTGCCCAGAACTAACCTAGGAGACTCCACTTGGGTGAGTAATTGTCATTAGCCTCCCTTTAGTCTCTTAAGCATCTCTCCTGTTTAGGGCTGAAGTCTAGTTCTATACGATTTCAAGTAAAACTCCCATCCGCAAGTCACTCATCCATTCATCCAACCTTATCTAGTTAGTTAGGAAAATGGGGAATCGTATTGACAAGATCATTATCCTTAAGCGATTTGGAGCCTAGTAGGGAAATTAAAATGTCCACATGCAATTGTCATACTCTGAGACAAGTGCCTATCAGGTAGGGTTGCAGATAAAATACAGGACACCCGGTTAAACTTGCATGGTTTATTTGTTAAATCTGATAACCCTACCACCGGGGAAAGTGTTGGGTGCAAGGGAACACAGATAAGGAGGACCAGGGAAGTCTTCCTAGAAGCACTGCAATTGAGGCCAACACGAGAGCGGTTAAGTCAGAAGAGTTGCAGGATAGGGGAGGGCTCTGTGAAGACAGAGAATAGCACGTGTGAAGACCCTGACTTGAGAGCCGCCCCAGGAAATTCAGGGGCCTGAGGTTCAGGATGTGGGAATGTGGAGGGTGGAGGAGTATGTCAGGGGAGGGGAGACTGGAGACGTGATGAAGTCCTGCCATGGAATGTGGATGGTATCCCAAGCACAACGGGCCAGCCATTGTAGGACTTGAAGTGGCAGAGTGACATAAGATACACACTTGAGAAAAATCCTTCTGGCTGGAGTGTAGTGACTGATTAGAAGAGGGAGTCTGGAGACAGGAGAAGGTGGAGCGGTGTTTGCTGCAGTAAAGGTAGTGAGTGATGGCGGTGGCTGTGAGGAAGAGAGAGGAATGGATGAGCTACTTAGAGGATGGATGGGTAGATGTGGGAGATGAGGGAAGAGAAAGGTCGCACATGAAGATGGTTCCACTCAGTGGGACAGGAGAGGTAGGGAGAAGTGGGTACTGTGATGCCATTTGCCTGTTTGCCTCAGACCGGCTCCCTGCATTTCCACTGTTCTCCTCCATGTCACAGGACTGATCCTGCAAACCCCATTCCTCGCCAACTCTTTTCCAGGTAGGTTCAGCCAATGGAAAACATTGGCCAGAAGTTGGAGGGCAGGGGGATGGGAGAAGGCAATGTACTTTCCCCTCGCCCTCCGCTCTCTGTTCGGGCAGCTGCAGCAGGGCTGGTGGCCGCTTTGCTCTGAGTGGTTGCCCCACCAGGAAGCCACTCCCTCTGTGCCTCCAGCTCCTGCCTGGCAGCTGTGGCAACACCACTTCCTTCTTTGCCCCCCAGCCCAGCAGTGGGGTGGGTGTGATTTCCTCCGCTGTGACTCTCTGGGATGTCTCACCATCCCATTTGGCCTTTTAGCTTTTTCATCACCATATGAAATTTGTCATATTGAACTACCTGTCACTGGCTGTTTTTCTGAGTGGACATTAAGTAATATGGACGTGTTGGATATGAGGTGCCTTATGAGACATTTAAATGGAGACGTTTTACAGGGAGTCATATATAGATTGAAAGGTGCAGAGAGTGGTCTTAGATGGAGACAGACTTAGCTGGTAATTGAAACTAGGAGAGAGGATGAGGTCCTTCAGGGAGATGGCATAGAGGATGAAGAGCAGACAGCCTAATACAGAGCCCCGAGAAATACCCCAAGGAAAATCAGCTCAGCAAGACACTGGGAGGGTGCCGAGAGACAGAAAGCTGTCAGGAGGGTTGGGTGGCGCAGAAGCCAAGGGAAGAGATTTTCAAGACAGAGACGTTGTTGAAGATCTAACTCGGCTTGGCGGTCACATAGATAAGGATTGAGGAGTAGTCCCCTGGACTTGTCAATGGAGAAACCATAGGGGGCTTCAAGGAGATCAGTTTCATGAGAGTAGTGGGACAGAAACCAGATCGCAGTGTAGATAGGAGGGGAGCAATGCGGGGCAAGTCAGGAAATTGATGACAAAGGGAAAGAAGGAAGGAGTGGATGAAGGACAGGAGAATAGAATGGAAGAGGGCATTTCCTTGTGGCTCTTTATCTCTGGCTGGGAGGGGCCAACAGAGAAGGAGAGCGTGAAGATGTAGGAAGAGAGGGTGGCATCCCTAGCCCAAGGAGGACTGGCCCCTGTCTTCAGCTCCCACCAGCTGGATGTTCCTTTTCTCTAGCTTTCCACATAGGCTGTGGAAGTTGCCCCTTGCCTCCTTGGATCAGCTGCCATTGATTCGTTTGTCCTTTTCTTATTTCTCAGCACATCTGGGTAATAAGTTATGTGAAGACAAACAAATCAGCACTGATGGTTAATTTTCTTGAAAAATCCCCCAGGCAGGTACCATTTTGGAGAAATAAATATTGTGCCTCAAAAAGCCAAAGTAGCCCATTTTTCCTCTCTCATTGGGAGAGATTGCTGTTTCTTGGAGAACCCAATGAAGAGGGTGACTCGCACTTAGGAATAACGTTGCTTGAAAAGTGCAAAAGGTGAGGTAGTTTGGCTATGTGGGGTCTCTGAGGCCTGAGACTTCCTGAGAGATGGCAGACTCACAGCTCCCATTTCCATCTGAACCTGGGCTATGAGCTCATCAAATGAGATGGTAAATAAAGTCACTGACATGGTTTAAAGCATAATTTTGTTCTCTCTTTTTCACTCAGAGCAAATTTAATGGAATTTGTATACAACATATGGATGAAATATCCATACAATGGGGCTTGACCGTATCCTCATGATTCTCCTTCCCTTTTCTACATCTGACCCCTTTAGCCCTGCAGACTTAAACCCACACCATCAATCCACTCAGTCGGTCCACTGAGCATCTCTTCCTCCTTCGCATCTGGTTGTTGTCGTCACCTTGTTCTCCACTACCGCCTCCTGCAGTAGCTGTTAGGTCCAGGGAGCTTGGTTCATGGTGAGCAAGTAACTGTCAACTCCATGGACAGGTGGAAGTGACTTGGCAGCTGGAATGAGCCCACCCTGAGTTAATTATACCAGTGAGGGTCAAGGAGAATGGGGATGCAGATGGTCTGCAGAGTCCCGGCAGTTCTGAGACACATGCTCCTGGATCCACACGTTGCTCCATATCGAGCCTTGCCTTTCTTTCTTCTCTCTCTTGACTGCATCCACGTTTCTGCTCTCCTTGTCCCTTTAGGGGAGGGAGGCCAGTACCAGCCCAGGTGTAGTCCCCAAATGCTTCCTACTTCCAGGCCCTTCGCAGACTTGTATATCCACTTGCTTGGGTTGCCCTGGCATTCGTGATAACAAGTTGAGTGGTTTCTGCCCTAGGCTCTCTTTTCTGGCATCCTTCCTTGCTGAAATGTCAGAGGAGGCCATTTAGAGTGCATAACCGCCAGTTGACCCGAGAGCTGGACCCGGGCAATCAGAGACTCCTCACCCCCTCCCCTGACCTTGGAATATACATTCTGCCCACCGTTCCCACAGTGGGAACCATGTTCAAGGACTCAGCCTTGAGAGAGTAATGTGTTCTTGAAACCATGTGGACAGTATAGTGACTGAACCCTGTTAAGGTCTCTGTGTAAACTCAAGATTCTGGTGGGTGGGTGCTGAGATCTATTCGTCTTTCAGCTGACCAAGGCAAGCCTTGTAAGCAGGTTCCCTTGCTTGTTAAAACTGCCACTGACTAGTCTGGAGCGGGCTGCCTCTTTCTTCAGTCTCTCGTTGCCCTCTGTGTATAGGGGCCAGTTTTCACACCAGCATATAATCTTAATGCTTTGTTTTCTTCCAAGTATGTACAAATCAAATAATGCTTTTGTGATGAAAATTATACAACAGTATGCAGAGAACCAAACATACTTTCAATTACATCTTTGATGTACTTACTAGTTGGTGTTAAATTGACATATTTCTTCACCCGTGTTCTTTAGACTGTTTTCTTCATTCATGTCTGTTTTTCTTCAGATGATTTTCTAGTAATTTATACAAATATGTGGATCTGGATAAACTAATATATTTTACTCTCAATTTCAGGTTGCATCCTTTGCTGTCCAACAATCATTGGAGTGCTGTTTTCAATATGTCCATGCAGGGATTCAAAATAACAAAAATGCTTTTGAAAAATAATGTCGTAGGTTGACAGAGTGGTTTATAAATTATAGAATATGCTTATGCTCTTAATTATTCATCACAACCCTGCTTATCATGGCTGGAATTGCTGCTACACCTGTGGGGTGAGCTGGGGGCTGGCTGTAGCCAGGCCAGGGTCCTGACTGGGCCACATACCTTTTATGCCCCAGCTAGTAACAGGGGCTTGTGTTCATGGGGGTAGCAGGGCTCCAAGAGGGAGAGTAGAATCATCATGGGACCTAGCTCTGAACTGGCACACCATTGTTTCTGCTGCCTTCTATTGGCAGTGGCATGTCACCTAACTTCAAGGGTGGGGAAATCAACTCTGCCTCTTGATGAGAGAAGTTGGAATGTCACATTGCAAAGAGTGAGGACACAAGGAGTCAACCTGGAGCCATTTTTGCAATTTGGGATGTGGCTTGGTGCCTTCCTCAAGGAGGTCGTCCAAAACCATTTTTCAAACATCCAAGGTTCCTATAAATCTCCACCTCTGGTTTGGCGGCCCCTAAAAATTCCCAGTCAGTTTTGGTAAGGGGACACTTGGTGACAGTATTGTCTTTCGAAATGAGTAGTTCTGTTATCGACATTACGTTGCTCCCCATACATTATTTATAAGGTTTCCCTGTTTGTATGTGCAAAATATTTCTGTGTATATTTTGAGAAATAAATTGTACAGGCCTCTTTTTTATCTTTCACACACCCTAGAGATGTTATAGAGGCAGTTAAAATGTCCAAATATTTGAGAAATTGGAACAATCAAGAGTTCCCTGTATGGAATGCTGTTAACGATGGCAATTCCTGCTACAGTACCTTTCATCTGAGACACTTAGGGTCTGTTAACAGATTAAAAGTAGTAAAAGATGCCGGTCGAGAGAATTTTTTTTTTCATCAGACCAATAAAATAATATTTATTATTCATCAAGAGATTTATATAAAAATCTAGTTCTTTAGGTAAGCAGAAATGTTTTAAAAAGTAGAATGCACCAACTGGCCTCAGCAGATATTTTCATCCTCAAAGTGACCATCACCTCATTTCAACCTAACAAACTAAAACATTTTGGAAAATTACAAGCCAGATGATTGTATCATTTCCATCTTTAAGAATGAAGAGAAATTAATATATGCCACACACATGCATTCATCCTTAGGAACTGGTCAGAATTACTGCTACTGAAGAGAAGACAGGAAATGAAGACTTCTTGGAGAGGGTGGTGGACTTCCATACCTCTTAAATAGACTTTGATGAATTGATCTTGTTTCGACAATAGTTGATGCTTTCAGCAGTTCCTTTATCCTCTCACTCAAATCGATCTAAATTTCTGAGGAGTTCAGAATGAATATTTTCATGGGTTAGCTTTCCAAAGTGTTGACTGGATGAGCAAATACAAAGGCAATCCTCAAGTTTCTTCTGAACAACTTCAGGCAGTATCAAGCAAATCAAAGCACAAAGCCATGGTAGTTGAAGCTCCTCACTCCCTTCTTTCGATTTCCCCTTATAAAAGGCATACTGGACATGCTGAAAAGTCTAAATAACTCAACAGGTCCTCAGAGTCCTCTGACACTTTATATTTGCATGTGTTGTTCAGAATATGTTGAGACTTAGTTCATTCCTTCCAGTACCCAAATTTCTCTTACAAGCAAAGTTTTGATAGTTTTACTACCTGAAGCTACGTTTTAAGAAATGATGTTTTAGGTGTTCCAATTTTAGGAGAAGTTACAATTAAAAACACTATCCATGTAAACATCATAGTCAGGAAGCAATTTGTATGGAACAGTATATCCTCTGATTTGATTTACTTTTTCCCATTGCCTTATTTGGAAGATGTTAGTAAATCTCCATATCAAAAAAATCTGGAGTTTCTTGCATTTCCCAGAAGATCAGAATTGAAATGACAGGTAGTAGAAGCATAGAAAAAAATGCCATCCTTGAGATTCCATTACGATTACTTAAAATCACAGATAATTCAGATTATCCTGAAAGACATTCCTTCTGCTTGATTTTTCTTTGGCCCATTCAATATATGCCCCACACAAATCCACACTTTCTGGTTTGTGCCCAGTTTTCATATTAGACAGAGCCTGCTGCTTGGATTCTTTGTAAAATTCAATTTTTCAACTAGAAAGAACAATCCAGGAAGTAGACCAGTTTTTCCTTAGTTTCTTTCCTCCATCTGTAATTTTAGCTTTTTGAAGATAACCTTCTTTTTCAACCATCAGTTGTTCCAGTGGAGGAATGACATCTTTCAAGACATGCTGTGAATGATTCCTTCTGTGCCGGGATACAGGTTCAGTGACCTTCCCAACATCGGTGAGGATCATGGATTTACTTTGGCTCAGCCTGCTGTGATGGCTGTTGGCATTTTTGATTCTCATTTGCACAGCTCCAGTGCCTTGGCGGGTGGGATTCAGTGTTTCCACAGAGGTATCAGAATTTGTAGACTTCTGCATATTACAATGTTATCCATACACTACAGCCATAACTTTTGCAGTTCGAGGTGCCACAACAAAACGGACAGAGATTTATTTTTCCTTCTTCACAATCTCACGGATAGAAAATTCAGGTTCGTCCGTACGGTACATCTGGGCAACCTCGGACTACGAATTTTTTTTCTGGCACCCTATCGCTTAGAGGAAGCACTGCAAGGTTATGCCTTAGCATGTCCGATTGGCTGGAAGCACTACTCCGAGAGAATTTTCATTATCTTGTGCTCTGTAAACTTGGATTGTCATTGGTTTGAATGGGCCTGAAAATGCATTTTTATTACTAGGGGCATAGAAGCCTCTAGCGGTATTCTTAATAAAGCAAGGTGAGTTATAAGAAATCTGAGTTATAAGCAATCATCTGATGGAGGGTCAATGTACCACACTCCATTTGAAGCAAAATACAATGTAAAAGTCTTACCATGGAAGAATATCTTTATATGATCTTTAAAAAATATATACTTCAAGAAAAATAAAGACATGACACCATATTCAGTTTAAAGTCAGTGACTTATAAGCAAAACAAAGCAAAGCAAAGACAGTCTGATTAAGGCCGTTGCATTGTTCTGGCATTTTTTAGGTCTCACCCATTTGTGTGGCCTTTTTAGAACCTAAAATTCTAGGGCACAGAGAACTTCATCTTGACATAGGACTGAGCAAATGCACGGAGCGTTTCTCAATAAATAGGCATTAAATTCTAAGTCCAGAAGGAGCCTTGAGATGCCCTCTCTTTACTCCTTGGTAGAACTGTTTTAACCAGCCCCCCAAAAACAGATTTTTTTTCTTTAAACCTCAAAATTCACAGATTCCACAATCAGAACTTACTTCTCATATTGCCTTGTGGTCTGCTCTGGGCATCTGTCGAATGGTGTAAACTCTGCGTGGGAACCCTGTCCTACCCTCCAGGCCCACCGTTTGGGCTGCTGTGGTGCCATGCTGTGCTCAGGGGCCTTCTTCTTTGGAGGTCTGGGCTCCAGTGAGCCTTGTTCATGTTCTTTTATGGAACCTTGGGTGCTTGACCACTCTGACCCTCAGTCTCATTTGCAGTCTCTCGGGAGGATTAAAAGACCTCATGTGATACCCAAGTGACTGAGGCAGAGTAGGCTCGGGATGAATCTTTGCCTCGTTTTCATTAGCTGCGGAGAAGAAGATGACCCTAGGGATGAGCTACGTGGACTCCAGCTTGGTGCCTCTCCAACTTTAATATGGGTATGCCTCTCTTGTGGATCTTGTTAAATGCAGGCTGTAATTCAGTAGTTCTGGGTGGGGCCTGGATTCTGTGCTTCATAATGAGCTCCTAGGCGACGGTGACCCTGAGAGCAAGGGTCCAGCTCCTGCCTTTCTCCCTTCTTTCTGGAAGAGCAGGATGTCTGCCCCCCAGGAGGAGAAAACATCCGCAACGTGACTACTAGTAACCAGCTTCCCTCACAGGCAAGGGACCTTTACCACTGCTCCCTACCATTTTGTCTGAGGCGCGGCAAGCCAAAACACTGACATGCTGAGGTTTGCAGCAAAGAGGAGGTTTATTCACAAGGCAGCCAAGCGAGGAAGTGACGTGACAATAGGTCTCAAATCTGCCTCCCCAAAGGCAAGGGGCTTGGGGTATCTATGGGATAAAGAATAAAGAAGCAGGGCAGTATGAGGCATGGGGAGCATGAGGAAAGGTGATTGGAAAAAGGTGTGCTCATCATTGTTCTGAGCTGGCGTAACTAGGCTACGGGGCTCAGCACATTCTCAGGCTGTAGTTTTCAGCCCTCTGATGGCAGGAGGTCAAAAGGCACTGGCCCAGGTGGAAGATCGGTGGTCCTCTCCAGTCTTAACCAGCTCAGCCTAACTAGACACAGCTGATTCCAAGTTCCTGGACAATACCCGGGGCAAACATCTCATTGCTTATGCTACATGCTATTTGGAGGGCGTGCAAGTGTTCAAGCTACCTTGAGGAGTGAAGACAGGATTTGACTAATCCTTACACATGGTTTCACCTCCAGATGAGCAGAAGAGGCCTGTAGGCTGAATCTGGCTCCTGGCACCTGGAATTGGAGGCAGATGGTTTAAAAACAGGCTCTCCCACCCTCTGTGTTATCTTAGGTAGATAGACTATTGAACCTTCCTGTGCCTGTTTCTCCACCAGCAGCATGGGGACACTCAGAGTCCCTCTCTTGGGGGCTGTTATGAGGGTTCAGTGAGATACAGATGCATGCACAGGCACACGGGAGACACCCAGTGTGTGTTAGCTTCGTGCTTACTTTTATTAGGAGACCAGTATTGTTAGAAGATTTCTGGTTTGGACCACAAATTAGATAGGTGGTCATTACTATAGTTTATGCAACAGCAATTCACATTACCATTTGCAAAAAAGCAGTTGGTTGTCCAGTGGGGATTATAAACATCCATTTACCATGAGCTACTGAACAGATACTTTACACAGTAACTACTTCAAGTACTATTTAAGATCAATTCTCTATGTTGTCTTAAGCAGTTGTTAACCCCCAATTTCGTGAATAGTACCAAGTAAGTCACTTGAACATCAGCTAGAGCAATCTGTTTCACTTAGCAAGCCTAAAGCTATAGTTCAACAATTTTATTTACTGTTCTATGACAAAAATTACTCTCAACAGCTATGCCCTGGATAAGCAATCAGCTAAAGCTAGTTTGACTGACCAAATTTGATTTACTGAGTTAATAAGCCAGTTGATTTAGAAAGGTCTAATGTATATTTCTCATCCATTCAGCATTAAACTGTTTCCCATGCCTAATGTCTTTTTTCCCATTCGTACATATCCAAATTCCTACTTCTGTGCCATAGGGCTTGGCTGAACTACACCTGCCTTTAGTGAAACTTTTCTCACCTGCACAATTGGAGATAATTTTAGTCTCCTCAAGACTCCCACGGGGTTACCTCTGTTGTGACACTTGACGATTTGGTGGCATATTTTATTTTATTTTATTTTATTTTAAATAGCCTCCAGTTACTCTGTGCACATCAAACAGTAAATGCTTTCTCCTAGTAAAGGTGCATAACAATTTTCTGAACTCTTCTGCTCTGGGCAAGATTCATAAATACACCAGGCAAACATAGTGAAAGAGGAGACAGTACTTGTGTTATATTCAGTTGGGTCTTGATACCTAAGTGTGACTCTTAACCAAGGATTATGCAGTAATTAAGGACACAGGTTAAAGTTGTTTAGAGTGTGTCCTAAAGTCTCACTGGCAGAATTTAAATCTCTACTCTGGAAATTGTAGACCTGAGACAAATTACTTTCCTAATCTTCATTTCCTACATCTGAGAAAGATAATAGTATCTACCTTGTAGAAGACTGAATAGTACCATTGCCCCCAAATGTCCACCTTCTAATCCCCAGAACCTGTGAATGTCACCTTAAATGGCAGAAGGGACTTTGCTAATGGGATGAAAGTAAGGGTTTTGAGATGGGGAGATTCCTCTGGACTACCTGGATGGACCCAGATGTAACCACTGGTGTTCTCGTAAGAGAGAGGCAGAGGGAGTTTTTACTCCAAAGAGAATGTGATGATGAAGTTGGGGTTGGATTGATGTGGCCAGAAGTCAAGGAATGCTGTCAAGGAAACAGATTCTCCCTTAGAGCCTCTAGAAGGTGGATGGACGGCCTTGTCAACTCCTGGTTCCAGCCCAGGGAAACTGGTTTTGGACCTCTGTCTTCCAGAACCATAAGAGAATGAGTGTGTTTTGTTTTACGCAAGCTCATTGGTAGTAATTTGTTACAGCAGCCATAGGGAACTAATGCGTACCTCATAGGAACTATTTCTCCAATTAAAATGTGTGACTGGAAACACACTTGGTGGCATGTCTGACACACGGTAGGTATGCTACCATGGGTAGTTCTTGGAAACTAAAGCCTTGGTTTTTGAGGAATCATCAAAACCAGGACAATGGTTGCCATGTTCCTCCTTGTTCATCCTGGTGACAAACCTGTAGAGAGAGCTCCATCCTTTCCCACAGGACGCCCACCCCTAGTACTTACAGGGAAGAGGTTATGTCTCACTTCAGGCACCTTCCTCTTTTCCTTTATACTTTTTTTTCATTAATCTTCATCCAACTGACCTTTCTAAGTTAAAAAACAAACAAACAAAACAAAACCATTTCTCAATGGATTCAGATACTACCCAAGTGAGTATTCCAACCATGTTCTTGTTCTTCCGGGTCTCATCACCAGAAATTTCTGAGATGAAATCCTCTCTAGTTTCTAGGATAAGTCATTTTCTAATTTCTCCCTTCTCTAGTTCACAGTCTTGTCAGTTTAGTCCCTTCCCTAACCACAACATCTATTAAGGTGACACAGCAAAGTGATGAAAGTCTCGACGGTCTGATTTTCATCCTGGATTTCTGCCCCCTACTTACTGTGTGACATTAGACAAGCTATTCAACCCCTCTGGGCCTCAGTTTCCCCCAAAAAAGGTGAATATTATGAACATTACCTACCTATAGGGTTGCCATTATGAGGATTAAGTGAGTTAATATTTGCTAAGCACTTAGAATATTACTTGTTACAGTCTAAGCACTACAGTTGTGCTTGTTAATAATAATAAATGCAATTCCAAGCGTATAACTTACTCAACTTTCTGTCATAACTTTGAAGTGTTGGTCTATCTGTTGGCCAGCATTGCAGGTAAATGAGTCGAGGCATGGGCTGAGGCATTGCTACCAGTGAGTGTTGTGTTCCCAGAACTAGGAAGAGCCGTGTGAAATAGGTAGTGGTTCTACTTGGAGACGGGGCAGACTGGAAAATGACAGCCCTGGGAAGCAGGTGTGGTGTCCATAGGTTTGGTGTCAGAGCTGCTGCCTGCTGAAGCACCGATGCCGGCCTAAGCCGTAAATGAGGGGGGCTGGGACAAACAGGAGCAGAATGGAAAGGGAAAACAGGGGAAGAACGGAAAAAGATAGCCTAGGGAGGAGGTGTGGTGTCCATAGCTTCGGGGTCAGAGGTGCTGCCTGCTGCAGCACCGATGACACCCGAAGCCGTAAATGGGGTGCTGGGGAAAAGAGGGGCAGAATGGAAAGGGAAAACAGGGGCAGAACGGAAAACGGTAGCCTGGGAAGGAGGTGTGGTGTCCATAGCTTTGGGGTGAGATGGGCTGCCTGCCTGATCTGAGAAAAGCGAGTGACAGTGGGAGAGCTTCTCCCTAGCTGCTAACTCTTCTCAAGGTCTAGCAGGCACTGAACACTGGCCGACTCAGCCTGGGTGTTGACATTGCATTGTACGTGTCACAGAGCAAGGGCGGGCGGGTCAGGGGGTGGGCTGGGGGCCCCACGCAAGCCCAGCCCCTGGAGAAACCCGGCTCGAGGGCAAAGAGCCCGACCCCTTCTGGACTTTCTAGCGGCTGGGACTTGTCGCTGTGGGTGGCAGGTGTTTGGCACCGGATGGGCCACCATGCAGAGACTGTTGGGGACTGTGGAAGCCTTCTCCTCCAGAGCTCACCCTGCCTGGGCACCAGCTCTGCAGGCCCCTCAGCCCTGGGTATGTATCGGCCAGCCCTTCCCCACAACGGGGCCCAGAGGCCAGAGCCTGCCCAGAGCTGAGTGCAGGAGGCACCCAGAACGTGCCAGGCTGTGGCCCGCCTCCTCCGTGGACCTCCCCAGCTTGTCCGCGAGCCCTGGAGACAGGAGCGCCTTCTCCAGGGCTGCTGAGCTGCCAGCATCACCATGAGCCAGGCGGTGAAGGTTTCTGAGCAGGGGATGCAGAGCCCTGACCCGACTGGATGCTGCACCCCACGATGTCCCTTCCTGGCAGGTAGGTTCTTTTTCTTCACTTGTTTTTCGAAATTTGGTAAAAGAACATTTAAACCTTCGACTGTTCTTCAGGGTATACAGGTGGTAGTGGCTTAGCCGGGATTCGAAGCAAGCCTGTGTGATTCCAGAGCTCGTGCTCTGGACTCTGGTGCCTCCTTATCATATATGCTTCATGTGTTACTTTTTCTTTTTTTTCTTGAAGTCCTTATGATACTTAGCCCTAAGTGCCATACCTGTAATGAACACATACACTGCCCTGTAGGAGGTGTTCTTTTGTTCAACGCGTGAATTGGTCATCCACCACACTGGGTTCTAATCTCAGAAGATAGGTCAGGGACCACTAGTTGTCAGCATAGCACCATCCCACATTTCTAATTGAGGCTTGCAGCCTAGATTTTCCCCTTTGGTCTAGTTTGAAGGATCCAGGTATGTAAAGCTTATATTCTAGATAAATCAGGGGCTATCCTGAAAGGAATTCATCAATGAATTATTCTGTATGGATTAGAAGCCAGTTTCTCTGGCCTTCCTGGAGTATATCCAGTAAGGCATCTCATTCATGTCTAGAAAGCAAATATATCATTTATTGCAACTTCAGCATGGAGTGATGTATTGGTTTAAAATAAAGTAACGATCAACACAATTTGGTCATTGTGAGTATGCTGGCTGGGTCCACTCTTTACTACACATATGTAACTCTAGAGCTTCTTACGCCCCATAGAGGAGACATACTCTTGTGTGTCTAGGACAAGGGAAACATGTGTTGTTATTCAGGAGCTGGAAGCTACAGCATGACAGGAAAGAATTGAAAAATCCTGGTCTTGGTCTACACATCACTTTACCTTGTTCAAATCTTGTTTCTTTGGCTTGCTTCACTGGAGTGTTTTCTCTCTTCTGGGACTGACATTGTGTGTTATATATCAGGCATGTAACATGTAGAAGTTTCAGAACCCAGAATCATATAGATCAGTAAAAATTGATATATTTTTGTTTATTTAAAATCACACTGGGCATAATTCATGTATTCCAAAAGTAGTTTGACCCTCTGCTCATGAGATTCTTTTTATGGTATGTCAAAGCAAATTTGGACTTCCATCCCCAATAAACTTTGAGGTTGGAGGACACAAAAGCTTTTGCTCAGACCTAAATTCTGTCTGAAAAAAAAAGGGTAACTATTATAAGCCCTTTCTAACCTCTCCAGGAGCAGAAATGATTTACAACTATGGCATTGAACCCTAATTTCTTGATCTCATTTGAGAAGAGTTCAGTAAGAAACAGTGTCTTGATTTTTGTTTGTTGGTTCCCTTTTTTCTTGTCTTGCTTACCAACAATCCACTGTAATACATGAGTGAGTATGGCAGCAGGCTGAGTGTTCCCTGGAGCTCATTAAGTGAACGTTTTTTCCTAAAATGACTTTTGTCTCCTTGTTTTCAGCCCCTCTTCTTTCCTCTGTCCTTTACTATAACCAGGGCTCAGCAAAAGCTGACTGGCTTTGTGCAGACCCTACTTAGGGTAGTCTTTTCTTCATTATTTTATTCATGGCCCCTCCATTTCATTGTTTGCCTTCTCGAAATGTGTTGAAATCTTTCTGTGGTTGATGACTTCCACAATGTCTTGGCTTTTATTGGTTGATTAATTTTGGTATTTCTGCAGTTTTATTTAAACATGGTTTCAGGAGGACCAGAAAGTAAATATATTTCCTAGTCTGCCATCTTGAGCTGAAAATCCCTGTGGATTTTAGCATCTAATGTTCCCATGGGTAAAAAACCCAACCTTGGCATTAATAGATGTACACTCAAGATTTCAGCTTTTCTTGAGCAATCACTAAGGATTTAATAGGCGGTCACTTCTAATGGGAAAATAATAACTATCTCATGGCATTGATTTGAGGATTAACTTAGATAATGGACAAGAAAATGCTTTGTAAGGTTTTAAAATCTGTAAAAAACGTTTTTTGTTATTATTTGATTTGTTGCTATCTCAACTTTAGCTGACAGTTGTTTGTGACCTTGCTTATGTGAGAAAATGCCTTCTGGTTTATTGTTTTGAAAACCAGATTATATTTTTCAATAGCTCAATGGAAATGGCATCATTTGTGAAGTTGAAGGGTGAAGGCATAAATGTTTCTTGACATTTGAATCAACTATTGGTCTTCTGGGGCTTGTCCTTATTCTCCTGCTGTCTCTGATCAACATGGCATCCAGAGAGATCCTGTTAAAACATAAGTCAGATCATGTCACTCAAGTCTCTTCAATGGCTTCTTCACAGGAAAAGCAAAGTCCTCAAAGTGCCTCCACAGCCCTAGAAATGTGGGCCTCTGTTTCCTCTCTGTTTTCTTCTCCTCTCCACTTTGCTCCCTCTGTTTTCCACACACTGACATCCTTTCTGCTCCTTGGATACTCCAAGCCCACTCTTGCCTCATCGCCTTTCCATCTGACTGTTCCCTCTGCTTGTACTATTCACTTCCCAGATATGCACCTTGCTCCCTCTCACAACCTTAGGTTCCCTCGTAAATTTTATCTTCCCCAGAAAGCTCTCAGTGATCACTTAGTTTAAGATCGCAGCCTCCTCCTACCAGCTAACAATCTCCATCTCCCTTCCCTGCTTGCTGTTTTTCTCCAGCACTTACCTGATATACTAGTTATTCTACCCATTTATTCAATTTTTATTTACGTATTTACACTTATGATTTTATATTTGCTTCTTTACTTTTGTCTCTCCCCTCAGCTCGAGAGAGGCTATATTCATCTGTGTTAATCACTGCTGTGTTTCCTGAACATGCCTAGAAAACATACTGAAGAAGGGTGCCTGAAATTTGGTAAGGGATCCATCAATTTTCTTGGCTGAATGAAGAAATATGTTCATAAATTAATGGACAAATCTCTGGGGTTTCTGAATTAAGGACTAATGGGAAGAGGAAGGCAAATTGTTGGGACAGGGTACTGCAAGAAGTAGTATTTGGAGTACTCTGATAGCTATCCTAATAGATAACATTTTGTTCATTTAAATAGTTTTAACGAGAGAGCTGGGAACTAGGGACACACAGCATCGAGGTTTTATAATGCATTCTGTAGAGTTCTTTTCAAGTGTGTTCAAATATCATTGAAAATATATGCATGCATATAAACCTCTGTTACTTTATTTAGTGCTTTACAAGAGCCCCTCAAGGAAGGGGTAGTAGCAACTATCAGTATCCTTCCTTTATGATGAGCTTAATTTATTCAAAATTACATCATAATTTATTTGTAACTGTGAAACTAGACTTAGTTATTTAGTAGACCCCCCCTAGAAACCTATGACATTAATAAAACCAACAAAAATGTGTTCAGTTTCCAGTGATACACACACTACAGACTCAATTATGTGTCATCCATTTTAATGAAGGGAAGAAGTGACTTAACAAACACAGAGCAAACAGAATATGAAGTTTTGTCCTCCATTAATATTAGTAATGGATAAAGTGGGCTCCAACGCCTTCAAGGTAGCTTGAGACCCATCATCTCTGTCATGGACAGGGGGATGCTCGGCCAGGATGTCTTTCTCTGTCACTGAGAAAAATTCCCATAATATATAATGATACTTACTGAAACAGATATGGGGCATTTGGGTAATTAGGCATCCGTTAGCATATTTTTCCGGAAGCCTTGACTACAAAACGAAGATAGTAGATTTGGATACTTCCAGCTATGCAGAAGTTGTTTGGGTATTCATCTTTATGCCGAATGAAGTAAGCTTATTTCATCTCTGCAGCTTCCCATATACCATTTTCCCACCTGTTTTGTGTTTGGAAAGACTTTTAGAAATTAAAACTCAAGTTAAAAAGTGAGTGACGGGCTTCCCTGGTGGCTCAGTGGTTGAGAGTCCGCCTGCCGATGCAGGGGACACAGGTTTGTGCCCCGGTCCGGGAAGATCCCACATGCCGCGGAGCGGCTAGGCCCGTGAACCATGGCCGCTGAGCCTGCGCGTCCGGAGCCTGTGCTCCACAACGGGAGAGGCCACAGCAGTGAGAGGCCCGTGTACCGCAAAAAAAGGAAAAGAAAGTGAGTGACAACTTAAATGATATATGGACTATTTTGCTGACTTACAAGAGCATGCAGAATTAAATATGACCCAGTTGAAATGTTAATTTTATTTTAATGTGTATATTGGGGTGGAGTCTTAAAGGTGCCAGAAAACAAGCATTCACCCATCCTGTTTGGAACTGCAGCACACAGGCACCTTCAGTTACCAGTTCTGTTCATTCCACAGAATCATCTTGGGAAAACATAACTGTTTTTTATGTACCTGGTATATATCTTAATTAGTTTGAAGAATTTCCCAAATACCTGTTAATATGTAGTTCTCCAATTCCAATCTTGCCACGTCCTGTACCAGTGACACAGCACATAGGAGTTTTATTTCTCTTTCTTTCTCTGGGTTGTTGAGAACCCAACGAAAGAACAATGGAATGGCATCAAAGAGATCAGGGTTCTTGACTCAGATTTGCCATCAAATAATAGTGTCCTCTTGGGAAAATTGTAGTTATTCTAGGCCCCTTTCCTTTTCTTTACTTTGACAGAGCTGCACTAGATGACCCCAAGTAACACTGCACTCTTTGCAGTAGTAGCTTAGACGTTATTGGTTTTCTGAAACAAATGAAGACAGTGACACAGGAAGCTGTGCAACATCTCTGTAACTATGTTTTCTTAGAGTTGCCTCCATTTTACAGATGATAAGATGGCTGAGCACAGAAGTAGGTGTTTTGACCAGAGGTTCCAGAGTAGATGGAACTGAACCACAAGTTTCCTTCATTCCTGAAGCTCACTTAGCCAAAACATAGGCTTCTGAATATTAAGCTGTAAAGCATATTATCAGTATGCTTTAAAAGAAGCGGTTCTTCTAGGATTTCTAATTAATAGCAGGCAGTTTTGAAATTCTTAGAAGATCATCTAATTTTGTGAGATTTACAGCTCTATTTTCCTGTCAAGCAAGTTGTGTTAGTGCCAGACAATCATCTGAGCTTCTGGATGCTTCTCTGAACCTCTTGAATTTTTCTTCTTGCTATCTGAAATTCATGCCAGATAAGCCTTTTTGTAGAGAGCGTGTACAGACTTGTCTATTTTCATATAAGAAAGCGATGCAGTGAGCCAGGTCGGGGGTTAAGCCCTCATTCTCAGAGTGGTGTTGAGCTCCTGGTGAAATATTATCATCATTTCCTCAGAATAGAAAAGCAGTTATCTCAAGTTTTTAATGCCATTAACTATTTATACATTTATGTATAATCCATATATTTATTGTACCTACGAGGTGTGCTCTCTTTGGGAAGTACAAAGCTATTTGAGACGTAAGTTGTTCGTTTTTTTGTTTTCCCACAAATACTGTGACCCTTTGAGCAGGAAGGTCTATGGTTTACTAACATCTAGAACAAGCAGCTAACACGGTGTCTAAGATGTAGTCAATAAATATGAAATAGGTAAATGAACACATTTTTAAGGAAGGGCCAGGACATGAACAAATAGAAAATTTTCATTTTCAGTCACAAAGCCACAACAGACATAAAAATGATACAGACAACAAGTGCTACGGTCATTCAAAGAAGGCATAGAATTGATACAACAAGGATCTCCTCTATGGCACAGGGAACTGTACTCAATATTTTGTAATAACTTATAAGGGAAAAGAATCTGAAAACGGAATCACTGTGCTGTACACCTGAAACGGACACGACATTGTAAATCAACTATATTTCAATTAAAAACCAAACAAACAGACAACAGCAACAACAAAAAACCAGAGAGGTCATAGAAGTTCTTATGAGATTCCAGAAGAGAAGAGAAGCCAAATGAGGACGGGAGAGGAGGCTTTTGAATCAGTTCAGAGGAGAAGTCACAGAGGAACTAGTCTTTGATCTGAACTTGAGATTAAGATTAAGATGAATTAATCTGAATTAATTAAGATTGCAACACAGGGATATTACAGATGAAGGTAATCACATAAACTTACTATACTGAAACTTGCAGAGGTTATGAGTATTGTTCAAGATCCCAAAGCAAGTGCATTGTGGAATCAGAATTTTAAGTGAGGCCTAATGAACTAAAAACAAAGAAACACAGAAACAAGCCCTTCCTGTGACACCACGTTGCCTTTGAAGTCGTTTTTTTTTGGCGGGTTGGCAGAAACTGGTTCCAGTGTTTCTTGCAGGAATGACTGGCCATAGGGCTGGGCGTTGTAGCTTCCTGCCAGGCGGCCGAAGGTCGCAGGCAGGTGGGTCACTGGGACACACGCGGAGGGGCTCCTGCCCGGCTCCCTGGCCGCTCAGTGCCCCTGCCCCAGAGCGGGGGTGGGGGCCCCAAAGCAGCCTTGTCTGAGTCCCCTGCCACTAGAGAGAGTATTGGCCCAACACTTGTAGAAAACGGGGACCTCGCTGGCAGTTCAGTGGAGGGACACAAATAAATCTTTGCCGACTTTCTGCTGAAGCTCACGAGGGTTCACTCCTAAGCCTCTTACAAGGTCAGCTAGCTGCCGAGGCTGCGAGAGATGAGTCAGGGCTCGCCCTCCACCACGGAGAGATCGCTGGTTAAAGCGCTCACGAGGGAGTGAACCGCGTGTCCGCACCGACCCGCATGGGCAGACCTCGTCGATGCCTTCTGTTCGGGGTATGAAGCCCTCTCCTGCCTCTTCCAGGCTCTCTAGAAAGCATGTGCAGAGCCTCCCACCCCACCCTCGGACTCCGCGGGCCACAGCTGGAGGGACCAGCCAAGGAACCGTGGCAGGAAGAGGCCAGAGGTCAGCGGGCCTCGGCCGGAGCCCGTCAGTCGGTCCCCATTCACACACCGCCAGACGATCCTCTTGATCTGGGCAGTAGCCGCCAACCGACCGCTGAGGTGAGCCCGGTGCGCGCTTGGCTACCTGGCATGGCTGGGAACCCCAGGATCTCCTGGCAGAGGCGGGCATTCTCCTGGGCCGGGTCCGCGGGCGTCTGCGTGTGCAGGGCCTGAACCACCTTGGCCAGGACGATCTGGCACAGGTTGAAGAGGCCTGGGGGGCGGGAGGAAGGAGACGGGGGGCTGGCACCGTGTCCAGGCCGCGCTTTCCAGCCGGGCAGACCGGAAGCCCCCTTCCATTCCCTCGGTCCGGCCGCATCTGGGTTGGCCTCCCGGGACTTGACGAGCTTGTCCAGCAGCTCCTGAGGGACGGTGCTGCCCGTGCCCCACCAAGACTGGCAGCAGCGCCAGGGCCTCACAGGGCACGGCGCCCCCGGCCCCAGAGCCTTCCCTCTGGTTCTCATCACCGGCTGTCACCAGACTTGCATGCAACGTTCTTTTCTTTTCTCTTGTCTTCTTTACGTCCCTCAGCCACGCAATGCGGTGAAGCCCTGACGCTCGCTGCCACATCGATACACCCTGAGAACACGATGCTCAGCGAGAGAAGTCATACACAGAAGGACACACAGGGCGTGACCCCACTGAGGAGAAACGTCCAGAGCAGGTAGATCCACAGAGTCAGCGAGTGGGTTCCTGGTTGCCAGGGGCTGGCGAGGGGACGGAGTGATAGCTAAGGGCGTGAGGGACATTTTCGGGGTGACGGAAATGGTCCAAAGCAGTAGTGACGTCTGTACAGCTCAGTAAACTGTCCCCACACGCCCCGGTGCAGCCTGTGAGAGCATCGCTCTCAGGCTGAAGGGCTGACCACAGGAAGACTGAACGAGCAGTGGGTCCTGGGCCCAGACGCTCAGCTGGCGCCCCCCACGTGGGGAAGTCACTGGGACTTGCTGAGCCTCCACGGAGACTGGCAGCAGCCCCCGAGCTCACAGGGCACTGCACCCCCGGCCCCAGAGCCTTCCCTCTGGTTCTCATCACCGGCTGTCAGCAGACTTGCAGGCAACGTTCCTTTCTTTTCTTTTGTCTTTTTTCAAGGCAGCTCTTGAGTACATGTATTTAACATGCAGGGAACCAGCCCTGACTCCTTGATCTGGGTCTTCCAGCCTCTAGAGCCTCGAGGACATCCATTTCCATTATTTACGCGCCTGAGGTTTGATGATGGAAGCTGACACCGAGGGCGTCACCACGTGCGGGGTGATGTCAGTGAAAGAATCCCATGGCGAGGGCCTGCCTGAGGACCACGCACGCCCGGGCCCTCCCCGCCCCCTGCCTGCAGCCCTGCGCCTGGGAGCGGAGCTGGTGCATCGCGTGCCCGACGTCGTGGAAGTTGGTCTCCCGCTCATCATGCTGCAGCAGGGAGGGCAGGTTGGGCGTAGGCTTGGTGAAGTTGGCCACCATGGCCACGATGGCGATCTGGCAGCTCCCATCGTGCTGTAGGCAGCCCGGCTGCAGGCCGAAGCAGGCCGCGTGCCCGGACTTCCCCACCCTGCGGAGGGACGTGGATGGGGCCCCACTTCCACAGAGGAGCCCCGGCCCACGGCCGACAGGTTCCCCCACGCATGCACCGAGGATAGAGGTCAGGTAGAACTTGCCGATGGATGACCTTGCCCGAGGCCGCGTCCCAGACCGTTTAGAGCCTCACGTCTTCGTGACACATGCTGGTGCCCTCCTCCAGGTCGAAGGTCAGCCCCAGCAGCTCCTGGGAGATGCCCAGCAGCCCGTGTGTGAGCGCCTGCATGGGGAAAGACTCATTGAGCAGGTACTGGTTCACGTGGTAGCGTGTCTCCTCCCCCTGGTTCATGTAGTAGCGCAGGTCCCAGGCGTTGATGGGGCCGTCAAAGTGCAGGCCCCGCCTCTGGCACTCGGCCTTCTTTAGCTCCAGGATCACGGCCGCTCCTGCTCCCCGAGGGGCTTCAGCTTCTGGGCCAGCTCACCTGCGGGCGGAGGGGAGAGGCTCGGCTACGTCCCTGGGGCGGCCCCCGAGCCACCCCCGACCCTGCGCCCCTCGAGGCAGAATGAAGGGTCTGGGAAGGTGACCCCCAAGGGCTGACACAGTGGGGTCTCAGGCAGCACCACGTCCGGTCAAGGTCCGCCTGACCACGTCCCCACTGGGACTCAGGGGGAGGCGGTGTTACCTAGGACAGTGGCCACCACCTGGCTGGTCTTGTCCATGTTCATCTCCAGCACGGAGTCGGCATGCATGCGGAACCCCAGCAGGCGGGACTTCAGGACCTGCAGCCTCACCAGCTCCCTGAGGATCACGCAGTTCTCCTGGAACCCAGAGACGGAAGGCGCTGGGGACCGAGGGCCATGCCTTCCCCGCGGACCCCGGGCCAGGTCTCTGCAGGCGGGCAGGGCTCCCAGGCCTCTGGTGGGCACAGCCAATCCCCCTCCCTCCTCCTCCTGGCCCGGATTTCTAGACACTTTGGTGCTGTCCTAACACGTGGTCTTTATTAACACAGGTCCTTTTGGAACTGGAAACGGCATGAACGTGATGGGCTCTAAGGCCAAGGGCAGGAAGAAATGCGGCCAGTCTTTCCAGGAGCCACCAAGGGGCCTCCCCGGGCTCAAGAAGACAAACACGGCTGCCGTGCAGACAGTAGCTCAACCCCACGGCGCCCAAACACCCAGCCCCTGGACGGTGAGACACCTGTTGCTGCAGGTGGCCCGTGGCTCACTGATGAGGCCCGGCCCCAGGCGTACGCCACCTTCTCTGGGGCCACCTCTCTGGTCTGCAGTGGGGTTCTCCTGGGAGCCCCCAGTCACCACAGGACCAGCGTGGCCTGTCTGTAGCCCAAGAAGGTGGGGACACAAGACTGTCCCCCATGCCCCCCGCATCACCCACAAGGCCGAGCGAGCATCAGTGGTGTCTGCGGGGAAGATGAAGGGCTCACGCACAGCCCCCATCTACAGAAGCACAGACTGCAGCCACATGCGCTATGGAACAAACACAAGTGTCCATGCAGGACCCGATGTCTGAATGTCAAGGCCATGCCCGGGCCACAGTGAGAAGGTGCATCCCCCATGCAAGCCACAGAGAGGGGATGGGGGGGCCACCTGCGATTCTGAGCTCATCGGGTATCACCCCAGAGGGAGAGGGAGAGGGAGAGAGGTAGACAGAAGTACAGAGGGAGAGAAAGAGAGAGGGAGGGAGAGACGTCTCTCCCTTCCCTGGGGGTTCTCTAGTGCAGCCAAGGCTGAAAACCACTGCATTTTGGGAGATGGGTCCTCGTGGAAGAGTTAAATAGTAGCTCATGGCATTATCGACACATACTAAAAAGGCCCCAAATCTTGGGGAGTCAGGGAGGGGAGTGTCGGCTGCCTTGTAAACGAGGAGAGATTGGGCATCAGGGGAGGTGCCTGTGCAGCCTGCGCCCAGGGCCCCGCAGACTTCATCTCCCAGCGGTGGTCCTGGGCTGGGACTTCTCTCCCAGCAGGGAGGTCAGGCTGTCCAAGCATCAACGTTGACTTCAGGGCTGATCTAAAAGGCGCCTGGTGTTTGTTGAAGCAGAAAAAAGAGAAAGCAGTAGGGAGAGGATGGGAGTGGGAGTGGGAGGGAGCCCCCCTCCTCAGCACTTCTACCGCTCTCCCTCTCTCTCTCCCTTTCTCCCTCTCTCCCTCTACCTCGCTGCCTCTCCCTCTCCCTCTCCCTCCATCGCTCCCCCTGCCTCTCTCCCTCCCTCTCTCCCTGTCTCTCTTTCCCTGTCCCTCTCTCTCTCTCCCCCTTTCCCTCTCCCTCTCCCCCTCTCCCCCTCTCCCTTCCTCTCTCCCTGTCCCTGTTTCCCTGTTCCGCACACTCTGGCTCTACCTCTTTCCCTCTCCCTCTCCCTCCACCTCCTTCCCTCTCTGGAGAGGGAAGGAGGTGGAGGGAGAGGGAGAGAGAGATGGAGAGGGAGGGGGAGAGGGAGAGAGAGATGGAGAGGGAGGGGGGAGAGGGAGAGAGAAGGGGGAGAGGGAGAGAGTGATGGAGGGAGGGAGCGAAAGATGTCTCTCCCTCCCTCCCTCTCTCCCTCCCTCTCTCCCTCTCCCTCCCTCCTTCTCCTCCCTCTCCCTCCCTCCTTCTCCTCCCTCTCCCTCTCGCTCCAACTCTCCTTCTCCCTCCGTCTCTCCATCTCCCTCACTCCCTCCCAGAGAGGCAGAGATAAGGCAGAGGGAGAGAGGGAGAGGGAGAGATGGGGAGAGAGGGAGAGGGAGAGATGGAGGGAGAGGGAGAGGGAGGGAGGGGGAGAGGGAGGGAGAGGGAGAGGGAGAGAGGGAGGGAGAAAGAGGTCTCTTCCTCCCTCCCTCTCCCTCTCTCCTCCTTCTCTCCCTCTCTCCCTCTCCCTCTCTCTCTCCCTGTCCCTGTTTCCCTGTTCCGGTCTCCCTCTCCCTCTGTCCCTCTCCCTTGTCTCTGCCTCTCCCTCCATCTCTCCCTCTCTGAGAGGGAGTGAGGGTGAGGGAGAGATGGAGGGAGAGGGAGTGACAGAGGGAGGAAGAGGGAGAGAGGAAGGGAAAGGGCGAGGGAAGGAGAAGGGGAGACGGAGGGAGGGTGAGAGGGAGAGTCGGAGGAGAGAGGGAGAGGAGGGAGGGAAGAAGAGACCATTTTCCCTCTCCCGCTCTCCCTCTCTCTCTCTCTCTCTCCCTCTGTCCCTCTCTCTCTTCCTCTCTCCCTCTCCCTCCATCTCTCCCTCTCTCTCTCTCCCTCCCCCTTATCTCTGCCTCTCCCTCCATCTCTCCCTATGTGGGAAGGAGTGAGGGAGATGGAGACATGGAGGGAGAGGGAGAGTTGGTGGAAGAGGGAGAGGGAGGAGAAGGAGAGAGGGAGGGAGAGAGGGAGAGACGTCTTCGCTCCCTCCCTCTATCCCTCTCTCCCTTTCCCCTCTCTCCCTTCCTCTCCCCCCTCCCTCTCCTGCTCTCCCTCTCCCTCTTTCCCTCTCCCTCTCCCTCCACCTCCTTCCGTCTCTGGAGAGGGAAGGAGGTGGAGGGAGAGGGAGAGGGAAAAAGGGAGAGGGAGAGCAGAACAGGGAAACAGGGACAGGGAGAGAGGGAGGGAGAGGGAGAGAAGGAGGACAGAGGGAGAGGGAGGGAGGAAGAGACCTCTTTCCCTCTCCCTCTCCCCCCCTCTCTCTCCCTCTCCTCTCCATATCTCTCTCCCTCTCTTCCTCTCCCTCCCTCTCCCTCCATCTCTCCCTCTCCCTCTCTCCCTCTCCCTTGTCTCTGCCTCTCCATCTCTCCCTCTCTGGGAGGGAGTGAGGGAGATGGAGAGACGGAGGGAGCGGGAGAGTTGGAGGGAGAGGGAGAGGGAGGAGAAGGAGGGAGGGAGAGGGAGAGGGAGGGAGAGAGGGAGAGAGGGAGAGAGGGAGGGAGGGAGAGAGGGATAAAGGGAGGGAGGGAGAGAAGGAGGGAGGGAGGGAGGGAGAGACGTCTTTCGCTCCCTCCCTCTATCCCTCTCTCCCTCTCCCCCCTCCCCCCTCTCTCTCCCTCTCCCCTGCCTCCTGCTCTCTCTCCCTGTCCCTCCACCTCCTTCCCTCTCCAGAGAGGGAAGGAGGTGGAGGGACAGGGAGAGGGAAAGAGGTAGAGGGAGGGCGTGCGGAACAGGGAAACAGGGACAGGGAGAGAGGAAGGGAGAGAGGGACAGGGAAGAGGGACGGGGGAGGCGGGAAGAGGGAGGGGGGAGGCAGGAGAGAGACGGGGGAGAGGGAGGAGGTAGAGGGAGGGGGTGGGGAGAGGGAGAGGGATGTGGGAGAGCGAGGGGGAGACGGAGGTGGAGAGGGAGTTGGGAGAGGGACGGGGAGAGGGACGGGGAGGGGGGAGAGGGAGGGGGCGAGGGACGAGAGGAAGCAGGGAGAAAACAGAGAAAGAACACACCATCTACATTTCTGTCAAATGACACCGGGGATCCTTACACAACCAGGAGAAAATAACACAGCGAGGGTCTTTCTCAGCTGGAACTGGAACTGCAGATGGAGCCAAACACCACCAGGGTGGCCACACATGTCCAGCTGCCGCCCCAGCCCCCTGAGTCTGGTCACCAGGGCTCTGAGTGTTTGCTCCAGGGACCTGGGGTTCACCCTGTCACCCTGGAGGTCGGGCCTAGACAGCAGGGCCCCGGGCTGGACACATAGGGGGAAAAGCATCCCCACAGGACAGCTTGTGCGAGCCGATTCAGCTGCGAGATTCTAGAGGCCCGGGATCACCCTGTGGCCCATGAAACCCAGGAGCCAGGAGGGTCTTGCATCGGGATTCCTGTCCGTTGGACTGTAACGTTTATGTAAGGAATCTTGGAAACAGTGGTAACAAGACTGAATTCGAACGAGCTTTAGGATATTATGGACCACTCCGAAGTGTGTGGGTTGCTAAAAACCCTCCCGGCTTCGCTCTTGTTGAAAATGAAGATCCCCGAGATGCAGCGGATGCTGTCTGAGAACTAGACGGGAGAACACTCTGTGGCTGCCAAGTAGAGTGAACCTGTCGAATGGGGAAAGAAGTCGAAATCATGGCCGCCTCCTTCTTGGGGTCGTCGCCCTCGAGATGATTATCGGAGGAGGAATCCTCCCCCTCACCACACATCTCCAAGACGGAGAAGCTTCTCTCGCAGCCGGAGCAGGTCCCTTTAGTAGATATAGGAGAAGAGAGAGATCACTGTCCCAGGAGAGAAATCGCAAGCCGTCCCGATCTTTCTCTAGGTCTCCTAGCCGATCCAGGTCAAATGAAAGGAAATAGCAGACCACTTTGCAAGAGGAGTGGTGCACAGGAAATAACTTCATTTGACAGGAGTATGTACAGAAAATTCAAGTTTCGTTTGAGACTTCCGAAGCTTGATGCACTTTTTAAATGTTTTAGCTGTTCACATTTGTTTGTCTCTTGGGACAGTGACACATAAAGGTGTCATTCTCTATGGTTTGAAATGGGTCATATGAGGCATGTAATATGAAGAATTGTTTCTTTACAATGTTCTCTTAAGCAAAATTGAATTTGCTTTGAATTATTGGTCTTGCCTAGACTGATAATAAAACTCTAACTCCTGCCCACCTAAAGTGTGATGTTTATTATTATGGAAACAACACTGGCAAACATTGAAAAGACTTTCTGTAGCTGGGATATGGTATGCAGCTGTAGTTAAGCAAACAGTCTTTAAAAGGTGCTGTGAACACAAGCCAGCAGGTAGAAATGAAAGCCGCACACTTACCCTAGATTAGAGGGTTAAGAATTCCACTAGTCTTCACACTGGACAAGAGGTTGTCCAGTGAGTTTAGAATCTAAGAAGTTTCAAGGAAGTTAGTTTCCCTTTGAGTTAGGTCATAAGTCCCCTCTGTGATTGCTGTACATGAATACATAGCTCTTTGTAGTGTTTTTTGGAAGTTGAGATTATCAAGATACTGATGTCTTGCCAGATGAAGAGTATATTGTAGAGCTGAACTTTGAGTTACTGTGCAATTTTTTTTTTCATGCTGTCATTTGTAATATGTTTTGTGAGACTCCTTGAGATTAAAGTTTTGGTTCCAAAAGGAAGAAAAAAAAAAGGATCCACCTGCCGATGCAGGGGACACGGGTCCGAGCCTTGGTCCAGGAAGATCCCATGTGCCGCAGATCAACTAAGCCCGTGGGCCACAACTATTGAGCCTGCGTTCTAGATCCTGGGAGCCACAACTACTGAGCCCCCATGCCACAACTACAGAAGCCCGCACAGCTAGAGCCCATGCTCCGAAACAAAAGAAGCCACTGTAATGAGAAGCACGTGCCCGCAACAAAGAGGAGCCCCTGCTCGCCGCAACTAGAGAAAGCCCGTGTGCAGCAATGAAGACCCAACGCAGCAAAAAAAAAAAAAAAAAAAAAAAAGACGATACTGGTCAGGTGATCAAGGGTAAAATTGTTTGTCACAAGTCCTGTTGATGGTGTGTATCCTTGATGTGTGTATCCTTGATGGTGTGTATCCTTGATGATGTGACCTGAGGAGAATGACATTTTTATCTGTGTCTGGATCTTCCGCCCCAAACCCCATAACTCCAGCCCAACCATAAGAAAAACATCAGAAAACCAACAGACAAACAAGTTGAGGGACAAAATACCTGACCAGTCCTCCTCAAAACTTTCAAGGTATCAAAACCCAGGGATGTCTGAGAAATGTCACAGCCCAGAGGAGACTGGGACAGAAAAAGGATGTTAGGGGAAAGCTAGGGAAATTCTAGTAAAGTGTGGACTTTAGTTAATAATAACCTATCCATCTCGGTTCCTTAGTTGGATAAGCATGTCGTACTAACGTGTTGGAAATAGGGTTACTGGGTCGGGGGTCCACAGCACTCTGTACACTCTGTACAGATCTTTGCAACTTCTTTGTAACTCTAAGCTATTCTAAAATTAAGCAACTACTAAACAGAGATAAGAATGTTATTTCCCTGATTTGAACATGCCTGAGTTTGTTTTCATGGTCACATTTGTGCTATCTGGATGTGTCTTGGAATCAGTAGCAAAGGAGAGTTGCCAGCCCCTGGGAAGATGCGGCTGGTTTGCAGGTGGCTTGCTTTGGAGCTGAAGACCACGGTGGGAAGTCTGCAGCCTCGGGCTGCACTTAGAACCATGGGAGGGGATGGGCCAGCTCAGTTAGGGATGGAACCTATAAATAAAACTCTTTTTCTTTTCCATTATGGCTTATCACAGGATATTGAATATAGTTCCCCGTGCTAGACAGTAGGACCTTGTAGCTTATCCATCCTATATTTAATAGTTTGTGTCTGCTAACCCCAAACTCCCAATCCAACCCTTCCTCCCTCTTTCTCCCCCTTGGCAACCACAAGTCTGTTCTCTATGTCTGTGAGTCTGTTTTTGTTTCGTAGACAAGTTCATTTGTGTCGTATTTTAGATTTCACATATAAGAGAGATCATATATGTGTCTTTCTCTTCTGACTTACTTCACTTAGTATGATAATCTCTAGGTCCATCCACGACGTTGCTGCAAATAGCATTATTTCATTCTTTTTATGGCTGAATATATTCCATTGTATATATGTACCACATCTTCTTTATCCATTCATCCATCAGTGGACATTTAGGTAGCTTCCACATCTTGCTTATTATAAATAGTGATGCAATGAACATTGGGGTGCATGTATCTTTTCTTTCTTTCTTTCTTTTTCTTTCCTTCTCTCTTTATTTTTTTGTCACACAGCATGTGGGATCTTAGTTCCCTGGCCAGAGATGGAACCCATGCTCCCTGCACCAGAAGCACAGAGTCTTAACCACTAGACCACCAGGGAAATCCCAGGGGTGTATGTATATTTTTGAATTAGAGTTTTCTCCAGATCTATGCCCAGGAGTGGAATTGCGGGACCCTATGGCAGCTGTATCTGTTCTCTGCACGTCTCACATCAACCACCTGCACTCCAATCCTTGCTCTCAACGTCATCTTCAGGGAACACAACCTGCGACAGGGACCTTGACAAGAAGAAATGGCTCAGGGAAAAGCTACCTGCACAGGGAGGAGATAGAGGCCATCGACCCTGGGGTGCGGCGGGGAGAGTGGGCACAGAGATTTGTCATTTCATCCCTGATACTCAGCCCTCCTGGCTGCCCCACTCTAGGTCACCTCGGGAAACAGAGGTGACCCGGTTAGAGTCCCAGCCTGTGCAGGAATCTAGGGGCACCAGCGGGTCTGAATAATATTAGTGCAGGGTCTCCCCCATGGCACTGGGGTTATTTGGGGGGTGTCATTCTCTGCTGGGGGCCCCTCCTGGGCACTGTGTGGGGTTTAGCAGCATCCCTGTCCCCACCCATTTGATTCCAGGGGCCCCTCCCCCCCAGTTGTGACAACCACAGATTTTCCCCAGACATCACCGAAGAACTGGGTGAGGCGGAAGCAGGATGGCCCTGGGTGAGGACAGCTGTGTTGAAGCAACCAGCCTGGCTTAGGGCAAGGTCTGCCCCAGTCCCGTCAGAGCCTGCATTTAGAACTGCCCCTTCCCTCTCCCACCTCCCATGCCCTGCAGTGGTCTCCGAGACATCATCCCCATGTAATAAATCACACCACCTCAGTTTACTGTCCCCAGCACCTAGAAGAGTGTCTGCTATGTAGTAGATGCTTCATAAATACTTGCTGAATAAAGGAGTTGAATAAAGGGATGAGTGGATGAATGAATGAAGGTTACCATGGAAGGAGGGGGGAGATTCCCTTTCTGGCTCTCGGGGGTTGGGATCTCAAGTGAAAGATCCATCCTAAATAGGCTGACCAGCCTTCTGGGGTTCCCCGGAAATGAGGGTTTCCCCACAGTTCCAGCGCTCAAACCTGAGCGGTCCTGGGCAAACTGGGGGCGGGTGTTGGTCACCCTGTGTAAACACAGTAACAATTCCAACTGCAATAGCAATGGCCAAGGACCTCTACGGTCTTATTGACCAGGCCCAGTTCTTTACCTGGCGGGGAAGGGTGGGCCGGGATTGGAATTCCGGTGATCCAGGGTGGGCGGGTGAGGGCACACCCCGGTCGTGTGTAGGGGAGTCCAGGAAGGTTCTGGAGGAAGTGACAGTGACACAGGAGGGAGGGAGAGAGGAGCCTAAGGAAGAACATCCCACACGACAACGTGTGCCAATGGCCCTGGGCCCAAGGTCACACCTGACCAGGGCTTGCTTTTTTTTTTTTCTAATTTACTTTTTCCCACATGGATATGCAATTGTCCTAATGCCATTTATTGAAAACTCCTTAATTTCCCCACCTTCTGTCATATCAAGTTCTCATCTATCTGTTTCTGGACCTTTATTCTCTACCATAGAGCTATACGTCCCATCCTTGCACCACTAGGGCTGTTTCATCACTATAACTTTATTTTTTATTCATTTATTTCTTTGGCCGTGCCGGGCGGCATGTGGGATCTTATTTCCCTGACCAGGGATCGAACCCGCACCCCTTGCAGTGGAAGCTCAGAGTCTTAATCGCTGGACCTCCAGGGAAGTCCCCAGGGCTTGCTTTGACATCCATCGAATGGTGGCGGGTGGGCACGGGGAGCAGCTGTCTGTGAGCCATCCTGTGTAGAAATGCAGGGTGGAGGGCAGGACAGCTGGAGCGGGAGGGGAAGAGGCGGGGGAGGGAGGGAAGGATGGCGGGTGGGCGAGAGACAGAGAGTTTCCGGAGACACTAGCTCTGGCCTTGTCCTAGGGCATGAAAGCTGAAAATAGCTCCTAGTGCCGGGAGCCTTGGAGCTGGAGCCTGGGATCCAGGGTGACTGGCTCTCCTCCCTGGTGTGTGTGTGGGAGGGGGGGTGGGCTCTGGACTTCTCAGGCTGGGAATGGGGTGCACGGAGCAGGGACGGAGCAGGGACCCTTCTCTCTGGGACCTCGCGGGCCATCCTTAGCTCACAAAGCTGAGCCACTCCTGGCCTTATGAGTGGGGGGCTTATCCTCCCTGTCCCCTGGATCACACCCCCTCACACACAACTTCCCCTTGTGTGCTCCCAGCAACCAAGAGAATCTGTTTTTAAAAGATTTGGGGGAGGGGGGGTAAACATACAAACAAGAGCAGAATGGATACTTTTTCAGAATGGGAATGGCTCTGTGTAACCCCATCCCCAGGGTAACCAGAGTCCTGACCTCTAACACCCTTGACGAGTCAGCCTTGGTCTGGGCTTGCAGACCCACGGAAGCTTCCTCATCCCCTCCTTCAGACCCCGTCTCTCCCTCAGCGTCTTTGTGAGAGGCACCCGGGGAAGTGGGACTGCTAGGTTGTACTGCTGCTAGAACTCCACCTGGGCTCCACCAGGTTCCAGCCCCCCGCCCTGTGCACCTCTCTGACCCTGAGGCACCTCAACTGGTAGAAGCGGCATCACCTTCCCTCCTGGGACTTGCGACACTTAAGGGAGACACAGAAAGGACAAGCGTTTGGCTCCCTGGCTGGCAAAGAGCAGGTGCTCAATTGTCATAAGTGTCCGTATCAGTGAGGGTTCTCCAGACAAACAGAATCCATAGGGTGTGTGTGTATATACACACACATGTACATATGTACACGCATACAAAAATATACAGCTGTGTATATATACAGTACGCATACAGACATCTACACATATAATATATACAATACGCAAATACATGTATACACACATATATGTAATGCATAGTTTGTATATATACAGTATGTATACACACATATACACATAATATATACAACAGACATACATGTACACTATACATACACACATATGAAATGCACAGTTTGTATATATACAGTATGTACACATACGTATAACATATGCAACATACACACCTAGGTACGTCTATATCATACATATATACACACATACAAAGATATTTAGGTGTGTATATATACAGTATACATACATACACATAATATATGCAATACCTACACGTACATACATATAGACACACATATACACCTACATATAAAAACATGTAGAATAAAAATATATATGTACTGCCATCTATAAATTCGTCGTATATATACATACACATATCATATGTAGGATACATACACATACATATATACAATGTATACACACACATACACACCTATATGTAAATATGTGCATGTACATACACATATAAGTACATAGGCAAGTGTGTATCATTTCCTCTAAGATCAGGAACAAGACAAGGATGTCCACTCTTGCCACTTTTATGCAACATAGTTTTGGAAGTCCTAGCCACAGCAATCAGAAAAGAAAAAGCAAATAAATGGACCCAAATTATAAAAGAAGAAGTAAAACTATCACTGTTTGCAGATGACATGATACTATACATAGAAAATTGTAAAGATGCTACCAGAAAACTACTAGAGCTTATCAATGACTCAGTAAAGTTGCAGGATACCCAGAAGTCTGTTGCATTTCTACATACTAACAATGAAAGATTGAAAAGAGAAATTAAAGAAACAATCCCATTTACCATCACCTCAAAAAGAATAAAATACCTAGGAATAAACCTACCTAAGAAGACAAAAGACCTGTAGTCCAAAAACTATAAGACACTGATGAAAGAAATCAAAGGTGACACAAACGGATGGAAAGATATTCCATGTTCTTGGATTGGAAGAATATTATCAAAATGACTATATTACCCAAGGCAATCTGCAGATTCAATATAATCCCTATCAAATTACCAATGGCACTTTTCACAGAGCTAGAACAAAAAAGTCTTAAAATCTGTATGGAGACACAAAAGGTCCTGAATAACCCAAGCAATCTTGAGAAAGACAAACAGAGTTGGAGCAATCAGGCTCCCTGATTTCTAACTATACTACAAAGCCACAGTCATGAAAACAGTATGGTAGTGGCACAAAAACAGAAATATAGATCAATGGAACAGGATAGAAAGTCCAGAGATAAACCCACACACCTATGGTCACCTAATCTATGACAAAGAGGCAAGACTATACAATGGAGAAAAGACAGTCTCTTCAATAAATGGTGCTGGGAAAACTGGACAGCTTCATGTAAATAAAAAAAAAACTCAACATGGATAAAAGACCTAAATGTAGGACCAGATACTATATAACTCTTAGGGGAAAACATAGGCAGAATGCTTTGTGACATAAATTTCAGTAATATTTTTCCTTATCTCCTAGAGTAATGGAAATAAAAACAAAAATTAAAAAATGGGGCCTAATTAGACTCAAAAGCTTTTGCACATCAATGGAAACCATAAACAAAATGAACAGACAACCCATAGAATGGGAGAAAATATTTGCAAACAATGTGACCAACAAGGGATTAATCTCCAGAATTTACAAGCAGCTCGTGTGGCTCAATATCAAAAAGTAAACAACCCAATCAAAAAATGGGCATAAGACCTAAATTGACATTTCTGCAAAGAAGACATGCAGATGGACAAGAGTCACATGAAATTTGCTCAACATTGTTAAGTATTAGAAAAAGGCAAAGCAAACTACAGTGAGATATCACCTCACACCAGTCAGAAAGGCCATCATCAAAAAATCTGCAAACAATAAATGCTGGAGAGGGTGTGGAGAAAAGGGAACACTCTTGCACTGCTGGTGGGAATGTGAATTGGTTCAGCCACTATGGAGAACAGTATGGAGGTTCCTTAAAAAACTACAAATAGAACTACCATATGACCCAGCAATCCCACTACTGGGCATATACCCTGAGAAAACCAAAATTCAAAAAGAGTCATGTACCAAAATGTTCATTGCAGCTCTATTTACAATAGCCCAGAGATGGAAACAACCTAAGTGCCCATCATCAGATGAATGGATAAAGAAGATGTGGCACATATATACAATGGAATATTACTCAGCCATAAAAAGAAACGAAATTGAGCTATTTGTAATGAGGTGGATAGACCTAGAGTCTGTCATACAGAGTGAAGTAAGTCAGAAAGAAAAAGACAAATACCGTATGCTAACACATAAATATGGAATTTAAGAAAAAAAAAGTCATGAAGAACCTAGGGGTAAAGCAGGAATAAAGACGCAGACCTCCTAGAGAACGGACTTGAGGTTATGGGGAGGGGGAAGGGTGAGCTGTGACAGGGCGAGAGAGAGTCATGGGCATATACACACTAACAAACGTAGTAAGGTAGATAGCTAGTGGGAAGCAGCTGCATGGCACAGGGATATTGGCTCGGTGCTTTGTGACAGCCTGGAGGGGTGGGATAGGGAGGGTGGGAGGGAGGGAGACGCAAGAGGGAAGACATATGGGAACATATGTTTATGTATGACTGATTCACTTTGTTATAAAGCAGAAACTAACACACCATTGTAAAGCAATTATACCCCAATAAAGATGTTAAAATAAATAAATAAATAAATAAATGCTGGAGAGGGTGTGAAGAAAAGGGAACCTTCTACACTGTTGGTGGGAATGTAAATTGGTACAGCCACTATGGAGAACAGTATGGAGGTTCCTTAAGAAACTAAAAATGGAGCTACCATATGATCCAGCAATCCCACTCCTGGGCATATGTCTGGAGAAAAACATGGTTCGAAATTATACATGCACCCAATGTTCATGGCAGCACTGTCCACAATATCCAAGACATGGAAGCAACCTAAATGTCCACCAAAAGAGGAATGGATAAAGATGAAGTGGTACATATATACAATGGTATATTACCCAGCCATAAAAAAAGAATGAAATAATGCCATTTGCAGCAATATAGATGGACCTGTAGATTATCATACTAAATGAAGTAAGTCAGACAAAGTCAAATATAATATGATATCACTTATATGTGGAATCTTAAAATAATGATACAAATGAACTTATTTACAAAACAAACAGACTGACAGACTTAGAGCATGAACTTTTGGTTACTGGGGAGGGAGGGGTGGGGGGAGGGGTAGATAGGGAGTTTGAGATTGACACGTACACACTGCTGTATTTAAAATACATAACTAACAAGGACCTACTGTATAGCACAGGGAACTCTGCTCAATATTCCGTAATAACCTAAATGGGAAAGGAATTTGAATAAGTACTTATACATGTATATGTATAACTGAGTCACTTTGCTGTACACCTGAAACTAACACCACATTGTTAATCAATGATACTCCAATATAAATAAAAATTTAAAAAATAAAGATAATGAGATTCCTTTAAAAAAATAAAACATACACATCTTGACATTAAAATACTGAAAAAAACCCCATGTTCCAGAAGGATATCAACAATATATTATTCATATAAAGTTTATAAATTAATAGAAGCCTATTATGTATTTTAATTAACATTATTTATATATGAGTTCATTAAGTTACTCTTTATTAATATTTATATACATTTATATATATTTATAGTAATAACAATATATAAATGGTCTGGGTGAATTCCCAAGAAGATGAAAAACATGGAAATTTATAGAAATGAGGGGAGTTGTAGAGGAGTAGTTATCTAAAATCTGAGAGTGAAAGGAACTGTAATTGCTAACTCTAATTTTTCTTCCTTTTCTTTTTACAGGCATATAAATGCCAATCATTTTTAAAATCTCATAGTTGGTATGTGCCTGAAAGTTACCAGCCATACCTTTTATTTATTTGAATATTATTTTATAAGATTGGAATTAACATTAAAATGGAAACAAAAAAATGTGTAGACATAGATTTTTATAGAGCGAGTTCCATGGAGGCCAATGCAAGGAGGGGAGACATTTTGAGAAAGAATTACTTTGAACTTGACTTGCAGGTTGATAACTATTGGGGAAGGGAGTTTAATGCAACATAAACTAAGAAATGTTATTTTATTTCCTTCTAGCCTTTGAAATGTTTCAATTGAATTTAGTAGTCTAAAACTTGGCACTGAAGAGCTAGTAAATAAAGATATTCATTAAATTCAGCAAATAAGTGGAACCCCTTTTCCACTTGATGACAAGGTAGATAATCTTCATGCTTCCTGAATTCTCCTTTAGGATTGATATTACTGGAGGTGTGTGTATGTTGGTGTTATGGCCCCACTGGGTCATTACTTTTCTAGTTTCATTACTTCATTTGTTAGATCTTCTCTCAAAGGGTCAGTTTACTGGTTGAGTTTTGTCTCAATGCAATGCCAGCTTTAGTATGTCAGAGCTGTTACAATCCCTGAGATTGGTTTTAACCCCAGCTCTGACTTTGTCTGTCTCTGTGCCATTTTTTTCTATCTGCAAAATGGGGACAACTACTGTAGAAGGTTAATGCATGCAAAGGTGTTAATACAAGTAATATCCTTATAAGAGTGAGTGGCATGCTCAATAAAAGTAAAAAGAAAACAATAATATTCGTGGGGGTTCTCTCAGTCATTCTGTATTTCTATCTGCAGCTTCTTTTTCTAATGACTGGAGCAAAGCCAGGTTTTCAATACAATATCCTCTTTAACTTTATCATATTACTATTATAAATAGAGAGCTTATCCTTTTTGGTTCAAATCCTTCAGTGTTTCTTAGAAATATTTATGACAATGATAAAACTCACAACATTTCACTGGGCAAGCTGCCTCTGATATATTTTGTTTTCTAGACTTAAACCTACTGCAAGTTTGAATCTTCTTTGGTATGAGCTGTGCTTTTCTTTCTCAAAGGGCAAGAATACATCACTGTATTATTTCTAAGAATATCTTTTATATTAAATCTGACACCAGCCTTTCCTTTACTCATACTGAATGATGTCACTTCAGAAAGCATTTGAAGACTTGCATAAGAAACATTTCAGGGAGGAAGATACATAGCAAAATTGTGGAGGTAAGAATGGATGTAGGTATTTTCTGCTTTTTACAATACTGGAATAGCTTGTAACAGATTAATTCAACTGCTGGAAAAAAAATAGGTAAGTTCGTTAAATTAAAAGAATATTATTTGTGGGCATCAGAGAGACACAAAGCTAGAGTAGATTTGATGGACTAAGTCCTAAAAGAAGGAAATGCATCATTGTGAGTCTGATACTCTGCACCACTTTTTCACTTAGGTAACTGCCAATTCATAAGCCAAATTATCAAAACACAGTAATATAGATCTATCTCACCACCATAGCCAATTAAATGTTGGCCAAAGAAGCTAGAGAAAAAAGAACACATAAGGCATGAGTACACTTATATAAATTTAAAGGATTTTTTGTTGGTAGGAGTAATTATTTTAAAGAGAATGAGGTTTAGTTCACAGGAGGGTTCATATGAGAAGAATCTGGTATGCTAGTTATGACCAATTTCTCCATCTACTGATAGCTAGATGGGTGTCCTTCCTTGTGAAAATATACAATTTGTGAACTCTGTATGTCTGACTTTAGTAAATATGCCACTAATAGTTAAAATTTTCCATTTGTCAATGTTAGGAAACAAAATCTTGTGTCCTAACTAGTGCTTGGTTCAATGCAATGACAATATGCACATTCAGTCACAGTAATTAATAGAAAAAGAGACTTACTTTTACTTAAAAGGAAATAAACTTTATCTTCTGATGGGAAAATTAGGAAATTAGCTTCATTAATTCTTCCTCTCCTTCACCTGTCTGCCTGCCTGCCTTCCTTATTTTTTCTTTTACTCTTTCAACAAATATTTCTCATCTATACTCTGCCAGATGCTGTACATAATATCTGGGCATTCTGTCAACATTGAACTATTTTTGGTGAGATGAGAATCTCAATTTACAAAATAAGATCATGGAGAAGAAATCTATCAGATAGAAAATTCAGACAAAATATTTGTAGGAGAAGTGAGAGGCTCTAGTGCTATATAAGTCAAGGGAAGAAAGGATTGAAAGAGGGAGCAATTATTTGAAGGAAGGGATGTAGATATCTTAATTGGAGAGACGGGGGAAAATGGAGAGGAGGGTGGAACTACTAAATGGGAGGTTAGGCAGTCGGCAGTCAGAACCCTAAATGGAAACAATGCTTTCAGCAAGTTAGATTTGAGCTAAAGATGTATATGTGGTTCTGCGGTTTAGAGTTTGTGATTGCTTGTCTTTAGATCAAAGAGAATGGAACATGTACAGGCATACCTCGGAGGTATTGTGGTTTGGTTTCAGACCACTGCAATAAAGAAAATACCACAATAAAATGAGTCCCAAATTTTAAAAAATTTCCCAGTTCATATAAAAGTTATTTTTACACTATAATCTGTTAAATTGCAGTAGCATTATGTCTAAAAAGACAATGTACATACCTTAATTGAAAAATACTTTATTGCTAAGAAATGCTAAACATAATCTGAGCCTTCAACAAGTAAACAAAGTAATCTTTTTGCTAGTGGAGGGTCTTGCCTTGATGTTGATGGCTACCAACTGACCAGGGTGGTGGTTGTTGAAGGTTGGGATGGCTGTGGCATTCCTTAAAATAAGACACCAATGAAGTTTCCCATATCAACTGACTCTTCCTTTCATGAACAATTTCTCGATAACATGCAATGCTGTTTGACAGCACTTTACCGACAGTAGACTTCTTTCAAAATTGGAGTCGATCCTCTCAAACCCTGCCACTGCTTTATCAACTAAATTTATCTAATATTCTAAATCCTTTGTTGTCATTTGAACAATCTTCAGAGCATCTTTACCAGGAGGAGATTCCACCTCAAGAAAACACTATCATTGCTCATCCATAAGAAGCAATTCCTTATCTGTTAAAGATTTATCCTGAGATTACAGCAATTCAGTCACATCTTCAGGCTCCACTTCTAATTCCAGTTCTCCTGCTACTTTCAAAGTCACCCATTAGGGTTGGGATCAACTTCTTTCAAACCAATGTTGATATTTTGACCTTTTCTCATAAATCACAAATGTTCTTAATGGCATCTAGAATGTGGTGAATTTTTTCCAGAAGGTTTTCAATTTATTTTGCCCAGGTCCATAAAAGGAATCACTATCTATGTCAGCTATAGCTTTATGAAGCGTATTTCTTAAATAAGACTTGAAAGTCAAAACTTCTCTTTAATCCATTGGCTACAGAATACATGTTGTGTTAGCAGGCATGAAAACAACACGAATCTCATTGTATATCTCCATCAGAGCTCTTCGGTGACCAGATGCATTGTCAATGAACAGTAGTATTTTGAAAAGAATCTTTTTCTGAGCAATAGGCTTCAAAGGTGGGCTTAAAATATTCAGCAAACCATGCTATAAACAGATGTGCTGTCATCCAAGCTTTGGTGTTCTATTTATAGAGCACAGGCAGAGTAGATTGAGCATAATTCTTAAGGACCCTAGGATTTTCAGAACGGTAAATTATTGGCTTCAACTTCAAGTCACCAGCTGCCTTAGACCCTAGCTAGATAGTCAGCCTGTTCTTTGAAACCAGGCATTGACTTCTCCTCTTTAGCTATGAAAGTCCTAGATGGCATCTTCTTCCAGTATAAGGTTGTTTTGTCTACATTGAAAATCTGTTGTTTAGGGTAGCCACCTTCATTAAGGACCTCAGCTAGATCTTCTTGATAACTTGCTGCAGCTTCTAAATCAGCACTTGCTGCTTCATCTTGCATGCACTTAACATTAATGGAGACAACTTATTTCCTTAAGCCTCATGAACCAGTCTCTGCTAGCTTCAAACTTTCCTTCTGCAGCTTCCTCACCTCTCTCAACCTTCATGGAATTGAAGAGATTTAGGGCCTTCCTCTGAAGAGATTTAGGGCCTTCCTCTGGATTAGTCTTTAGCTTAAGGGAATGTTGTGACTGGTTTGATTTTTTGATGGAGACCACTAAAACTTTTTCCATATCAACAATAAGGCTGCTTTGCTTTCTTGTGTTCACTGGAGTAGCATTTGTAGTTTCTTCCAAGAACCTTCCCTTTGCATTCACAAGTTGATTAACTGGCAGCACAAGAGGCCTAGTTTTCAGTCTATCTGCTTTTAGCGTGCCTTCCTCACCCAGCTGCATCATTTCTAGAGTTTGATTTAAAGTAAGAGACATGTAACTCTTCCTTTCACTTGAAAACCTAGAGGTCATTGAAGGGTTATTTACTGACCTAATTTCAGTATTGTTGTGTCTCAAGAATAGGGAGGCCCAAGGAGAGGGAGAGATGGAGAATGGCCCATTGGTGGAACAGTCAGAACACACACATTTATTGATTAAATTTGCTGTCATATAGGTGTGGTTTGTGGCACCTCAAAACAATTATAATAGTAACGTCAAAGATCACTATTCACAGATCACCATAACAAATAATAAAACATTTTGAAATATGCAAGAATTACCAAACTGTGATGCAGAGGCTCAAAGTGAGCAAATACTGTTGAAAAATGGTGCCAATAGACTTGCTTGATGGAGGCTTGCCACAAACCTTCAATTTGTAAAACATGCAATATCTGCAAAGGGCAATAAAGCGAAGCACAAGAAAACAAGGTATGCCTGTATACATGCTAATGGAAATGGTAGAGAAGGAAAAGGTAGCAATACCAAAGAAAAGAAAGAAAAAATAATGGCATAACTTTGTTGAGATGTCAGGTACAATGGGATCCAGAGCCAGGGAGTGGAAGTGGAGGGGAAGACAGGAAAGTGTTTGGTAAGAAGACAGACGTCCCCTCCTGTTCAATAAGTAATAAAGAAAAAATAAGAGCATGTGCTGTGGGGATTGAGGGTAGGAAATTGAGGTAGTTATGTCTTTTGGGCCTTTTAAGTTTTTGTGATATATCTGAAACATTAGTAAGAGAAAAGTATCTACATGTTCATAGAAATGTACATCTTTAAAGGATGAAATTTACTTTAGGTATATTAAATCACAATAATCCTGCCTTTAAAACGAGAAAAAATGAGTTACATTGACCTACCTCCCCTTTTTTTTTGCTTCATCATGTAACGATACAATGATAATAAAAGCTATTCAGTCTCGGAAAAGAAGAATGCAAAAATTATAAAATTATTTGTACAAATTAAGAAAAAATTATAATTTAGATGGTGAATAACTTGTTACTGTTTTTGATGATAATCAATGTATTTATATCACACTTCATGATTTCTAGTTCCTTAGAAATTGGGTAGACTGGCACATTTTTCTCTATTAAAATGATAAATGATCTTAAGTGATAATAATGGATATGTTTATCAAATAATAAAAGCAATAAATAAGCTAAGAGTAGTAGCTTCAGTACATACTTATTAAATGTAGGATATATTGTATTTTTATTACTAGTGATGTGGCTGTTTAAGAGAAGTAATTGTCGTGTATGATTCTTTTTACAGTTAGTTATAAATTATTTCCTTATCATGCTTTAAAGATGTCTCAAATATTATGGTTTCAGAATTAGGAAAGATCAAATGATTTTTTTTTTACAACTCATATATTTTTAAATTATCTTTATGAATCATAGCTAACCAAAAACTTCAAAATTCTGGGCCCAATAAATATTACTGACAGAATAATCATCTTAATTTAGTAATAAAGGTACTATTTTTTTAAATTTATTTATTTTTTTGCGGTACGCGGGCCTCTCACTGCTGTGGCCTCTCCCGTTGTGGAGCACAGGCTCCGGACGCGCTGGCTCAGCGGCCATGGCTCACGGGCCCAGCTGCTCCGTGGCATGTGGGATCTTCCTGGACCTGGGCACGAACCCGTGTCCCCTGCATCGGCAGGTGGACTCTCAACCACTGCGCCATCAGGGAAGCCCTAAAGGTACATTTTTAGTACTATATAGCACACTAACTAATACATACCTTTTCAAGAATATCAATCACAAATTTGCAGTATTTTTCCTGTTTGTGAAGAAGCTGCTTGTAACACTTTTTTTCCAGAGAAAGCCTTAGGCTGTGCTAAAGGATGAGGGCATGTTTCATATAGTGATAAATAACAACAAAAAATGAAACATCAAAAGTAGTGTGAACTACAACATACATGGAAATTTATTGAGATACTATTTCTAAGATTTTAAAAATCTTTAGAATTTATTCATTTTAAAAATTATTTTTAAGCAGTATCCCATATATAACAAACTCTTTTGTTAAGCCCTTTGTAATGTAGGAGTTTGAGAGGCTAATGTTCCTTTTCTAGAAGGATTATATCTATAGTGTCAGGAAGCAGCATAATCTACTTTTGATACCATTCAAGTACCACAGGGGTATAAGCTTACATTGTAAAATTTTTACTGGAACATTTGACCACTTGATTGTTGTAAAAAGTTCAAACAAAAATGAATGTTTTTTGACATTCTATTACATTAAATATTACTTTCCTCTATGTCTGACATATCTTGCTGTATTTCCTACCAAGCATATATGAAGAACTCTGAATTTATTTTCTACCATAATTATTTATCCTATATTGTTTGTTTATTTGTTTCTGTGGTATGTTAGAGAAATAAGTCTTGACTACCTTCTGGCTTTCTACTTCTTTTTCTGGATTGTGCATTCTGTTATTCACACTACATGTAGATTTTTTGTTTTCATTTTTGTCTTTATTAGGACTTCCCTGACAGTCCAGTGATTAAGACTTTGCCTTCCAATGCAGGGGGTGTGGGTTCAATCCCCTGTCAGGGAGCTAAGATACCACATGCCTCGTGGCCAAAAACAAAAAACAAACAAACCAAAAAAACCATAAAACAGAAGCAATGCTGTAACAAATTCAATAAAAGACTTTTAAAATGGTCCACATCAAAAAACCTTTGGCTTTATCATCTGAAACCTCTACTTGCCTCTTTCCAAAATAAATGCTTATTCATCTATTTTTGCTTTTCTGTTTATAATACAATATAGATAATAATACTGTATGTACTTTTCAAAAATTCTTTTCTCTAAAAGATATTTTGAGTATTGCTCATGTCTTTAAGTATGATACTTTGTTTCTTTGATAGTTATGCTACCTCAGATATATGTTTTTCTTATTGTAATCCAGACCTTTGCTTGATCAGCACAGATATCTAGAGGGATATCACTCTAGTTAGTTTCCTTAGTTAAAGGAGGGATGTTTTCCTGAGTGTGGAGACAATTCTGATAAGAAATAAAATGTCTTTGCTCCATGATTCTACATGAGAGTTGAGAGGACTCACATTTGAACAGGTTCTTCCATTGAATTCTCTCTCCCTTTTGTTTAAAGAGGGGGAGCTACTTTTTAATCCTACTCTCACATTCATTATATCAGAGTGGTTTCATTGTTCTTTAGTCAATTGTTTGGGAATGAAAATCCAAGGCTCATTCCATCGCCCAGCTCTCAACTCTCCCACATATATTTTGCTAATAATGAGGAATTATACTAAGAGTATTTTTTTTGATGGACTTATTCTTATTGGTGTTGAGTGGTAGATTTTATAGGTCTTTGGATTTGAACACCTTCTGATCCAATTTGCTGTAGAACTTAACAGAAATGAAATACTGCTAAAAGCAAGAACAAATGGGTTCTGATTTTTAATTCTAGAACTATTGCAGATTTAATATTTTTATATTTGTTCTGCCATTTGAAATGGATTCTGATAGGGAGAGATAAATTCCTGTATATAATAAAATTCCTTGGGTAAAGCTCACTGGTTTCTTTAATAAAGCCTTTTTCTTTGCTCCTTCCAACATCTGTCAATAAAAATGTAATTACTATTTTTGTCAAGAGAAAAGGAAAATACTTGTTTTGTTTTTCAAGTGTCAGAAACAAAACCCTTACCTCACTAAAGAATAAGACAAAGATGTTCACTATGACTAGTACAGTTTTACTCAGCATTCGAGGTATTAACTAATGCAATTAGGTAAGAAAATTCAGTTCTAATCTAAATAATTAGAAAGGAAATAAAACTACATTCATCATCAGAGTATATGACTGAATATTAGGATAAAACCAATATCAACACAATAACTACCAGAAATGTGACAATAAAAGTAAAACAGTAAATATGGGATATAATGAGAGAGAAGATTCAATTTGAGTTAACAACAAAAAACAGTTACAGAAAAGTGCCTCAGTACAAACCTAAACAGTAATGTGCAAAACTGGAATGCACAGAGTATATATTATTAAACAGAAAGAAATGTCTATGCTCTTGAATAGGAAGTTGTAACTTCATAAACTGTCAATTTTCTATAACCTAATTTACAGATTTAATTAAATTCATATAAAATAAAATTTCCAACAATTGCTTTTCATGGAGCCAGCTAACTTGATTATGATGTTCATTTGGAAAACATGAGTAAGCAAAATAAATAGACAAAGAAAAAGTAGAAAAGCAATATTAGGGGTTGTTCTTCCAGCTATTTAAATGTATAGCTTCTATAATTAATTGTGTGTGGTATTAATGCACAAATATAAGAGCAACGTATCAAAATTTAAAATACCAGAAATATACACAGAAGATAGTAAAATTTGCTAGCTGATAAACTTGGCATCACATTACAATTAAAGAAGGTTAACTTTTTAAATAAATTATTTAATAGATATTCAGATGAGTATAGAATTGAACCTGTATGGTATTGTATAAAGGATAAATTCCAGATGGAGGAGTGATCTAAATAGTAAACAGTGAAATAATACAGATGTTAAAAATGGTTAAATTCTTTTGTAATCTTGGAATGCGTAATACCATTGTAAAATTCCAAAGCAATAGTAATAGTGATTGATAAATACAACTCATTTAAAAAGCAAACAAACAAACCAAATCAGACTTTACATGCATTAAAAATAAAAATCAAAAAGGAAATCACAAATAGGAAACAAAGGAAAAGTATTTGTAATTTATGTCACACACTTAGAATCTGTAATATCAATAAAGAAAATGAGATTATGTAAATTAAGTATATATTTAGAACTGAATATAGAATTTAAAAATATTAAACTCATATAAATATTAAATTTACTTACCTATCTGACTGGAAAAATCCAAGTTTGAGAATATACTGTAATGACAGGACTATGGGAAAATAGGCATTTTTCCACAATAAAATGAAAAATGTTATATTCCTTTGATGATATCAACAATATATACATTTACCCTTTCACCTAGCAATTTCAGTTCTAAGAATCTACTCATTCTGCTTTTTATAATGAGATATATATTTGTGCAACAGTTTCTTCATCTTTTCTTGAAAACTTCCTTTTATAAAATTAAGAATTCACTAAATACAATCTTGTAAGTGATTTAGTGCATAGGGAATTTCTGGACTCAACAACATGACCTCATTCTTCTTATGTTAGGGCATTTAATGCTTACTTTTGGAGTGTCTTTGGCAATTGAACACTGTATAACTTCTATCTTTGGACTAGTTATTCTATGGTACTTATACTCACTATATGACTATTATATGGGTACTTCTACTCAATATATGAATACTACAGTGTAACAATGGAGACACAAGTCTAATGCAAGAAAAGCATTATCACAGTGTCCACCTAAATATTGGACCTCCAACTTAACCTAGGCTGCAAGAGATAAAATCAGCCTGTTAACCATTTTTGTCTGTACACACTGACCTCAAATATATAAATTTTATTTTCTCTTCTCAAACCTAAAATAAATTAAAAATTTTAAGCTGTAAAAGATAATACTGATCTCTTCTCCAAGAATGACTTATACACAAATATGTTCATTTTGGCATTATTTATGACATTAAAATTTTAAAACAACCCCAAATTAATGGAAGGGCTTGAATGAATAAGTTTTGTTATACCTGCCCAATTGAATACAAAGAATCCATAAAAATGAATGAGGAAAATTTTTATACATTGGTATGGAGTCATACCTTCATGCAAATATTCTTAAGAAGACAAGGAAAAGGTGCAAGAGAGTTTGTATGTGTATGTACACATATTAGCTGCATTTTATGAAAGAAATGGAGGAAAATATGCAAATACATATTTGAAAAAGGAAACACTGAAATAACCACAATTATAATACAAATTGTTTCTTTTAAAGAGTGAAAAGCATAGATTGGAGAGAATAGGAAGAGAAATATGGTGTTTGTTTTTCTAAATATTTATCATTTTATAGTTTTGCCTTTGGAATGGTATAATTTTACATATTTAAAAACCAAATTATGGTATCACACTTTCTGATTTCAAACTATACTATAAAGCTATAGTGATTATAATAGTATGATGCGGACATAAAAATAGACATAGACAAATAAACAGAACAGAGAGCCCAGAATTAAACCCCCATATATATAGTCAACTCATATATGACAAGAGAACCAAGAACACCCATTGTGGAATGGATAGTCTCTTCCTCAAATGGTGCTGGGAAAACTGGATAAACACATGCAGAAAAATGAAATTGGACCCCTGTATTATACCACTCACAAAAATTAACTTGAAATTTCAAAAACTTAAACATAACACCTGATACCACAAAACTCCTAGAAGAAAATAATTGATCTTGGCAATGAGTTTTTGGATATGACACCAAAACCACAAACAAAAGCAAAATTCAACAAATGGGACTATATAAAACCAAAAACTTCTGCACAGCAAAAGAAACAATAAAATAAAAAGGCAACATACAGAATGGAAGAAAATGTTTGTAAACTGTATATCCAATAAGGAATTAATATCCAAAATATAAAAAGAACTCATACACCTCTATAACAACAAAAAAAATTTTAATGCCCTGAAGAACTAAATAGACATTTTCCAAAGAAGACATCCAAATGACCAACAGGTACATGAAAGTATGCTCAGCATCACTAATCATCAGGGAAATGCAAATCAAAACCCAGTAAGATATCACCTCACACCTGTTAGAATGGTTATCATCAAAATGACAAGAGATAACAAATGTTGGCAAGGATATAGAGAAAAGGAAACCCTTCTGCACTGTTGGAGGGAATATAAAGTGGTTCAACCACTATGGAAAACAATATGGAGGTTTATCCAAAAATTAAATAGATCTACCATATGATCCAGCAATTCCACTCCTGGGTAAATACCCAAATAAAAACATGACATTGAAGAGATATATGCATTCCCATGTTATTGCAGCAGTATTCACAATAGCCAAGATACAGAAACTACCTATGTGTCCATCGATGGAAGAATGAATAAAGAAGATGTGGGGTGTGTGTGTGTGTGTGTGTGTGTGTGTGTGTGTATAATATTATTCAGCCATGAGAAATAAGAATATTCTGCCATGTGTGACATGGATAGACTTTGAGAATGTTATGCTAAGTGAAACAAGTCAGACAAAGATAAATACCATATGATATCACTTATATGTGGAATCTAAAAAAGTCAAACTTGTAAAAACAGAGAGTGAAATGGTGGTTACCAGGGGATGGGGCTAAGAATGGAGGTGGGAGGGATAGGATAGATGTTGTTGAAAGGTACAAACTTGCAACCAGCAGTAGATAAGCCCTAGAGATCTAGTGCACAGTATAGTCAATATAGACAACAATACTGTATTATAATCATCAAACTTATCTTAATTATTCCAACTAAAGAAATACTTATGTGATGTGAAAGAGCTACTAATTATCACTACAATGTCAGTCATATTACAATACATATTTAACATGTAGTACATCTTAAACAATGTATGTCAAATGTATTTCAATTAAAAAAATAAAAACCAAATTAATTACAAAAGCAATTTCCTCTAATTGAAAACTAACTAAAATAAATTAATCCAACCACATATCATATTGGGGACCTAAACACACATGCACAAAAGATAATTATTTCAAATGACTTTAGAATACAACATTTTAACTCTGTGTCTTTAGTGTAATATATACTAAAACCAAATAGAGCTTCTAAGAAATCCCAAATATTATTCAGGTGGCTAATACTGAATAGTAAACCAATAAGTATTATTGTACAGCTGTGTTTAAGTGCATGGAGCCCTGCTACCTTTCTATAACATAGATTTGGGAAATGGGAATAGATATTCTGTTACTAAGACAAGTTGAAACACTGATTTTGAATAGGATATTAAAGACAATGTTCTGTAAAGCATTTGATAACTTTTAATTCTCTTCCAAGTTACATAGGTAATATGAGCAGACGGGGTCACTATTTCACTGTTTGCTTAACCGCTGCCTTCTTCCCACAGTTTATCAGGATATATTCATGTCCCTCACCATGTGGTAAGATTTTATTTTGCATCAGTCTTTTACTGAACTTCTTAGGCATATGAGTATCTCTTCCACAATATGGGAAAAATTAAACCTGTCTGATTTGAACTAGCCAGGTTTGGCTCTAGATAGTGGAGCTGGAAGCAGGAATTTAGGATTCCAGATGATAAAAATTCATGGTTTTTATGTCACATGATTTTTGATTAAATGCCTTTTCCAACTCTTAAATCATTTTTCATTTGATATTATTTTCAGATCCTGAGGCATCCAGGTTACTCTTATTTGGGCAAATTGACCTGTCAAATTTTAACACAAATAACAAATAGGTGGATTACTCGAAATATCTTACAGACACAAATTAGAAGATAAAATGTATTTAATGTTTTTCCCTGTATCATTTATGGAAATAATTAGAAATGGAATAATCAATCAATAGAAATTAATGCCACTCAAAGCAGGGTACAAGAGACAGAAATGTATTTCCTTGGACACAGGAAAGCCAAAGTGAGATATAATTGGAAGGCATGCTTGGGCATTAATTCTGCCTCCTTTCTTAAGGAGGTAGCCTTGACATTGTAGAGCTTGGTGAGGTCACAGGAAAATCTATTATTTGCAAATATTCAGTTAAATAAAAGAGTTCAGATTGTTATTTTAACACCATACTGAATGGTGGCCTGACTGTATTATAAAAAATAGTGTTTCAGGAAGCTTAGTCTTTTTGGATCAGATAGGACTTTACCTTCTTTCAACAGTCATTCATAACTTCTTTCCTTTGCAAATAAAGCTCAGAGAAATCAGACCAAGATGCTCTACAACTATTATTTTTCTTGTGAAATCACTTGTTTTTCCAAATCACTTGTTTTTCCAAATTTTCTGAAATCATTCCTAAATTGAGATTATGTATTAATTGTGTGTTTGGTCTCCTTCTGCCTATATTAGAGCCAATTATAAAGATGTTTTTATGTTAAACATTCTTTATTTCAAGATTTAGGAGCCAGAAAATGAAATTTCTTTAGCCAGGGATAGTTTCACATTGGTCAAATAGTCATAAAACGTTCAGTTCATGTTCTCCACACATCTTTCTATACTTAAAAAGTTCATTATTGATCACATATATTGTTAAATTCACTTAGTATAAATAATAAATATTTAAAAGGTAAAGATTAAATTCATGGATAACAGTAAAGCATATTTTCTTCTATAAGATTCCCTTTCTTAACCCTGTAGAATTTAAAGTTTTCCATTTCTTTAAAGTGCTTAACAAACCAGAACCAACTCACAGCAACATATACTGATGAACAAAGGTAAAAGATCTCTGACATGCCCAAGAATATCCATGGAGAACTTTAAAATCATAAAAGCTTAGATTAGTTCAAACGGAAGCAAAGTGGACATATTCCAGGCTCACATTTTTTCTAGGAAAATAATTGTATCCATTTGAGTCTGGCAGAGATAGGTTTTTTGGATGAAATTTAATGGCAGACATAGTATGAAGCTCAATTAAAAAAAATCACAGTAGAAACATCAAGTTAAAAACATACAGTTAAATTACTATGGAAGTGAAAAATACTTAATAGCACTGACAGGTGATGAAAAGCATACCTATTTTCACATTCAATGGCCAGATTACACCTTTAGATACGTTAATGACATCCAATAATGGATATGGGCTCACATTTTGTGCAAAATGTTAAAACTGACCTAATAATATCACTGAAATTAACTTGAAGGCTAGATAGTAATAAATGTCCACTCAATGAAGTGGAAATTGTTATATTGTAATAAATCAATAAATACTACTATATGGGATATAGTATTTTAAAAGCCTGGGAATTGTGTACTTTTCCACAGCGTGCAAAGGGACTTTCATTTTCTAACATAAAGAGAAAAGTAGGGGCTTCCCTGGTGGCGCAGTGATTGAGAGTCCGCCTGCCGATGCAGGGGACACGGGTTTGTGCCCCGGTCCGGGGAGGATCCCACATGCCGCGGAGCGGCTGGGCCCGTGAGCCATGGCCACTGAGCCTGCACGTCCGGAGCCTGTGCTCCGCAACGGGAGAGGCCACAGCAGTGAGAGGTCCGCATACCGCAAAAAAAAAAAAAGAGAGAAAAGTATATCCAAATCTTCCAAGTCTCAGATTTAGGAGTTGGTCAAATTTAATCTCAGAAATATATATGTGTGTGTGTGTATACACACACACACACAGTATTTAGCAGCCTCAAAAATGAATATTGTAGAAAATATTAGAATAAATATATTAAGACAAATGGGTTATCATTTTCTAAGTTTATTAAAGGTTGTCAAAGTTGGGATTCTTGATCTATGGAGTCCATTTATGTTTTTTGGGAAGTCCAATTGTTTTTGTTAGGAATGGGTATGTAGCTTTTTTATTTTTTCAATAAGAATTAGAGTCACTAAAATGAGTAATGGTAATATGAAAATCCAAAACAAGAACCAGTGGAATGGGACTTCCCTGGTGGCACAGTGGTTAAGAATCTGCCTGCCAATGCAGGGGACATGGGTTTGAGCCCTGGTCTGGGAAGATCTCCCATGCCACAGAGCAACTAAGCCCATGTGCCACAACTACTGAGCCCCCATGCCACAATTACTGAAGCCCGCATGCCTAGAGCCCATGGTCTGCAACAAGAGAAGCCACTGGAATGAGAAGCCTGCGGACCACAACAAAGAGTAGCCTCCGCTCGCTGCAACTAGAGAAAGCCCACGCGCAACAACAAAGACCCAACGCAGCCAAAAATAAAGATTTAAAAAAAAAAAAAAGAACCAGTGGCGCATCATTTGGAAGATAGGAAAAACAAGAATGTTCAAGAAAATATACAAAAATAATTAGAAACATAGTCCTAAATTTGAGAAGTGCAGATTACTTCAAAAATATTTTGTACCTATTCTTGTGAGAGTAATTGTACCATTTACGTTTAATTAGTACCATTTTAATTAGTATCATTTAAAACTTAAATTCAGATAGAGTTTTCAAGAGGGTAGTTATATGTTCATGCCCCTAAAGTCATATGACAAAGGGGGCTTCATGTGACCACTGAGGTACAGCCAGTCTGCTTAGAGACAGCTTGGGAGCCTCATATAAAGGTGATAGGTTTCTGCAGGTTTTTACTCTTTTTCTAAATACTTCTAAATGAATAGCACAATACCAATTATTATCACATTAACTCATCAAATGCTAGTGGGTTTATCTTTCCTTTTTTAATGTGTCAATGTTGTTGATACCACTTTCCAGAGGAGATTGAGGAAAGATCAGTGATCGCAGCATAACTTTATGTAGGATGACTATGAGGGTCATGATTTAATACCATTTATCCTAAAGTAGAAAGTTTAAATATTTCCATTATGCCCTTTTTAGGAGTTTTCATAATCTTATGATGAACCATCATTTTAGTTTACAGATTTGTCAGAATTTGTTAAAGCTCTCTATTAACAGTGACCTTTCCCTCCTCCAACCCCTAAATAAACAAAAAACATATTTAAAAGCATTTCAAGGTAAGGCTTATTTTTCTTACAGATTAAATCACTTGACTAGGGTTTTACTGCTGAATGTTCTATATTCTTCCTAATACCAAAACAAAAGTAAAACTGCAAATGATGAACATGGGTTTTTTAACCAATCAGAGCCTATGTCAAAACTCACTAAAATAATGAATCTTACTGCTGGAAGGAAGCTAAAACGACCTGCTTCACTAAATGTAAAGTGGCAGAAGCATTTACATGTTGAAAGCAGTCTTCTTTCTACGGAATCTCAAAACTCACAAAAGAAAATCAAGCCCTAGGGTAAAAGAATCAGAACAGGACACCTTAAACACACACAAACACATGCATGCATACACACACATACATACATACATACACACACACACACACACACACACACCATAAGAATAAAAAAAGAATTCTCAGGCACAATGTGAGGCAGAAAAAAAATTAAGCTAAAACAACACAACTGTTCTCATTAGTGAATTTATATAGAACCTCACTAAAAAATATTATATTTGAATCTTGTTAGAATGACACTTGGAAATGAAAAACTGGAACCATATTGCCATATCGGATACTGTGTTTAATTCTGGTGAATATAATAAAAGGTTTTTTTGTTTGTCTCTTAAAAAGTTTATATATTTGCTAAGTAAAATGCACAATGGTTAAAAGCCTGACCATCAAAAAACAAGTAGCTTGATCTGGAACCCAAGATTGCTTTGAAAGTAATTCTGACATATGTGTTCTGACATAATTTTATCTGATTAAACCTAATACTATTAATTTTAATATAAAAATAAAGGTAATAATTATTATATGCCCACCATGTACTTCTTATGATCTCTGACTTTAAGTCAAGCTTCAAAGTAAATATTAATAATGGGGGCTTACACATAAGCAAACAGGTTTGAATAGTTTAAGTAATTTGCCCAAAATAATAAAACTATGACACAGCAAAGCTAGGTTGTAAACTAAGGAATGTCTTCGTTCCAAATTTTGCAATCTCTTCTATTAAATCATAATAACAGGTTAAATTATTAATATTTGGTTTTCTGAGGTATAAGTATAAATTAGATAATCATTAGGTATAAAAGACTATTAATAAATGGCACTGTTTCAAAACTTTTTTACTTATCAGTGTCAGGAAAAGAAAATCACACGCTCTATTCAGTCAATATGGTTTGTACTCTAGGGGATTAGGGGCCATTTCTGTCTGGTTCAAAATTGTATCTGCAATGTAAAACACAGTGCTTAGTACCTAAGAGGTGCTGAGTATGTTTTTGAATAAATGAATGAATATTGGTGGGTTTTATTTAACACTAAAGTTAATTTTGCTATATTAGAAATTAATTCCTCTATGACCTGCCTTATATTATTGTGATATTTTAAGAACTTAGTAAACAAAGCAGAAAACAAATTGTTCAATAAGGAAACTAACTCTTTTATGTGGAGGGCGGCAGGGTTTTCGTTTGCTTTGAAAGTATTAAAACTCTATCTATATATATCTATATATAGAGAGAGAATTTTTAAAATATATATATATATATTTTTTTACTGATTAATATAATCAAATTGTAAAATGTAAATTCAGGACATACAAAAGGAATAAACTAGTGATATCATTAGTCATGTTGGACATCTACATTTTCATAATATTTAACTGGAGGAAACTCAAGAGCATGATCAAATGTGCACCATGCCAGTAATATTGAACTACTATGATTCTTGGGCAAAACAGCCCATCTTACTATTTCCTAAGAAGAAAAATGTGCTATGTGATTGAAAAACTACTTTTCACATGAGCATTGACTCGTAAAATGCATAAAGTATTAGTCAACATTCCAAAATGTTAAGGTTAATGCTTACTATTTGTATTAGTTTGCAAGGGCTGCCATAATAACATACCACCGACTAGGTGGCTTAAAGAAGACTAATTTATTTTTTCACTATCCTGGAGGCCAGAAGTCCATGATCAATATATGGTCAGGTGTTATTTCTTCTGAGGTCTCTTTCCTTGGCTTGCAAATAGCCACCTTCTCTCTGTGTCTTCCCCTGGTCTTCCCTTTGTGCACATGTGCCCCTGGTGTCTCTCTGTATGTTATAATCTCCTCTTTTTATAAAGACACAAGTCAGAATAGATTAGGGCCCACCAAACCAGCCTCATTTTTAACTTAACTACCTCTTTAAAGACCCTACCTCCATATATAGTCATTTTCTGAGGTACTGGAGGTTAGGACTTGAACATATGAATTTGGAGGAACACAGTTCAGCTTATAACACTAATACAAATATTACAATTAATTAAGTATAACTTGTTTAGGTAATCAAGATTGGTTCATCTAGGAGATGACAACTGAATCCAGGTAAAAAGAAAAAGTCAAAAGTAGGCAAGACATAAAGGAGTGAAGACAATAAAACCAAAATTTTTTTTAAAAAGCAGAAAATAAAACTTTTAATTCTAATCAATGTGTTATTTTCTAAGCAATTCTAAAATTTTGCTTTCCTGCGTTGCCTGTATCATGAAACAACATTTTCAACCATCATTATTATTCTCTTTTAGAGAAAATTATTTAAGAAAATTGTCTCTGACAGCATTCAAAAATGTTGTTTATATATATATTTTTTACCTCAATCATATTTTAATCTTAGATTTATTTTTAGAGCCCACAATTATACATTTTAGGCAAAATGTAATATAAGATATGATGATCCTAAGACTACTGAATACTGGATTGTTACCAGATAAGACAACACTCCTTCTCCTGAGATTCTCAACAGAGAAAAACATCAAACATGAACAAAAACAAAAAGCAAAAGCATTTGTTTATTAATTGGCCTTACACTCCTACTTCTCAATTCAGTAGGCTCTGTTAATAGGGTGCAACTTAAAATGGATACCTGAATTGTCTCCGTGTGACCCTAAGTATAGAGCCAACTGAAGACTAAGAGTGATAAGATAACAGAGTGGGTAAAAAAAATGGGGAGGGAGGGCTTCCCTGGTGGAGCAGTGGTTAAGAATCCTCCTGCCAATGCAGGGGACACGGGTTCAAGCCCTGGTCCAGGAAGATCCCACATGCCACGGAGCAACTAAGCCCGTGCACCACAACTGCTGAGCCTGCGCCCTAGAGCCCGTGAGCCACAACTACTGAGCCCACGTGCCACAACTACTGAAGCCTGTGCACCTACAGCCTGTGCTCCACAACAAGAGAAGTCACCGCAATGAGAAGCCCATGCACCGCAACGAACAGTAGCCCCCTCTTGCTGCAAGTAGAGAAAACCTGCGTGCAGCAATGAAGACCCAACGCAGCCAAAAATAAATAAATAAATATTTTTTAAAAAATGGCGAGGGAGGTTCATATCTCCTACTATAAAGCATGGAATCCTCCACTGCTGACATCCAGCATCATGAAAGTACAGAGCCAACTACTTTTACCCTCCACGATGGTGACTGTTAGAAAACAAGGGCCACGAATTTTATGGTATTTGACATCTCAATAAACACATTGAAAATCACTTTGGGAATAGAATAATTCTCAGTGGCATATTTGAAAGATGCCTAGAAAATAAATATGAAAGGAGTTTTGATATAATTATAGTCAATATTAAGAAAACTAACACAGTACTGGACAAATAATTTCCCTGTCCACAAATATTATTATTCCATCCTCAACCTATTCTCACCATGCTTTTTCTTTCCTTTCTGTTCAGGAAATGCTTTGCACACATACATTTGATGTTGGATATTACTGTTAAGTTTGTCCCTTAAATTTTCAGACCTTTGTAAAAGTATTGACTTACTATTCTTGTTAGTTTTCCTTCAGGATGCTACATGTAACTTAAAAATCAATGGAATTATGGGTGTGTGTCTGTGTGTGTACAGAATGTCTTATTTTAGAGTCATTTTCTAATTACTATATGTGTCAACCTACTCACAGTTATTAGGGACACTTAGTCCACTATGATACATGTTTTTATTTCTTTACAAAATAGTTTTTTTCACGTTTAATCAAAATTGCCAATTATCTGCATTTGCCTAATGATCTCCTGGTATGTGATGTGTTACCAGGAGGACAATGTAGAAGGTTAAGAAGGATGAAAAGCTATGAAACATTCTGTGCTTTTTAGGATATCCTTCTTTTGGCCCTGAAACCTGAAATTATGGCTAATATAATAGCCACAGTAAGAAAAACTTTTAAACATTTTACTTGCCATTCAACGTAATATCATATATTAAGTTAAATATTATGCCCCAAATATTTTTCATTATTCAAAGAAAGAAGCTTGTAAAAATAAAAAGTGAAATATATAAATTAAAACAATAAACATATGCTTATCTCGTCAGCAAAGCACATTGCCAAAAATAACACATTTTGATAGTTCAGTATTTAACTATATAAACTCTTATGAAAAATGTTTCAACATATAAGGAGCATAACAGAAATATTCTTTGCTAAAACTTTTTCCCTTACTATCAGTGCCATTTTTATGTGACTCAAGAAGATTATATTCCATATATTTACAATTAAATTCTATTCAATAAGAGAAAAATAATACTTAATGCATTTCATACAGACTATTGTTGCTAGAGTTTCTCAAGACCTAGACCTATGGGGTCATAATCCATGGATTCTAAAGTAAAATTACATTTTTATATGCTATATCGCCATCTAGCTCACTGCCTAGGTATTTACTCATTTACACGTATTTGGAGGGGGTCGTACATGAGATTTTATATATCTCTGTGTGTTAAATGCATGACGTTATATATGCACAAAAACATATCGTGAGTATGCACCATGTATTTAAAAAATCAAGACATATACATATATTCAAATAGTACTTCATTTACTGCTGCTGCTGTTAAATTTCTTTTTAAACAATTATCACTTATATCAGCAAAATACATTTCAATATTCACAGAGAGAGAGAGCCCCTAATATATGAGTCCATTCCAACATTCATAATTTACTGGATTACACCAGTTTACAAATGGCATGACTGTGAAATTGGACTGGGTCTCTTCACAAAATCTTGAATAAAAAAACCATGTAACTATGATAAACTAAAATTATTTCCTAAATAAAAGACTATAATCAAAGTATGTCAGTTACATATGGTTTTACTGATTTATTGAATACTAGTTAAAATAGTATTATACACTTAGCTGGCATTTTCCCAGTAGAACAAGTTTTTTAGAAATTTGACTTGTGCTCATACTGAACACACACATACACAATTAATAGGGATGAACATACATTACAGCAAAGAGCAACGGTCATCTCCATGAAGATTTGTGTTACACACTAAATTATTCTGCTATTGTTGCAATAAACTAACAGGCCACCAGAAAATTCAGTGGCCTATCTAGCAAGCATTTATTCTTCTACTCATGGTCTGTTTAACAACTGGGTGACACTGCATCATATTTCAGTGAGCTCAACTTGGCTCTGGGATTTGAGTAGGGTTCAGATATATTCCACATGTGTTCACATTCTCCGTGGGCAAGCACTACCCAGGGATATTACTTTCATGGTCGACCCAGGAGTAAAAGAGTTCAAGCCAAACCACACAAGAACCAAAACCACTCATAGATCATTGAACAAACCAAGTCAAAGGCAAATCCATAATCTGTGCAGAAGAAAAGCATACTATACCCCAAGGGATATGGAATAGTGGGTGAAAGCAAAAAATATTATGAACTAATACATATACACAAAAATATGCTTTAAGGACTGATATAAATATAATTTTTCTGGTAAATTGAGTTATTTGTGTTAATAAACTTAGAACAATTTTAGATTTACAGAATTATTGTGAAGATAAAGAGTTCCCATATACCCCATGCCCAGTCCCCCATATTATTAAAATCTTATATTAGTATGATACATTTGTCACAATTAATACTGATATATTTTATTAACTGAAGTTCATGCTTTATTATGATTTCCTCATTTTTTTCTTAATGCCCCATTTCAGTTTCAGTATTTCATCCAGGATACCATCTTGCATCTAACAGTGTTGTTTCTTTAGACTCCTCTTGTCTATGACAGTTTCTCAGACATTCCTTGGTTTTGATGATCTTAACAGTTTTTATTACTGTTCACCATTTTGTAGAATGTCTCTCAATTGGGATTTGTCTGATTTTTGTCCCATGATTAGACTGGGGTTGTGTATTTTTTGGAGGAAGATCTCAGAAGTAAAATGCCATTCTTAGCACATTGCTTCATGAGTATATACTGTCAGTATGACACCATTTTTGATGCTAACCTTGTTCATGTAACTTGAGGTAGTGTTTATTAGGTTTCTCCACTGTCAAGTAACTTTATTCCCTTTCCATACTGTACTCCTGAAAACAGTCACTATGCACAGCTCACACTTAAGGTGTGGGGAGTTAATCTGTACCTTCTGAAGGGTAGCATATCTACATAAATGGTTTTAAATTCTTCTGTGCAGGAAATTTGTCTACTATTCCTCATTTATTCAATCATTTCTTTATATCGACATGAATGCATGGATATTTTATACCTTATAATCTAAAAGTATTCTATTTTGTTTCTCAAATTGTGTCAGGTCTTTTGGTTGGCCCCTGTATCACTTTTGTATTTCTTCATCATTGTGTGTGTGTGTGTGTGTGTGTGTGTGTGTGTGTGTGTGTCACTTCCTTACTTTCTGGCACTACAAAATACTCTACAATCATCATACACATTTTCTGTCCCAGTCCTAGAAACAGCCATTTCTCCAAAGAGTACTGGTTGCATTTTGGAGAATGGTATTACGAAACAAGATCTGGCCATCAACTGTAGTTTTTGCTACTGGGTTTTGTTGACTTGAACTATTTTTGAGTATACAAACGTAAACATCCATAGGAAGTTAGACATTTAAAGATAAAAATTACTTATTAATGCAATATCTTCTCTTCCAACAGATTACATGCTTCTAAGAGTCAAAGAAAACTAACTTGGGGTACTATACACTTAGGAGAAGCACAGGGATAGATATTTTGGGATATATTTCTAGAAAATGTGCATCTTTGCATATATGTGTGTGTATATAGACACACATATGGATATATTTTATATATGTACATATATGTATATAAACATATACACATTAAAATAAAGATATACATATGTGTATATTACTATATAGGAGAGTGCAAAAGATAAAAGTTAAAATTGTTTCCAGATTCAACCCTGATCATTCCTTTATATAACAAAAATTTTTGGTCATTTTAACATGTAAATAACTTATAGAAAAGGGGATAAATATAGATTAATATATATATATATATGATTTCAATCTTTGTTGATAACTTCTCAGCAACCAATATAGACAATTTTGATAAAGATTATATGTGACCTTGAAAACCACATAAATTCAAGTTTCCAGTTTCATCAGCTTTGCCCTGTATTTCAGCTAACTACTTTCTGGTTTCTCCTTCTGTCTTCCTTGGCCATCCTCTGATTCTCAGCCAAATCTATATACCTTAGATTGAAGATGATCAGTCAGATTTGTTTTTTCTGAGTATTTGTGTGTGGCTATGACAAATACAGGTTCATATATAAAGACATTATGTCTGAAGCCGGGCTTAGCCTCCGTTGGTGAGTCAATTTGGGTATAACAAGAGGAGTGGTCAAATGAAAACTACAATGAGGTATCACCTCACACCAGTCAGAATGGCCATCATCAAAAGTTCTACAAACAAAAAATAAATGCTGGAGAGGGTGTGGAGAAAAGGGAATCCTCCTATACTGTTGGTGGGAATGTAAATTGGTACAACCACTATGGAGAACAGTATGGAAGTTCCTTAAAAGACTAAAAATAGAACTAATGTGTGAGCCAGCAATCCCACTCTTGGGCATATATCTGGAGAAAAACATCATTCGAAAAGATACATGCACCCCAGTGTTCACTGCAGCACTATTTACAATAGTCAAGACATGGAAGCAACTTAAATGTCCACTGACAGAAGAATGGATAAAGAAGATGTGGTATATATATACAATGGAATATTAGCCATAGAATAGAACAAAATTATGCCATTTGCAGCAACATGGATGGACCTAGAGATTATCATATTAAGTGAAGTCAGTCAGATAAAGACAAATATCATATGATATCACTTATATGCGGAATCTTAAAAAAATGATACAAATTAACTTATTTACAAAACAGAAACAGACTCACAGGCTTTGAAAACTTATGCTTACCAAAGGAGAAACATGGTGGGGTAGGGATAAATTAGGAGTTTGGGATTAACATATACACACTACTATATATAAAATAGATAACCAACAAGGACCTCCTGTATAGCACAGGGAACTCTACTCAATATTTTGTAATAACCTATATGGGAAAAGAATCTGAAAAAGAATGGATATATGTATTTGTATAACTGAATATGTATACACCTGAGACTAATGCAACATTGTAAATCAACTATACTCCAGTATAAAAAAATAATTTTAAAAAAGAGGGGTAGTGAGGAATAGTTGGGGCTAGTGTTTAGCAAGGGTCAGTGGGAAATGTTCAGCTCTTCAGCATCTATTATATTACACGGTAGTTATGTTTGGAGTAAGTGGAGAAAAATATGAGGTTATTTTAGGGACTTAGATGTTTATTCCTCAATAACATGGTCATTGCTTTATGAAATAACAAAAGCATAACCCCAGGTTGTGGGCAGCATTGAATTCAAGAAACAAAAGTGTGAGCCATCACTAGGAATGACTTAGGCCAGTGAAAGTAGCACCAGTGAAATTTAATTTACCTACCAAGACTCAGACTATTTGGAAAAACAGTGTGTTAGAACACTATGTTTCATATATAAAAAATAATATGTACCTAGAGATTGTAAATTAAGGAAAACATGAACTTTCCACAGATAATTCATGTCTAATCCCGCTTACATAGCATTTAAATATGTTCCACGCCTTTTATATGCATTATGTTCCCTACGTGTTACATTTGGTGTTATGCTATAAATTGTTAGCGAGAATTTTTCCTAAGTGCCTGGACAAATTAGAAAAAAAACTACTGATTTTTGACTTGTCATTCAGATATTATTTAGTAAACCCTATATCTTAGTAAATAAATAGTTATTTACAAAGCAATCTGTGAGGGATACAAAAAAAAATAAGATATGGTTCCTGTTCTGTGAATTTGAAGTCTAGAATTTCAATACCCAAGATACATTTTGGGGGGACTCTTAAAGCACAAACATCTAAAATCATAACATATCAAGAAGTGTGAAATCTTGCTGATATACAAAAATATGAGAAAACCTAGATATGATGTTGCTAACCTAAAAATCCTTAAAATCTAAAATCAAAACTTGGAAAGAAAGGAAAGACCAACACAAATAGCAACTGTTTGCCAATAATTCTTTACTACATTGCCTTTAACTTTACATTCTTTTTATAATATTAAGTATCTTCTCTTTCCTATATGTTGATTGGTTTCTGCTAGAGACAGAGGATTTTTTATGGTATGATATAAGAACTTGTCAACTTTATGGGAAAAGGAATTGAAACTTAATATCTTACATAGCACATGATGTGTCCAAGACAGCCTACATTGTTTTATTTAACAGACTTGCAATCAAGGAGTGGGGAGTGGCATCAATCAAACTGTTAGCCTTGCTCCTTGATACCAATGCAGATCTGTGTGGATACTCATCACTCTACCCTCAGGAAAGCCTAAGTGTTCCCACCTAGTGTCACTATACTTAGGCTCTCCATTTATTTAGTGTTTTGTAGCCAAGCTGTCCACAACATGAAACCTATAGTTGTCATACATTTGAAAGTACTTGTCACAAGATTAGTATTCAGAATTCAGTGGATTTGTACTTTCTTAATAGCACCAGGCAAACTGGAAAAAAAGACTGCAATTCTTTCTGGAGGTGACATCTAATATACACACCAAAATCTCCACCCTGATGTGTTCTGTCTTCATAATTCTGTGAGTAATGAGGTACTACAGACTGCAGCCCTCTTCCGTACTCAAGTTGTAGAACGCCATCATCTACTATGGTATCTAGTTACTTCCTTCACCATAGTAATTGTGCTTCATTTATCTTTATTTTGCCAGCATCTGGCATGGAGTATGACAAGAAGTGATTTTTCACAAATATTTATAGAATGCAATTGAATCAATAAACTTGAAAACAATGACCCAAATGCCCACAAAAGGAATTACTTTAATTGGCCTGAGTTAACAGAAACAAGAAAAATCATAAAATCTTAAAACAACAGTAAGAGCACAAAAAGTATGGATACAGTATATATGAAACTCTCTTAGCCAACACTGACAGTTTTTAAATTTTCTTATTTACAGGAGACAATAGTCCAGATAAGAAAAAATTAGAATTTACATATTTAATATTGGCAGATTTTACTTTTGTGTTTATTCTTGTGATACCCACAAGATACCCCCCAAATTCACTATACAGAGTAACTTGTTGAATAACTAAGGCACAGATCTGAATCATGATTATTCATCTACATGTTCCGCTCAGTGAGTGGATAGAGCCAGCCATCTATCACCTGCATGTCAGCCAAGCTTTGTTACCTGTATAAGCAGGATGAATGGTGACTTCAGTAAGATCTACTGGATTCCTGTTACCTGACTTCATCCTGTCACACACTGTATTTTATTGTCATTCTTATTTACCCACTACCTGAAGTTGGAGCAGTGAAACACTGTGTATATCACTTTAGCTTTTATTATTTTTAACATCTTTATTGGAGTATGATTGCTTTACAATGGTGTGTTAGTTTCTGCTGTATAACAAAGTGAATCAGCTATACATATACATATATCCCTATATCTTCTCCCTCTTGCACCTCCCTCCCACCCTCCCTATCCCACCGCTCAGAGGCAAATATAGTTTTGGTCATTGTTGATAAGATGATAAGCATTGGTTTTATAGAATCATAAAAGTCATTTTTTTGGATCGATTTCATTTTGTGGTGAAAATAAATGCGTTAGTATTGTTTGGGAAACTGGGGCTTCTCAGGAATCTTAAAACTTGTCTATAAATGTGAATGTATAAATAAATTAATTTTGAATTAAATTTAAAGTTTCTTCTTTAAAATGTTTCTGAAAATTCTTCCAAAAAAATAGCCATGAAATATGAATGTCTCCATTTTTAAAAAGCAACGAAACAAAAAGAAAAAAACTCCAAAGTTAAACTTTAAAACATATAAATTTTATTGAACATATTTTTGGAATAGTGCTTTAAACTCAGTAGATGACAGGTTGCTTATTTTATTTCAAAGGGAGTGAAACTAGTTTGGTTGGCTTTCAGAGCTTTTCAAATCCAGCACAAGAATTTGAAAACCTTTGTGTGTGTGTCTGCACATGTATATGTGACAGAAAGGGAAAAGGAGGCATTCTATCACAAAGAAAAATAAAATCATTAGGAAGGCACAGATTCACACAATTTAAAATGACGTAATCAGTTTACTGAGAGATTACAATTTAACATGCAATTGTAATGTGCTCACAAGTTTTCTGGGACCAAGCTTAACTAGCCCTTTTTAAAAATCCTTAGCCTGTTCTTACTAGTGTTATACAAAATACTTAAAGGCTTTTGATTCATTTTCCTGATTAGTAAGTTAACTTTTCTTAAATGAAGCAGTAAATCCTACAATGTATATAAGCAAAAATAAAATTTCCCATGGATCTAAGAATTTGAAAAGTAAACAGCTTTATAATACAGTGGTTTTAGAAATAATGCTGTAAAAGTTAAAATTGAATGGTCTTTGCTTCAGTTGAGGATTCACCTGATCTCTAAAATATGGGATATATCAAATTTTGGACATGGCTTAAGTATTGAAAGAATAGACTGAAGATGTATTTTAATAGAGTAGTATCTGAAAGAAGATGCAAAATGTATAAGATCGATAAGTGAGTTAGGGCAAATAATGCGAGGAACAATGTTGGAAAGAGTAACAGATCATGAGAGTAAAGGCCTACGTCGTTCAAGCTTAAAGTCGTTTGCAACATTTCCTTGCCTTCAACTCACTTCAAGAATCATAAACTTGAAAGTGTCCTAATGGCTTCTGATTTTTGTGGAGTTCAAGAACAATAACCAAAAAAAAAGTAGTGTATGATAAACCCCCTCAGAGTTTATCACAACTGAACCAGCAAAAGATTCAAACAGCTCCAGTCAGCAGCCCCTGGAGGTGCTGGAAGAGGAGTTAATGTTATGAACAGGATAATTGCCTTGTGGTTGCACTTGAAGTATAGCTTCTGCCTTTCATTTGGGTTAAGCAAGTGACCCTAAGTTCTGAAAAAAAAATAACTACAGTTAGAATTAGAGACAGAGACAAAGAAGAAATATATACCAAGGCAGAGGAGAAAGAATGAGAAAATGAGAACGAATAAGGGGTATAAAGCTGCACTGTCCTATATGGTAACCATTAGCCATGTGAAGTTATTCAAATTTCAAGTGCTCAGTATTTACACATGGCTACTCATTACCATATTGAACAGTGCAGATGGAGGGCATTTCCATTTTCTCAGAAAGTTATGGTTCAAAGGGCTAATATGGACAGAGGGAGAAATAAAAAGACAGCAGGGACATAATTAGAGGCTAAAATTGAGTGATAATAGAGAGAGAATGGGTTACAGTTAGAGGCAGACGTGGGAGAGAGAATACAAAAAGATGATACAAAGAATTCCTTTTATAACTTAAAAAAAAAATTAAGACAGGGTAGAATATAGGAATAATAGGTGCAGAAAAAGTATAGAAGCCCACAATCACCTGAGTGGTTTATGATTTTTAAAAAATCCATAACTATCAACTCAGCATACATGATATTCAGACTTTAAGAAACTAACCACCAAAAAGACCAAAATAGGGTCACTGAATTTATAGTCTAAGCACCAAGATCATTTAAGGGTTTTTGTTTGACTTTTTAAAGCACATACAATTAAAATTTCAGATTTGCTCATCCTTCCTCTCTTCATTTGTATATGAAATAGAATAGCTGCCTTACTAGGTCAGGAAGTAAGTGGGTACATGTAAAGAAAAAAACAATAGATTATGAAAAAATCATAGCAAAGATAAACATTTTAAAATGTATATGTAAATTTTTCCAATTTGAAGTCCTAATACTCAATTTTTTCTTTATTCTGAAAAATTGAATATGAATTTTATACAGAATATAGGTTATTAATTTTTAAATGAAAATTTTTTCAAAGATTAAGAAATTTAATGCAGAAATGAATGATAATGACCTGAATTTTATACAGGAAAAATGCACAATTTGGAAGAAAAATTCCATTAAAATCCAACTAGAGAATTTATCAAATAGGAGAGTTTGAGCAAAGAACTTAAAAGGAATATCTTCATTTTTCAGAAAATATTTAGATTTAATAACAATTTTTAAAAATTTACATTTACATTTTCATATTTAGAAACATTAAACAGAAAAAATATAGAAACAGGCTTTTAAATTGCATGTGGTCAATATTTAGTGATAATATTGACTGATAATCCAAATGGAAAAATTTACCTATATGTTCTCTTTTTATCTTGTGTTTTGAGAGAGTAGTTTACATTTACTATACTGAAGTAATCTATAAAATAATCTTACTGAAATAATCTACTGAAATTTTCTAATTTTAAAGTCTCTGGAGAGAGGATAAAAAGAAAAACAGGATGATAATTGTCAGGTCCTTTACTTGGCAATAATAAACCATCCTTCTATGCATATAATTAGATCAGTTTTTGTGAATGCCATATCTTACACTTTCCTCCACTGTTTTGTATTTTCCACTACACAGGCCATTCAGTCTCTACACTTTTTTGTCCAAAGAGATTTGATGCTTTTATATTCATCATTATGGAATTTCTACAAAGAAGACATATAGATGGCCAAAAAGTACATGAAAAGATGATCAACATCACTAATTATCAGAGAAACGTAAAATCAACAGCCATCACCAAAAAGTCTACAAACAATAAATGCTGGAGAGGGTGTGGAGAAAAGGGAATCCTCCTACATTGTTGGTGGGAACGTAAGTTGGTACAACTACTATGGAGAACAGTATGGAAGTTCCTTAAAAAACTAAAAATAGAACTAATGTGTGAGCCAGCAATCCCACTCTTGGGCATATATCTGAAGAAAACCATAACTCGAAAAGATACATGCACCTCAGTGTTCGTTGCAGCACTATTTACACTAGTCAAGACAGGGAAGCAATTTAAATGCCCATTGACAGAGGAATGGATAAAGAAGATGTGGTACATGTATGCAATGGAATATTGCTCAGCTATAAAAAGGAACAAAATAATGCCATTTGCAGCAACATGGATGGACCTAGAGATTATCATACTAAGTGAAGTATGTCAGACAAAGACAAATATCATGTGATATCACTTATATAAGGAATCTAATTTTTAAAAAATGACACAAAATAACTTATTTACAAAGCAGAAACAGACTTACAGATATTGAAAACAGACTTATGTTTACCAAAGGGGAAAAATGGGGGGGGGGGATAAATCAGGAGCCTGGGATTATCATACACACACTACTAAATATAAAATAGATAACTAACAAGGACCTCCTGTATAGCACAAGGAGCTCTACTCAATATTTTGTGATAACCTATATGAGAAAAGAATTTGAAAAAGAATGAACATACGTATAACTGAATCACTCTGCTGTATACCTGAAACCAACACAACACTGTAAATTAACTATACGCCAATAAAATGTTTTAAAATGACTACTAAAAAAATGAAGTCTCTGGGGAACTTCTAATTCTAAATCTGAAAAGGTTTTCAATCCTTATATAAATCGACTGACCTTTTTGCAAAATTTTTTGCTCCTCAGTTCTTATGCATTTGGAAACTTTATACCCATCATGTAGTTTTTTTGTTTGTTTGTTGTTTGTTTTTTGTTTTGCAGTACGCAGGCCTCTCACTGTTGTGGCCTCTCCCATTGCGGAGCACAGGCTCCGGACACGCAGACTCAGCGGCCATGGCTCACGGGCGCAGCCGCTCCGCAGCATGTGGGATCTTCCCGGACCAGGGCACAAACCCGTGTCCCCAGCATCGGTAGTCGGACTCTCAACCACTGTGCCACCAGGGAAGCCCCATCATGTAGTTTTGAGACAGCTCTGGCTGCCTCCTCTCACTCTTCAAGAGTTCCTCTCCATGCTCCTTAAAGGCTAGGGTTCCCTAGCATTCCCTTCGCTCGCCACTAACTGGCTGTTTCACTCTACTTGCTCTCCTCCCCTGATGCTATTATTCACTCTAGATGTTGATTACATCTCCATCTTCATGCTTAGAATAATTCTCTAGATTCTGACATGTATCTCAACTGCTTTCTAGATTTCTCTATTTACATCAGCGATTTTAGTGGTCACCACATTTTCATCCTACGTACCTGCTTTTCTTGTTCTTTCCTACCAATCCCAATTCTTCTCCTTCCTTTCCCTCTAGTTCTCTAACTGGGATCAATGCCCCTTCTTTGTGTGCCCATACACATGGAATGGCATACTTTGGGACTGCAGATAATTCCACTTCTGACATTCAACATATTGTATTGTGTCATCATCTTAAACGCCTATGATACCCAGGGAGCACCATGAAGTAGAGAATGTTTTATTATATATATATATTTTTTTAAATTTCCAACCATTATGCAGTTCTTGACATGAAAAGTTATCCAAAAAGATTTCATGAATGAATGAATGAAATCAGGATATGAAAATAAAACTAGATTTAATAAATACTTAACTACATGTTAGGCAATACTTCACACATTTAGTTGTTTAATATTATGACTCATTTTCCATAACCTTTTGAGGCAAGTATTATTATCTCTACATTAGTGGTGGTAGTAGGGAATAAGCCATTACAATATTAAGTAAAAGGCCTAAAATTATATGGTTGAGAAATGGCAAGTCTTTCAACACACCAACGGGAATCAACTAGATAACTTTTAAAAGAAAGAAAACACAAGGTATCACAGAAAGTACACAAACTCTAAGTAAATTCAGACACATAATTTGGCTCATAGTTTGTAGCACCCTATTGCTATAGAACGTAAAATGACAAAGCATAGAAAAATTAAAGCATTTTTTAAAATGTATTTTTAAAAATAAATTAGCAAACATTCATATATATACAAGTGATATTAAAGGTAGTAAAAACTGAACTTATCTATTCAGAGATGATATAATAAATTATTTCCTTTGGTAAGTACATATATTTTTAAAATAATAGGTGATTTTTGTGATGAGTTGAATCACACAAGTATACTGAGGTTTTTAGGAGACAACTCTATAATATTTCAATGAATCACTTAGCTCCCTTCTCAGAGGTAAATTCAGTTCTGACAAAAACTATAAGATCGACCAGGATGATTTCTGATTCCTGCACTTCAAATAGGTTTGATCATGCAGAAGAAGATTTTTTTAAACTAAATTTATGATTGACTTGAAATAGTCAAAGACTAGGTGTTTATACAGAGTGGAAACAAAATACAGAAAGAAAAAGTAGATAAGGACAGCAGAGTAGCCCTATTTAATGTGGGATAAAAAAAAGTGGTAAGTAAAAGCACAGATGACTCTACTTAACAAAGTCTAATTAAACTGTATGGAGAAAGACTTATGTTGCACCATCTTGACAAGCTTGGTTCACAGGTTTAGACTTCTAAAAAAATTAAATGAACTGACATTTGCATCATTTTGAAACTAGTAAATATTGTCTATTTCAGCCTCAGATGCCAGGAAACTCAACTAATTTGAAATAGGATTTAGTCTTTCAGGATCATGTGAAGCTGTTTAAGACCTTTGGAACAATTATAATCTCCATGGCAACAAAATATTTTGCTAGTTTTTTGTTTAATACTGCTTTCACTGTATCTAGATCATGCCCAGTACATAGCAGATGTTCAATAAAATTTGATAATGTGTTCATCCTATCATTTATTATTCAACCATAGTTTATTGAGTAAGAATTCTTACCTAAGGATGTGCTTGGGTTGCAAAGTATAAATAAGGTCAAGGAGCTTAGTGTGATGAAGCCAAAAAACAGGAAATACAACACATCTTGTTGCAACCTAGAGGAAACTGCTGAGTTTTATAGGAGTATCAAGGAATTCCTTTTCAATCTGCTTATAAGACAAGTTGGGGAGAAGCAGATTTGGGAGCTGGACATGGAAATGTGGATGAGTGTGAAGGTAGAGGAGCAGGGGTCAGACTGCCCAGGTTTTGATCCTAACCTTGTCCTTACTAGCCGGATGACCTTGGGCAAATTATTTGCTTTCCTCCCAATGACTCCTCATCTCTAGAGGATGGATACCAATCAATAATACCTTTCTAATTTATTTTGCTCTTTTATTTTAGAATTAAATGATCTAATGTATGTAAAAGACATAGAAATATTCTGACACATAGTAAGCACTCAGTAAAACATTGCCATTGCTACTTTTCCATAACATTATTCTCATGATAGAAACCAGTAATATATTATATTGGCATCATGTTTTATATATTGTTTGCTGATGATGCACATTATATTAGGGTTAAGTACTGAGATGATGGACTATTTCTCTTTGATTAAATAAGATCATACTCTGGAAGGAAGGAATCCTGGGGGAAATAATCGAAACATAAGAATACACAAAAAGTCTCCCATATATTCAAACTGTAGCCTACTAAAAGCAAATTAAATGACAATATCAATAGATGCAATTAGAAGTATAGACTTTAAAAACTGGATCTATATTTTATCCAAATATGTTTCAAAAAAAGCAGTTGGTCTCATTTTATTCTTAAGACAGAGAGGCAGGAGTAGATGTTTCAGAAAAGCCCAAATGAACTTTTTGGCCAACCCAATAGAAATGACAACAACCTCTGCAATCCCGTTTTCTTTCTTTCACCAGGGCAAGCTATTAAAATCTCACTAGTCTCTAGTTTCTTTATGTTTAAAATGTGGCTAGTAACACTTAGTTTATCTCGGAGCATTGAGTAAGAATCAAATGAGATAAAAGACATATTTTAAATACACTTGAAAAATGATAAATTAAGGCACACAAAGGCACAGATATAATGAAAAGTGTTAAACATTTTTTCAAGGTTTCATAGATAAATACATTTTATAGGCAATAAATAAAGGATACAATTGACTAATTAATCTATACAGAAATTTTGCTGCTTGGAAAAAAAAAAGCTTTTCTACTGCCTTCAAGCTGGTTACAAACCCAAATAGCCACACCTCTCTTGCAATTGCTGCTGTATGGCAGCCACACTTTTCTTCAAAAATGGATTTTGTACCTATCCTTTATTAGTAGATCTTTTATTTTATGTCCCTGTGTGGTGACACTTTAAGAAACAAGACAGGATGTGAGTGAGAGGGGCCAATAATGTAACATTGCATTCTGGGAGGTTGATCCACCTGAGAAATACTGAATGTAGAGATAAATGCAGTCAAAACTTTAGTATCGTAAGAATGATGACGATTTTAGATTGTCAAGTAGATCAGCTGGTAGTTATGGAGAGTGCAATTAAATAAGTGTGGGCAATACTAGTGTCACATTTCAACAGAATCCAATAAATGGACACTAATGGACTTAAGAAAACAAACTTGAAATTTTGAGACCCATCTCTCATCTTGGATATGAGTAAATCAGAAGGTACTAAACCAGACATATTTTGAAGAAAATTTTCAGAAAGCTATGAGAGTTTTGCTTTTATTTTGCTATTGTGCTTCCCTTCCCCTTGTTTATTATCAACTATTTAAAATGCACTTTAATTAAACAAAAAACCAAAAAAATAAGATTGGTTCCAACCTGCTTCACTTTTCATTAACTTTCCCTGGAACAAAATACTGGCAGCCTGGACATTGCTCCTCAACATTTCACTTCCCTGAAAACGAATGGTCCCTTTCAATTCACATAATCTCATCATTTTTTAAAGTTGGGATAGTTAAAAATATAAAGTGGTAGAATAATTGTTTCTATTCCCTTTATACAGCTATCTTCTTTGTATATTAGTTCTCTGTTAATTTATCTTTGTCTGCTTTAAATTCATTTTATCAACCCATCATCTACTTGGCACATTAATTTAAAAATTTCAAACTTGTCTACCCTGACATTCAATTCCTTGTCAAGTACACTTTTTTCCCCTTAATCCCCATATCTGACTGGGATCGTTTTTCCTTCACTCTACAGAATTGTGTTATAGTATAGGAATGCTGATGAAACATTACTTTTATTTTTGTTTGTTTTAAAGTATAAAATATCTTAATTTTTGAAGATTACTACTTGTAGAATTTTATATTTATTGCACTGCTTTAATGATATAATTCCACTGTCTTCTGGATTCCACTGATTTTGCTAAGAAGTCAGATGTCAGTTTTACTGGTTCTTAATTTAAAATACTGTCTTTAAAAAATTGTTTTCTTGAATATTTTCCCTGTTTTTCCCAAATATTTTACTATGATGTTTATAGATGTCATTTTATTTTCATTTATACTACTTGGCATTCACAATGCTTTATGAATCTGTGTTTTGGTATCTTTCTTCAGTTTTAGAAAATTCATGGTGAATATATCTTCAGATATTACTTCTACTCCATTTTCTTCTCTCCTTTTCCCTATAAATCAAATTGTATGCAGGCTAAACTTTTTCACCACTTTGCACTTGTCTATAATGCTCCTTTCTGTGCTGCTTTATTCTTTCCTCTCTGTGTTTCATTTTGAATATTTTCCACTAGATAGCCTTAACTTCAGACTGGATTTGAAATAGGAAGGCCAGAAAACTTGAAGACAGGTTGAAAATAACTAGTCAAAGTGGAACAGAAAGAGAAAAAAGAGTGAGAAACAAAGAAGAATAGAGCATGGCTGATATGTGTTACATTAGCAAATGAAAAACTTGTATCTAGTATCTAACTAGTATCCAAGGAGGAGAGGAAAGATAGGATATATCAGAAGAACTTTTTGAAGAAATAAAGAGTTGGGGATTTCCAGATTGACGAAAGATATTATTGTATATGTGCAAGAAATTCAGCAAAACTCCAAGCAAATAATATACAAATAAAACCACACCCAGCATGTTATAAATTAATTATTTAAAACCAAAAAAGGATAAATCTTAAGGGACAAGGCTAAAAATACTCATTACATATAGTAGAACAACAAAACGAGTGACTAATGAGGTCAACATCCCATGAGGGAAAACATAAATAAATAAAAAATAAAACATAAATAAATAGAAAATAAATACTAATTTTTAGCTACACTTTTATATTCAGTAAAAATATTGCTTAAATTTTAATGGATTTTAAAGGACATTTCCAGACAAAGCCTGAAAGTATTTGCATCTAGTAAATGTACTATAATAAATGTTTAAACTAAATTCTTCAAGTGGAATGGAAAACTAACAGATAAAAAGCCAGATTTATATATGTGATGAAGACCCAGAAAAAGAATATCTCTAGGGAAATAACAGAACATCATTGTTTTAGTATTTGTATTTTCATATTTAGATTTTTTAAATTGTTAAAAACCTAGTGACTCTTTAGAGTAAAATATGTTAGAGGGTTTATAATACAGAAGGAAGTAAAATATAAGATGTCCACAAATATTTGAAGGGAAGTAAATATATTTTACTGTGATATGATTTGATGTTTTGTAAAATGATTATGAAATATCATATTATTATGTATTAATATCTCTAGCATAGCAAACTCAAAAATATATAGATAATAAGTCAATAAAGTGTACACTCACCACAAATAGGCAGAGGACAAAAACCAAAGAAATAAAAACAAAAACACTAATTTGAAGAGATACATGTACCCCAATGTTCATAGCAGCATTATTTACAATTGCCAAGATATGGTAGCAGCCTAAGTGTCCATCAACAGATGAATGGATAAAGAAGATATGGTATATATATACACACAATGGAATACTACTGAGCCATAAAAATGATCAGAATTTTGTCATTTGCAGCAACATGGATGGACTTGGAGAGCATTATGCTAAGTAAAACAAGTGAGACAGAGAGACAAATATGGTATGAGATGACTTATATGTGGAATCTAAAAGATAGAAAAAACTGGTGAATATTAAAAAAATAAGCAGACTCACAGATAAAGAGAATAAACTAGTGGCTACCAGTGGGAGAGGTGAAGGGTAATGTAGGGATAGGGGAGTGGGAGGTACAAACTATTGGGTGTAAGATAGGATCAAAGAGGTATTGTACAACATGGGGAATATAGCCAATATTTTGTAATAACTGTAAATGGAAAGTAACTTTTAAAAATTGTATAAAAAAATAAATTTTTTTTTAAAAAAAGGTATTGCCAGGAAAATAAGAGACAAGATTGTTAATGAAGAAGAATAAAATGTTTAACCAGGAAACTTGTATAAAATTGTTCAAGAGGATGAACAAAAAAAAATCAAAAACAAAAACAAATGGGATAAATTAAAACCAAATACCAAGACAGGAGTCTTAACCCAGATAAATCCATTATTAATTTTATATGTTTGAATTAAGATTCTTCATGAAAAGGCAAAGATTGTCATACCAGATGATGAAGTAAGACCACATTATATGTTGCTTATAAGAAACACATTAAAAAAAAAAGACATAGTGGCTGAAACTAAAATGTTGAAAATTACATACTATGAAAACGCTAAGCTAAAGTAGGCTGTAGTGGCTATAATAATACCTGACAAGGTAGATTTCAAGTCAAATGTTATTACCAGAGTTAAAAATGGTATTTTATAATTAAAGGAGGATCAATTATTCAAGAAGATCTAACAATCCTAAGTGTTTACCCACTAACAGAGCTATAAGATACTTGAAGAAAAATTGACAAAGCTAAAAATAGTAGACAAATCCATAATAAATGTTAAATATTTCAATAATACTCTCTTAGTAATTGATAGAGAAAGTGTAAAAAAATGAGTAAAGATACAGATATTTGATCAGTACTATCAACCAACTTAAGTTCTGTGGATCTAATTGACCTAACTGACATCTAAAGGACAAATACAACTTACCACTGAAGCTTAAATATTCCTCTCAAGTGTACATAGTAATTAACTAAGGTAATTAATAAGATGGACCATAAAAACAACTCTAAATTAGTATAATTTAAGCAGAGTCTATTTTCTGACCCATGTTTATTCCAAGTACTCTTTATTCTTTTGTGTAGATCCCTATTTCCATTTGGTTGTTACTTTCTTTTTGTCTGAAGAACAACATTTAACATTTTTTATATGGATCTCCTGGAGATAATTATCTCATATTTCATGTTATAAAATATTTATTTTGTTTCCATTTTAAATGATATTTAACTAGGTATAGAATTCTACACTGGGGAGCATAGAGAAAAATGGAGCAGTAGTGGAAAAATGGAGCATAGAGAAAAATGGACCCTCAAACCTAAACGCAGGGAGAGAAGAAAAGGAGGGATAGAAAGAGCTTCAGCCTGTAATGCAGCTCTGACAAAGTGTTGGCCAGGATGATCAGAGCCTCAGGACAAAGATGTCCCATTTAAGGAATCGCATATTAGGCAGGAATATGTATCATAGCTCAAGTACCTGAACCATGTTCAGTCATTGGCTGGGAGTAGTCTGGGAAGAGTGTGGTTTGATAAAACGTTCTGGAAGATCCTTAAGTTATGGCAATTGGAGGCTCTCAAGTAACTTTACTCTTTCCAACACAGATTCTCTCTTGAAGAGAGTTCTGAGTGGAGCACTCCCCTGGCTGCCACAGAGACATCCTTATCCTGATATAGAACATATTTGATAAGGCTACAACAAATATCTTCCTTACGATGGAAGATCGAATACTTTCCCCTTGAGCTCAGGAACAAGACTGTCTGCTTTCTATTCAGCATTGTATCAGAAGTGTGTGTGTATATATATATACACACACACACATATATATTTATGCCATATATATGTATTATATATTAATATAAAGGTATATTACATCTGACTTTTGAAGGATGCAGTATTCTCTCATATCTTTAAGGATAATAGTAGTATTTCTTCCCCATAAATAAATTGATTCTCTCAAGTTGCTTTGGTTTGTTTTCATATTATTTTGTTTCCTGGTTATCTTGATCGATCATCTTATGTATAAGATAGGGATACTAAAAAGCAAGGTCAACTAACAGGTGTGTGGGAATACTTGGCCTCTCTATCCTTACTGTAGATTGATCTTGCTGGCACTTATTGTAGAAATCACTGGTGATAATATTTTTTATTTATTTATTTTTTCATTTGCTTGGACTTCCCATATATTGTAGAGAAGATAATGTCCATCTCCTGCCTTAAGTGTGAACACCTTTGTCCCAGTTAGAATACCAAATAGCAGAAAAAGCCCCTGGGTGTTCCTTAATCCTCATGTGATCATCTCCCAAGCTTCAACTTTTCCTCCAAGAAAGATAATTTATATTTTACACTCTAGAGTATAATTCTGAGTCTTCTCTTAGGTAGGGAAGTTACAATCTCCTGCCTGCTTGGAATGGGGGGAGGATACTTGGGTATAATTTCTTCTCAATTAGACTTTCAACCAGTCCACCTGCTGTAAAGGTCACCTTCCTTTACCTTTCAGAGTTTACTGCCACCAATTAGTATGGCTTCTGGAAGCTCTATGGGGATAGGTTTACTTCATTCTTAAATTTCCCCACTGCTAAATTAAGGTTCTGTCTTCCCAAGCTTACTGCATGTAAGCAGAAGGCACTGCTATCTCTTTAATCCTTTTAGACATTTAGGCTATATGTATGTATACATGTGTGTGCAGTTTTTCTGTCATCCCATGATCTCATGCTCTTGGGTTTTACTTTGAGGTTTTAAATCCAATAGCTTGAGTTCTCCTGGTGCTTGTGACTGATGACTTTCACTTACTATGAACTTTGTAATTTCTGATTTTGAGCTTGTGAGCTCATCTTAATCTGGCCTCTTTTGATTTTCCCCTTTATAAATCCTACATGGACCAATGTGTCCCTCCAGAGAAATTTTGCATTTGATTTCTAGACTCCCTAGGATTTTCATGACACCAGGATCATTTTTTAATTGCTACTTTCTCAGCTTAGGATATCCCCATATTATGAGCATAGTGTAAAGTCATGTTCAAACACATCAAAGTTGCAGGGCTACTCTTTTGATTTCTTGCGAGAATTGTTGCCCCACACAGAGTTATGACAAAGGCAAGCTTAATTTTCTCTGGTGGCAGATTTAGTTAGTTCCCTTACCACTAATACTAAAGGCCTTTGACAGAATCTACTCTATAGGAATTTTGTAGGCCTGAAAGCACGGTACTCAAACCATCACTATTTCAGTAATTTCACAGAACTGTTGCTGTATCATCTTATTTACCTCTGTCTAGTGCTCAGTGCATTCTTCACTTCTGGCATTTAGAATCACCCCCCCTTTTTTTTTTTGTAAACTATTGCATAAATTTTTAAATCATTTTATCTATAATCTAGTTTTTCAGAATAAAAATAAATAATTGCAATTCTATTACTGAAGTCCACCACACAATTTAAGTAATGTTATAAAGAAACCATAATTTATATTTCTTAATAGTGATATGTGTTCATCAAGATAAAGAACTTACTAAATAGGACTGGGGTGTATTTCCTTTTTCAGTATCCTTTATGAAAATCTCTAAGCTTTTAGTGCTACTATATTTGTTCACATCTCAATCAATCCTTTAGAACTATATTTACATTGGTTATTGGTTTGCTGCACTAGGCAAAGATTTTCTCAGTCCTCAAAATAAACTCTGTTTTTTTCTATCTTCTCATCTACCAGGCGGAAATATTCTAATGTGTCTTAAGTTATATCTTTTTGCTTGACATTGTGCTCCCAGCTTATCCTTTAGCGGATTCTCTGTAATAAACCAAGAAACAATTTCTAGCTTTACCTACTTTCATGCACCTCCTTAGGAATTCAGCATTAGAGGTCTGGTTGATTTGTGAGGCTGTCTTTTTCAGTTGATGGTGAGGATGGCTCATAGTGACACTTTGAAGCTACTCAAGAAGCTGACTGTGACATCCATGGCAAGTCTGTGTTCACAGCAGGAGAGATCTTGTGCTCAGCTCTGCTCTATTGACCCTTCACTCAATTTGTCCTTTCATGCTATAAGCCATAATTCAGAAATAGATACTGGCTTTCTCTGTTTTTCAAGTATCTACCACTTGCCAAATAACATACACAAGACAAGTTTGCCCAGGAAGAAACTTGTATAATTTAATGACTGATTCATAACAGAAGTCACTATATTGTTAAGGGTTTTCTTCCAGGTGTATATTATAAAACACATCAGTTCATCAATTATGTTCAAGAAAGTGTGTGTGTATATATCTCCTTAGGAAATTACATATATATATATATATATATATATATATAGCATGTGTGTGCATGTCGATTTACTCCGTGAATTCATATAGTTTCATGGGTTAAATATCATCAATATTCTGACATTTAAGAATTTATATTTCAAGCCTTATTCCCTCTCCACTCATATAATCCAACTGTCTATTCAATATTTATATCCAACTGTCCAATCAGTATGTGATAGAAAGCTCAAATTTTCTACTTTCAAAACTTACTGGCTTTATATCTCATTTTTTGTTCTATACCACTCTTCTCCATTTCAGGTGGTCCCATCATTTCTGTTGCTCAGGTGAAAAATACTGAAGTTTTCCTTGACTCTTGTTTATCATAGTCCCATATCCAATCATTCATTAACTCCTGTTTACATTTTGTCAACATATGTCTAAAATCTAAAACTTCTCAATACCCCCACAAATTGAGACAATTGACAAACCTCAACTGTCTCTCACATGAATTATTGTAATAGCTTCCTAAGTGTTCTTAGTTTTACTTTTTCATGCTTCCTTCCTACTGCATATTATCAATACTTGAACCAGAGTAAATTTTTAATAAGTCAGATTATATTGCTCCTCTGCTAAAAAGTCTATGGCTCCCTATGTCTCTAGTATAAAATGATAGCTAAGAACAATCTTATTATGTTGGCAGCATTATCACAATTTTACAAATGGAGTAACTAAAGCACAAAAGGGTCATTTTCTTGACCCATACTCTCTGGCTAATAATGGTAGTATATGATTTGAGGCCAGGAAGTCTTTTTGCAGAATCTATGCTTCCAACCATGATAATATGTTATCTCTCAGTAGCAGGTACCTAAGAAGCCCTAAATGTTTGCACCCATTCTCTCCCTACTTCCCACTGACTTCTCTTACTTCATTCTCCTTTTAGTTTCCCATTTGTTCAAACTGAACTTGATATTCCCCGAAGATTCCAGGCATAATTCTGCATCAGGCCCTCCTCCTGCACGGGCTCTTCCCTCCTACTAGAGCTTTCCTGTACCAGAAATTCATTTGGATCACACTCTTATTACATAACTTCACTCAAATGTTGCCTTCTCACTCAGATCTATCTTGCCTTTATTGAAAATTTCAACATCCCCCTCCCCTGGCCTTACACCACTATAGATCCACACAAAACCTATCACCATAGGTTTTGTCCATAAACCTATCACCCTCTAATTAGTTGCACTTAGTTTATTTTGGTGTCATGTAGAAAAAAACAGAGGAAAATAAAATTACTAATTTAGGAAATAATAAAAGTTAAATTTTATGTATCTTAATCACTCTTTAATTTATGGGTAGCCTTTTCCTCGAGTTTACTGTGAAATATTTACTAAGAATTCTAAATTGTGATAAGTGAAAGCACTTGAATTTGTACTGCAAAGCTAAGGATAGACTGAGGTAGAAATTTCCAATTTTTTAAGGCTGACTTTGGCGACAAAATAAACTAAATATAATGAACATTAACAATTGACATCTTTATTACCATTATCAGGCTCATTGTTATTTCTCCTCCAAACAGTTTTTACCATATATAATTCCTTTCATAAAAGATGAAAGCATTTTGAAAATAGGCTATTAACAAATATTTATTGAGCACTTCCTAAATCTTAATATGTTAAATAAGATCTCAGTCATCACAAATGTTTGAGGTTTTTTATCCCATATTTTTATAAATAAGTAATTCAATTTACAGAGTTTAAATGTCTCACTGAAGTTTATCCAGTTAGTAAGTGACTTATCCAGAATATAAATTCAATATTTTCTTCCACTAGAGAATGAGCTCATTGCCCACTGACATTCCCAAATTTCTCCCACCCATTCTCATTACTGAGAAATGAAAACCCATGTATACATATCAGTTAACCTAAGAATATTTATTACTGTGGCTAGTGTCATTTCACAATGTCCATTTTCCTAAATGTTTTAAAATATTAGCCTAAGTCTAATATAATTATTACCTTTTCTACTGATTTAATTGCTTCCCAGGAAGTCAAATGTGTTTTTATGTACACTGATATAATTTATAAAGAAGAGATCAAATGCAGGGCAGTCTGTGCTGGTAGTCACACACACAATTACAGAAATGTAATTAATTCCTGCTCATTTTTATACACTTCTTATGCTCTGAAATTCTTTTGAGGTTGGCTTTTCCCCAGGTATATAGTTTATGGTCTCTGATATTCAAGGATGTTCTTTGTCAAACTATATCGTCTCAAGTAAGTTTACTTATGTGGATTGAAGTTTGTAAAGCAGAATGACTTTCAGCTTCCACATCATTTCTTGAATGCTACCATAAATTAGTTTGTAATAGAGTTAAATATTTCTTGAATGGACTAATATCTAGACATTCATTTTTAGCATAAAAGAGACTCTCCATCCTTCCCTTGTATATTCTCTACTGATAGTTTGCATTTGAATTTACTTTATAACATCTGTGTAAATAAGATTTTTTAAATAAAATTTGAAGAAAACAGAGAATTGAGATTTAAGATTAACATGTTTCAACTACTTTTTAAAGTAGTTGAATAAGAAAGAAGCTGTAATATCTTCTTAAAAAATAATATTGAGAAACAGGCTAAAACATGTTGGATAACATTACAGGGAATGATATTCAGAACCAAATCAATATAAGACAGTTGTAATGCCTCAAAAATGTTTTTGTTAATTTTTTTAAAAATTGTGAAAAAAGAAATAGTAAAACTCGAATATTAAATTAGCCATACAACTGCCTAACTTCAACTGACCTGTAATTTGCTTTTTTGTAACATGGAAATAATAATGCCTGCCTGTCCTTCCTCACAAAAATGTTACAACATCAAAGCTGTTGACAAATATGAAAATATAAACTACTATGGAGAAATCAAACCTCCTTAAGCTATCTGTGCTGCCCTTCTTGATTTGGCCTACCCCTATATTACCATCCTCACCTCCAAACACATTCTATTCAATGAAGTAGGCTATTGTAATTTTATTATATTATGTACTGTTACCACAACCAGTTGGAAACTTTCACACCTTCTAGCCTGTACTCCTATTTCCCCATTGAAGGTGTTTCTTCATCTGAATTTATCTCTCTTCTACTCATTTCTGTAGCCTATTCTGTATCAGTCAGTGTACAGACAAGAGAACTAAAACATCTTCTGGATGTTTCAAGCACATAAACATTTAGTCACAAATTATTTTAGATGGCCTAAAATTGCAAAAAGGAAAAACAAAGATTTCATAGAAATGTGGAAGATGTTACCATCCTAGCTGGAGCCCACTAGTCTACCTTTTCATCTGGAGCCTCCCCTGTTGTACTGCCAATGGTGTTGCAGCCCACAGTTTCCTGGAGGTACCCAAATCTGCTGATTTTTCTACTGCAGTCAGAGTGAGAAATGACCCTTTCTCTTTTATATTCCCTTATTTCCTATCAAGGAATCCCAATAACAGCAACTGAGTAGAAAACAGCTGTTGAGGGAGTCTAGGCAGTGTGGTTTTTAGGTCCCCTGTGAAACTGTGGAGAGCTAAGGAGGATGGGAACAGAACTTGGAACCAATATACAATATTTGTCAGAGTGCCTGTACTAATTGTCTAGGGCTGTTGTTACAAAGTATTACAGACTGTATGGCCTTAAACAACAGAAATTTATTTTCTCACCATCCTGAAGACCAAAATTTCAAAGCCAAAGTGTCGGCAGGGTTAGTTCTTTCTGAGAGCTGTGAGGGAAATTTCTGTTCTAGAGCTTTCTCCTTGACCTGTAGATGGCTGTCTTCTTCCTATGTCTCTTCACATTATCTCCCCTCTATGTGTGTATGTCCAACTTTTCCCTTCTATATTGGATTAGGGCCCATCCTAATGACCTCATTTTAATTTTATTAAGTCTATAAAGATCCTATCTCCAGATCAAGTCACATTCTGAGATACTGGAATTTAGGACTTCAACATATGAATTTTAGGGAAACATAATTCAACCCATAAGAGTGTCCTAATATGGCAACTACATAAATGATTCATAGCCCATATGGGAATTTATTGAACTTTTCTATTTGTATGTTTTTTTCCCACTACTCTAGGAGGAATCTTGTTTTCTCTTTTAACTTTGCCTAGTAGCTAGCTGCTTGGCACATCAGAGTCTCAATATATGTCAGCTGGTCAATCATTATAGATTAATGGAGCTAAACATTTAATGTTACATTAAAGGCTTCCAAAACTACAAGTCAGTTTGCATTTCAAAATTATTCAACATTGCTTTCCTATGTTGACTCTTCCATTAATTTGCTCACTATCAATCTATTGATATTCTATACATCAGACACTGATTTTACAAGACACTGAAATGTTACACACTGAAGATAGAAATTCAGATAAATGTGTTACTCCTTCGGAAAGCTGATGTTCAACAGGAAGACAGAACTAAATCAACAATATTCTCAAAGCTTAATAACTGCTCTTAGAAAAATCCCATGCTCTGGGAGTAAAGGTGCACTGATTAGAGAGCTGATCTTTCTACAGTACTCATTTCAACTCCCAAATATTGATCATGATGCTCATCCCACCACTAACACCCTTCACATTACTCTCTACCTATCTAATATATATCCATCAATACTTAAGTTATTTGTCCCTCCGTCTCTATAAACTAATACATGCTAAGTTCCCTACCACAGTGCCTGGAACTTTCTTTCTACATTTCTCTCCATTCCTCTCTCCTGTCTTCCATTCTGCTTCATCCTCTCTTCCTCTATTTCTTTCATTTATCACTTCATTTCAGCAAATTCATAACAATTACATCCAGCTTTGCTAAAACATGACATACATGTTGATTAAAATTAATATGCTATCCAAAATAATGCCATCAAAACCACAAACCTTTGCGGAAAATGGAATTTAGATTTATATCTGAATATTTATAATCAGAATTTTATAGTGTATTTTCTTTTATGCCTTGTATAGTAAGATTTGCATATATACACTTATTTTTAATGTCAGTAATTAATTCATTGAGTCCTTTTCTTGCATTTTTTAAAAAATTTTTTCGGTACTTGGGCCTCTCACTGCTGCGGCCTCTCCCATTGAGGAGCACAGGCTCCGGACGCAAAGGCCCAGCGGCCACGGCCCACGGGCCCAGCCGCTCCGCGGCAGGCGGGACCCTCCTGGACCGGGGCACGAACCCGCATTCCCTGCATCGGCAGGTGGACTCTCAACCACTGCGCCACTAGGGAAGCCCTTCTTGCATTATTTAATCAATCTTTTTTAATACGAATACTAATTTAAAAATTCTATAACCATATATGTCCATTACATTACATTAAATTGTAGTGTTCTGAAATGCTCTTTTTGTACAGATTTGAGAAAACTCATTTCTGGTCACAATTCTTTCCTCCCAGAGTAAGCCACCTAGAATGCACTGTGCTCATATTAATTTGTCCATGTGCTATTATCTTTCTTATATGCATATTGGATAAATCTGAAAGCAAAGTATGAACAAATTGAGAAAAAGTAAATTATGTTTGTTAAGAGGATTAACATTCATAACTGCTGTCATCACCATCACTGTTATATAGTTATCCAGACAGACAGAATCCACCTAAAATTTGTAAGGATGCAAGACACAGAGAAGATATCATAGATTCCAATACCTTTGTGAAACACTGAAAAGGGTAGCCAAATATCATAAAGCATGCCCTTTACTTTATGCCAATGGGGGCAGAAATATTCTAATATACATGATTTACTTGTGGAAAAGTTCCAGACTACATATAAAAACAATTGATTAGGGCTTCCCTGGTGGTACAGTGGTTGAGAGTCTGCCTGCTGATGCAGGGGACACGGGTTCGTGCCCCGGTCTGGGAAGATCCCACATGCCGCAGAGCGGCTGGGCCCATGAGCCATGGCCGCTGAGCCTGCGCATCCGGAGCCTGTGCTCTGCAACAGGAGAGGCCCCAACAGTGAGAGGCCCATGTACTGCCAAAAAAAAAACAAAACAAAAAACAAATGACTAATTTATTAAAAAAAAACTGAGACATTGGATTTGAAATCATGAATAAAATCACAAAAATATCCATTAAAACATAAACATAGTAATATGTTGTCTTTCAGATAGAGATGGAGATAGATGACCAATATCAAGGCTAAATGTAAACACATATGATCTTTTGAATTAATATAATGTGATATTGAATTAATCATAATATTTGAATAGTATAACATTGAACTCCATTATGAATAAATATTTAACTAAATTATTGAGAAATTTGGAATGCCAATTGTTGAATTGTTTTCTTGTGTCATGTGTTTATGCTACATATGAGAGGGCTTTGCATTTAGGTATGAAAAAATGACTTGAAAAATGCCCACTAAGATTTTACAAAAAAATATATTGTACTTAGGTCCCTGTGCATGAATCTCTGTGTAGGCCTGTGTGTGTGTATGTGTGCACATGCCCATACACTTACACACTTGTCTGGCATTTCCTATTATGTCAGAATTCAGAGTAACCCAAACATCTAATAGAACAATTTGTTACCTTGGTAGAATATAAAAGCATTAATGCTCATTCTTAGCTTTTTTGGTTTGTATTACTGCTTATTCTAAATATTTATATTAAACTTTTATAGCATTTTTCTACTCTTTAAATGGCTAAAATATAGCCAATTAATACTTTACACAGAATGAAAAATTTATAATATTTAATATAGTCTAGTATTTGTACCCTGTGTTTTTATTTTATAGGCATCTGTTATTTTCTCATTTTGTTCAAATATTATTTTGATTCATATTTATTCTTTAAAATTTGAAAGCAATACCCAATTACATTTGTTGAAATATATACTTCTCATAATTTTTAATAATTTTGATTAATTTTGAGTTACTTCAGAGCTAAGTAAGATTTTTTATATACAGTCCTGTTACTCTTTTAAGTTTCCATTCAATAATTAGAATTCTCCAGTTTTGATATCAACTCAATGTATAACAAAGACACACCGCTGGTAAAATAAAGTTTTGTTTGTTTCCAACTGACCATTCCTCTCTTTGACATCCTGAGGAGTTATACTTCTATATCCTCTGGCTATTGCTCCTCAAAGATTTTACCCACACCTGGATGCCAATAGTGTAAAATTTACCATGAATCTACATCATGTTAGGATTTTCTAAATTTCAGTACTCAAATACATTTAGAATAATAAATCACTGTTAGGTATGTGATATATATGAGACATAAGCTAACTTATCCTTCTTTTCTTAAAAGGAGTGCTTGCAAAAACAAATATAGATCAATGGAACAGGACAGAAAGCCCAGAGATAAACCCACGCATATATGGTTACCTTATCTTTGATAAAGGAGGCAAGAATATACAATGGAGAAAAGACAGCCTCTTCAATAAGTGGTGCTGGGAAAACTGGACAGTTACATGTAAAAGAATGAAATCAAAACACTCCCTAACACCATACACAAAAATAAACTCAAAATGGATTAAAGACCTAAATGTAAGGCCAGACACTATCAAACTCTTAGAGGAAAACATAGGCAGAACACTCTATGACATAAATCACAGCAAGATCCTTTTTGATCCACCTCCTAGGGAAATGGTAAAAACAAAAATAAACAAATGAGACCTAATGAAACTTAAAAGCTTTTGCACAGCAAAGGAAACGATAAACAAGACCAAAAGACAACCCTCAGAATGGGAGAAAATATTTGCAAATGAAGGAACTGACAAAGGATTAATCTCCAAAATTTACAAGCAGCCCATGCAGCTCAATATCAAGAAAACAAACAACCCAATCCAAAAATGGGCAGAAGACCTAAATAGACGTTTCTCCAAAGAAGATATACAGATTGCCAACAAACACATGCAAGAATGCTCAACATCATTAATCATTAGAGAAATGCAAGTCAAAACTACAATGCGATATCATCTCACACTGGTCAGAATGGCCAACATCAAAAAATCTACAAACAATAAATGCTGGAGAGGGTGTGGAGAAAAGGGAACCCTCATACACTGTTGGTGGGAATGTAAATTGATACAGCCACTATGGAGAACAGTATGGAGGTTCCTTAAAAAACTACAAATAGAAAAAAAAAAAAAAAAAAAAAAAAAAAAAACTACAAATAGGGCTTCCCTGGTGGCACAGTGGTTGAGAGTCTGCCTGCCGACGCAGGGGACACGGGTTCGTGCCCCGGTCTGGGAAGATCCCACACGCGGCGGAGCGGCTAGGCCCGTGAGCCATGGCCGCTGAGCCTGCGTGTCCAGAGCCTGTGCTCCGCAACAGGAGAGGCCACAACAGTGAGAGGCCCGCGTACCGCAAAACAAACAAACAAACAAAAAAACTACAAATAGAACTACCATACAACCCAGCAATCCCACTACTGTGCCTATACCCTGAGAAAACCATAATTCAAAAAGAGTCATGTACCACAATGTTCATCGCAGCTCTATTTACAATAGCCAGGTCATGGAAGCAATCTAAGTGTCCATCAACAGATGAATGGATAAAGAAGATGTGGCACATATATACAATGGAATATTACTCAGCCATATAAAAACGAAATTGAGTTATTTGTAGTGAGGTGGATGGACCTAGAGTCTGTCATATAGAGTGAAGTAAGTCAGAAAGAGAAAAACAAATACCGTATGTTAACACATATATATAAAACGTCATGAAGAACCTAGGGGCAAGATGGGAATAAAGACGCAGACCTACTAGAGAATGGACTTGAGGACACGGGGAGGGGGAAGGGTAAGCTGGGACAAAGTGAGAGAGTGGTAGCGTATATATGGACATATACACTACCAAATGTAAAATAGATAGCTAGTGGGAAGCAGTCACATAGCACAGGGAGATCCGCTCGGTGCTTTGTGACCAGCTAGAAGGGTGGGATAGGGAGGGTGGGAGGGAGGGAGACAGAAGAGGGAAGAGATATGGGGATATATGTATATGTATAACTGATTCACTTTGTTATAAAGCAGAAACTAACACACCATTGTAAAGCAATTATACTCCAATAAAAATGTTTAAAAAAGGAAAAACAAAAAAGGAGTGCTTGTAATATCTAATTATGCTCTTTAAAGAAAGATGAATCAATCTGCCACAAGTAGTATAGTTGCAAGGCTTAGCTTCTTAAAAACATTAATGTGAAATAACATAATTCTTTCAAACTGAGCTTTTCTTACTTTTACCAGCATGCTACACAAAATGATTTCTTACTTTTACCAGCATGTTAGACAAATTTAACAAATAAATGACATTTTAATGCAAAAAGAAGAAATGTATTGGTTTAAATTATCATATTTATAAAACCATCAGAACAAATAAATACACTCACTTAAAATTATTTGAGGGATTAAGTAAGAACCTTAAATATGTTATTAAGTAGGAAACCAATATTTTAACAATAAAGAATAATGTAGTTTGCCTACTGTGTACTGTTCTGGGTTATTCTGACATTTCAACTATACATGCATATATTTATGTATATATATATGTTTCTGTTTGACTGCAGTGTAAAATCTATGAATTAACATGAAGATTTTTGAAAAGAATGATTACTTTTTAACCAATGTTATGCTTATTTTTTCTTGACTTTATTAAAATATAATATGTGATGGGAAATGATATAGTTTCTCTTCACATGAAGATCACATAAAACAGTGATATTTCATTAAAAAAACTTTTTTTCCACCAAGTTACTCACAGGTTTGTCATTAGTTACAATAAAAACCATAAAAAATTAATATGCCTCAGGTATTATTTATTTACTTAGGTGACATGCCAATTGCCAAAATTCTGTCATGCTAACTTTTAAGAGAATTAATAACATTTATGTTGAGAATAATGACTGCATTGCACTTGTATTTATAAAATATAAAATACCGTGAAGCCATACTTTTAATTCTCATTTTATTTGTCTACATTTAAGGTAATTTATCCAATTACATCATGATTAAGTAACAAGAACAAGACATACTTATGCCCTAAAAATAACTATAGTAAAAACAAACAAAACAAGCTTGACAAGAGGCAGATGAATGTTTCAGACACTAGACACTAAAGTATGATTTTGATTACAGACGTAAAGAAAACAAATGTTATCTTTGATATTAACTCAGATTTTCTGCCTATTACATTTTTTTTTTTTTATTCTAAGATCAGGTATGGGAAACCAAGCAGAGTCCAAAGCCTTACTGAGATGAGGAGGTAGAGACTAGAAATCTGGAGAGGCTGAGATGGCTGAAACTTACAAAGCTAGGTTCTAGAAAAAGGGAACTATGAAGAAAAATAAATCCAGAAATATGCTTAGTGTCCCAATTGATATTTGCTGAGTATGAAATTATGCAAGTGTGGAGAATAATTCTAAAAGCCCAGGAAAAGAAAAAGTGAAAAATTGTAAACTTAAAACTATTTTCACTAATCACGCAGGGCAAATAGCTATTGGAGGTATTTACAGGCCAAATGAATAGTTTTTGGTGACCACCTGGGCCCTTTAGTGGAGATACCAGAAGCCTCATGTCTTAGTAATAGGACTGAACTATCCCTGGAGTAAATGTTTCAGTTTATATTCTCTACAACAGCTAGTATCACATTGACTTGCGAATAATTTAACAGCCAGACAAAACAAACTACAGCACTCCTTAAGAAAGAAAACAAAATCCAGTCACTCAACAAGAAAATACCATGACCAGTATCCTACCAAAATATTACAAGAGGCAGAAAATTTCCCAAAAGTGTATCAGTAAATGTAAAGGCATAGCAAGATAATAAAATAGAAGTATTTTTTAAAAAGTACCAGAGCCTCTGTAATCCATGAGGAAATTTCCATTTGTCCAACATATGTGTGATTGCAGACCAAGAAACAGAGGACAGTGTGAGGATGAGAAGAAAAATTAAAATAATAACCATTTTTTCCAAATGTGTGTGTGTACATATGCATACATATATAACATACATTTATACATTATACATATATATAAAACATTACATATATATTTCTTCCACTTTTATTCTTTGCCCTTTTTATTATTTTTTTCTGTATGCCTTTTGATGCACCAAAATTCTTAAAATTTTTTAATGGAATTCATTTATCTTTTTTTACAGCAAGAAATTTGAGTCCTTTTAAAGAAATACTTGCCCATCTGAACTTGAGGAAGCTATACTATTGCTTTCTAGAATCTTTGGTACACCATTCACTGTTTCCATATGGAAATTGAATGTATCAGTACCATCCCTTTCACAATGTAGTGTAGTGCCACTTTATGTGTACTGATCTCTATATTCGGTGTCTTTGATCTAATTAGCTATTCCTGTGACAATAACCACACTATCTTAAATAGATATTAACAATTTTCAAAAAGCCACCCTAAGTCCTCAAATTTGTTCTTTCAAACATGTTTAGGTTATCATGGGATGCTCGCAATTTGATATGTAATTTGGATTGTGAATTTACACACACCTGCTAAGACTTTTACTAGGACTAAACTAATTATTCATGTTTGAAGAAAGTTGTTTAAAGTTGTTTCCATTTAAAAGCTTCAGCTTTATGAACTTCATATATTCCATTTACTTAGCTATTCCTAATGTCTTATTTAGGTTCCTGAGGTTCTTTTAGGTTCCTTAAGTTCTTGGAAACTAGAGTTGTCATGGCATAGTGTCCTATGTATCAATAAGTTTGATATGTTAATATTTTGCTTAGGATTTTTATATCATGTTCATGACAGAAATTGAGCTATTAATCAAAATGATCTACCTTTTTCAGGGTTGTCTTTTGTTTATTTTATTTGTTTGGTTTTAGCAAAGTTATTGGGTTTTCATAAAATTTGTTGGAAAATGCTTCATTTTCCATATTTCATTGTTTTGTGTTATTTGCTTATTAAATATTTGACACAATTCACCCTTAAATCATTTAAATAATTTTGGTCTGGAATTATATACATGTGTGTGGGTGTGCACACATGCACATGTGTGTTAAATTTATTATTTTGTTGGTTTTAAGTTCTCTTTTTTTCTGGATTTGTAATTTTATTTAATTTTTAAATTGATTTACTTACACACGTTTATTATTTTTTTTTATCTTTTTAGTATCAGTAGAATCTGGAGGAATAAAACCTGCATTCCTGAGTTTGGTATTTTGACAATCCTTTTTAGTTTAATTTTTAATTCTTATTTCAAATTTATTGGTATTTTTAAAGAATTTCTAATGTTTTTGATTGTTTTTTCTATTAATTCTTCTTTTCAAATTCTTTAATTTTTAGTCATATAATTATTTTCAATTTTCTACTTCCCTGGGATTTGCTTATCATTTGCTTATATCATCCAAATTCATAAAATTATAATTAACAATTTATTTCAAATTTTACCTTTTTTGAATATGTTTTTAATACTAAGCCTGTGGAAAAAATATAGGAACAGGTCTTAAAGGAGTTGTATCAGGATCTAAGGAATGTAGTGTTGGATCAGCTTGAAATGTGCTGATTTATGCAGAAAAAGGAGAAATTCTGGTTTCCATGTGTTGACTCAAGTGCTTCGGAATGATTAGCGTTTTGCTTGGTTGGCTGATGTAATCATAAACCCAAAGGTGATTTAACAAAATATAGTTGAAACTCCTGAACTTCCTTGCTATTCTGTAGAAAAAGATGTCAAGAGAAAAAGAGGGAGTGAGAGAAATCAGAAATTTAAAGTGGATCTATCATACAAAACTTGTTTAATCATTCTCTACCCATGTTCTCTAGAAGGAAAAAAGAATTCTTTATAAAGACTGTGATTGAGATTTCTCAGCATTTTCAAACAATATGGGGCTACTATCTGCAGGCAGAGAATGCCAGTGGAAGTGATGCCATGAAACTGAGCTCGCTGAAATGAATGGAGATGACAGAATCTGTGGTGGCTGTGGCCAAATGGCATGGTTACCATAATGGACAGCAGAGTCAAAGAATTAGAATTCTTTGGGTCACAGAGATTTTTGATGTGGCTGGTTGACCAAGATCCCAACAATGGAAACAGATGGGCAGCCTACAGAAGTTATATTTATTTTGCATATGCAGGAAATATCCATATCTGTTAAACAGAATTGACTAGAATCACCATATTGGTTACAATTATAGTACTTAATCAATTCCAAGACTTGAGCCAGCTAACAGAGTCAAAGAACTTTAAATAAAGGTGAAGTTATATCCTCTTACAGAAGTATCCTGCTACTTAACCGTGTGTCACCCTGTAATTTTCCCTTTAGTAGACCTTAAAAGAAAATCCAGCCATAGATAGCAACACAGATGAACCCTGAGGACATTATACTAAGAGAAATTAGCCAGTCACAGAAGGAAAAATATTGCATAATTCATTTATACGAGGTATCTAAAGTAATCAAAATAATAGAAACAGTGTAGAATGGTTGTTGTTAGGGGCTAAGGGGAGTAAAAATACAGAGTTGCTATTCAACACATATAAAATTCCTATGCAAGGTGAATGTTTTAGAGATCTGCTGTGCAACATTGTGCCTATAGTTAACAATACTGTATCATACACTTAAATTTTTTTTTAATAGGATAGATTTCATACCCAATGTTCTTACCACAGTAACAAAAGAGGCACCTGAGGACAATTTACAAGGGTAATTGTACATTAGCGAAGGGGAAATAAACAGAGTTTATGAAATGCTGGCTTTAAACTGAAACTAGTATCTGGAGACCAAAACTGTCATTGTATTCAACCAGTCAGAGAATAGCTTTACGAATATCTGGTAATCAATAGAGTTTCAACTGGGGTTCATTTTACAGTTGGCCCAGGTCTTCCTCAAACCTCTCTGTGGTTATTTCCCCAGTTCCAGAATGTATTGTTTCAATAGACATACTAAACAACTGGCAGCAATTTCTCATTGGTTTTTATGATCCATGGAATGATGATTTATACTGTAGGGAAGGCCAAATGCCTTTATCTACACAAGTAGTAAGTTAAAGGCAAATATAGAGGGACTCCAAAGAGTAATGCTGCCTTCAAGGACTTGAAAGATGCAACAGTAGTGATTTCTACCACAGCCATATTCAATTTGACTATTATCCTATACACAAAATATGTGTCTTGAAAAATGATGGCTTTTCATTAACTTTAAAAAAAAAACCTTCATTATCTACTGCTACATAATAAACCACCCCAAAACTCTGGTATAAAACAATTTTATTATTCTAACAGATGTGGATCTTCGAATTTTTTTGTTCAGTAGTCATTTTTAAGCATCTAAACATCTAAGAATGTTTATCATTGAGTATGTATTCAATATATATTTTGAATGGTTATAAATTATCTATCAATGTTGAACTACTTTAAAATTTTTAAACTGGGCAAACATTTTCACATATCTCTGTTCTTAGACTCTTGGCAATATTTTTCTCCTTGAATGCTTGCATTTATTTAATAAAATATTAAGCATTTATTAAAACATAAAATATTGTAACTATCAGAGCCCAGAGTATCTGAAAACGAAAGCACTTTTTGTAAGTGGGTCATTGGATGTAATCTTAAGAGATTTCCCCCCCCATTTATGTTTCTTTGTTCCATACCTAAATATTCTGATAATGGAAGAAAAGAAATCTTGTGTGTTGGGTCAGAGCATAGCATAGATTTGTATATCTCAACTTCACAAAATACTGTCTCCAAGATACCAATTAATGGAATTTTTTAATTGGATGCTTTACATATCTTTGGTCAGGGAAACGTTATATAGGAAAATATATTTTGTATTAGTGATATTTAGTATGCTCACAGATGGTAGAATTAATGCACAGATGGAAATCACACCTTAGTTTAGCGTAAGTGTCTCTTTCAGTAAGAGTAAATAATACCCCATTTCACAATGGGAGGAGTTTGGTATTGTCAATTTGCTGGTAGGTAAATGGTTGGCATTTCCAAGGTATGATTAAGTATAGAAACCAATGAATTGTCCTTCTGCCAGCAAATGAAACATTTAACAGTAAAATTAAGTACAAGTTAAATGTACTAAATCCATGCATATTATTCAGTTTTCATTTTTACCATCATGACAATTTGATCATGAGCTCATTGGACAAGACTATCTAGAACTGGGATAAAAGCTTACTAACATTCAGACAGTAAGTCATTTTGCTAACCTTTCTATTCAAGGTATCTTCACTATAGAAGTTCTAAGGGGCAAACCCTTAACTTATTCTGAGCTGTCCCCAAACTCCACCTTCCTATGAATTCATTTGTTCTTTATATACAGAAGCTCACACTCTAAGCAGAGTAGAGATGTACTGTTTAAAGATAAATCTTTGTATTTGACAACTTTGTGGTGCTTCAGAGATTCTAATGAGCTGGGATACAAATTCGTAGCAGGTCACTCTGGCTGATGGGAATAAATTAAATAACTCTCCATTTACCAAACTCCAATTGTTTTTTTTACCCTCAGCAGGCAACTAGTTAAAAACAACCCCCATTGCAGCACACGTATAGGATATTTCAGCAGGAAAAGTCACTGTGGGAAGGTGAAGAATCTGCTTACACAGTATACATATGGCTTCAGGACATGCTTGAGCCCAATCTCTTTTGTACACTTTAATTGGCATTGTTAATTAGATTTACCTAATGTAATGGCTAGGTGGGTCAGACTAAGTTTGGAAGAGGCAGCCTGGATTTCATGTTCACTTGGGCTTCATGTTATATTAGGGCCAGTGGAAAACCACTGGCCCTAATATAAATGAGAAGATTTAAAAATAAGATTTAAAAATAAATGAGAAGATTTATTGACCAAAAACAGTAAAGCACAGTTGTATGATTGCTATGGGTCCCATGCTGCAACAGAATTTGCCTTAGACACTGAATTAATCATGTCTCCACAACTAGTCCATATAGTCCACGTAGTCAAATGCTTCTACCACTGTGTGAAAAGCTGGAAACCCTTCTGAATGCATTCAGAGCTGGAAACTTCTTTAGTTACTTACTAAATAGGCAAAAATAGCATATCTAAATAGAATATATTTTTCCTCAAAGGCAGTCCAACTAAAACTTAGTCCTCTTAGTGCTGGAAGGGATAGAGTATAACTTTTTCCTTCAATTATAAGGTAATATTTTACCCTGTCTACACCACTGGTTGGACAAGAAACTTTAAAGAAGTGTCAGACCACTGAATTTTCCCTAAAGAATCTCTCTCTTTTGTGACAATTGACTTAATCATAGCTCTCTTAGAAGGTCCAGATACTTGCCCTTCAGGTCGTGAGGGATGATGTCATCAACATGTTGAACAGCATATCTGCGATGATGAGCAATTATCCTTCCTAGAGACTCAATTTTGGTACAAAACTAGAGGGGTAATTCATTCCCTAAGAGTAGAATGAAATATGTACTTTTGTCACTGTCTTTTGAGAACATTTCCTCCTCTTATTAATTCTTATCACAAGGGTGGGAAAAATACTAATCTCATCAATAGATATATAATACAAGATAAAAGTAGCTTTATTAATTTGCTCAAGTAGGGACACTACCTCTGGAAAGCATCTGTAAGCAGATTCATCACCCAATTAAACTGATGATTATCTGTCATTCTCTAATTCCCATCAGTCTATTGAGCCAGTTGAAGTGGATAATTTAATGAGAATGTGTTAGCAATCATCATTTTCATGTATTTCAAGGTTTTAATGTGGACAGATCTCTGCAGTTCCACCAAGAATGATCCATTTGTAGAGGGTTGTATGTGTGTTGTTTGTTTTGATTTGTTGTTTTTTTAAATGGACTGTAAACTCTAGGGATTTCCATCTGACTCTTCTTCCAAAATACAGATTCCAAAATAAGCTATATATATTTATATTTATATACGTTTACAATTACAAAGTCCCAAAAATTACAGTGAGAATATATGTGGTGATCTATTTGGACATACTGAGGCATTTCTTCTTTTTTTTTTTTTAAAAGCATCAAAAATTAGCTCTTGGGGCTTCCCTGGTGGTGCAGTGGTTGAGAGTCCACCTGCCGATGCAGGGGACACGGGTTTGTGCCCCGGCCCAGGAAGATCCCACATGCCACAGAGTGGCTAGGCCCATGAGCCACGCCCACTGAGCCTATGCGTCCGGAGCCTGTGCTCTGCAATGGGAGAGGCCACAACAGTGAAAGGCCCATGTACTGCAAAAAAAAAAAAAAAAAAAAAAAAAAATTAGCTCTTAACTTTCAGTACACAATTGAGTGTATATAGAAAAATCTAAAGAGTTGATAGTTTCCACTTAAATCAGATGAAATATTATCATAAAAATGGAAAATCTGAATAGTTGTGTATGGGTATGGCTACAGTTTTTTTTTAATTTTTATTAGAGTATAGTTGATTTACAACATACTGAGGCATTTCTCTCAAAATTGTAATTATCACCTTAGTCCCATATGCTCTCAAACTTAGTTATAAACTACAAATTTTCTTTAGTTCACAAGAATTTATAATAGCTCAGATTCAGGTCTAATTTTTTCTCAAAGTGCTGAATTTTTTTTCCATATCCAATGACTTTGACAGTTGTCTAGAGTCCCTTGGTAATAATTAAGAGAAATAACCTTAGTATATATTTATAGTGTTATTGTGTGGTCTCCTTCAGGTGTGTCTAAACTTCCATTTCTCAATTGATTTTAGGTCTATTAACTTATCTAGAGCTAGAAATTGGCTTAGGGGTCAAGGGTCTGTTGTGGTGGCTTAGGATATACCTTACAAACATGGAAATTTGAGGTTATATAAGCTAAGTTGAAACTTAATTGGCCATTCATAACTTTTGATTCTGGAAACTCCACAATTAATTAAGACCAACAAAATATTTCTGGTCCAGACTACTGTGACTCTACTGGCTCTTTGGTATCTACATTCACTTTATCACTAGGAGTTAGTTCTTACTAACAGATGTCTGTCACTATGAAATTCTTCTATCTTCTGAAATATGGAGACATTTTAACTTTACTATTTCAAACTTGTATCACCAACTGTAGCACTCAGAATGGGCTAGCGTATGCTGAAGTATAATAAACACCCCCAAATCTCAGTGGCAACACAAAAAAGTTACACTTTACTTATGCTATATAAGGTCAGCAATGGTTGGAGGACCCAGAGACCCAGAATTAACTGTGATCTACCTGCACACATACTCCATAATGTCTGAGTGAACTATGCATTGTCCTCTAAAACTTTTACTCAGAGGCAGCTGTTCAAGACAGGGGTGTAGGAAGATCCTGAACTCCTCCCATGGACACACCAAATCTAGTTATATATGGAAAAATTCCCTTTGAAAAGACCTGAAAACTAGCTGAATAGTTTTTCCAGAACAAAGGAAAAAAGAGCCACATTGAGACAGGTAAGAGAGGTAGATTGCCAAAACCCCAACCCCAGCACAGTGACCTACAACCAGGAGGAATCTCACAAGTAAAGAGCTTTTCCCTGAGGAGTGAGGGATTTTTTCCCCATGTCAGGCAAGGAGATTCATTTACTAATCTTAAAGTGTGTGCTGAAGGGGCAAGGGCCTGTTGGGGTTCTCTCTAGGGATGGAGGTGGTGGTGGGTGCCAGTTTTGCACTCTCCTTCTACCTTGTTAACAGCAGCAGGCACACCCTGCCTCCATACTCTCCTGCAGCCCTGTTAAGCCAGGGGGCATGCCCTCCCCCCATACTCTTTTGCAGCCTTGCCAAAACCAGCAGGCAGGCTGTACCTCCACATTCTCCTGTGTCACTGCTAAAGCTGGCAGGCACACACAGTCCACACAGGGAATGTCCCTTGAGCATCTGGCACTAGTAGCCAGCAGAGTTAGTGTTTCTGAGCCCTACAGGACTGAAACAGTTGGAGAGAGAGTTCTTGGCAGGCTACCACCCCACAGGGCATACCACAGAAAGCAAAATGAGACATAATCCCAGTCTTCCTATGAAAAAGGAATTTATTTACTTGTCCTGGAGTTTCAACCTGAGGGGCAGGCTTCAGGTTTACCACACATCTAGAGGCTACAGAAGAGGTCTCAGGAAACATAGCCCAGGGAACATGATCTTTGCACTCTCCCTTGGCCTTGCTACAGCTCACTGGTATCTCCCAGAAACGAGCTTTTACACTTGTCTAAAACCCTGATTTTTGCAACCACTGTCAAGGAAACACTTCTGGATCAACTGGTCTGGAGGTCAGCAGGGTTTAAAATTGAGGTCCCAGAGGACTGTATATATTTGCATAATTTAGAAGCTGCTGCCTGAGAAACTGGCTCCCAAATAGACTGAAATTAAGTACAGACTAAAAAAAGAAATTTTTTTGAACACTGACAGATGTTGCACATCCTTAACTACTGGAATCTATGAAGAATAAATCAGGAAGCTTGGACAATCACATAGATTTCAGAGACAACCAAGAGTAAGAACAGGGTTGAATGACAAGCTTCATCTCCTACACAAAGCCACTCCTTCAAGTCTGGGAAAGGTAGCGCTTCCACCTAATACACAGAAACAAACACAGAAAGTAAAGCAAAATGAAGAAACAAAGCAATATGTTCCAGATGAAAGAACCAGATAAAACTCTAGAAAAAAACCTTAATGAAACAGAGATAAGTAATTCATCTGATAAAGAATTCAAAGTTATAGACATAAAGATGCGCACTGAATAGAGAGAATAGATGAACATAGTAAGAACATGAACAAAGAGATGGAAAATATAAGAAAGTATCAAACAGAAGTCACAGAGCTGAAAAATGTAATAACTAAACTGAAAAACACACTAAAAGGGTTCAAGAGCAGACTAGATGAAACTGGAGAAAGCACCAGTCATCTCAAAGACAAGGCAGTAGAACTCACCCTGTCAGAGCAGAAAAAGAGAAAAGAATTTTTTAAAAAAAGTAAAGATAGCTCAAAGGACACATTGTGCCACTTAAAACAGACTACCATTCACATCATAGGGCTCCCAGAAGGAGAAGAGAGAGGGAAAGGGGTAGAAATATTATTTGGAGAAATAATGACTGAAAACTACCCTAACCTGGGAAAGAAGACAAACATTCATATCCAGGAACCGGAAAGTTCCAAATAAGATAAACCCAAAGAGACACAAGCCAAGACATATTATAATTAAAGTGTCAAAAGATAAAGACAAGAGAGAATATTAAAAACAACAGGAGAAAAACTTCTTGTTACGTACAAGGAAACTCCCATAACCCTATGAGCAGATTTTTTCAGCAGAACTTTGTATATCAGAGGAAGTGGCACAATATATTCAAAATGCTGAAAGAAAAACCTTCCAACCAAGAATATTCTACTCGGCAAATTTCTTATTCAGAATTGGAGAGCAAAGAGTTTTCCATAAAGGAAAAGCTAAAGGAGTTCATCACCACTGAACAAGACTTTAATAAGAAATGTTAAAGTGACTTTTTAAACTGGAAAAAAAGAGCACTAATTAGTAACAACAACAAGAAAAGTAAAAATCTCACTGGTAAAGGTAAATTTATAGTAAAGATAGTGGATTAACTATAAAGCTAGTAGGAAGGTTCAAAGACAAAAGTAAAAAAAAAACTGTAACTAAGTAATTAGTTAAGGGATACACAAAATAAAAAGATATAAAAATGACATCAAAAACATAAAACACAGGGATAGGGAGTAAAAATGTAAAGTTTTAGAATGTGTTCATACTTAACTTGCTATCAATTTAAAATAGATTGTTAAATGAAAGCTGTTATGTGAGCCTCAGGGTATCCACAAAGCAAAAACCTATAGTAGAAACAAAAAAGATAATGAGAAAGAAATCTAAGCACAACACTAAAAAAAAGGTATCAAACAAAAAGGAAGAGAGCAAGAGAAGAAACAAGAATTATGAAACAGCCAGAAAATAATTAACAAAATGGCAATAAGTACATAACTAACAAAAACTACTTTAAATAAAAATAGAATAATTCTTGAATCAAAAGATACAGTGGCTAAATGAATTTTTAAAAGAGCCATCTGTAGCTGCCTACAAGGGACTTACTTCAGATATAAGGACACACAGACTTAAAGTGAAAAGATGGAAAAAGATGTTTCATGCAAATTGAAACTAAAAGAAATCTGGGATAGCTGTATTTATATCAGAGACAAAATTCACTTTAAAACAAAGATTGTAATTAAAAACAAAGATTTGCATTACATAATAATAAAGGGATCAATCCAACAAGAAATATAACATTTGTAAATTTTCATGCACCCAGTATTGATGTACATGTATATAAAGCTAATATTAACAGACAAAGGGAGAAATTGACAGCAAATCTTTAAAACCCAACTTGGGTTTATCAATGGATAGGACACCCAGACTGAAAAGTCAACAAGGAAACACAGGCCTTAAATGACAAATTAGACTAGAGAGATTTAATAGATATATACAGAATATTCCATCCTAAAGCAGAATACACATTCTTTTCACATACACATGGAACATTCTTTAGGATAGATCACATGTTAGACCACAAAAAAAGTCTCAGCAAATTTAAGATGACTGAAATCATATCAAGCATTTTTCCATCCATAAAGGTAATAAACTAGAAATCAATAACAAGAAAAAACTTGAAAAAAATAATAAATATGTGGTTAAACATGCTACTGCAAAAGCAATGAGTCAAAGAAATCAAAGAGAAGTCAAGCTATAACTTGAGAGAAATAAAAATGAAAATACAGTATACCGAAATCTATGTGATGCAGCAAAAGCAATTCTAAGAGGGACAGGCATAGTGATACAGACTACCTCAAATGACCAGAAAAGTCTCAAAAAAACAATTGAACATTACAACCCAAGAAACTAGAAAAGGAAGAAAAAATGAAGCCAGAGTTAGTAGAAGAAAGGAAATAATAAAGGTAAGAAGATAATAAAAAGAGAAAATAAATGAAATAGAGTCTTAAAGAGTAGAAAAAAATTTAAAAATTAAGAGCTGATTCTCTGAAAGATAAAATTGACAAGGCTTTAACTAGACTCACTAAAACAAACAAAAAAAAGAGGATAAAATTAGAAATGAAAAAGGAAAAATTATAACTGATAACCAAAATATTCAAAGACTCATAGGAGACTAATATGAATAATTACACACCAACAGATTGGACAATGCAGAAGAAATAGATAAATTCCCAAAACATACAATCTTCCAAGACTGAATTCTGAAGAAACAGAAAATCTAAATAGACCAGTTACTTGTAAGGAGATTGAATCAGTAAGAAAAAGACCCCCATCAAACAAAGTTCAGGATTAAACAGTTTCACAGGTGAATTCTACCAAACATTCAAAGAAGAGTTAATACATATCCCTCACAAACAATCCCAAAAAATTGTAGTGGGAATGCTCTCAAACTCATTTTATGGGTCCAGCATTACCATGATACCAAAACTTGACAAGGACACCACACACAAAAAAGATTATAGGAAAATACTGCTGATGAATATAGATGTAAAAATCCTCAATAAAAATATTAGCAACCAAAACAATACATTAAAAAGATCATACACCAAAATCAAGTGGGATTTATTCCAGGGATACAAGGATGGTTCAACACCCACAAATCAAGATGATAGTCCACATTAACAAAATGAAAGGTAAAAATCATATGATCATCTCAATAGATGAAGAAAAAGGCTTTGACATTCATTTATGATAAAAAACCTCTAAACAAAGTGGGTATAGAAGAAACATAACTCAACAATAATAAAGGCCATATATGCCAAGTAAACAGCTAACATCATACTCAACAAAGAAACGCTGAAAGCTTTTCCTCTAAGATCAGAAACCAACAAAAATGTCCACTCTTGCCACTTTTATTCAACTTAGTATCAGAAGTCCTAAGACAGAGCAATTAGACAAGAAAAAGAAATAAAAGTCATCCAAATCAGAAAGAAGGGAGTAATACTGTCACTATCTGCAGACAATATAATTTTATATACAGCAAAATAATAAAGACTTCACCAAAAAAACTATTAGAATAAACAAATTCACTAATGCCACAGGGAACAAAATCAATATCCAAAAATCTGTTGTATTTTTATACACTAAAAACAAACTATCAAAGAGAAATGAAGAAAATGATCCCATTTACAACTGCATCAAAAAGAACGAAATACCTAGGAATAAATTTAACCAAGGAGATCATAGACTTGCATATTGAAAACAAGTCCTTAATGAAATAAATTGAAAAAGATACAAATAAATGGAAAGATATTCTGTGCTCTTGGATTGAAAGAATCAATATTGATAAAATATGTGTACTCCAAAGCAATCTACAGATTCAGTGCAGTTTCTATCAAAACTCAAATGGCATTTTTCAGAGAAACAGAACATATATTCCTAAAACTTGTAAGAAACCACAAAAGACCTCAAAGAGATAAAGAAATCTTGAGAAAGAGGCACAAAGATGAAGGCATCTTGCTCCCTGATTTCAAACTATATTACAAAGCTATAGTAATTAAAACAGTATGGTATTGGCATAAAAACAGACACATAGATAGATGGAACAGAATGGACAGCCCAGAAATAAACCCATGCATATGTGATCAATTAATTTATGACAAAGGAGCCAAGATTATACAATGTGCAAAGGACAATCTCTTCAATAAATGGTGTTGAGAAAATTGATAAACAACATGAAAAAGAATGAAACTTGACCACTACTTTACACTATACATGGAAATTAACTCAAAATGGATTAAAGATTTGAATGTAAGACCTGAAACCATAGAACTTGTAGAAGAAAACACAGATGGTAAGCTACTTGACATAAGCCTTGGTAAAGATTTTTCAATCTGACAACCAAAAGGAAAAACAAACAAATGGACTATATCATACTAAAAATCTTTTGCAAGGCAAAGGGAACCATGAACAAAATGAAAAGCCAACCTACTAAAAGGAAGAAAATATTTGCTAATCCTGTATCTGGTAAGGGGCTAATATCTACAATATATAGACAACTCATACAACTCAATAGAAAAAATCCCAAACAATTTGTTTAAAAACTGGGCAGATCTAAACAGACTTTTCAAAGATGACACACAGATGTGCCAATATATACAAGAAAAGATGCTCAAAATATTAATCTTCATGGAAACGCAAATCAAAACTATGAGATGTCACCTCACACTTGTTAGAATAGCTATTATCAAAATGACAAGAAATAAGTGTTGGCCAGGATGTGGAAAAAGGGAACCCTCATACACTGTTGGTGGGAACATAAATTGGTACAGCCAATATGGAAAACAGTTCCTTGAAAAACTGAAAATAGAGTCAGCAATTCTACTTCTGGGTATCTATCCAGTGAAAATGAAAACATTAACTCAGAAAGATATACAAGCCCAGTATTCATTGCAGCATTATTTACAATAGCCAAGGTATGGAAACAACCTAGATGTCCATCAATGGATGAATGGTTAAAGAAGAAGTGGTATACATACACACACACACACACACACACACACACACACGAGATACTACTCAGCTATTAAAAAGAATGAAATCTTGCCATCTGCAACAACACACATGGTCTTTGAGGGTATTATGCTAAATGACAGAGAAAGACCAATGCCAAGTGACCTCAGTTATATCTGGAATTTAAAACGAATGAATGAATAAACAACAACTAAAACAAGCTCATAGATACAGAGAACAGATTGGTGGTTGCCAGAGACAGTGGGTGGGAGATATGTGAAATGAGTGAAGGGGATCAAAGGTACAAACTTCCAGTTATAAAATAAATAAGTCATGGGGATGTACAGCATGGTGACTATAGTTACTAATACTGTATTGCATATTGGAAAGTTGCTAAGAGCATACACTAAGTCCCCTACATACGAACAAGTTCCATTCCGAGAGCACATTCATAAGTCCATTTTGTTCATAAGTCCACCAAGTTAGCATAGGTACACAACTAACACAATCAGCTATACAGTACTGTACCGTAATAGGTTTATAATACTTTTCACACAAATAATACATAAAAAACAAACACAAAATATAAATACTTTTAATCTTACAGTACAGTACCTTGGAAAGTACAGTAGTACAGTACAACAGCTGGCATACAGGGGCTGGCATTGAGTGAACAGGCAAGAAGAGTTACTGACTGGAGGAAGGAAAGGACGTGGGAGATGGTAGAGCTGAAGGATCGTCAGCAATAGGAGACGGAGGGCAGGCTGCAATTTCACTCACGCCTGACGTTGATGGCACAGGTTCTGGTTCCTTGCTGGATTCAATTCTATCTACCCTCTTGAAAAAACAATCCAGTGATGTCTGAATACTAGGCTCTTTTTTTCCCATCATAGATGACACGGTAGCACTGTATTACATTCCAAACAGTGGCTTCAGCCTTCGTGTACCATTCTACATTTAGGTCCTGTGCCTCAAAAACTAACAGTGCCTCCACAAATAGAACTCACATGATTGGACATGTGAACACACGTCTGCATCTTTGAAGGTTCGCAACTTGAAGGTTCATATGTAGGGGACTTACTGTAAATCTTAAATGTCCTCATCTCAAGAAAAAGACTTTTGTAATTATGTATGGTGATGGATATAAACTAGACTTATTGTGATAATCCTTCACACAATATATCAAATATTGAATCATTATGTTGTACACCAGGAACATGTATATGTCAATTATATATATATTATTACATACATGTAATATTATTACATACATTATATTATTATAAATATATATATATTATTACATTCTACAACATTCATGGCTACTTCAACTTCCAACATACCAAATAATAACAGTCAACTAAAAATGTACCTCTGCATGCAATCCAGATTTATTTTTTAGAACCATTTTCCCTAATCAAATTTTAGGTCAATAAATAATAACACAATATAAAATATACCCCATTAGTTAAATGATTCCTTATTATTATTTACAAACTAACATTTGCTTAAGTTAAACTTTCAAATAATAATTCCACATTATATATAAATATTTGGATAAGTAATAAAACATTTCCTGTCTATTCTCTCATATTTTATGGTACATAATTACATTTACTCTCTGCCACTCTCTTTCAGGATGCCCATTTATAACTGTAGTACATCTGACATAAAATGATGTCCACAGAAATTCCCTGGAAGGGCCATTCATGATGGGAGGGAAGTTTAGTTCCTTACTGCCAAAATGATGTCAAATCCTATAGATCAAATGAGAGCTATAAATAACCTGAAACTGTGATTTATATTTTGAAATAATATGAGAGGTTACATTGAATTTTCCTTTTTATTCACTGAACTTATAATTCTCCATGTGATCATATAGTGTTAACATAGGAAAGTCAAGTGTTTAGGAAAATAGCAATGTAGAGGAGGTAATAGCCTTTACCTCCTTTAGGCTTAGAATTCTTTAAAATATCTAATTAGTACTGATGTGTCTATTTTTTTTAAAGTCAACAAAATTAGTCCATATAATTAGTGTAACTCCAAAGAGCTAATGAAGATAACATAATTATTCTTCAATATATGCTATTCTTTTCTCCAATATATTATCTGCATTTGCTACTCCTATAAAAAAACTTTTTTTTTAAGCCTGCTCTTTTGTTAACAATGTAATTAATGGGCTTTTAGATTACATTTTCTAAACAAATGCTGAAAGCGCAACATCAATGCCAAATAATGTTACCTTTATATCTTTGTCATCTTGTTACAGACTGCAATGTTGATGCTATGTTTTAACATGGCTTGTGACTTATCACTTACCATAAATTAGGAAGTGTCAAGCAATAAAAATGAGTACACAGTGTTTTATTTTATAAATTATCAGCTTTGAGTAAAGAAAGCCTTTTAGCAATACATGCCTAGAAAATTTAAAATACCATGAACTATTACCTTATATTTACATTTTTAAGGCTAAGTTGACTAACAATAATTTCTATTTAATGTCATTTTATCAATTTACTGTATTTGAAAACAGAAAAGAAATACAAAACTAAAATTATGAGTGATTAATTTCAACTATAGAAAAATTTTATGATATTAGAGAAAGGCTATTTGAACTCTTTTTATTGGTTATATTTTTATAACAATATGATTTTCCAACCCATAAATTAATACTGACTAGTTATCACTTTATAGATTGTTATAGTCTCAATTTTTAAATCTATCTTTTTAACCAATTTAAATTCACTATAATTATGTAACAAAAAGTTATGATTATATAAGTCATATACATATATGTGTGTGTGTACAAATTAAATATATTTTAAAATTAAATGTGATAGTGAAAATAATGGCCTCCTGAAATGGCCTATATATTAAATCTTGTAATTGTGAATACTTTAGGCTACATTACAAAATAATTCAGGCTTCAAATGAAATTAAGGTTGATAATCAATTGACCTTGAAATAGGGAGATTTTTGCAGATTATTCAGATAAACATAATATAATTACAAGGTTGTTTAAAAGTGGAAGAGGGAAACAGAAGAATGACTATGGAAGAAAGGCAGAGAATGATGCAATATTTCTGGTTTCAAAAATGGAAGAAGGGGGTTCTAGGAGCTAGAAAAGACAGGGAAACAGATTTTTCCCCAGAAACTCTAGGAAGGAATGCAGCCCTGCAGACACCTTGTTTATAGCCCAGTGAGACTCATATCAGACTTATTACCTATGGAACAGTAAGATAATAAATTTGTGTTTTTTAAGACACTAAGTTTGTGAAAATTTATTAAGACAGCAGATAAACTAATACACCAAATAGACTTATTTTTTAAAACACATTCTGGAAAAACAGATTAAATGTGCAGTCAAGACACCCTTTTTCTGCCAATTACCTTTATGGATGTAATACCATAAATAAGGGGACAGTGGCAGAAAATTGAGTGGGCTTTCTAAGGCACCAAGAATCAACATATCAAGGAACTCAAGGGTAAGAAAGCTGATACAGGACCAAAATTTTGGTGACATGATAGGTAATAGAATGCATGGTGGTTTAAGAAACCTTTTTCTAATCAAGTGTACAGGGTTTGTTGGGGGTGGGGAAAGGGAAAGCACTCAATCTGCCTAGCATGGATAAACCAAAACTTGCATTGGTAATGTAAATTCTTCACAAACGTTTAAGTTTTGAATGAACTGTCTTTTGCATCTGGATGAACCTGAGAAAAGAGAACATGCTGGAGGAATACAATACACTGGTTAATTTTTTCCCAGCCTATAAGAGCAGAAGCTCCTATTCCTCTTACTCCTGCTGCTTGGCTGTTGCTCCATAATGTCAACAAATTGAGTTCTACAGGTATTAAGAAACCATGTCATCCTGAGTAAGTAGAGAAAAATCTTATCTATTGTAACCTAATGGAGAAAGGCCAAAATGAAATAATTAAAGAGACAGAAAAATGAAATAAAGAATTATCAAGAAAATACAATTAGAGCAAAAACAAAAGCAAACACCCAGAACTAAAAAAAAAAAAAAAAATGTATTTCCAAATTTCAAATAAAAACATAACTGAGGGCTTCACTGGTGGCGCAGTGGTTGAGAGTCCACCTGCCGATGCAGGGGACACAGGTTCGTGCCCCAGTCCAGGGAGATCCCACATGCCGCGGAATGGCTAGGCCCGTGAGCCATGGCCGCTGAGCCTGAGCGTCCGGAGCCTGTGCTCCGAAACGGGAGGGGCCACAACAGTGAGAGGCCCACGTACCGCAAAAAAAAAAAAAAAAAAAAAACCCATAACTGAGAAAAAGGAATGGCTATTTCTGAAAAACAAATTTATTTTCAAGTATATAAACTGAAAAAAAAATTTATAATTTAGAATTATGTCACAAAGAATGACAAATCATTTGTTAAAAATCAAAGAAACATGGGATGTGGCAAAATCAGTACTTAATTGAGAATTTAAAGCATTGAATACACATATTGGAGAAGAAGAAAGAAATGAAATTAATAATCTAAGCTTCTACCTAAGGCAACTGAAAAATGAAGAGCAATTAACTCCAAAGTAAGCAGAAGAATTAATAAAATTAGAGCAGAAATGAATAAAATTAAAAACAGGAAACCAGTTGAGAAAGATCAGTGAAACCAAAAGCTGGTTCTCTGAAAAGATGAATAAAATCAATAAGCCTCCAGCCAAGTAACTAAGACAAAAAGGGAGAGGACACAACTTATTAATATCAGAAATGAAAGGGGACATCACTACAGATTCCATGGACATTAAAGGATAATAAATATTATGAACAATTCAGTGACAAAAAATTTAATAACCTTGATAAAGTGGATTAATTTCTTAAAAGACAATCTGACAAACTCACATAAAATTAGACAATATGAATAGGCCTATAACGTTAAAGAAATTGAGTCAATAATTAATAAACTTCCAAAACAGAAAGCACCAGGTCCAGATGGATTCACTGATGAATTCCACCAAACACTTAAGGAAGAAATTATACCAGTTCTCTTACCTCTTTAAAAAGATAGAAGCAGAAAAAATACTGACTCATTTGATGAGGTCAGTGTTACACTAATACCTAAACTAGACAAAGATATTACAATGAAATTAACATAGATGCAAAAAATCCTCAACAAAATTTTAGCAAATTAAATCCAACAATATGTAAAAAGAATTATACACTACAAACAAGTGGGGTTTATTCCAGGTATGCAAGACTGGTTTAATGTTTGAAAATGAGTTAATGTAATCCATCATATCAACACACTAAAGAAGAAAAATCACATGATCAAATCAACAGATGGAGAAACAGAAGTTGACAAAATCCAACACTCATTCATAAAAACTCTTAGTAAACATCCTTAACTTGACAAAACATCTGCCAAAACTTACAGCTAAAATCCTACTTAGTGATGAAAAATTTCAAGCTTTCCCACTAATATCAGGAACAAGACAAGGATATCCCCTCTCATTACTGTCCTTCAACATCATACTGGAATAACTAGCTAATGCAGAAAGACAAGAAAAGGAAATAAAAGTTATACATATTGGGACAAAATGAAGTTGTCTTTGTTCACAAATGACTTGATTATCTATGTAGAAAATTTGAAAGAATCAACAAACAACTTCTGGAACTAATAAGCAATTATAGGAAGGTTGCAAGACACAAGGTTAATTTACAAAACTCAATGACCTACCTATATATGAGACATAAACAAGTGGAGTTTGAAGTTAAAAACATGATACCAGTTGTATTAGCAGCCCTCTCAAATGAAATACTTATATAAAAATCTAACAATATAGATACAAGATCTATTTGAGGAAAACTGCACAACTACTGAAATAAATGAAAAGAACTAAATAAATGGAGAGATACTCTATGTTTATGAATACGATGACTCAATACTGCCAAGATGTCAGTTCTTCTGAAGTTGACCTATAGCTTCAATATATCTCAATCAAAATGCCATCAAGTTATTTTGTTAATATTCATAAATTGATACTAAAGTTTATATGGAAAAGCAAGAGACCCAGAATAGACTAAGAAAAACAACAAAGTTAGAAGGCCGATAGTACCCATCTTCAAGACTCCAAGACACCAAGACAAGTGTGGTGTTGGCAAAAGAATATACAAACAGATCAACTGAACAAAATAGAGAGCCCAGAAATAAACCCCTATTAATATAGTTAACTTACCTTTGACAAAGGAAAAAAAGGCAACACAATGGTTCAAAGATAATTTTTCAACAATGGTGCTGAAACAACATGACATCGACATCCAAAAAATGGATCTAGATACAGAACTTAAGACTGTCCCCAAAATTAACTCAAAATGGGTCATGGACCTCAAAGTAAAATGCACAACTATAAAACTCCTAGAAGGTAACTTAGAAAATCTAGAGAACCTTGGGTATGGAGATGACTTTTTAGATATGACACCAGAAGTACAATCTATGAAAGAAAGGATAAACTAAACTTTATTATGATTAAAAGCTTCTGTTCTATAAAATACAATGTAAAGAAAATGTCAAGACAAGCCACAGACTGGGCAAAAATATGTGCAGCACATCTTATAGACTCTTATTCCAAATATAGAAAGAACTCTTAAAACCAACGATAGGAAAACAAACTACTGCATTTAAAAATGGGCCCAATACTTTAACAGGCACCTCACCAAAGAAGATATACAGATGGAAAATAAGCACATTGAAAGATACTCCACATCATACGTCATTACAGAAATGCAAATTAAAACAATGAGATACCACTACACACCTATTAGATGGCCCAAATCCAGAACACTGACATCAAATGCTGGCAAGGATTTGGAGCAACAGGAATTCTCTCTCATTCACTGCTAGTGGAAATGCAAAATGGCACAGCCAATTTTGAAGATAGTTGGGTAGTTTCTACAAAAATAAATATTTGCAAACTGTCTTAGTCAGCTTGGATTCCTAATCATCATCTTCCTGGACTTCAACTATATGTTAGATTATTTGATATTGTTCCACAGCTCTTGGATGTTCTTTATTTATTTTTTTGTCTTTTCCCTCTCTTTTGCTTTGTGTTTTTGTAATTTCTGTTGTCCTGTTTTCAAGTATACAGATTTTCTCTGAGGTATCCAAAGTAGTCCATGGTAGGAATTCACCTCTGAAATAGTGCTTTTAAAAAATTGTGTTTTCATTTTATTCTTTATCTACAATTTCCATTTGTCTTAAAATTCCTCATCTCTTTTTTCTCCTATCATTCCCACTTGGCACTTTAACATAGTTCAGAGTTATTTTAATTTTCTTGTCTGTTACTTCCAAAATCTTTTTCTTCTATGGCTCTAGAGCTATTAATGGCTTTATGTCTTAATAAGTCAGTTTTGATGTTGTTTTCTTTTTCAGTGTTTCAATTTTTGAATAAATGCCAAAAATGTGTATAAAATTAGAGAGGCTGAGAAAAATATTATACTTGGTAATGTGCACACCCATCTCTCCTTTGATGGAACTTTTTCGTGAAGTGCAAGGTCAATATAGTCAATTAAGCTTCTTATTTGGGGGGAGATGGCATGAGCTACAATTGCTTTGAGATTACTGCTATTTAAAAATTCCACTTTATATTGCGTTTTGTGGAGTTTTAGAGATCCAGAGGATTTTTCTCACTTTTCCTTTCCTACCCTTAGCTTTCAGCAGGTCTAACACACATGCACCAGAGAGTGATTTTCTTGCATTCTTCTACCTGAACCAACAGTAGATAATGGTTTCTTCTTATTAACTGAAGGCTCATGGTGAGACAGGAGTAGTTTCTTGGTTTTCTTTCTCCGGCCTTAGGCAGGCTCATTATCTACCAAAGTGAAAAAGCTTATGTGCCTTATCTTTGAGGAGACTCAACACCCTCTGGAATTTATTTTACTTGTTTGCCTTGAAATATCAGTTCTCCACAGGTTCAAGGAAACATGATTCTGTAGATTAACTGACTTTTTCTCACTGTTAGAATGTGAACAATTTTTCTTCTGGGTTCTTTCACCTTCAAAAGGATGAGATTCTCATTGTTCTCATAAGTCTGCTTAATAACTAGTAAGTTCAAAGCATACATCACTAAATCATGGCTGAATGTTAGCAAATTCAAATAATTTTGTGACAAAATAGTAAATGTATACTGATTTCCATTTTATAGCGATATTTATTCTGCCTTGCTGAACTCTAAAACTGAGATTATGAAGAAGGTATTAGCCAGGCTACAAAGAGTAGATTACCAGTTCCTCTTGGTTTGTTGCATTTCCTGAAAAAGCTTTTTACATAAAAGGTAAAACTGAAGCAATCAAATAGTCTATATTAACTTTTCAGATCATCTTGCTTATGTACTGGCCGTAGTGTTCTTGAAATGTCAGTTACTGGAAATCAAAACTTCTTTTTCCAACATTTAGAGAAATAATGTGTGTTGCCCCTGGGATTCTTTATCATTCAGTGTTTTTTTTTTTGTTTTTTTTTGTTTTTTTTTTTGTGGTACGCAGGCCTCTCACTGCTGTGGCCTCTCCCGTTGCGGCGGAGCACAGGCTCCGGATGCGCAGGCTCAGCGGCCATGGCTCACGGGCCCAGCCGCTCCACGGCATGTGGGATCTTCCCGTACTGGGGCACGAACCCGTATCCCCTGCATTGGCAGGCGGACTCTCAACCACTGCACCACCAGGGAAGCCCTCATTCAGTGTTTTTAAAGGAGTAGTGCATGGTTGTAGTGTAAGCCTTGGCAGGTTGTTTTGGGGGGTTTTTTGGGGTAATGCAAGTGCCTGACTTATGCTTTGATTGCTAAGGCATCCAATTCAAAGAGGCATCCACTTCAAGGATGGCTATCTCAAATAAACCCATGACTAGATAAAGGTTAGGATGCAATACCTTAAAGGCTGTATAGTAGGAAAAGACATATTTATAAAGCATTTAAAGAGTATACGAGAAGGGAGATGAATTCAAATGGGTCACAGATTAACTGTAAAGATTGACAATCCATTCTAGCTTGCAGGTGTGCTGGAGGATGTGATACCTGAGCTATGTCTTGAAAGATAAGTAATATTTCATAAAGTATAAGGTGGGGTCAGCTTGGAAAAAACAGGCATTTGTAAAGGGCTTTGCATGTTCTGGTAGTAAAATTTAAACAGTAGACATGCCAATTTATATGGATTCAAAGAATTTGAACACCTTTAAACAGAATTACAGAATGCATAAATCCATATTCACTTAAGTGTTTCTTTATGTAAATATTTTCTCTCCAGTGATGCTGTAACAGAAATACCCTAATATAAACTTTCCTGTACACTATAGTCCAATAGCTCTGACACTCAAACTAGTGGATTAAGCATCCATTATTCTTTTTGAAGTGGTTTTTGCTTGTTTGTTTTTTTCGGTATGTGGGCCTCTCACTGTTGTGGCCTCTCGTGTTGCGGAGCACAGGCTCTGGAGCGCAGGCTCAACGGCCATGGCTCACTGGCCTAGCCGCTCCGCGGCGTGTGGTATCTTCCCGGACCGGGCACGAAGCCGTGTCCCCTGCATCAGCAGGCGGATTCTCAACCACTGCGCCACCAGGGAAGCCCTGAAGTGTGTTTTTATACGGTGATTTCTAAGACAGTCTTTTAGTAAAATTAGGTATTTTTTACTGACTTGACCTACTCATTCACTGAATTGAAATGAATGGCCAACCTGGGAAACTGGAACAAAACAAATTCATGTTGCTTTCATTTTGTTTACATGATTCATTAGCAGAGAAAGGTACAAAGTGGAAAATAAAAGACAGGGAAGCAAAGAAATAATAGCAGATGTGGGATATACAATCACTGCTTAAATCTTCCAACAGAGGAATTTGAATTGACATTGAAAAATTAGCTTCTGGAAAGCTTTTACTTACTGGTTTCCTATACTATATTACCTACCTAACTTTAAGAATGGTCAACACCTAGGAAAAGTAGGAAAAAACAATCAGGTGAATCAAGTCAATTTGACAAATACCTGGCTTTACTTTCTTCCTCACCAGGGCTGGGAATACACATGTTGCAAACAAAAGATAAATCACTAGGTGTGTGGTCTCCTAAAATTTAGTCCTATCCAATCCGTGAATACTCTAAAAGAGAGAAAGAAAAGCTCTGAAGTTGTTGAAGAAATGAAATGGAGCAGGACCGTATGGGGCCCTCCTGGGTACAAATCCTTTCCAGGTCCCCCATTTTCTTGTCTGTAGAGAAAAAGTTTCACCCTCCTTGACCTTCCTTGAGTTCCAAAGAGAATATTCAAATAGTTGCTTATCAGGGAAGGGAAGGAATGCAGAAACAAAGTAGCAGCAGTAAAGAAACAATAGTTCAGTCATGGGGCAGGGTCCTGGTTCCTCTTCAAGGAATATACATAACAATATCTTTAAGTTCTTCTGTGGGAACAAAGGTCCCAGCCCAGGTGGAGGATGATAACTTCTGACTGAGCACAAGATTCCTGGAGCACTGCCCTCTTACCTCACCACAAACCAATCAAAAGAAAGTCTGCAAACAGTGGAAGATAAGGAAGACTCTGATCCCCTCCGCAAATGATTCTCCCTGTAAAAACATTCATGGTTCAGCAGAATCTTTGGAGTTGATTTTTGTTTTTTAGTTTGTTTGTTTTTAACCTTTTATTTTATGTTGGAGTACAGCCTATTAATAAAGTTGTGATAGTTTCAGGTGCACAGCAAAGCGACTCAGCCATACATATACATGTATCCATTCTCCTCCAAACTCGGCTCCCATCCAGGCTGCCACATAACATCGAGCAGAATTCCCTGTGCTATACAGTGGGTCCTTGTTGGCTATCCACTTTAAATACAGCAGTCAATCCCAAACTCCCTAACTATCCTTTCCCCCACTCCATCCCCCCAGTAACCATAAGTTTGTTCTCTAAGTCTGTGAGTCTGTTTCTGTTTGTAAATAAATTCCTTAGTATCATTTCTTTTTAGATTCCACATATAAGGGATATCATACAATATTTCTCTTTCTCTGACTTACTTCAGTCAGTATAACAGTCTCTAGGTCCATCCATGTAGCTGCAAATGGCATTTCATTCTTTTTAATGGCTGAGTAATAGTCCATTATATGTATGTACCACATCTTCATCTTCTTTATCCATTCCTCTGTTGATGGACATTTAGGTTGCTTCCATGTCTTGGCTATTTGTAAAAAGTGCTGCAATGAACACTGGGGTTCATATATCCTTTCAGACCATGTTTTTCTCCAGGTATATGCCCAGGAGTGGGATTGCAGTGTCATATGGTAGCTCTATTTTTAGTTTCTTAAGGAACCCCCATACTGTTCTCCATAGTGGCTGTACCAATTTACATTCCCACCAACAGTGTAGGAGGGTTCCCTTCTGTCTACACACTCTCCGGCATTTATTGTTTGTGAATTTTTTGATGATAGCCATTTTGACTGGTTAAGGTGATACCTCATTGTAGTTTTGATTTGCACGTCTCTAATAATTAGTGACGTTGAACATCTTTTCATGTGTCTCTTGGCCATCTGTATGTCTTCTTTGGAGAAATGTCTATTTAGGTCTTCTGCCCAGTTGTTGATTGGCTTGTCTGTTTTGATGATATTAAGCCTCTTACCAATGGCATTTTTCATAGAACTAGAACAAAAATATCTTAAAATTTGTATGGAGACACAAAAGACTCCAAAGAGCTAAAGCAATCTTAAGAAAAATGGAGCTGGAGGAATCAGGCTCCCTGACTTCAGAGTATACTACAAAGCTACAGTCATAAAAACAGTATGGTGCTGGCACAAAAATAGAAATATAGATCAATGGAACAGGATAGAAAGCCCAGAAATAAACCCATGCACCTATGGTCAATTAATCTACAATAAAGGAGACAAGACTACACAGTGGTAGAAAGGCAGTCTCTTCAACAAATTATTTTGGGAAAACTGGACAGCTACATCTAAAAAAATGAAATTAGATTATTCTTTAACACCATACACAAAAATAAGCTCAAAATGGTTTAAAGACCTAAATGTGAGATTGGACACTATAAAACTCCTAGAGGAAAACATAGGCAGAACACTCTCTGACATGAATCGCAACAATATCTTTTTTGATCCATTTCCCAGAATAATAGAAATAAAAGCAAAAATAAACAAATGGGACCTAATTAAACTCAAAAGCTTTTGCATGGCCAAAAGGAGACCATGAACAAAATGAAAAGACAACCCACAGATTGGGAGAAAATATTTGCAAATGATCTGACAAGAGATTAGTCTCCAAAATTTACAAACAGCTCATGGAGTTGATTTTTGGACATGAGTCTGCCTTCTCTCCAGGTTGCCAGCCTCCTGAATAAAGCAAACTTTTGTTTCCAACCAACACTTGTCTTTCCGAGTACTGGCTTTCAAGCAGTGAGCAGCTGAACCTGAGTTCGGTAACAGAAACGCAGACAGGGAACTCCGATTACTTTCAGCTTGACCTGCCATTAGTCTTGCCCTTCAAAATCCTTCAAAATTTCTAGAAAGGTAATGTTGGGGAGAAAGAAATTTTCTTTTACCCTTCTGGATTCTTCTGGCAGGTCTAAGACTTAAATTGATGTGACAGAGTTTAACAGGAGAAAGTCAAACAAAAGCTTAATAACATACATACTTTGGAGAGACCCAGAAAAATTCCAGAGTAACTCACCAAAATGACTGAAATACTCACCTTAAATACCATCTTGAGCTAAAGACAAAAGATGTTGGGGGTAGTGGTTTGGGAAGGAAGGGAATTCACAGGGAGATGGAAAAGCAAATATTTCATAAGCAAGTGTTCCGTAAATAAGCGTTTGGTGGGCCATACAAAGACAATGGGACATATGAATTTTAAATAAATTTTGATAGACTCTTCCCTGTCTAAACACCTAGCTCATCCTATACTTATGTACGGTGTTAGCTCCCTTCCTGAAACAAGTCCTCTATCTACATTCTTTAGGCAGTTAGGGGAAAGGTCAAAGTCTCTTCCTGAGTCTGTTTGGCCTTGGTTTCAGCTCAAAATAATTCACATGCCAAACAGACATTTTGGGGTGCCAAATTTTCTCTGCTATAGTAATTACCTAGGTTATTCTGAAAATAACAAATTGATCTAGTAAAAGTTTTCAAACAAAAGAGATAACTATTCTCTGAAATTTAACCAGTAGGTTAATGAATATTTTAGGGTTGAGTCTTCCCTTGATTTTCAAGTGCCAGTGATACCTTTTACAAGCAATTTTCTCAAGAAGTTGGCATAATTGGAGCTAAAATTAAGTGTATATATATAAATAATTGGCAGATGTTAGACTTAAACTATATGCAAAAGGCAGTGTTTCTTCTTACAGTGATTTAAAAACAAACATTAATTAATTGGGATTACATATGAACCAGTAAAAAACTTTAAAAATATTAGTTAAAATGACAAAATAAAAAGAAGTTCCACCTGAAGACATACATGTGCCTATATAATTATTTTAGATGATTCAAATATCATTAGCTTCTTGGAGTTATATCTATAAATTATGTTAAATCTGTTCTTATATTACTATATAAATATTACATTAACATGTGAATTGTATTGCAATACTATTTGCTGATTCTGAGACTCCGATATATTAATTTCTTAAAATGAAATTTGCAAACATTGTAATAAAACAACAGGTTATTGAGCTGGCTAGCTGTAATTAAACTTCAGGTGGTGTAACAAAAATTAAATTTTTTAACAGGTAGTCTCCCAATGCCCCTGAAAAATAGGTAATTGATGAAAATAACCATAATTCAATATAATTAGTACAAGAACTTCTCATACCCATATTAAAATATAACTGTTTAAAATACAACATAAAATGTTATCCATTTCAAACTTCACAACTTTTAACTTTAGTTAAAAACTGGAAACATTTTAGTGCAGGATAATAGTTTTCTGACTTCTCTTGCAGACAGGGATTGTTGCCTGCCATTCCAGTAAAGAAAGAATGTTGCCTATGTTTCTTCTACAAGGATCAAGCCATCAGCCACTACAGCTGCTCCCTTCCACCCATGGTATGCCATGAAAGGAATTCAGGATGGAGACAAACAGGAAGTGTTCTGGACTTTGGATACTGACCCTAGATAGTTAAGCTTCATATCTAAGGAATAGTTCCAATGAGTCCAGAATCTTGCATCTTCCTCTACATAGAAAAGCACTAAAATTATTAACTTGAGATGTCTGTTCTTTGTGATTAGCAGTAATCTTTTGATCTTCAACTACAGGTTATTTCCCCCCAGCAAAAAACTCCTGGCTCCTCCCTTAACGCTAAGGAACTGCTCCAAAGAGATACCTGAGAGGCCGTCTCCCAGGCTATAGTATTCAGTAAGACAGCCAAATACAACTTAATATGCAACTTTTAGGTTGTGTTTTTTCTTCAGTTGACACTCTTCTTCTTGCTTTTTGACTACTACATTTGTACTTATGAGTTTAAAACACCCTTGTGTCCTGAGTGAAAAATTCTAGGTTGTTAGACATGTTTTATCAAATCTTAGATACCATCATTTTAAAATACACAATTATTTTATGTAGGGCTAAGATTATTGAAAAAAGGGACAAAAATGACAATTATCTATAACATGGTGTTTTCTTATGACTTATTTACAAAAGAACTCATTTATATTTAGACATAGATTTCTATAATATAATCAACTCATATATTTTTTCACTTATAGAATCCAACTCTTCCAAATAATTTTTCTCCTAAAGTTTTTAACATCCATTCCATATCCTCCTCTGTGCTGTCAGTACTGTTAGTGGTATGGCATTAAAAAAAATGTTTATAATAGCTGAGATTTTTTCTCCCCAATACATTTATATCTGTCCCCTAATTTTTGAGATCCTGATTTTTACCTCCTCTAAATGTGACAATGAAACGTTTGCAGGACAGTAGGCAAGACTCATGTTTTCTCTTCAAATAATCCTTAAATTATTGTTGATTGAAATTTCAAATGGCTGAGGGTGTCTAGTCACACTAAATAAGTGTAAAAATAGTAAGATTTCCCCCATATGCAGACTGTGACACTGGTGTCATTGTGACTATCACCTGCCAATGACAATTTTAATATGCCATTGAACTTAAGATGTGTCCTACCTACAGATACATAAAGATATGGGAAAATGTGCATCTTACAATTGAGGAAATATGTAATTAATATTGCAGAAGGATACAATATTTAATAATATTTTATTATGAATTAGTGAATAGCTTTTTCCATTTGCCTTGTCCTTAAGATCCCTCATTATGTTTATAAACTTAATATATTTATGACATTTTCAATTTATACTATGTATATATATTTTCATATTTGTGTATGTACACAGGTATGTATGTAAAATAATTCTTTATTCTCCATAGGAAATAATGTGTATTTGCCCCATGTTTTCCAGTTTCATTATGAGGATTTGGGTAAGAGTATAGAAATATATCTTTAGGTGTACAAATTTATTTCTTGCAACCTTTTTTCAATTTTTATCACCATCAGTAAACTGTTATTTTGGTTCCAGTCTACGTCTCTGCTCTCATGAAACAATTTGTTTCAAAAGGCTATAGCTCTGTTCAACAGGAAATTCCAACATAGTATAGCACTTAAGAACATGACATTGAAAAACCAATAAGTGCACCATTAAGGAAATGCGATTACCTAGATTTGTGTTTGGTGTTACCAGAAGGTAGATGGTAAGGTGTTATTCACATTCAGTGGTGAATTTATTCTATGGTTTATGAAGGACAACTGAAAACAGACACCAACGATAATGACATTTTTCAAGTCCTATCACTTCACTTTCAACCTGGTATTCCACCCCATGAACCATATATTTTTGGTTTTTCTTTTTTTTTAATGCTTACCTGCCTAGGTTTATGATTGACCCCTCTTCTATTTCTTCTGAAAACTATTTCCCTCATTTCTTTATTTTTTTAATTTCTATTCTATCTTCCAGTAAATACACATATTCTTTACTAGAACTGTATTCCACCATTTCTTTCTTCTATCTATGGATTCTATCTAATAAATAAAAGAGTGTCTCCAAGAGTCCAAACAGTACAACAATTTATGTGAATGACAGCCAACTCTACTTTCAGTTTTCTGACCTCTACTTTCATAGGTCAAACTGATTGCAGACATATGTATATAGATAGTGTTGTTTTTTTGTTTTTGTTATTTTTTATGAATACTTTACTTGTGTTTTATATCATCAAGTCTGAATAATATTGCAAATAATATTTCAACTAAGTTCCTGAAAATAGTAGACATTTTTCAGTGACTAAAGTGACCACACTCATAGCTACATAAAAGATCACTCAAGATGAACTGACTTAGGAAACTGGAAGATTAGACAATGTAGTCTTTGCATAATTGTGGTAATGTGGCTACACACAAAGCCATATTGCCTAATGCTATCACCAAGACCTCAGATCATATCACTGATGGGGAGTTATAAAATCAAGTATAATATTCATGAAATTAAGGATTGACCTCCAAAGGGAGGATTTTAATGCTGCAAAATAGCTTTGACATGAAATTCTCCTTTCCCATAATCTGGCTAATGATACCTACATTCATTGGCAAAATTAAAAACATTTTGTTACTCAGTTCCTAATTACAAAATATTTTATAATGAGTAAATGGATTACAATTATAGATATTCTGCCTTCTGTTAAAAAAAGCATTTTATACACAGAAAAACTTTTTACTCCTGTCATCTCATGATGAAGACATTTCCACCGCCTGCACCACTGTCCCTACCGTGCTCAATTCAGACTCAGCAATTGGAGAATCTACCCTGAAGAAGGTTTTGTCGGCTAGGGAGATGGAAGATACATTGGTGTGGGCCTGTGTGTATGTGTGTGGTGGCCATGGCTGTGGCAAAGGAAGACACAACTGGAAAGCGCCCCCTCTGTGCAGCCTGCAACTCATTTTATAGGCAATGAATTTGGCAAGGGGATGCAAACCAAGTAGCAAATTGTTGGCATTTAGTTTTAAAATCAAATATGAGTAATTCTGGTGGAAAAGAATCCATTGTTGAAAAGTACCATTTCTGTTAAAGCACAACATGTAAACATATGTAATCATATATGTACACACATATTTACTTTTTCTGTTCTGATACGACATTCATTCTACCAAGGGGGTCAGAGCTTTTAGGTAAGATGCTTTACTGCTATCACCAGTGGTTTCTCAAACCTCACACCTCTGCTTCCATATCAACCCTGTGCAAAATGTCATCAGTATTATCTGGGGGTGTTTAAGAACTTATTCTCTTTATTCATAGATTTGCTAGAACACCTTTTCATTCTCAATACAATATTATATTTATAAAGTTCTTAGAAGGTCACACAAGGTCAGATTTAATGGTTTGCTCGATTATACGGGAGAGAACTAGGTGAGGACATTTGGACACGATTGGCTTCTAAGTTTAATTTTCTCTCTTAAAATTCCATGAAATCTGTGCTCATTATTCAACACTTTCATTGCTCAAAAGAAGACGTCACTTGAAGGGGAAACCTGTTATACAAAGATGTCCTAACATTTCCACATAATTCGTCTCTGTACCCGAAGCGATATATCACTTTTCTTGATTAATGCCCACCAGAACAAAATAACCTGGGATGGTTTCTTGTAGTTTGCATTAATATTATCTGGCCTACATACCTAGAGGTTACTGGTCTATTGAGTAGTAGTTAATAGCTAGCTGTAGAATGCTTATTTAATTTTTCAATTTAAATGACTAGATAATGCTGGGGGCAGTGCAGATATATAAACAACTTGTTCTTGGCCTTAAGAGGTGTGATTATTGCTTAGGATGAGCAATTATTCAAGATATCCTCAGGGGATGTGAGATGTGACAGATGACACACTGACACTATTTAGAAGGAGCCTGCCAGATGGTCAGAACCTGCAGTTGTGGAATGAGGACAGTATGAAGGGACCTGGGGCAAAAAAACAGTTTCTGTAGCAATCTGGTAGCAGCAACATTTGGAAACCTGAGAGACCCGGTCCAAGGGTATGGGAGAAAAACTTCACAAAGTACCTGAGTTAAATAAGAACTGAAAGTAGACTCATTTCACAATTCAGTCTTTTCCTGATTAAATCATCTTCTATGGCCTGAGAGGTTGGCTGTTTCTACTTCATCTTGATATAACATACAAGTTACAGTAAAATTTAAAATTTTACTTTAAAAAGTGAATTTTTTTCCCCCTCGGGCTACAGAGAAAAGAGTTGGTTATTGCTCTGGCCACAGTTTCAGCACGTTCTTTAAGTCACCCTGTTATCAAAATATTTAGCTCTCTTCACAGTCTCCATATGCTGTTTACAGCTTGTAATGCTGAGGATCATTAATTCTTTGTCCAACCGGTATATCATTGGTGGATGAGTACACAAGGAAGTATGAACTACAAATGAATGTTTGGAGGACAGGAAGGCAAGAGTCTCTGTCAGCCTCATTTTTAGTGTTATATTAGAGAAGCACAATACAATGGTGGGAAAATAGTTATTAAAGGGAAACATCAAAATTTACCCATCCCAGCAAGAATATGCCCTTCAGATGAAACATAATATTTCTGACATGTTTTAAATGTAAGGAATGATAATTTGCTAGATTATAGGAGAGAGAAGCTGTCACTGTAATTACACATCACTATTCTTTAGATTTTTTTTTTTTTTTGAGGTACGCGGGCCTCTCACTGTTGTGGCCTCTCCCGTTGTGGAGCACAGGCTCCGGACGCACAGGCTCAGCGGCCATGGCTCACGGGCCCAGCTGCTCCGCGGCATGTGGGATCTTCCCGGACCGGGGCACGAACCCGTGTCCCCTGCATCGGCAGGCGGACTCTCAACCACTGCGCCACCAGGGAAGCCCATATTCTTTAGATTTTTAATTAAATATTTTAATATAAGTCAAATACAATAAAATGCTCTCATGCCAATGCCATGATTACTACAGTTTTATAGTAAGTCTTGAAAGTGAAAAGGTAAGTGTCTGACCACCTTTAAATTATTTTTCAAAATACATCTGGCTATTCTAGGTAAATGGCATTTCCAATAAATTGTAAAGTTTGTCAAGTTTACAAAATTTCTTGCTGAGATTATGACTGGGATTGAAACGAAGCTATAAAGTCTTCCAAGCTATGTATGTAGTTCAATAATCTGTTTATTTAAATTTTAATTTTTCAAGGTTACTGGTCTATTGAGTAGTAAGTAGTTAATAGCTGGCTGTAATTTATAGTTTAGTTATCTTGTCAAATTCATTCCTAAGTATTTTGATTTTGATACTACTGTAAATGATGTCATTATGTTAATTTTATATTGAAATATTTTGTCCATGGTGTCTAAAACTGCAATTTAAAAATATCTATTGCTCTTTTATTTTGAATCTTGCCATGATCACTTTAGTTTATTGTATATATTTAGATTTCTTTCAGTTTGATTTTGGTTTTTTTTTTTTTTTTTTTACAAAGATTATCATATGGTTTGAAGACAGTTTTAGAGTGGGGCATCTTTGCCCTGTTGCAAAACTTAGAATGAAATTGTTCAGTCCTTCAACATTAAATATATACTAGTTCTAGGTTTTTTATAAATGACTTATCAAATTGAAAGGTAGTGCTCCACTCAAGACAGTGGAGTCGTAGGACGTGGAATTCACCTCCTCCCACACATACATCAAAAATACACCTACAAATGGAACAATTCTCACAGAACACCTACTGAACACCAGCAGAAGACCTCAAACACCTGAAAGGACAAGAAAGAGCTCTACATAACCAGGTAGGATGACAGGAAAAAAAAGAGGAAGCAGGACGGGACCTGCACACTTGGGAGGGAGCTGAAAAAGAGGGAAGGTTACCGCACTCTGGGAAGCCCCCTCACTGGCAGGGAGATCAGCCAGGACAGAAAGGGAGCTTCAGAGGCTCCTTTTGCTCCTTCTGCAGAATGCAGCCCCCTATCTATGGCAGGCAGAAAAGAGAGAGACCTACATGGATGCACGTGTCACTGCCCTGTGCATCCCAGCTGCCTCCTAGGAGGGTTCCTGTTCCAACCACCACCTCAGCGGGCCCTGGGAGCAGGCATCAGTGGGTTGCCCACTCACAGAGGTGGGGTTGAAACCACAGCTGAGCCCCAGGGGCTGTGTGACTCAGGAAGCAGGGCTGAAATCTCTCAACATGGCTGCGTGCACCATGGATTTACACCTCTGCCTCTGGCTTTGTAAATTCATCACCTGTGGGACAACCAAATAGACAATGGGTGCTCCTGAAGCTGGGACAGATCTGGCCTTAGCAGCTGTGGGCTTTGTGGGTGCATGCACACGGGGGGCTGGCCTGGGCCTGGGTCTGAGTTGCCTCCATAGCTCCCAGAGTGGGTCCAGGTTCTTAACTACTGCAGTCCATGGACCTGTCTTCAGTGCACTGCACTGGTAGCCTTGTGGAAGCAGTGCCTGAGAGACATTAGGCACTGTGTGATCCAATCCTGCCTACCTCACACTGCAGCTCACAAACACAGCTCAGAAACAGATCTGGGGTTTCTACTCCAACACCTCGGGAGCAGATCCTGCCCCTGACAAGGCAGTGACAACCACAGAGCTAAGGGGAGGACCTGCTCAACCTCCAGTGCAGGACCTGGTCACCACAACACCAGTCACACCTCCTATCAATGGCCAGCATATACTGAGGAAAGAGGTGGCAGGCATCTATACTAAAAACGGCCCTCACCCCAAATATATTAAACCCATGCAGGAGACACAGGGATGTTCCCACATAAAAATAGTCTCCCAAGATCACAGTAGATAACTGTTTCTCCTCAACTCATAGAGCAAGAGAAAAAAAGTAAAATGAAGAATCAGAGGAATGATTCTCAATTAAAACATCAAGAGAATTCTCTTGAAAAAATAAACAATGAAACAGACCTCTTCAGTCTAATAGACATTGATTTCAAAAAGGAGATAATAAAAATACTGAAGGAATTTAGAAAGGCTATTAACAGAAATGCAAATTACTGTAAAAAGGAACTATAAACTATAAGGACGAGTCAAGAAAAGTTAGAAAATTTATTTCCAGAGATGAAAGCTGAACTAAAGGCAATGAATGCAGAATGAATAATGCAGAAGAAGGAATAAGTGATCTGGAAGATAGAATAATGGAAACCACCCAATCAGAACAGCAGACAGAAAGCCAAATGATAAAAAATGAAAGCAATATAAGAGACTTTTGGGATAATATAAAGCAGGACAATCTACTGATAATAGGGATCCCAGAAGGAGAAGAAAGAGAAAAAGGGATTGAAAATGTATTTGAAGAAATTATGGCTGAAAACTTCCCAAACCTAAAGAAGGAAACAGCTATCCAAGTACAGGAAGCACAGAGGGTCCCATACAAGGGAAACCCAAACAGACCTACACCAAGACATATTATAATAAAAATGGCAAAATTTAAAGAGGATTCTAAGGCAGCAAGAGAAAAAGAGTTAATTACAAGAGAACAATAAAGCAATCAGCTGATTTCTCTACAGAAATGTTGCAGGCCAGAAGGGAGTGGCAAGATATATTCAAAGTACTGAAAGGGAAAAATCTGCAACCTAGGATGTTCTACCCAGCAAGATTATCATTTAGAATAGAAGGAGAGATAAAGAATTTTTCAGACAAGCAAAAAGTAAAAGAATACAGCAATATTAAACCTATCCTAAAGGAAATATTGAAAGGTCTTCTCTAAATAGAAAAGAAGTAGGAATCTATAGGAAAGAGAAAATCACAATTGAAAAGTAAGTAACTTAAATAAGCCAGTACACAGATTAAAAAAATCAAAAAAATTCTGTGAAAGCAATGATAACCACAATGAAGAGCAAAAGGATATACAAGAAGATGTAAAAGAAGACATCAAAATTATAAAATGTGGGGGAGAAGAGTAACAAAATATAGATTTTTTTTTCTAGAATATGTTTGAGTCTATATGACTACCAGTCTAAGGCACGTAGATGTAGGAAGGGAATATTATACTTGAAAAATAGCGTAAGCACAAATCAAAAACATACAATAGATTTACAGAAACCAAAAAGAAGAGAACATAATTATAATACAAATTGAAGCACAAAAGGAAAAACAAGAAGGGACAAAGAAGAAATATAAAATCAATGGAAAAACAAGATTAAAGGGGAAATAAATATATATCTATCAATAATTACCTTAAATGCCAATAGAATCAATGCTCCAATCAAAAGACACAGAGTGGCAGAGTGGATAAAAAAACAAGAGCCTACAATATACTCCCTACAAGAGACCCACTTTAGGGCAAAGGACACACATAGACTGAAAGTGAGGGAATGGAGAAAGATATTTCATGCAAACAGAAATGAAAAGAAAGTGGGAGTCATAATACTCATATCAAACAAAACAGGCTTTAAAACAAAGGCTATAAAGAAAGATAAAGGACACTATAATGCCCAAAGGATCAATACAAGGAGAGGATATTACACTCATCAACATATATACACCCAATATAGGAGCACCAAAATACATAAAACAAATACTAACAGACATAAAGGGAGAAACTGACAGGAATACAATAATAGTAGGATACTTTAACACCCCACTCACATCAATGGACAGATCTTTGAGATAGAAAATCAGTAAGGCAACAGAGAACATAAATGATACAATAGAACAGTAATGTAATTGAAATTTCAGGACATTACATCCAAAAAAAGAATATACATTCTTTTCAAGTGCACATGGAACATTGTCTAGGATTGACCACATACTAGGGCACAGAAACAAGGCTCAACACATTTAAGAGTATAGAAATCATTTCAACCATCTTTTCTGACCAAAATGGCATGAAACTAGAAGTCAACCACAGAAAAAGAAATGAGAAAAAAACAATTATATGGAAATTAAACCACTAAACAACATGCTACTAAAAAAACACAGTGGGTCAACAATGAAATCAAAGTAAAAAAAAAGCACCTTGAGGCAAATGACAATGAAAACACAATCATGCAAAAATCTATAGGATGCAGCAAAAGCACTGTATAGAGGGAAGTTCATAGTAATACAGACCTTCTTTAAGAAACAAGAAAAATCTCAAACAATGTAACCTACCACTTAAAAGAAGTAGAAAAAGTAGAACAAACAAAACCTAAAGTCAACAGAAGGAAGGAGATAATAAGAGAGGAAAAAATAAAATAGAGATTAAAAAAATAGAAAAAAATCAATGAAAGAAAGAGCTGGTTCTTTGAAAGGGTAAACAAAATTGACAAACCTCTGGCCAGTCTCACCAAGAAGAGAGAAGTCCCAAATAAACAAAATAAGAAATGAAAGAGGAGAAATCACAACTGATATCACAGAAATACCAAAAGCCATAAGAGAACACTATGAACAATTGTATGTCAACATATTTGACAACCTAGAAGAAATGGACAACTTTTGAGAAATATAGAGCCCACCAAAACAGAATCAAGAAGAAATAGATAATTTGAACAGACAGATCACTAGAAGTGAAATAGAATCTGTGATTTAAAAAAAAAAAATCCCTACAAATAAAAGTCCAGGGCCAGATGGAGTCATAGGTAAATTCTATGAAACACACAAAGAAGAACTTATGCTGATCCTTCTGAAACTCTTCCAAAATATTAAAGAGGAAGGAACACTCCCAAAGACATTTTTTGAAGCCATCATCACCCTGATACCAAAACCAAAGACACTACCAAAAAACAAAATTACAGGCCAATAACTTTGATGAATATAGATGCAAATATTTTCAACTGAATATTAGCAAACCAAATCCAACAACACATACAAATGTTCATATATTACAACCAAGCTGGATTTATCCCAGGGTCACAAGGATGGTTCAACATATGCAAATCAAACAATGTGATACACCACATCATGAAAAGATAAAAACCATATGATCATCTCAATAGATGCAGAAAAATCATTTGATAAAATTCAACATCAGTTCATGATAAAAACCCTTATGAAAGTAGATATAGAGGGAACATATCTCAACATAATAAAAGCTATTTATGATAAACCCACAGCCAATATAATACTCAATGCTGAAAAGCTGAAAGCCTTCTTGCTAACATCTGGAACAAGACAAGGATGCCCACTCTCACCACTTCTCTTCAACATAGTATTGGAAGTCCTAAGCACAGCAATCAGACAAGTAAAAGAAATAAACTGTATTCAGATTGGCAGGGAAGAGGTAAACTTGTCATTATATGCAGATGACCTGATACTCTATATAGAAAACCCCAAAAACTCAACACAAACTACTAGAATTGATAAATGAATTCAGCAAGGTAGCAGGATACAAGATTAACATACAGAAATAAGTTGCATTTCTTTACACGAACAATGAAATATCAGAAACGGAACATAAAATCACATAAAAAAAAGATTATTTAGGAGTAAATCTCACCAAGGAGGTGAAACACTTATATGCTGAGAACTACAAAACATTAATAAAGGAAATTGAAGATGCCACAAAGAAATGGAAAGATATCCCATGCTCTTGAATTGGAAGAATTAATACTGTTAAAATGGCCATACTACCCAAAGAAATCTACAGATTTAATGCAATACCTACCAAAATACTCATGACATTTTTCACAGAACTAGAGTAATCTTAATATTTATATGGAACCATAAAAGACCCAGAATTGTCAAAGCAGTCCTGAGGAAAAAGAAAGCAGAAGGCATAACTCTCCCAGACTTCAGACAATACTACAAAACTACAGTAATCAAAACAGCATGGTCCTGGCACAAAAACAAATGCATCAATGCAATAGAATAGAGTCCAGAGATAAACCCATACACCTATGGACAATTAATCTTCAACAAAGAAGGCAAGAATATACAAAGGAGAAAAGACAGTCTCTTCAGCAAGTGGTGTGGAGAATGTCAGACAGCTGCATGTACATCAATGAAGCTAGAACACACCCTCACACCATACACAAAGATAAACTCAACATGGCTTAAAGACTTAAATATAAGACACGACACCATAAATCTCCTAGAAGACATCACAGGCAAAACATTCTCTGAAATAAATCATACCAATATTTTCTTAGGTCAGTCTTCCAAGGCAATAGAAATAAAATCATACATAAAGAAAGGGGACCTAATCAAACTTACAAGCTTTTGCACAGTGAAGAAAACCATAAACAAAATGAAAATACAACCTATGGACTGGGAGAAAATATTTGCAAATGATGTGACCAACAAGGGTTTAATTTCCAGAATGTTCAAACAGCTTCTACAATTCAGTAACAAAAAAACCCAAACAGCCCAGGCGAAAAATGGGCAGAAGACCTAAATAGACATTTCTCCAAAGAAGGCATACAGATGGCTTATAGGCACATGAAAAGATGTTCATCATTGCTAATTATTATAGAAATGCAAATCAAAACTACAATGAGGCACCACTTCACACCAATCAGAATGGCCATTACTAAAAAGTCTACAAATAATAAATGCTGGAGAGGGTGTGGAGAAAAGGTAAACCTCCTAGAGTGTTGGTAGGAATGTAAATTGGTGCATCCTCTATGGAGAATGGTATGGAGGTTCTGCAAAAAAGTAAAAATAGAGTTGCCACATGATCCAGAAATTCCACTCCTGGGCATATACCCAGACAAAAGTATAGTTTGAAAAGATACATGCACCCCTATGTTCATTGCAGCACTATTTACGATAGCCAAGACATGGAAACAAGCTAAATATCCATCAACAGATGAATGGATAAAGATGATGTGTTATATACTTACAAAGAAATATTACTCAGCCATTATAAAGAATGAAATAATGCCATTTGCAGCAACATGGATGGACCTAGGGTTTATCATACTAAGCAAAGTCAGTCAGAAAAAGAAAGACAAATGCCATATCATATCCCTTATATGTGGAATCTAAAATATGACACAAATGAACATATCTACGAAACAAAAACAGACTCATAGATATAGACAACAGACTTGTGGTTGCCAAGGTGGGGGTAGGGGAGGGAAGAATTGGGAGTTTGGAATTAGCAGATGCAAATTATTATATATAGGATGGAGAAACAACAAGGTCCTATTGTATAGCACAGGAAACTATATTCAATATCCTGTGATAAAACATAATGGAAAAGAATATAAAAAAGAATATACATATGTATAACTGAGTCACTTTGCTATACAGCAGAAATTAAACACAACATTGTAAGTCAACTATACTTCAATAAAATTTTTTTAAAAAGTAGTTGTTCTATTCATAGTTGACTGATTTTTAAAACTCATGAATATGTTTTTAGTATTGCAAATGCTTTCTTTGCACCTATTGAGATGGCTTTGTGAGTTACTTTTCCTTTATTCTGTTACTGTGGTGAATCATGCTGCTTCTCAAATACTGAAGAAATATTGCATTCCTGAGTATACATTTAACTGAACAATGATACATTGCCATATATGATGCTGTTTTGTGGAGGATCTTTGTATTTGTCTTCAAATGCGATATTGGTCTGTAATTTTCTTGCAACATCTATGTCAGACTTGGGTGTCAGAGATATGCTGTCCTCAAAAATGAGTTAAGTATTCTCTCATTTAGAATTAAATCTGTAAAGTCATTTTAATATACTCTTTGTAGGAAGGTTTATGGATAAAAATTAAATGTCTAATAGGTATAAGTTTAATCAGAAATTCTAGTTTTTTGAATCAGTTTTGGAACATTGTTTTTCTAAAGTTTTTGAAATTATTTCTCAAATTTTATAAATTCATCCATTAAATATGTTACCTATTTTATTGATTTAATGTTGTTCAGAAATCCCCATTATTCTCCTTTTAATGTCTGAACATCTGTCTAATGATGTTCTCTCATTTATTCCTGCTATTGATAACTTGTGTGTGTTATCACTTGTTTACCTAGTAGTCTTGTAAAGAATTTGCCAACTTTATTTCCCTCTCCAAATAACAACCATTTGCCTCTGTTTTCACTTAAAAAAAATTCTTCCTTCTATTCTCTTTATGACTGCTTTCATCATTATTATTTCTTTCCTTGCATTTACTATGGGGTAAATTGTTCTTTTAAAAACTTTCTTAATGTAGAAACATCTATCATTGCTTTTAAACATTTTCTTTTTCCAATATGGGGATTTTGTAGTAAAAATTTTCATCTAAGCAATGCTTAATCTGGTCTCACAAATTCAGATAGGCTGTATTTTCATTATTCAACATGAAATGTTTTAAAATTTCTCTGGTGTTTTATTTTTTGATTCACTGTTCGTATATGTGTGTTGATTAATTGAAAAATTCAATGATATACTAATATATTATCATTATTGATATGCAACTTAACTAGATAGTAATCAGAGCACGGACTGTTATATTTCAATCATTTAAAGTTTAATGGAGTTACTGATTTGTTATTTGATTATTGTTTGGCCCAGCAGCTAGTCTACCTTGGTGAATATCAGTCTGTAGAAACAAAAAATATACTCTTTAACAGTTGCTTATACTGTTCCATGAATGTCAATTTGGCCAGTTCGGTTGACAGTTCTGCTCACATTGTCTATATTGTTACTGACATTTATCAGTTTTATCAGTTACTGTAAGAAGTACTTTTAAAACTTTAAACCATCGTCTTGATCGTTTTACCTCTTAATTCTGCCAATTTTGCTTTCAAAAATGTTGAAACACTTTTGTCACATAGATATTTAGGGATTTTCATGTTAAAATTGAGAAAAGATGCATACATTGTTCTATAAAATGTTGCTTTATAATGTGTGTAAAACACTTCAGATTTGTTGAATCTATTTGACCTATGTCAGATTTCTAAACTAATAAAATGTAGAGATGTACATATTTTGAAAATTCTATAGTAAAAACATGTTCATATTCAACTTTTTTCTTGCTTAATTAAGATTTTCTTGATAGTAGTAAACTGTTACAATATTTTAATCAAGAAAAATGGTCTAGCCTTTATGGGTACTCTAAATTGATAGCAACAATCCTGCCTTGGAAAGTAATTTGCTGGGAGTAATCAGTTCCAACTCTTACCACGTTCTATGTGTATGACCTCATTTATTTGTACTTAGATCCCTGGTCTATAAATTTGGCTTGTTGAGGTAATTGAATGAGTTCGTCCATGTAAATATATATCTTTTTAAATGGCAGCTACACATTAAGATCCCAAGTGTTGCCTAATGGAATGATCAGTAGCTTTATAAATGTAATGATTAATATTGCATAAGTTTAATTCAAGTCATACAGATAAAGTTAGATAGAGGCAAGTTTTTTTAAAGATGGTATTAAGAAAAAACTTTCTATACCAAATATGAAAATATAGCTGATACATATTTTAAGAAAGTGGATATTCTTTGATAATATTAAGGCTAATATTTTCCATGACAAACAGTGGTATTCAATTAGATCTACATGCTAGCAATAGAAAACACATCTAGTAATACTACCCACTTAAAGCAGCAGCAGGTGGAAGCTTTGAAAATACACCTTTATATTTTAGCAACAAGTTTCTCTTCTGGACACTATGGATATATAAGTATTTATAGGCTCTTAATTATTGATAATAGGTTTACAAATAGTATCTATATAATTTTATCTCCCTATTTACCCACCAATGTCAGTACTTATCTATCTATATCCACCTACATATATAAAGACAGAGATCAATATATCCATACATAAATGTATATAGAGAGAGATCAAGACATAGAGATTATCTATGTAGATGTATAGAGAGATATCTGTATATCTGTATCTCTGGAGAGAGATAGCTATCTATCAGTTTGGGGTGGTAGAGATAGAGAGAATATGTATTATCAGTTACTGAACTTTATTTTCTCAATATCTTGATTAGATGGGGAAAATAAAATTATTATATCTACTCTGTAGAATAAACACTATTCATCTGGTTGCAGTGACCCAACTTACAATCCAAAGGTCATGACAAATATAGTCTCTCTTGAACTTTGTGGAAAATCTCATCCTTGTAAGAGCAAGGAAAAGAAAATATAGCCTTTACTATATTCTTTGAAAGCATTATTTAATTCTGTTACTGGCCAATCTTTATTTCCAGGAATAATTATAAATAAGTCAAAATAAATAAAATTAGCTATCTTAAAGTTTTGAGAGTCATTTCCCTCTTTACCCAATTTTTTTGTGATCATGCTAATAACCAAGAATAGAAAAAAGGAAAATGTAAGCTAGAAAAAAGTTGAATTTGGAAGAGATTACAAAAACCTTTAAATCAAAAGAAGAAAATTCATGTTACCTTTATTTAAGCATGCCCCAATAAAGAAACTATGGAAAGAGCTTTAAGAAAACAATTTTGACACCTTAACTGTGTAGAAGATCATGTAGACTGAATTCAAGCTTCATGTAAGTAATATGACCATAATAAGGAAAATATGTCCTATTGCAATTTGGTCTATAAATATTCTGCCCATGTCATTGTAAGATTATTGACAAAATTCTTCTGGGAAACATATGGTTTACTGAGTTATAACAATGTTAATACCACCTGTGTCCCTAATTAGAACGTTTCGATTTAGTTAATCCTTAAATATCAAAGTCATGCTCATTACTTGTTACCAGGGCTAAGTTATTCACATAATAATGAGTAATATCAAGATGTCAAAATCACTAGAACTTCTGAGGCTAACTGCATATAAAAAGGATCAAATAAATATACTTATCATGGTCCGCTAAAGCACAATTAAGTACATATTTCTATTTTTCCCCATAGTATATTGCCAGTTCCAGATCCAATGCCTAGAACCCTCTGGGCACATAGCAGGCATTTAAAACTTAATGTATAAATAAATGACTGAATGTAGTATGAGGTTCCACCTATACAAGAAGCAATAAAGTCAGAGGATCAGTTAAGTGGACAGATGAAATTACAGAATATACTGATGAGATGATTCATATTTCAAAAACAAGAAGTGATTTTTTTTTTACCCCTGCTCCTAGGTTTTCTGTAATTTGGTGGGAAAAAGCAAGTCCAGTGAATCTAGTATACAGACTGAAAGCAATGAGTGACCCCCATGGAGTTGAGTAATGCCTAAGTCTATTTCAGTTTAGTTATACTAGTATTTTCCAACCCTGCACATATGAGAATCACCTAGAGAGAAGTAGAAATGAAAACCCCAATACCAGTGCTTCATCTCTAAACAATTTGGTTATTTATTTTGGGGTGTGTCACATGCATGAGTATTTTTAGAAGCACCTCATCTCAGATCATTTGGAAGTATAGCTTGGGTGAGAAATAAAATTTAGCCAGTTGAAGGAAATAAGAATTTCTAACCAGATGTGGGGAATAGTGTGAAGAAAAAAATAAAAACATGAAACTTTACAATATAAGTATTGCAGCATCATGGTGGTGGAGGAAAGTGGAGAGTTCCCAGAGATGAAGCTGAGAAAGAAGAGCACAGAGGAATTTGTTTTAAATATTTAGAGGCCAGGCTTTTACTGTAGACACTAGAAAGGAATATAAGGATTTCCGTTAAAAGAATGGCAGAGTTATTAGGCTGCACTTTCTCGTAGATGTTGTGGCTGCATTTGGTAAGTTAGTACCTCACTTGGGAGTTTTATAATACTATAAATAAGAGACAATATTACCTGAATTCAGAATAAGGATAAAGACAGTGAGAAATGAATAAAACTATATATGTATGTGTACATATTTTTATTAAGTTAAATTGGTAAATTCAACTTAATTTATCTGGAGAGACTAGTTTCTAATTTGAATGAGTGAGCATATAATATTATAATTAACTGAGTATTCCTACTAATATTAATGGTAATTTACTGATGTCAAGTTTCAGAGGCTATAAATGTTCGAGCTTCAGTCTTTATAAATCTGAAATGCAGGTTGTTAACCATTATCTTATTTACTTTTAAAAATTATCTCCTTTTGTCAGAGAAAGGGGGGATAATATATTGATAGAAGGACATGGAAATGCCAAGTGTATTAGTTTTCTATTGCTGCACAGCAAATTAACTTAAACAGTGGCTTAAACAAATCTATTACCTCACAGCTAACCCATGAACAACAGGGGTTTGAACGGAGCTGGTCCACTTATATGCTGATGTTTTTCAATAGTAAATACTGCAGTACTACACAATCCCTGGTTGATTAAATCTGCTAATACAGAACTGTATCTAGGGAGGAATCACATATATGGAGGGTCCACACTAAGTTAAACGTGGATTTAATTTAGAGTGGACCCTCTTTGCACCTCACTAACTCCTGCATTGTTGAAGTGCATTGTTAAGTGGTTTAGAAGTCTAGGCCCAAGTGGCTGGATTGGGTCTTATATGTCCCCAAATTAATGTGTACCCAGCTGAGCTCTTACCTGAAGGATCTGAGGAAGAATCAGATTACAAGCTCATTCCTCCTGCTGATTTAATTCTGTTTCTTGTGACTGTAGTTCTTAGGTACCTGTCTCATTGCTATTGGGTGAGAGCTTCTCTATGCTCAGATGCTGCCTGTACTCCTTTTCATGTGTCATCCCCATATTCAAAGGCAGCAATATGTACCAAGTTCATCTCGTGTTTCAAATCTCTTTAAATTCTGCGGTTTCTACTGCATCTGACTTCCTTTTCTGCTACAAGCCAGAGAAAAGTCTCTGCTTTTATGGGCTCATGTTAGACCAGACCAAACCAGTTAATCTGTATTTTAAGATTGACTTTGGAATTTAATTATACCTGTAAAATCCCTTCACAGCAGTACCTAGATTAGTGTTTAGCTGAATAACCAAGGGATAGGAATCTTGGAAGTGGTGGGGGCCATTTATTAAATTATGCCTATAAGATACAATTATACACACAAGTATACACAGAGTTAAGATTCATCAGCTTTTAGTCAGTGATATAAATTTTTGGAGTAAATAAATTTGTACAAGATGACTATTCAGATGGTCAAAAGAGATAGAATTGTGCCAGCCCAAGGAACACTAATTGCAGGTATAGCAACAGAGTTAACAAAGAGTCTAAATAAAGATAGTTGATCAAGGAAGGCATGTTTATTTTCATCCTGGAAGCTAAGGTGGAGAGCATTTTTTAAAGGTTAGATCAATTTCCTATGTCAAATGCTGAAAAAACATTAAATAAGAATTCACAAGCAAATGCTGGATTTGGTCATTAATTATTCCAGTGATAGCTGAGTAACAGACATAATGAAATTCAGAAGCTGAACATTAGGAGGTCAAGAATATAGATTTGATAGGATTTGAAGTGGACTAATTTTTGAGAACCTTAAATAAGATGGGGAAGTCTTAAAGCAGTATTTAGATTCAATCCTGAATCTAATTCCAAGTGAGGGCCCGATAATATACCTGACACGTCTCCCTTTTGAAATAAAAGGTTTCTTAAGAAGTCAAAAGAATCTGCCCATCTACCCACTCACCTATCCACTCATCCACTCCCTATCTACCCTTTAGCCATGCATGCATCAAGCTCTAAGAAATAGAGAACGATTCTTTTATTTCATTAAATATTTTAAAAATACAGTGACTGGTACTGAATTATGAGAATTCTTCATAATTTATAATGGTAAATGATGGATCTAATCTAAATAAGATTTTAAACAATTTTTTTATGCAGATAGACTTTGTAAAATTAAAATGATACTTTCTAGAAGCACTAGGAGGGGAGCTGAAGGCGGCTATTTCTCACCAATGGTGTAAAGGGTACAGGAGAAAAGTTATCTTTCATACTGTGCTTCCATGTCACTCTTTTATAAAAATGTTTACGTGCATTATTTCTATAAGTTGGAAAATAATCCACAAAGGGTAAAGTTGGGGAGAAAAGCATTAAATTATATACATTCCATTGAGTTGACTTAATTTTGTTTGAAAGAGTATTTTACTATTTTCTTACATTATAATTAACAATATAATCATTATCTCTGTGGTAAATTTGAGTTATCTTGTTCTTGTCAGATCATGGTTGCAACTGTCCTTTTATGTTATTACTGGGCATGAGGCACCATGAGACACTCTGGTAAAATCTTTGAATTTTCATATAAGTCTCCCTTTCTAGTGCAAATTAGTAGCAGCAAATATATTTTTTCATGATAATAAGAGTGTATTTTCTCATAAGGATAACAGCTCATCTACTGGTATGAGTACTTAAAATATGACCAGAAAGTAGGGGGTAACTAGAAGGTTAGAAGTAACTATTTCCTATTAGAAACATCTACTCTTGGGAATCAGAATCTCTAGTCCACCAGCACAGTAACAAGGATGGAAGTACAAATTTCCCATGTTACTCAATGGTGTGATGGTGGGATCAGCTACTCCTACTGTAGCCTTTAGTTCCTAAACTTTTTTTTTTAAAGGTACTGTGGTCACAGGACCATGTGATGGCCAACAGTTAAAAGTTTATTCCTCATCTTGAGAACAGCAGTCAAAACTTTCAGGGTGTCTTCATAATACCTTGGTTGTGTCTTAGGGTAATTCCAGTGTTCTATTAATCTGTCAGCTTCTAGGCAATAAAGTATACAGTAGGACCAGAGTATCCCATGGACATATGTCATTGTCATATCTCATGCACCCTTAGTCTGAAGTAATATTATGCAGGATGTCATGATGTTAGTTGGATGCTTTCTGAGTCCTAAGTTGGAAGTACTAAGGCTCTCTCTGATGCTATCAGGTCCAATATACTGCAGTAGTGATATAGACAGTCTATATGCTTGTTTTCTTCAATAGCCCATCTGACTCTAGTTAATGCTCTTTGGAACAACTTACTGATATCCCCTGGACCTTTTTCATGCCTATCACAAATGTACCATTTCCATTTTATAATGGATTGGTACTATTTTTAATCAATCTCATGACTTGGGTCTGACTATACAGTTCATAATGGAACCTCTGGTCGTATAATAATTTTCAGTCATATTATCAAGTCTTTAGTTTTTACATGGGCCTTGTGGCAGGCTTAAAGCTGCTTTACAGGGAGTAATTATCAATTGCAGATGGCAGGATCTCACTCCAGAACCCTAGGTAGCTTTATGAAGGCTATGAGAGACTCTACACTACATTTTTATCTGTCTTAGATACTTCCAGCACCACGGACTATAGTGACTTAAGTAATCAAACGGTGAGGGTCATGTATACTGAGGCATTAATGTGCTGCATACCCCTTTTGTTCTGGTTCCATTTAAAACTGAGAAGTAACCAAATCACTTGCTGAATGGGTCCAATCTATATTCCAAAATTTACTATGAGCTCTCTCCAAAACTTAGTAGGCTTAAGTGTTGTTCTTTGTTTGTAGAAGGTACAAAGCACAATATCTTTACCTTGGATGTTTCAGCATGCCCCAAATAAACCCTCTCCCCCAAATTACCCAAAATGATAGCCCTCTGAATCTTTGTAAGATTTATTTCCCCTCTTCTCATGTACAGGTATTATGTGAGGACATCCAGACAATTTGTCACTTCTTGCTTACCAGGTCCAATTCATATCATATCATCAATAGAGTGGATTAATGTGTTCACCTGTGAGATGTCTACAATGAAGGTCCATTTGTACTATACAGAGTAAATATGTCCATGGGGGCACTATCATAAACCTAAACTACCGATGTCAGATGAATGCAAAATACTCCTGCTTCTCCTTCTCAATAGGGATTGGAAGGAATGTATTTGCAAGTCAATAGCAACATGCCATGTGCTAGAAGTTGCACCGAATTTTTCTAGTTAATCACACTACCTGCAGCAGAAAGCAAATCTTGTGACTAAGGTTTGATTACTCTTATGGTAGCCAGACAACTCCATGATCCATCTAAGAGCATTCCTTACATCTCTTAAGTGCTTACATTATTTATGAAGCTAGTTGATACTTTTCCACCAATATCATAAATCACACTGTTTATAAAGTCTTAGAAAGTGGAGTACTTCAGTAAGCCAGGAGTTTTCAATACCTCATTTTACTATCAATAATGCAGTGTTTACTTTCATCTGGCCAGCAAGTGATATGATTTCCCCCAACCCTATCCTCAGAGTTTACTTCCTAAGACCTCTTCTGTTTCCAACTCACTTGATTTGGGTTCTCCTGCAAGCAGACCCGAGACAACAAGCATCTGAGCATTGTTTCTTTAGAAAGTGATACAATAAAATATTGGTACAGTAGCAGGAAATAACAATGGGAAGGGAAAAAAATGGAGAAATAAAGTATGCATTATCGAACCAGTTACCACAGTGTGCACTGAAAGGTCAGTTTCTCTGTGGTAGTCTAGGGACAATCAAATATATGCCTCAGTTCTCCCAACTAAGGAACAAGAATTATGTGGTATTTATCCACCAAATTACTAATGTCATTGGATGAGGGTCTCTTCTGGGGGACTTATGCTCTATCACTCTGGTTTGCCTTGAATTTGGACCAGTGTACTTCTCAGCCCAGGAAAAAAAAAAAAACCACCTTTAGAAAAGGATTACAGGTATTTTTCAATAGGCTGCCTTCCTCCTGTAAAGCATGGACCTGGTACCGACAGTTTGTACTACTACCAGAGAATCTAGAAATTTGTACCAGGATAACACACAGATTGATCAGGTTTAGGGTGTGCTAGCAATAAAATAATTGACTAATTTGTATCATGAAAGGAAATGAAGGCCAGAAAGAATTAGAAAATCAGGGTAAAAAGAGATCATGTGACTAGATGCTATGATGTGAATAAAGGGACAGGAGTAATGGGAGGAATACTACAAAGAGAAGGTTATTATCACCCTCCAAATCACACAGAAAAATAGACACTTTGGGGCTTCGAGTATATGTGACATCAGTATTATATAGCTTTACAAATAACATTAGAGAATTGATAGAAATACAGGCTTTGCCTCCACAACCCCAGTTACTTTTAATGTAACAATGTCAGCTATGAAACTCTATAAGACTGCTGGGGAAGCAGTATCCATCAGAGAGCACCAGGTTTATGCTTAGCAATCAGAGGCAGCTTTGTCAGGCAGAATTAATGAAGAGAAGATTTTGGAGAAAGAACATTTTTATGTGATTACTTGTCTAGATTTATTTTTTTACATATTTTTTATTTGCTTTATTTTAAGTCAACATTCCAGAAAGCACGATTAAATCCAGGAGGGAAGTGGTCAGATACTGAATTAATAGCTGGTAACTCTGTCAGAGAATATGTGAAATCACCTAAGAGAGGGCTGAATGAATCAAAAGACACATGGTTATTCTTGTAATCTAAATCCCTAGGCAAGAGGCAATGTTATAATTCCTCCTACAGCTGTTCCATCAAATATCTGTTCTATTCCTACATATTTCCAGTGAAAGGGAACAAATGACCTACCCATCACTGTAAGCATTTGATGTGTAGGTCCATAACAAAAATGATATAAAAATAGACTATATGAAATTGAAGAAATTGAATGTTAGGGTGACTTTAAAAAGTTCACAGACAAGCCATTGCATATGATATGGATGTAGCATAGTAAATAGCATTTACTTTTACAGATTTAGTGAAGGCACTGCATGCCATTAGGAAGGAAAATAGAAATAGAACCATAGACCCAGAAAAGCATAGACTGGGCTACAAGAATAGCTATTTGTTCAGTGCTATTGAGGAAGAGAGCTCCTAATAGGGAATCAACTATATAAGCAGCCTGGGGTCAGAATGCAAATGGTTTTGAAAATCTAAGTGGTTTAGAATTCACTCTGTAGGAAATGAGGAGTCACTGGTGGCTTTTAAATAGAGGGGTGGCATGGTTAGAAGTAAGAGTGATGTTTAGGCTTAAGAGAAAAGAGAGAGAAGATGCAATGAGAGCAGGTAATCACAAAATTATTTAGCGGTAGAATAAAGAGAGGAGGGCAGTCTGAATGAGACAAGGCAGAATCTTTTGGAATAATTGTTTTGAACTTGTTATTTTCATTATGATTTTTTAAATTATGAAATAAAGTCCACAAGGGACATTATGAATGTTATCCCATCATAGTCTACATACCATCTCTGACCTATGAAGATGGAATGATGGATGGTGGGGGGTTGGTACAGTGTAACTGAAAATTTCTTTCCCTGAAATCCATCACTGTATTCTACCCCTGAAACATCCCAACCCTGATCATCATCCCTGCACTGTTAGTTGTAATATTAAAAGGCATATTTTTAAATATTCATAAAGGGAATATATTAAATATATTTTATTTCCCATGAATATGTTCTTCAGTCCAAAGCCTATTTCAATGCAGTTACCTCAAAAAGAGGGATAAGAAGACAATAACAAAAAGAGTAGGTGACTATCTGGAGTTAAACTACTAAAGGCAAAAATTTTTTGATTTAGAAAATGCTGTGTATAAGACTCTTTAATAAATGCTTTTCAAGGGTGACATCAGCATCAAGACAATGTGAGATGTTCCCTTTGTCTTTTCCCTTCCATCTACAAATGGTAAAACAGGCATAACTCAAATGTGTCTTTGTCCAACATGCATGGGCAGCAGAGAATTCCATATATCTGTACACCTAAAATGTGGGTGGACTAGAAGATAGGAGGCAAAACCAGGGAAACAACAGATGCAGTGCCTGTAATCTTGGACCCCCATTTGCAGCAGCTGAACCTACAGCTCCAGAGAACCAGGAAGCATCAGGGGAGGGAGCATACAAAACACTGGCCTCCTGGCTGCAGGGGTATTTGTGGTCACAGGGAACCAGATGGCAGTGGGATCTGCAGTCTCATCCCTTGAGGCACCTGCAAATCCAACCTCCCCCATCTGCAGTGGTGGTGCCCACAAACCTGACAACCTTGGTCAAAGCAGAGACACCCCTACCCTGGCTTTCCCTCCACATTCTCCCTTTTCTTGCAGTGGTGGAGCCTGTTACCCAGGAGACCCCAGATGGAGTGAAGGTGTCCACCATCCCGGTGCCCCAGGTGGCAACACCAGTAACACTAGCAGCAGCAAGACAATATGATTTCAGAGGTATAAGCAGTGACAAGGGTTCCAGACAACACCTCTGACAAAGACGGTAGGTGGTGGAAAGTACCCATTCTGAAATATGGCCAGGGGCAACTCAGGTAAGACAAACTTAATTTGTGCTATACCGCTGCCTACTGAAAAACAAAAGAAAGACCTCTAATTACTAGCATGATAAATTCTTAGAATTAAAAAAAAAAGGGCTTCCCTGGTGGCACAGTGGTTGAGAGTCCGCCTGCTGATGCAGGGGACACGGGTTCGTGCCGTGGTCCAGGAAGATCCAACATGCTGTGGAGCGGCTAGGCCCGTGAGCCATGGCCGCTGAGCCTGTGTGTCTGGAGCCTGTGCTCCGCAACGGGAGAGGCCACAACAGTGAGAGGCCCGTGTACCACACCAAAAAAAAAAAAAAAAAAAAAAAAGGTTTACCCCAAGAAGAAATGTGATTGCTACTTCATATGTGCCAGCAGAGGAACAACTCATCAAGCATGAAGAGCCACAATAACATGGTATTACAAAAGGAAAATGACAATTCTCCAGAAACCAAACAAAGTCATGGAATATGATGATCTAACTAACCAAGAATTCAAAATAGCTGTCATATGGAAACTCAAAGAGCTACAAGAAAACTCAGAAAGGCAGTTCAATGAGCTCAGGAATAAAATTAATGAACAGAAGCAATACTTTACTAAAGATATTGAAACTCTAAAAATAACCAAATAAATTCTGGAGCTGGAGAACTCAATGAGATGGAAGAATGCATTAAAAAGCACTGGAAATAAAGCAGACCATATAGAAGAGAAAATTCATGAGCTCTATGAAAACTATTCCACTCTGTTAGGAAGAGCAACATTAGAATAATGGATAGCCAGAAGGAAAAGAGAGGGAGAAAGTAACAGTATATTTAAAGAAATAGTTTGATAATTTGATAAAACTATAAAGGAAGAGGAAAAACATGGGAATTGTTATGGCAAATGAAGATAAAATAGTTATTTTCTGCTGATACCATCTTGTCTAGGAGAGGTTTTATACAAATCTCATGGTAACCACAAAACATAAATCTAGAGAAGAGACATGAAACATAAGAGGAAACAGAAAAATCAGTTGAAAAAAACTGAGAAAAATCATAGAAAACCATCAAACTAAATGGGAGACAAACACAAGGAAAAATGGACAATGCAGATATAGAGCACCAGAAGATAAAATGAAATACTACGACCTCATCTATCAATAATCACCCGAAATGTAAAGGGAGTGAATTAGCCAATCAAAAGACACAGAGTGACTGAATGGATTAAAAAAAGACTCAATTATATGTTGCTTCCAGGAGACTCACACCAGCTCTAAAGAAAAACATAGGCTCACATTTAATGGATGAAAGATAGCACTCCAAGCAAATGGCAGTCAAAATAAAGTGAGTGTAGCCATACTCATTAGACAAAATAGACTTCAAGCCAAACAAGGTAACAAGAGACAAAGATGAACATTATATAATAAGAAAGGAGACAATTCATCAAGAAGATATAACAGTTAATATATATGCACCAAACATAAAATCACTAAAATATATAAAGCAATTATTAACAGAAATAAAGGGAGAAATTGACAGTGACACACTAATTGTAGGGGACTTTTTGCAACCCACTTACATCAATGGATGGATCATCCAGATGGAAGGTCCACAGAAAACAGTGGCCTTAAATGAAAGATTAGATCAGATAGTTTTAAGAGATTTATACAGAAAATTTTATCCAAATGCAATAGAATACACATTCTTCTCAAGTGCACATGAAACATTATCAAGGATAGATCATATGCTGGAACACAAAACAAAGAAGACAAATTATATAAAGCATGTTTTCAGATCATAATGAAATGAAATTAAAAATCATCTACAGGAAGAAAACTGGAAAAGTCACAAATAGGTGGAGACTGAACAACTATTGGGTTAAGAAAAAAATCAAAGGAGAAATAAAAAAATGCCTGACGACAAATGAAAATATGACATCAAAATCTATAGGATGCATCAACAGCAGTACTAAGATGGAAGTTTATTGTAATACAGACCAACCTCAAGAAATAAGAAAAATCTCAAACAATCTTACCTTACACCTAAAGGAACTAGAAAGAGAAGAACAAATGAAGCCCAAAGTCAGTAGAAGGAAGGAAACAATAAAGATCAGAGTGCAATTGAACACACACACACACACACACACACACACACACACAAACACACACACACATTGCAGGCCAATATCTTGTATGACATAGGTATAAACATCCTCAATAAAGTATAGGGAAACAGAATTCAGCAATACATTAAAAGGTCATACACCATGATCAAATGGGATTTATCCCAGGGATGCAAGGATAGTTCAACATCTGCAAAGTCAATCAACATGATACACCACATTAACAAAATTAAGGATAAAAACAATATCACTTCAACCGATGCAGAAAAAGCATTTGACCAGATTCAAATGCCCATTTATGATACTCAATAAAATGGGTATAAAAGGAACTTAACATAATAAAGGTCATATATGAAAAACACACAGCCAACACCACACTTAGTGCAAAACTGAAAGCTATCCATCCAAGATCAGGAATGAGACAAGAATGCCCACTCTTGCCACTATCATTAAACATAGTATTGGAAGTCCTAACCAGAGCAATTAGGCAAGAAAAATAAAGGGCATTTCAGTCAGAAAGTTGACTGTCACTATTTGCAAGTGACATGATTTTATATATAGAAAACTTTAAAGACTCCACCAAAAATACTATCAGAAATAATAAACAAATACAGTAAAATTTCAGGGTAAAGAAACCAATATACTAATACCTGTTTCATTTCTATACACTAATAAACCAGCAGAAGGAAGTTAACAATCCCATTGCAACAAAAAGAATACCTTGGAGTAAATATAACCAAGGAGGTAAAAGACCTGTACACAGAAAACTATAAGACATTGCTGAAAGAAACTGAAGATGACACAAAGAAATGTAAAGATATATCATGCTCATGGATTAGAAGAATATTGTTTAAATGTTCATATTACCTAAAGCAATATATAGATTCAATGCAATCCCTATCAAATTTCAAAGACAACTTTCACAGAACCAGAACAAAAAAACTTAAAATTTATATGGAACCACAAGAGAACCCAAATAGTCAAAGCAATCCTGAGGGGAAAAAAGCCAGAGGTATAACACACCCTGATTTCAAATTATATTACAGAGTTATACTAATCAAAAGAGCATGGTATTGGCAGACACATAGATCAGTGAAACAGAATTGAGGGCCCAGAAATAAACCTAGATATATATATGAACAACTTATAACAAAGGAGCAAAATACACACAAGGAGAAATGATAGTCTCTTTAATAAATGATTGGGAAAGCTGGACAGCCATGTTCAAAAGAATGGAACTGGACCACTATCCCATACTACACAAAAAATTTAACTCAAAGTGAATTAAAGACTTGAATGTAAGACCTGTAACCATAAAGCTCTTAGAAGAAAACATAGGCAGTACACTATGACATTGATCTAGCAATATCATTCTGGGTATGTCTTCTCTGGCAAGGAAAACAAAAGCAAAAATAAATAAATGAGACTACAAACTGAAAAGCTTGTGCACAGCAAAGAAAACCATCAACAAAATGAATCGACAACCTAATTAAAAGATATTTGGGAAAAGATATTTGCAAATCATATCTGAAAGGGACTTGATAGCCTAAATATATAAATAACACATACCAAAAACATTTTTTTAATGGGTAGAGAAACTGAATAGATATTTTTCCAAGAAGACATACAGGTGGCCAACCCTACAGATGCTGGACGTCACAAATTTTTAGGGAAACTCAAATCAAAACCACAATGAAATATCCCCTTACCCACTTTAGAATGACTATTATCAAAAAGGCCAGAAATAACAGTGTTGGAGAAGATGTGGAGAAAAGTTAATCCTCATACACTGCTGGTGGTAATGTAAATTGGTGCAGCCGCTATAAAAAACACTGTGGAGTTTCCTCACAAAATTAAGAATAGAGCCACCATATTACCCAGCTCTTTCACTTCTGGATATTTATCCAAATAATACAAGAACACAAATTCAAAAACAATACGCACTCTTACGTTCATTGCAGCACTATTTACAATAGCCAAGATGTGAAAACAACCTAAGTGGGTGACAGATGAATGGATAAAATAGATGTGGTATATGTACACAATGTAACACTACTCAGCCATAAGAAAGATGAAATCTTGCCATTTGTGACAACATGGATAGGCCTCAGGCTAAATGAAGTAAGTCAGATGAAGAAAGATAAATACCACATGATTTCACTCATAGGTGAAATTTGTTCTTAAAAAAAAGATGAACAAACCAAAACAAAAACAGATACCGAGAACAAAGTAGTGGTTACCAGAGGAAAAGGTGGTAGGGGGAAGGTGAAATGGGTAAAGGGGGTCAACTGTATGGGAAGGGATGGAGACTAAATCGTTGGTGGTGAGCACATTGTAATTTATACAGAGGTCAAAATATAATATCGTACACATGAAACTTATATAATGTTATAAACCAAAAAAATCTGAAAACAAAAATAAACTAATGCTTTTGACCATGTTAGATTGTGGTCATTGTGATTTTGCGTGTTTAGGCACATGGTTATTTAAGTCAATTAGTCAACTCATGGACTATGCCATGAGTATGCAGTAAGCTATTTTATCTGAGAATGATTTTTCATGTATTTATCATAACAGTAATTGCACATGTTATTTCAATATCTTAATGATTCTAATTTATGCATCCTGTAATATACTATATTACATATATATACTATATAATATATTATATAGTATACTATTATACCACTATATATACTATACTAATTGCTTTGATTTGTGATTTGATACTATGATAATCCTGTGTTTTGAAAATTGGGTCTGTTGGCATAGTATAATATAAAAAATTTTTTTATTCATGTTTTTCCCCAGACACTAAAGAGTTTATGACCAAGACCAAAAACAAACTGCAAATGAAATATAATACATATTTTCAATAAATATAACTTGTACTTTGTAATATAACCATAGAAGTTATACCAATTCAGCAGCCTATGTGTCTAATAAAGTAACTGTTTAGCATTATCACTGTCTTTTGAAACATTGTATGTATGCCAGTAAACATTGTCAATGCAAAAGGTTATATAACTGTAGCTTTAAACAGAATTTATGCAAGGAAACTATGAAAATCCTCTGATCCGACTCCTGGTTGATTTGTCCTCGGTACAAGATGCAGTCCCAATATCCTGGTTTTATCCCCATATTTTCTTTTAGTTCCTCTCCCTCTCTTCCCCCATCCATAATCTCTCTCAAGATAAAGATATTGCAAACATGGAAGAGTGAACACTAGTTATTAAATTTTTATCTACTAAGCAGGATAAGGTTATACAGAAGGGTATATTTTTAGGTGAGGTGATAAAAGGAAGATCTCTCTGAAGAGGTGAGGTTAAGAGACATGTAACTAAGGAGGAATACTATGGGAGTGTCCTAGAGTAGACCATTTTCAGCAGTCTGAAGAACAAATGCAAAGACTCTAATGACAGGGCATGCCTTGTCTGTTTACGGAGCTGCAAGATGGCTGGTTAGTCTGGAAAAAAGTAACCCAGTGGGAGAGTTAAAGGATGAGAAGCTAGATTATGTAGGGTGCAGTAGTCAATAGGAAGGACTTTTTATTCCCAGTGTGCTGGAAGTTTGGGAGGCAGGACTAAGGAGGAGAATAACATGATCTAATTGACATTTGAAAAGATGTATTCTGGTTGTGTGAAAAACTGATTGATTGTAAAGAACTGAAGTGGGAGCATGGAGATCAATTAAAATGTTATTGCTCAAGCCTGCATGAGATGCTTTGGGTGGCTATGTTGGTAGGATATGACATGTGGAGAAAGAATTAGATTTAAGATTTATTGTAAAATTTAATGAAACAAGATTTGCTAATAGGCTATGCTAAGACATGAGAAAAAGATGACAATAACTCCAAGTTCTGAGGTGTGAGCAGCTTGAAAAATGACAGTGCCATTTACTGAGTTAGGAAACACTGGGAAAGTACATACAGGTTAAGTTCATGATGTCTCTTCAACATCCAAGACAGTTAGACGTATGATTCTGGAGTGCAGGGAGGAGACTTCCACAATAGATGTTTGAGGGATAGCAACATATCTGGGGTAGACTGAGGAGATATTGCAACAAGGGCCTTAAATGGAGAAAGGAGAGAAGAGAAAGGAGGTGAGGACTGAATTCTGGGAGATGCTGAACTTAATAGGTGGGGGGGGGGGGTGTCTTAAAGATGGGAAGGGCTTATCAGGGAAGGATGAGAATAAAATCTCAGTGAGATATGAGAAAAATCAAGAGCATTTTGTATCCCAGTGTTTCAATATTCATTTCACCCTTACAGCCACTCTGGATGAGAGAATAGATAGCTATTTTATTTTTACCTATTGGGTAAACACTTGAGATTCAGAAAGGTTAGACATATCCATTATTACAAAGTTAGTAAGTAGTAAAAACATGCCAAGAACAACATGTCTTCTGAGGCCTAGACCAAAAACCTCAACTAAAAAGAAAAATGTCTTAAAATAAAATTTAAAATCTTATGAGTAGTTTTTTTTTAAACAGAGAAAATTATTTTATCAGCAGACCTCAGTAAAACCTTAAATTTATAGGCTTTGAAGAAAGTACTTAAATTTTATCGATGACAGATGCCTTTCCCAGAAGGTAGAAGGAAGCCTATAGCTCATCTTTTTATTCCAGGGCCAATGTGTCTGAAACATTCCAGTATAAAAAGTGGCTGTCCTATAATATAAACTAGCATAATTAATAGAGTAGACAAAAGCAGGATTACTTCTTTCATAGAGGAAATTCCACAGGGGCCTAGAAGACAGAATAGTAATGTTAAATATTTCTTAAAGTATGTGTAGGTCAGTAGATTTCCCAACATATATATCCAGATTTGATAAAGATCAAAAGGAGAATTTAACTACCAAACAAAATCAACTAAAAAAAGAGTAAAATTAAGTAACATTTTTTTCTTGGCATCATTAGTCTCTTCTAAAATATCAAAATATGAAAAATAGAGTTCTCTTTTATTATGGTTTTGAATTATATTCAAAATTTAATCAGATACTTAATTCTTTAATATGAAAAATGGAACAATTAAAAATATAATAATTCACTACCACTTATCTCATCTGCAAATCTGTTAGTGTTGTTTCATATTTTGTATTATTATGCCTATAATGTTTATATTTTTAAAATATAACTTTGATTTTTCTATAATTAAATGAATATGGTATTTATACCACTGTTTCAAAGTTTATGCATTCCTGACTTTATCTTAGATTGTCTGCATTTTGCTAAGGAGAACAAAAAATGCTGCTGTACTTAGTTTCTGCAGTTTTAGAATTTCTAAACGTTGTGTCAGTATTTGAGCAAAAATGATTTGTTTTTCGTAGGCAACACATTTATTCTTTCAACAGCTGTAAAACTGGGTTCATTTTTCTCTGTGCTTTGAATGGTATATATGAGAAGCCCAAATCTAGTGTTTTGAGTTTTTTTTTTCTCCAGCTGGGATGTCTCTACAATTTCTTTTTCTTTAAAGGTCAAAAAATTAGCTCTATATGTCAGAGTTTTTAGACCTCAATTAATTTTTTTTGTTATAGAAAGTGCTATTTCCCACTGTAAATGAAAATGTTTCCTCATTAGAGGCAAGTACTTCTAGCAGCTTAGGGTTTAATCCTTCCTGATTCCTAATATATTATTTCTACAATTTGTCAGTACCCCAACTCCTTATATTGTATTGGTATTTTCTGTCTTTGCTAGCTATCTTATTTAAATTGTTATTTTATTCTGAATTCTTTGTAACTTTTATTAAGATGTCCTGGGTACCACTTCTGGAAATGCGTTGCAAGTACATAGTTCAGAGTGAATTAGTTTACAGCATACCCTTCTAAAATTAGATACTAAAAAGTCAGTAGGGTCATCATTGGACAAAGTGTACACCAGTGGTCAATCAATAAATATCATGTTAAGCTTCAAAGTTAGTGAGCAAAGAAAAAAACAGGGTTTTTGTTCCTGGTTATTGTTGCACTATTTCGAAGAATAACTAATTTACATATCTAAACATGCACATGGAAAACAATTGTGAATTTCTACAATATTCCCAATTTTGGAAAGGAAAGTAAATAATTATAATTCTTTTGCTGTCTTACAACAGTATGAGTTTAAGTTATGTATGTGTGTTAGCATGTGTGTGTGAACACTTATCTATGCATACTCAGTGAAAATGGGATATGGACAGTGGAACCTTGGGGAAAAAACTAAATTAAATTACTTCCAGAACCATCGGCTCCAGATCCCTAAATTGAGTAAGCAGAGCAAGTTCATAACACAGGTGAAATTCTCACAGATACAGCTTCTACTAAAGTGTAAAAAAACTAGAATATATAATCATAGTTTTTTATTACCTTTTCTCTATAAATTAATTGGTTCCTTTAGGATCATTTTGTGTGTGTATGTTTGTATTGTCTTCATTCTTCCTTTGTTCTGGTAACCCTAAATATTTCTACATCAGATTAGTCAATTATAATCGATAGCATCTCTTTTTTTTTTTTTTTTTTTTTTTTTTTTTTTTTTTTTACTATAATTGAACTCTACCCTGGATGAATGGGAAGGAGTATAAGCTTGAAGGCTTCCTCATAACGTTCAGACAGGCTGCCCACACATCAGATTCCAGATGAAGAAAAATCCTATAACCCTCGCTCACAGAACCTCAAGCTCCTAATGTTTAGGTTGATTATGTTCATGAGAAGGTATTTTTACAGATTCAACCATTATTGCTAGTATAGGTACCAGACACTATTGTTTTATGTAAAGGAGTTATGGAATTGATGAGACTGAACCTTACAACATATCTATAGGAAGTTCATTTATTCTCTCAATGCTATGGTGAATGAAACTGTTTTAATTTTCTTTTCAGGTTGTTTATTGCTAGCATGTAGAAACAATTTTGTATTGATTTTCACCATGAAACATTCCTCAAATTGTTTCAGTTCTTAGTTTTGTTGTGAATTCCTTTGGATTTCCTACATCAAGAATCATGCAGTTTGACAATAAAGACAGGATTACTTATTTTCTCAAGCAGGTAACATTAATTTCTTTCTTAATTTCTCTCTTTTTGATTTCCTTCCTTATTTCATTTGATCAAATTTCTAGGACACTGTAGAGTAGAAGTAGTGAAAAGTCTTCAAGAAAACGCTTTCAAGTTTTTACCATTAAGTTTCACGTAAACTGTATGTTTATGGTAGGTTTTTTTCTTTATTGGGTTTAGGGAGTTGATTTCTAGTCTTCATTTGGTGAGAATGTTTATCATTAATGGATGTGGATTTTGTCAATTTCTTTTGTTGCATCTATTGAAATGATTGTGTGGTTTTTATGTTTATCCTATTAATGTAAAGTATTGCATTAATTTTCAGATGTTAATTTGCATTCCTGGACTAAACTGTTTGATCATGCTGTTTAACCTTTTATATATTGCTGAATTATTTGTTCTTACTTTGAGAATACTTGTGTCCATGCTCATGAGATACTGATCAATAATTTGTGTAATATCTTTGTCTAGTTTTTGGTATCAGATTAATACTGGCTTTGAGGAATGAATTGGAAAACACTTTCCTCCTCTATTTCCTAAAGAATATGTGAAGGATTCTGTTCGTGCTTTTGGTAGAACTCAACAGAAAGACCATCTGCTTTCAGCCTTTTGTAAAAAAAAAAACAAAAAATAAACAAAAACAAAAAATTGATTCTTTTTACTTTTAATAGGTCTATTTAAGTTCTTTCATCAGTTTTGTAATTTGCATTGTTCTATATTTCTTTCATCTAATTTCTTTCATCTAATTTTTGGCAAAATGTTATTGACAAAAATCCTCCAATTTACGTAACATTAGTACTGATACCCCCCACCCCTCAATTCCTGATTTTGGCATTTGTTTCATTTGCCTTATTTACTTGGTAAGCAGAGAATTTGTTGAATCTCTCACTACTTCATTATATAAATCAGCTTAACTATGTAACATTTTAAAAGTTTCATGATAGTGGTATAAGATTCAGTGAAGGAATGTAGGGCAGATGACTATCTCAATGCTGGTAGTACATAGAGTAGGGGTAAATCTTAACCAGATGGGTATATAGTATGAGGAGAAGTAAAGACCAGAGAAGAGGTCTCTAAAGTAGATTGAGAAAATACATATAACCTTGGGTAACGTATTTATTTAAAACTAAGCAATTTTTCCCCAAAGTTCATTCCCACTGCTGGTGGGGGAAAATAGACTTAAAGTTAATTCACTATCATCCAACTAAAATAACACAGTATATTTATAAATAAATACCACTTTAATCAATTTAAAATCTAATCTGTCTCTATAAAAAGACTGTTCATCTCTTTCCTATGGTGTTCAGGCCATTTCTTATGCCAAGGATACAAGGATAAAATTACATATTCTCATTGCACTGGTCCTGGGTTCCTCTTGTATATATTGCCTCTTTATGCTATCTTTCAACTGAAAAATCTTTTGAGATATTAACTTTAAACATCAGCCCCTGTATCCAATACACCGATTTCTGAAGTATCCAGAGTTGGTGCACCTCATGAAAAGGTATCTTAGTCATTAAAAAAGAAACCACTAGGATCTGAACTTAGATCCCATTAGCACTACTAATAATTTGAGTCTCTATTCTGGCCCTTGGCTTAGGTTTTCACTTGCCATTTATACTAGTAGAGTATGTTACTCTTTCTCACATTTGTGCAACCAGGTTAGCTGACCTCCAATCCAGATACCTGCTACAACATACACTGGGTTTATGCAAGTTTTCTGAATTCTTTCTAAACCATATAACAAAGAGTGAGTTTCATCACTTCTATTCAACATAGTATTAAGAAGTGTTAGGCAGTGCACCTAGGCAAGTAAAAGGCATCCAAATTGGAAAGGAAGAAGTAAAACTCACTATTTGCAGATGATATTATATATAGAAAACTCTAAAGACTCCATCAAAAGACTCATAACTAATAAAATAATTCAGTAAAGACAGGTGGTAGCCAAAATGGTGGAGAAAGACCCTGAACTCATCTCCTCCCACAGACACATCAAAATTACAACTACTTACAAAGCAATTATCTATGATAATAACCTGAAGACTAACAGAAAAGACCTTCCACAATCATACATGAAGGGGGAACCACAGTGATATGGGTAAGGGGCAGAGACACAATATAGTCAGGTCCTACAACCCCAGGGTAAGCAACCCACAGAGAGGAGGAATATCACAATTGTAGAGGTCCTCCTCAAAGAGTGAGGTGTCTGAGTTCCACATCAGGCTCGCCCTGTTCTGGGAAGATGTGCTCTCAGAAAGTCTGGCTTTGAAAACCAGTGGAGCTTATGTTTGGGAGAGCAGGCAGGCAATAGGAAACAGAGAGATTGCTTTTAAAGGATATGCACAAAATCTCATACACTCTGTGTCCTGGCAGAGATGGAGTAGTTTAAAATGAGCATAGGTTAGATTCATTTCATCTTGGAGGGCCTCCTGGAGAGGCAGGAGGCAACTGGGAATCCCTCTGGGAACAGAGATACTAGTGGCAGCCATTTTGAGAAACTCATTCTACTGCTATAACAGTGGTTCTTGTAAGTGCCATTCTGGAATCCTCCCTCTACTTTCTTAGCTCTGGAGGCTCATTCATCACTAGTGTTGGTATCAGCCCTAAAACTCCTGAGCCATGCAGACAGCCACACAAGGACCTGACATCAGCAGGCTGGCACCAGCCTTGAGCCACCTGGGCTGCGTAGCCAGCTAAACAGGGATCTGGCTCTGCCCTTCAGTGGGCCAGCAGCCACCCCGGGACTCCCTATAATGTACAGCCAGCCATGTGAGAAGCCTACCCTGCACTCCCAGAGGGCTCTCTGCCACCACAACAGGCACAGACTTACAGCCATCTGGGCTTGGAACCAGTTCTGCCTACCAGTTCACCCACAGTAGTCAGTCCACCACAACTGAGGGCTGCACAAGCCCACATATGGGGCATCCCTAGAGCAAACGGCTCTGGTGACCAGAGGGGAGTGTGCTGCTGGGCCCTTTGGACATCTCCTACATAAGGCCAATTCTCCAAGATTGGGAAATGTAACCAATCTACTTAACATATACAAATAAATACAGAGAATTAGGCACAATGAGCAAACAATGTTCCAAATTAAGGAAAAGATAAAACCTCAGGTAATGAATTAAGTGGAGGAAAGCAATCTATCTGACAAAGAGTTCAAGGTAATCATCACAAAGATGCTCACTGAACTCAGGAGAAGAATGGATGAAAACAGTGAGAATTTTTAACAGAGTTAGAAAATATAAAGAACTGCCAAACAGAGCTGAAGAACTGAAATAAAAAATACACTAAGAGGAATCAGTGGTAGATTAGATGATACAGAGAAACTGGTTAGTGATCTGGAAGACACAACCTGTTCACTCAGCTTGTTCGCTCAAGCAGAACAGAAAAGAATTTTTAAAAATGAAGATAGTTTAAGAGATATCTGGGACAACATCAAGCCTAATAGCATTTGTATTATAGGAGGAAAGAGAAGAGAGAGAGAAAGGGGCAGAGAACTTATCTGAAGAAATAATAGCTGAAAAATTCCCAAACCTGAAGAAAAAGACATCCAAGTCCAAGAAGCAGAGAGTCCCAAACAACATGAATCCAAATTAGGCCACACCAAGACACATTGTAATTAAAATGCCAAAAATTAGAATCTTAAAAGAGTAAAATAATGAGTTAAATATAAGGGAACTCCCATAAGGCTACTAGCTGACTTTTCAGCAGAAACTTTGCAGGTCAGAAAGGGGTGGCACAATATATTCAAAGTGATGAAAGGGAAAATCCTACAACCAAGAATATTCTACCCACCAAGGTTATTATTCAGATTTGAAGTAGAGATAAACAGTTTTATGGATAAGCAAAAGCTAAAAGAGTTTAGCACTACTAAAATGGCCTTACAAGAAATGATAAAAGGATTTCTCTAAGTGGAAAAAATTTACATCTAGAAATATGAAAGTTATAAAAAGCAATCTCACTGGTAAAGACAAACATGCAGTAAAGGTGGAAGACCAACTAATTATAAAACTAATAGGAAGGTTAAAGGACAAAAGTATTACAATTATCTATATTTCCACTGAGTACATAAAGAATGCACATACACAAAAAGATGTAAAATATGACATCAAAAAACAGACTTGGGGGGAGTAAAACTGTAAGGTGGTTAGAATGTGTTCAAACTTGAAATCATTAACTTAAAATAATCATATCTATTTTTTTGTACCCATACCTCGTGGTAACCACCATCCAAAACCTATAATAGATATGTACACACAACAAGAGAAAGGAATCCAAATGTAACACTAAAGGTAGCCATTAAATCACAAGAACAAAAGAAGAAACAAAATAACCTACAAAAACCCCTCAGAAAATAATGAACAAAATGGCAATAAGTATATACTCTCAATAAATAAACATAAATGGATTAAGTCTAATCAAAAGATAGTGACTGACTGAATAAAAAAGACCCATATATATGCTGCCTTAAGAGAATTACTTCAGATCTAAAGACGCACAGACTGAAAGAGAGTGGATAAAAAGAGGTATTGCATGCCAAAGGAAATGAAAACTGGGTAGCAAAACTTCTATTAAAATATTCTTTAAAACAAAGGCTCATAAAGGACAAAGGATATTACATAATGATAAAGGATCAATACAACAAGGAGATATGACAATTATAAATATGTAATGCACCCACATAGGAACATCTACATACATAAAGCAAATATGAACATAAAGGGAGAAATTGACAATACAGTGATAGTAAGGGGCTTTAACATCTTACTTACATCAATAGACAGATCATGCAGACAAAAAAGAAATCAGTGAGGAAACATTGGCCTTAAATGAGGTAGTAGGTCAGATATAAATATACAATTAATAGGTAAAATTAATACATATATTTCACCAAAGACAGGAGAATACACATTATGTTCAAGTGCACATGGAACATTATTCAGGATAGATCATATGTTAGGCTACAAGATATGTCTCAATAAATTTAAGAAGATTGAAATGTCAAGCATATCTTCTAACCACAACAGTATTAGACTACATATTAACTACATGGATAAAAACTGCAAAAAACACAAACATATGGTATCTAAACAACATGCTACTAAAGAACCAATGGGTCACTGAAGAAACAAAAGTTAATAAATACCTGGAGACAAATGAAGAAAAAACCACAACAATCCAAAACCTATTTGACACAGCAAAAGCAGTTCTAAGAGGGAAGTTTATAGTGATACAAGCATACCTCAGGAAACAAAAATCTGAAACTATTTTACCTCTAAAGAAACTAGAAAAAGGACAAATAAAACCCAATGTTAGAAGAAGGAAAGAAATAAAGATCAGAGTGGAAATAAGAGACTTAATAAAATAGAGAAAAAATTAAAACTAAGAACTGTTGGGCTTCCCTGGTGGCGCAGTGGTTGAGAGTCCGCCTGCCGATGCAGGGGACACGGGTTCGTGCCCCGGTCAGGAAGATCCCACATGCCGTGGAGCGGCTGGGCCCGTGAGCCATGGCCGCTGAGCCTGCGCATCCGGAACCTGTGCTCCGCAATGGGAGAGGCCACAACAGTGAGAGGCCCGCGTACCGCAGAAAAAAACAAAACAAAAAACTAAGAACTGTTACTTTGGAAAAACTAATAAAGCTTTATGAAAACCCATTAAGAAAAAAGAGGTTTAACTAAAATCAGAAATAAGTTACAACACTACAGAAAAACAAATGATAAGAGATTACTAAGAACAATTATATGCTAATTAAATGAACAACCTAGAAGAAATAGATACATTCCTAGAAACATAAAATCTCCCAAAAGTGAATCAGGAAGAAATAGTAAATATAAACAAATTTACCAGTAATGAAATTGAACCAGTTAAAACAAACAAACAAAAAAACTCCCAAACCAAAGTCCAGGACCAGATGACTTCACAGGTGAATTCTACGAAACATTTAAAGAAAAGTTAATACCTGTCTCTCTCAAACTATTCCAAAATAATCTAAGAAGGAATCCTTCCAAACTCATTCTACTAGGACAGCATAATGCTCATCCCAAAACCAGACACCACCCACCCACACAAATTACACGCCAATATCCCTGATGAACAGAGATGCAAAAATCTTCAACAAAATATTAGTAAACTGAATTCAACAATACATTAAAAGGATCATCCACACCGTGTTCAAGTAGAATTTATCCCAGAGAGACAAGGAAGGTTCAATATGTGCAAATCAACCTGATATACCACATTCACAAACTGAATAAAATTTATATGATCATCTCAATAGATGCAGAAAAAGTTTGAAAAAATACTTCATTTATGGTAAGAACTCTCAACAAGGTGGGTGTAGAGGAAACACACCTCAGCATAACAAAAGCCACATATGTCATTCTCACAGCTCACATCACATTCGACAGTGAAAACCTGAAAGCATTTTCTCTAAGGTCAGGAACAAGACAAGGATGGCCATTCTTGCCACTTTTATTCAACATAGTATTGGAAGTCTTAGCCAGAGCAACTCGGCAAGGAAAAGACATAAAATGCATCCTAGGAAAAAGAAATAAAAATTGGAAAAGGGAAGTAAAACTGTAATCTGTGAACAACATGATTTTATATATATAGAAAACCCTGAAGTCTCCATCCCAAAACTGCTAGAACTCAAATTCAGTAAAGTTGCAGAGTACAAAGTTAATAATGCAAAAATCTGTTGCATTTTATATACTAACAACAAACTATCAGAGAAATTGAGAAAACAATCCCATTTACAATTACATCAAGAAGAATAAAATACCTAGGAATAAATCTAACCAAAGAGGTAAAATACTTGTGCTTGGAAAACTGATACTGGTGAAAGAAAATAGAGATGACACAAACAAATGTAAAGATATACTGTACTCATGGATTAAAAGAATACGGGTAAGATGACCATACTCCTCAAGGCAATCTACAAATTCAGTGCAATCCCTATCAAAATACCAAAGGCATTTCTCACAGAACTAGAATTCTAATATTTATATACAAACACAGGAGACCCCAAAAAGCCAAAGCAATCTTAAGAACAAATCTGCTCCCCAATTTCAAACTATATTAAAAATCTCCAGTAATCAAAACAGTAGGGTAGTGACAAAAAAGGAACAGAACAGAGGGTTTAGAAATAAGCCCATACTTTTATGGTCAATTAATTTACAACAAAGGAGGCAAGATTATACAATGGGGAAAAGACGGACATTTCAATTAATGGTGCTGGGAAAATGAACAGCTACATGCAAAATAATCAAGCTAGACTAGTTTCTCACAGCGTTTACAAAAATAAACTCAAAATAGATTAAAAAGATAAATGTAAGACCTGAAACCATAAAACTCCTGTAGAAAACCTAGGCAGTATGCTCTTTGACACTGATCTTAGCAATAATTTTTTTTGGATTTGTCTCCTCTGCCAAGGGACAAAAGCAAAAATAAGACATGGGCCATGTCAAACTAGGAAGCTTTTGTACAGTAAAGGAAACTGAACAAAATTAAAAGGCCCCCTACTGAATAGGAGAAGATATTTGTGAACAATATATTCTATAAGAGGTTAATACTCAAAATATACAAAGAACTTATACAAATAAAAGGATTAAAAAAAACGGCAGGAGACCTGAATAGACAGTTTTCTAAAGATAACATACAGATGTCCAACAGCAACATGAAAAACATGCTCAACATCACTAATCATCAAGGAAATGTAAATCAAAACCACAATGAGAGGGCTTCCCTGGTGGCACAGTGGTTGAGAGTCTGCCTGCCGATGCAGGGGACACGGGTTCGTGCCCCGGTCCGGGAAGATCCCACATGCCGCAGAGCAACTGGGCCCGTGAGCAATGGCCGCTGAGCCTGCACGTCCAACAAGTGTTGGCAAGGAGGTATAGAAAAAGGAACCATCACATACTGTTTGTGGTATTGTAAATTGGTGCAGCCACTATAAAAAACAGTAAGGTGTTTCCTCAAAAAAACTAAAAATAGACCTAACACATAATCTAGCAATTTCACTTATGGGTATTTACCCCAAGAAAACAAAAACATTAATTCAAAAAGATATGCACATGCAAATGTTTATTGTGGCTTTATTTACAACAGCCAAGTTATGGAAGCAACCTGTGTTCATCTACAGATGAATGGATATATATACGCAATGGAATACATTCAGTCATAAAAAAAGAATGAAATCTTGCCATTTGTGACAACATGGATGGACCGCAAAGGTATTATGCTATGTAAAATAAGTCAGAAAGACAAATACCAAATGATCTCAGTTATATGTAGAATATAAAACAAAAACAAAACAACCAAGCTCATAGATACTGAGAACAGCTTGGCGATTGGAAAGGGATGGGGGTAGAAGAAATGGGTGAAGGGGGTCAAAAGGTACAAACTTCCAGTCATAAAATGTCATGGGAATATAATGTACAATATGGTGACTACAGTTAATAATACCATAGTGCATATTTGAAAGTTGCTAAGAAAGTTGATCTTAAAGTTTTCATCACAAGAAAAAAAGTGTAACTATGTAAGGTGATGTTAACTGGACTTAGTGATCATATCAAAGTATATACAAATATTGAATCATTATGTTGTACACATAAAATGTAATGTTATGTCATTTATAACTCAATTTGAAATTTTAAAAATTAAAATATAAAAAAATAGGGTGAGTTTGGGGAGGGTAGAAGGTTCTTATTTCTGATTGCTTATCTTCCTAAACATACTAGGTCACTTTCTAAACATGACATACAGCCAGTTCAAGTGATTTACTTCTACACATGCTTTGCCATCATTTTTAGTTTTTATTATCAACATAACATATATATATTGGTTCATCATTTCCCTGAAGAGTTTTAAAGGTCTAGTAGGGGAAGCATTCACTCTTTTGAAATTTTACCTTAGTCTACATCATGTACTATGATCCCTCGATATCCAGGAGGGATTTGTTCTAGGACCCCCCACCACCAGATATCAAAATCCACAGATGCTCTAGTCCCTTGTATAAAATGGTTTCTCTAGGTTATTTATAATACCTAATACAATGTAAATGCTAGGTAAATGGTCCAATGTGCAGCAAATTCAAATTTTGCTTTTTGGAACTTTCTAGAATTTTAAAAAATATTTTCAATCAGTGGTTGCTTGAATTCATGGATGCAGAGCCCACAGATATGAAGGGTTGACTGTATCTGTATTTGACCACTTCCTTCTCCCTGGGACTTATCCTTAGTAGGTGGGCATTAGTTTCCTCAAGGGAAATAAGATTTACCTTCTCCTCAGTTCTCAATTTCATTCCCTACTTAAAAAAAAAAAAAGGTTAATTTTCTTCCTTTTATTTGAGGTGCAACTGGCATAATTTTCCCTGGAACACTAAGATAAAAGTTCTAAATGAGGGCAAAGCTCTCAGAGAAATAAAAACAAAATATTCCCAGAGAAAAACATCAGTTTAGAGGTATTTCAAAATATTCTTATTTAAAAAAAACCTAACCATTGTATGAAATAAAAATCACCATTTTTTGAGAGCTTATTCTTAGCTACACTCTAATAGAGGGATTTACATAAACTTTAATTTCCATTCTCAGGTAAAACATTAACTCTTAAACATTCTTAGTAAATTTGTAGCTATGCTATTATGGGATATACAATCAAAGTTTATGCACCTATTCACTATTAAAGATGAAAGCTACCGTGGTACACAACACACACGCACCCACCCCAAGGGCAAGAACCATTTTCCAGAAGTTAATGGTCAGATGTTTTGGGGTTTTTTTTTTTGCAGTACGCGGGCCTCTCACTGCTGTGGCCTCTCCCGTTGCGGAGCACAGGCTTGCGACGCGCAGGCTCAGCGGCCGTGGCCCGCGGCCCAGCCCCTCCGCGAAATGTGGGATCTTCCCGGACCGGGGCACGAACCCGCGTCCCCTGCATCGGCAGGCGGACTCTCAACCACTGCGCCACCAGGGAAGCCCTGGTCAGATGTTTTAACAATAAAGTAGAATTCAAAAGGGAGATTATATTATTTCACAAAGTGTTCTGAATATTTGGCAAAGGGTAATACATTTTTTCCCTTAAGTCATTGCTTTTCTACTGTGCTTTTGCAAGTAACTTCATCTTCATGTATAATCTAGAGCTGATTGGAGCTGTTATGACCTTCTCTCATGTACTTTGAATCTACTGAGATTTGAGTTATAAACAAAAAGATTGAATTGTATTTAATACATGGGAATTTATATGTAACCTAAATCCTAAAGATCAGTGCTCACTGACTGAGAAAATCATAGGGCATGGTTGTTTTAGTAAGAGTGACTTCCAGGGAGTGCTGGAGAAAAAAAGAGGTCCACTGAATTAGGCATTGAAGGTGTTCAGAGAATCAGCAAGTCTGATGGTGGTTTGAAGGGAAGGAGGGAGATCGGGAAGTAACTGAAGAGTCATTTCTTTTCCTTTGAGGTAAATGAACGGTTTCCTTATGACATATTTGTATAGTGAAGAAATGGAACCATATATACAATGAAGATCAAATAAAGAAATGTGAAAAGTAAACTGGTAGAAAATATCCTGTGTGTTTCTATGGCAATTTTCACAAATGTAGTCAAAAGATTGTATTTTAATGTTGGTTTGCCCTACTAGAATATATAGACTGCATTATATCTGTCTTGTAAACTTTTATATACTTGTTGTCTAACATGGTAGTGGCAATAAATACTTGAAGAAATTTATGTAAGCTTTGTAAAGAAATATAAACAAAGGGCTAAGGACCATAAAATAAATGGATATTAATACACTTCTTTCACTAAAAGTCAAGACCAGGATGGGGAGAGTTCAGATAATTAGGGATTGTGATTGGTCTTCTTATATGTTAGGCATTTCAAAGCTGATGCACTGTTTTCACTGTAACTTAGAATACATAAAACTGTTGAGGAAGGTTGAGAAGTTGCAAAGGTAATGTAATTTAATTTTTAAAGCAGATATAAGCAATGCAAGGCCGAGTCCAACAAGAATACATGCCTTTGAAATCAGATTAACTAATACTGTGCCAATATTAAGGGATTAGAGCATTGTTCTCTGCTTTTATGATTCACATTCATTTACTAAATCTGTTACACTGAATAATAACAATCTACTCATGTAACTGTCTTCCAGAATGGATTGGATTTCCCTCCAAAGCAGAGACCATTTTCTAGTCTTCTTTATAGACTAGTCTTCTTTATAGATCAAAAACCATAGTAATAAACACTCTTAGGAAATGCTCACATAATAAACATTTTATGTTACTAAACCAATTTGATAAGTACTAGGTAGTATTCAAATTACCTTAAACTTTTTTTTTTTTGAGAAATGCAAAGACTTTATTCAGAGCTTGATATAGCCAGGGAGTCAGCCGTGATCATTTGTGTTTTGGCAGAGACTCAAGGGCAGGTAGAGGAGTGGGAAAAGGGGAAGGTGTCAGGTATGCCATGATTATTAGAGGCTGTTGACAAATATTTAAGGTAAGATACGAGTATGCCATTTTCAGTTTTCTAATTAGTTATTCCCTTCAGCTTGAAGAGTGGAATGCATTAAGTTCTTTAGGTAGTTAATATTTCCTAGTGACATCCTTGAGGCATAGGCAAGAATCTTAATATTAAATTTGTGAGGTATGCTGACTTCCCCCCACCCCCCAAGTAAAAATATCACAGGTTATCCTTGTAGAAACTTAGATTCAAGTGTGACTTTGCAGTTGGCTTTTATCACAAACAAATGGAGAAAATTAAGTAAAAACATTTATAGAAGTGCATTTCGAATCAGGTGGTAATAATTACAACTAGCACTTACTGAGTCTTTAAAGTCACTGTGCTAATCCCATACAGTCTTACTGCATATACCTCTCTTAAGACCCTGTGAATTGGGTCCAGGTATGCTCCCTGTGTCTCCTCATTCCCCTGGGAGCAGCATCTACCCAAGACATTGTCTTAACGTCCATAGATAACAGAAGCACAAGAGAGTAAGTAAACACACTAGAATATTTAAAAGTTCTGGTTTCATCACAGGTGCTGATCCTTCTTTTGCTCTATCTTGCTATGTGATTAAACCCAGATAGTGGGCTATACACTATGCGTGGAGGTATACATTGTCCAAAGAGGTATTATTGCTGTGGGGAAAGAGAGTGACTATTTACTGAGTAATAATCCATTACACACTGGAATGCATGAAAGTATATAGTGATGGATAATACTGGACTAGAATATGGAATAGCTTTAAATGTTTTTCTGAAGGAAAGTCAAAGTGATTCCATAATTAAGTTATTTTCAATTACAGTGTGGGTATCAGGTAGGGTTCCTACAGGAAACAGATGGCATGGGGAAATTTTGTAATTTAGAAGAACTTAATAAAGGAAAAATTTACAAGATAAAGCCAGGGTGTAGAAAACCCACAGAAATAGTTCAGTAGTTTGGAGCTGGCAAAAGCAGGGCTCTGTTAACACCCCTGGTTCTCAAGAGACAAGTGGGGGGCCATGACTGGAACACAGTCACGAACTGTATCAAAACAACTGACTGACAGAAGCTGTGCTCTTGGATCCAGGCAGTAATCAGCCTGTGGTAACCCCATAGGTAGTAAGTCAAGTAGATAAATAACCAGACTTACCATTCTTGTTCCCTCCTATAGGCATCTGCTGCTTCCCATTGGTCAAACCTAGAAAAACTGCCATAAGATAACAGAGCCAGTCTCACTGATGAATTCCATATAGGATGGGGAATTGTTTTTAGGGGCACTAAATATATCCTGTACAATATGGCAAATAATTTATATTTCAATATAACTTTCAGGTGATGTATAGTTATCTCTATAATACTGCCCCCCTCATGTACTTCTAGTATACTACTATTATACTTTACATATACTACTTTATATATACTACTTCTTATTGAAGGAAAGACAGAGTTGCAACTAGTAAACTCATAATTACATTAGGGCAGCTTTAGAGGCTGTTTTGTCACAGCCAGTAATGAGCTGATATAGTATTAAGAATGGTCAAGATTAAAAATTTTTGTACTACTGATCTACCTGCCTGAAATTTTGGGTGTTTTTCAAAACAAGTATATACATGTATATAATATATATGTGTGTTATACTTGTGAACATTAAAACATCATGAGTTTAAGGATCTCTGACATAACAAAACATAGATCACCTGGCTGTGAATCTTATAACATTTAACTACATATTTGACCTTAAGAAAGACATTCAGATTCTCCATGTGTCATTTTCTTCATTTGTGAGGATCTATATAAAATGGTAAGAATTAAACAAGGTAATACAGGGAAAATCTTTAGAGTGATGCTTTTACACAATAAACATTCAATAAAATTTGCTGTTATTATTGAGAATAAGTTAAGTAAGACCACAATATTTGATGAAATTTCTAACATAATTTTTAGAATAAAAATGAGGGAAAGACATGACAAAGGCATTATAAATATTATTAGATGTTTAAGAGTTCAGTATGTTAAGCAAAAATTTAAGTGTGGAGGTAATGAAAATGAGGCTTATGTATTTACTTTAAATATTACATGATTTCATTAGGCTTTCACTGATATTACTACTTTTTAATTTTTAGTAATTTTTAGTAATTTTAAAAATTTAAAAAGTTTTTAATTTTTAGTAATTTTCCCTCAATATCCTTTGTATTTTTTTTTAATCGCTTCATGGATTTCACTAGGTAATGCTCAATTTATGGTAACATGCCTTTATTATAGAAAATGGTATGCTTATAACTTGGATTGTGTCTGCAATGCTATTTTATGCTTTGAAAGTCCAGGAAAAAATATGATTAACTTCCTGCGGCCTTAAGAGTGGTACAATTTTGCAAGCTTCTTGTTTTGCTTATTTCCTAGTTTTCAATACATCTCTATATGTCTATCTCCATCTTTTTACCTCCACAGTGGAACTAGCCTCCAAGAAATAAAACCACCCATTTCAAGAGATTATCTCATATTGTTTCCAAGTTAGGGACCACCAACTCAAGTTCATTTTCTGAGCTGAGAGATATGGACCACCCCTTGGGTTTGACCCATGGAATGATCAACTTCAGAGGATTTTTTTTTATCTTCTACATATGCTCCAAAATAAGTCCACAAATATATGTCCCACAATTATAACAGCCATTAAACTAGAATTATGCACAGACATATGACATAAGTTATTACTCATACCTTCTGCTTCTATATATGGAAAAGCTGCCAGTTTCTAAATTATCTACCAAGCAATGCAGAAGACCATTTATAGGAAGAGGTGACAGTATTTCGGCTTTAGTGTTTAACATATTTTAAGTACTTAATATTATACATGTGTTGGATGGAAATGATTATTCAGAAGTTACACTATTCAGTCCCAAAGACCATCATTCTTTAGAAAATCTCCTAATTTCCTATTGCATGAAATAGACATTTTTCAAATTTCCCAGCTAGCTTTAGCAATATTTGACATGAACAAGTTCATGATGTGTTTTGCATAAATAAACTTCCCTAAAGTTGATCCATTTTCTTACCATTTAAAAATAGAATATTCCGTTTTCATTTGTTTTTTTTTTTAAAGGACTATGGATTTTCTTTTGTTCAAAATTCCCTAATAATCTCATGGGATATGATTACATACAAATTACATATCTTCTACACATAACTTCTGAATTGGAATTTCTAAGGGGCAAAACCTGACCTTTTTAAAAATAATTTAGTTGATTTTTTTTTACAATTATACAAATATATGAAATACAATTTATGTTTGTTTTGCTTATATTTGTTCATCTTGAAAAGTTTGGCTAAGTTTATTGTAGAAGGATATTTTTATATTACTTTAATAAAACCCAACATTTTATGTTTCTCATAAATTGTTTTTATACAGTTTTTTGTCATCTAAGTTATAATGGGTAAAACACTTTACTCACTTGCCCTTACCTTACAGTTATTACTCCTTTCATAAAATTCCACTTATATACATTATAAGGCATCAAAAATAGCTTTCAGTTTTACAGTGGAATTTATACTCTTCTATTATAAAACTTCTTCAGTTTGACGTATTAATCATATTTCAAGAATCAAAAATATTTTAGAAATATTTGTCTTCCTTTTCAGTTATTAGTGAGTTACACATCCATGTGTTTTGAGCTGAACTGTGTTCCCACCAAATATGTTGAAGTTCTAACTTTAATAACTCAGAATGTGAGGGTATTTGGAAAGAGGATCTTTATGTGGGGATTAAATTTAAAATGTTGTCTCTAGGGTGGGCTTTCACTTAAGAGGGACATAACAGTTCTGCTTAGCTTGACTAAACTTCAGACAGGTTTCTTCCTGACACTTGGCCCCTGACCTCTCTCTTTTTAGACATTAAAAAAGCTTGCAATTGTAAGTTCTTTCTCTGCCTCATGAAGATGTAAGTCCTCTCTCAGCCACTTGCCAGGCTTTTTAACCTTGATATAACCTTGCTTTATAACCAAGAATGTCTTTCTCAAAGACCTGGGAGCCATCCCCTTGAAATGTAATCATTAAGAAAGATAGAGGCCCTATCTCCTAGTCTCTGTTGGGAGGGTAGGAACCTGACTTCAATAAGCCTCAATTAGCAAACACAGGTAGCCAGTCTACTCCACTAACATCCCCTTCAGTACTTTTCCACTAGCTCACCCTAGAGCTTAAAAATTCTCTTGTCATTTGTCTCAGCTGAGTTGAGTTCAATCTCTTTATTATAATAGTCTAGACATCTCTTGCAATATCCTTGAATAAAATTTTCTTTGGCTGTTCATCTTGTCTGGTGCAGTTTTAATTTAACAGCTCTAATCCAATTTAATTAGAATCTTTAAAAAGGGGGAAAGTTGGGCACGGAGGCAGACATGCTCACCAAGAGAATGTCACATGAAGATGAAGGTAGAGATCTGAATGATTCAGAAGCCAAGGAATGTGAAAAATTCCCAGCATACTACTCATACCAAGTTATGAGAGAGGAATGGAATAGATTTCCCCTCACAGCCTTCAGAAGGAACCAACCCTGTTTATAGCTTGATCATGGACTTCTAGCCTCCAGAACTGTGAAAGAAAACATTTCTTTTGCTTAAGCCACACAGTTGGTAGTATATTGTTTCGGCAGCCCTAGGAAACTAATACATCGTATCATGCAGTGACAAGATTACCGATTTGTAGCCGAGAAAGCTAGTCTTGGAGACCAACTCTGCTGCTTCCTAGGTTAGGGGGCTGGGGTAAATCAATAAAGTTTCTAAGTTTCCACATCTTCACAGGCAACTGAATGACCTAACATTTTGAGAGGGGTTGGCTCATATTAGGGATAAATAAAATAAAATAAAAAACATTATTTCTCAATCAAAAGAATTTCTAAACTTAAGATAGCAATAGCAAAAAGTTTCTTAAAAACAAACAAAAACATGCAACCAGAACTAAGCACTCAGCAGCAGTTTATCTTATGAGAGAAAAATCTGGAATTTCAAACCCTTCACTTCTGAATTTACTACTTATTAGCATTTTCCATGGAAACCATATTGTGTTAAGTTTTACCCAAAGTACAGAACCTTAAAAGTGCCTATATATTTTCACTCCAAAATAGCTTATTTCACTGATATGTAACACCATCCCAACCTCAGTATAGATGTAGATGTCTTCTGTCATCTTCACAACCACCTCACAGAGGATGGAATCTCCAAATTCCCTAAGTAGAAACACTTTTTTTCTCTTTCCCTTTTTTTAAAGGGAGCATACGCAGAGTGGCTTAGAAAACTTACATTTCCATTATAAACCTCAGCTTTTTTATCATCAGCATGTGCCTTTTTAATACTACTTTATATTAATGTTGGTGCTTAGTAAAGTAATATGAAAGATAGTATAATACTTCTTGGGACAGTATAATTTATAAAAGGAGAGGTTTTATAACAACAAGGCAACAATTTTATAACACCATTGTGCTTTTCTAGCCCTCACAAAGAGCTGAGGGAAAATAAACAAGGATCCATTTAATGTCTGGGTGAGTGCCAGTTTGACCAGGTTCCATGCAAATGAAAACAAAATAAAATTAAACTTAGACAAGAAAAAATAATGGCCTGTTGGAATAATCAGGTGTGGAACAATGTTTAAGGACAGAAACAAATGGTGAACTGCTTTGTTGTACTTTTCCTACTTTTTTACCCCAGGGAATACTCTTTTAAAGGTGAGTTAACGTCAGCTTAAGAATTTGGATAACGTTCTGATTAGTAGATCATATCAATATCTGCATTCATAGATTGGGTGAACCTATTGCTTTCAATAAAAATACTAAAAATTATCTATTGGACTAAAGATATAGGGAAGTTGTTGGACAGTGGGTGTATTTTTTATGTACTAATTTCAATCTCCTTTGTCCTAGGTTAATTAACAATAGCCTCTTAAAATAATTATCAGTCTTTTAATACATAGATCAAAGTTGAGTTTGTCAAAATGGCTTGGATGTAGTAACCAAGCAGGTGATGGTGATTAAAGCAATTTCAGCTGCAGGAGGAAAAGATTCCTTTTCCTCCTCTGTCAGTGGACTACCAGCAAAGATGATATAATCTCTCTGATCCATTACTATTGCATGGGCTGGCTTCAACTATTTTGACCTTTATTTATTTACACATATTATTTGACACATGAAGTTTTCCAAGCTCTTTATTAGACATTACAGTAAGAACATGACTAGAACATGAGTAGATCATGACTATGTGACTTGTAGAGGAGGGGTGGCTGTGGCTTAGGGTCAATAGGGAGCAGAAATAAAGTGATGACTGCCAACAAATTAATATCAAAAGCAGGATTTTGTAAGGGAAGCTTCACAAGAGCATGAAGATGTCTGGATGGGAAATAGAATGGTAACAGAGAGAGCAACTATAATGTTATTGCAATAGTCCAGGTGAGAAATGATGAGAATAAGATTGTGGCAAAGGTAAAGGAAAGCATAAAGCCAGATTCAAGAGACTTGTACACCAGATGGACATGGAAGAAGAAAGTTTTTAGTAAAGGATAACCTCAAGGTTTTAAATTCAACGGCTGTGTAAATAACAAAAACATTATTAACAAGGATTGGTGTCAAAACAGGTTGGAAGGGAATGCAATTTGCTCAGTATCAGAGATAATTAGTTTCAGAAACCCGTTGGATATCCAAGATCAGTAAGAAATTGCTTTTCAGATTTAAAATTTAAAAAAAAAAAGCCTGGAGATAAAAGATAACAGGAGTAGAACTTATAAAGTGGGTAGATTTTGAAGGGAACAAATGAAATATATCATTTTTTTAAAGTTATAAGAAAAACAAATTACATTAGGCACTTGAAAAGATTTATCAGGAAACATAAATTTAGTCGTCTCTCCATCTTTGAGAACTGTTTGGCAGAGCTGCAAGTATACTCACACATTTCTTTCTAGTACTCTATAATTGAGTTGATTTTTTTTCCCCATAAACACCCCCTCACTGAATACAGAGAAAAAGAAGCAAAGAAATAAAAGCATAAAACAAAAATTTGGTTTAATCTCACTGTTCTAGTTTTCTAGGGCTGCTGTAACAAATTACCACATATTTAGTGGATTAAAAGAACACAAACTTTCTTACCTTTCTGTAGCTTGGACTTTTCCTGGGCTAAATCCAAGCTACTAGCGGGGCTGTGTTCCTTTCTGGAGATTCTAGGGGAGAGACCTTTTAGGGTTGGTGGAGTTCTCACCTCACATCACTCTGATCTTTCTTCTGCCGCCCACGTCCACTTTTAAAACACTTGTAATTACATTAGGCACACCTGGCTCATTCAAGCCATTCTCCCTAATTCCAGCTACAAATTAAATTCCTCTTTACCATGTAATGTAACATTTCCACCTGTACTGGGAATTGGGACATGGATATCTTTGGGGGGGGCTATTAGTTTGCTTTTGACACTGATAAATCTAGCTCAATGAAATTATTTTGTCTTTCTGATTAGATAAATATCATCTCTAACAATGTTCCAATATAAGTGGGATTACGGCTCTGTGGCTTATGTAAATTTACATTTTGTGGGTGGAGGGCAGGACGCCTGAGATCCCAGCTGTACCCGCTAAATTCTCTCTGCTTTCTGATGCAAATCTGTGCTTTGTCTTCCCTTGATTGGAGAGCTTTCTGGTATAATTAATCACATCTGTTTTAAACTGTGCCTTGCTATCACCAAAACCGCTTTAATCTAGCTCACTGTGTTAGATTAAAGACTTCATTGCTAGTGACAGTTTTGTCCTGATATTTTAGCCTTTGCCTTTCAATGGTGCACTGGTACTTTGTCCACAAACAGGAATTAAAGAAAATGCTAGATCCACTAAATAATGTACAGATCACATGGATGTAATAGTGCTGTTTCAAGGTCAACTGGCTCTTCTTTCCCTTTGCCAAACCTAACATCTCTCTGCACCGAATCTATCCTCCTGGACACTCTGTGTTTCAGGCTCTTGATTGTGTAGCTTCAGGTTTCTCCATTTGTTTGAGGCCTCTCATAGAACTCCAAACCCCACCTTATGGTTTCATTGTGAGGAAGCAGAAATATGAGTAATGGGCTCTCATACTTTACTCTCTTTCTCCTTCAATTTCTCACTTTTCTCCTTGCTATATCCTCCATCTTAAGGTGGCAAACATATTAAAGAGTTATTGGAAACATTATGTAAGGGGTATTGAAAAATTCTGCCTTATGTACAAAACTCTATAATCTCAGTTTCTCCATGGTATAATTTTTACTGGGGGTCAATGTACATTTTTTAAATAAGGATTGCAGATGATAAAATATTTATTTAATACACTAAAATATTCACCCTATTGCATATGAATGTCAAGTAAATAGCTCTCTCTACCATTTCAAAGCAATTCAATCTTTACTCTCTCATCACTATTCTACTAATATTTTTAAAAATTTCAAGACATTCATACTTTCCTGAAGAAGCAAATGATTTCCTGAATTCATTAATACACCATAGCATATTACTTATTATCATTCAGTAACTACTTCCTGCAAGTATACTTATAAAATCCTAATTCAGAGAAATGGAAATGATATGCCTCTTCCTTCTTCAAAAGGGATTGAAAATTTTACTGCAAGGTGCATAATATAAAAACATTGTTAAAAAAAGGTTATATGTACTGGTATAATATTTATTACTCTTAAATTTGAGAGGAAATGACTTGCTTTATAATAAGCATAACATTTTCCATTAGTAAACGTTACACTTTCCACCACCATGATGAGTTTCTACTGCTTAAAAGAATGCTGATTAATAAATATTTCCCTTTTATCATCATATCTTAGAAAAATAAGGGTAGGTCTTGAGATGGAGGTACCACTCTAAAACAAAACCGTGCAAAAATATTTTCACCTTCCATAGCAAAAGAGTGTTCACTGTTTTAAACTAAATCTTTAATATTTACTATTTATATCTCAATTTTTAGAAGGATGAACTTTTTGTTTATGAAATTACATCATAACAGGAGACATAGTCTATAATTACTTAATATTTTTGGTTTATTTTGTTTAAATGTGAAACTGTGATCATTTAAATATTTATTTTCCAGCCTTTTTTCTTTTTATATCTATTGGTTTGAGTAATTTTAATACCTGTGGCTTTTTAATTATTTTAAAATGATATATTGACTTAGGAGTGCTTGGGTTATGTTTGAGACAAATAGACAAACTTTGGCAAGATAAATAAAGATAAAGAGAATATACAAATGAACTGTAACAGGAATAAAGGTGTAAATAAAAGTACAAAAGTAGGATATTAAAACTTAAATATTAGGTGCCAAAATTGAATATTTGTATGCTAGTAGTTTTGAAAACTTATTAAGTGGATAAATTCCCTGAATAATTTAATTTGACTAAGATGTAAAGAAATAGAAAATTTAAATGGAAATTTAACAGATTCAGAGAATCTGAATCAGTAATAAATTCTGAATTTTCCACACAATAGTCAAATAGCTTTAGAATAGATTTTTTTTTTTTTTTTTTTTTTTGCAGTACGTGGGCCTCTCACTGTTGTGGCCTCTCCCGTTGCAGAGCACAGGCTCCGGACGCGCAGGCTCAGCGGCCATGGCTCACGGGCCCAGCCGCTCGGCGGCATGTGGGATCTTCCCAGACCGGGCCACGAACCCGTGTCCCCTGCATCAGCAGGTGGACTCTCAACCACTGCGCCACCAGGGAAGCCCCTAGAATAGATTCTTTTCCCTAAACATTCATCTAGAGATAAGTCGTGTCTCACACATATACTTGCAGAGAGTTGAAGAAACAAAAAAATGTTACGCTCCTAAAAATGAAAAGTAGTAAAAGCAAAAATATAAAGACAATAAAATAATATATGTTAAAAGATAATACATAATGAACCATTTGTTTGTTTCCCAGAAATTCTAGATTAATTTTTTTTTTAATTTATTTTTGTTTATTTATTTTTGCCTGTGTTGAGTCTTCGTTGCTGCGCACAGGCGTTCTCTAGTTACAGTGAGCAGGGGCTACTCTCCGTTGCGGTGCCCGGGCTTCTAACTGGGTGGCCTCTTGTTTCAGAGCACGGGCTCTAGGCATATGGGCTTCAGTAGTTGTGGCCGGTGGGCTTCAGCAGTTGTGGCTCCCGGGCTCCAGAGCACAGACTCAGAAGTTGTGGTGCACGGGCTTAGCTGCTCTGTGGCATGTGGGATCTTCCCTGAGCAGGGCCCGAACCGGTATCCCCTGCATTGGCAGGTGGGTTCTCAACCTCTGCGCCACCAGGGTAGCCCCTAGATTAAGTTAACAACAGAAAACTGATCAATATGTTTTTAAACATTAACAAATTAAAGAAAGGAAGCTATATGGCTGTGACAATACCTGCAGAAAAAGGGGCAATACAATTATATATCATCTTATGATTAGAAAGTCTTAGTAAATTAGGAAAGTAAACTTTTAGCTTAATATTGAGACAGTGCAAAAAAATTTAATGACATATACCAGAAGTAATATATAAAGTACATTTTATCAAATATAACAAAATGATCTTTACTGGAAAAATAAAACCTTAAAACCTTAGAGAAGACCTATAAAATTGATAGAAATATTATTTTTATAGACTGGCTAAAGGTTGCAAATTTCTGGGGAAAAAACAAATGGTTCTTTATATATTATCTTTTAATATATATTCTTGCATTGTCTTTGTATATATATATATATATATATATATATATATATATATATATATATATTTTTTTTTTTTTTTTTTTTTGTGGTAAGCGGGCCTCTCACTGCCGCGGCCTCTCCCGTTGCGGAGCACAGGCTCTGGATGCGCAGGCCCAGCGGCTATGGCCCATGGGCCCAGCCGCTCTGCGGCACGCGGGATCCTCCCGGACCGGGACACGACCCCGCGTCCCCTGCATCGACAGGCGGACACCCAACCACTGCACCACCAGGGAAGCCCTGTCCTTGTATTTTTGCTTTACTACTTTTCATTTTTAGGAGCTTAACATTTTTTGTGTGTTTCTTCAATTATACTTTCCAAACTGATCTATGTATTTATATAATTGAAATCTCAACCTAAATAGAAATATAGTCATTTATATGTGGTAATCAAATTTATCACAGAGCTTATACATTCTTGGGGGATAAGGTGGACTAATAAATAAATGAGTATACAAAAATAATTATCATTATGTAAAAAGGAGATGAATGCTTATCTTACAACACAAACAACAGTTGATTCCAGATATGTCATTGGCTTAAATGCATAAGTGAAATTTATATATAGTTTTTGAAGATGATATAAGAGAATAACTTTATGGCTTTGGGTAGGGAATAATTTCTTAATATTCACAAGTTATAAAAAAGAAGAACATTATAAATTTAAGAACTTCTGTTGGTCTAGAGAAAAGAAATGATAAGCCAAAGTGGAAAATACTTTCCACAAATATAACTCACAAAGAATTAGTGTTCTAAGAGAATATTTATGATATATAAGTGAGTAAATTGTGTGTGTGTGTGTGTGTGTAAGAGAAAGACCACTAACAAAATTTTAAAATGGTAAAAATATATGAACAAAGATTTCACAGATAAAACATGAATAATAAAGGGACATTAGAGAGCAGAGAAATGTGAATCAAAACCACAGTGACCAATTTGGAAAACATTCCAAAGTTGGACAAAACCAATTATTGCCAAAGATATGAGCAAGGGGCACATTTATTAACTACCTAGCAACTGCTCATCTTACAGCAAATTGCTGCAGCCACTTTGGAAAATAATTTGGCGTTATTTAATACAGTTGACAAGTGCATGCTTTATGACCCAGCAATCCCACTACTCGGTATACATCCTAGAGACAATCCTACACATACGCTTCTGCAGACATGAAACCAGAATTTTCCTTGCAGCCCTGCTCATAAGAGTAAAACACTGAAAACTACCCAGATGTCCATCAACCATGGAATAGACTGCAGCTGCATGAATCAAATTGGGTGAATCTCAAAAGCATAACATTAACTGAGAATAGCAAGCTGCAAAAGAATATATACTAATTTCATTTATATAAATTGACAAATGCACTAGAAATGAATGAACGAACGAACTAAATGTATATACATACGTATTATATATCTTACATGGATAGTAAAACTCTAAAGAAAAAGAGAGATTTAATAACACATAACTTGGAATAAGTGGTTACTACTCCCGAGGGAATGAAGTTGACAGGGAACAAACAGGGGCTTTTAAGGTATTACCCTGACTTCTGAATATAGTTTGGTTTATCATGATGATTTAATTGTACATCTAAGTTATATGCAGCAGTTGTATGTATATTTAGTGACTTAAAAACATTTTTTAAATGCAATGCTAATAATACATTATGTGCACAAACACTAGAGACGCAGCCCATTCAAAGGGCAGAGAGTTTGGAATCAGAGGAAATCAAGGTTGAATAGTTATTGCACCACTTACTATGTTTGTGACCTGGACATTTTTTAAAAGGGAGGCAATAATATCCATTCCATAGGGCTGCCATGAGAACTAAATGAAATAATGAATGCAAACTGCAGGCAGAATGCCTAGCACATAGATGCTCAAATTGAGAATCAGCAAGAGGGAAATTAACTCTCCTTTACTGACAGCAGTTACAACAGAAAAGATGTGTTCGCTGCAGCAACTACATTGTAGGAGGAAGTGTCAAATTGTGAGTGAAAAATGCAACGGAGTAACAGCTTCCAATAAATAACACTGTAAGAAAGCAGAGTTTCGTCCTGCTCAGGCATGCATATACATAGGCAGAGGGGAGGTGTGATAGAAATGGCTCTCTTCTCACTGAGACTCTTTCACCCTCAGATGATCTGTCATTGTATGCAGAACACAGTGGCAGATTTATCCCCACATTTCAGGTTGCTCAGTAATGGTTCAGGTGAAAGCATTCGGGAGTGACATAAAGTGGGAACTCATAAATGACAGAGTCTATTACTGGGTGACAAGCTCCAGCCTAGTGATTTTGTATAGACTCTGCAGAAATGTTTTCATTGTCATGAGATTTAGGAGGAAAGGAAAATTCAATGATAACACTGGTCAGCACATTTAATGGCCTGATACTATTAGAAAAACAAAACCCTCCTATGGACAGAAGGCTAAACAGTTTAAAGTAATTGCTGTAATACAGAGCAATTACATTTACTGATGCAACTTGTAATTGTGGTGAAACCTAGGTGTACTTTATATTTTCCTTAATATTTCAAGGAATATTGCTGTTTCCATATTCTGAATAAAGATATTAGATTTTCACTCTGCTTTTATTTTATATTATAATCAGAATGATGATTAATGGTGTCCTTCTCTACAATTAAATGATCGGTCAAAAGAAAAATATGTATCAATAGCTTATACGTGTAACTAGTATTCCCTGTAAAAATTGCTTTGAGGGAAGTAGTGGGAATAAGCTGGCACTTGGGCTCATGTAATTGTGCCTCATGCAATCTACCCTTCAGTGGTCAGTCATAATGGGACCTGGTTACTTCATAAGTTACTGTATTTAAATTTTGAATCACTTAAAAAATTTTAATGTTGGGGAAGTAATAATGCTGATGTCTATCCAATTATTAGTTTTACAGGGAACATTAGAATCTTTAAAAATTACCTATACATACTTTAATTCTGTTCCTGTTAATATTTCATAGGATTCCTCTTTGATGTTAACCTAAAATGTACAGATGACATCCTTCGTCTCATGTTTTCTGTGATATGCAAGCAAACAGCTGCATTATCACTTCAACTAATTGAAAAATTAATTTTAAATATTATTTCTTATTTTTGCAATAAATATATCATTATTTTACTTTTTTTCTGTCAAAGTGTTAATCAGTTTAGGTAAAAGCAGGAGTCAAAACCATAAGTCCAACACCTGTAAATTACTAGCAATTTGCCTTGATAACCTAGAAATAATGATCATCATTTATACAGGCATTTTTACACACATTAAATCATACTTAAATGATGAGGCATAAATACAACAACACAGAAAAAAACCAATTGTGGAGAATTTTAAAGGAATTGGATAAAAAAGGATTTCTTAGGATTAACGCTGGATATAGCTCTACTTTATGGCTCTTTCAATTTTGTCACATTCAGATCTAAAGAAGATAAGCAGCTTTTGAGTAGGGTATCTCAGTAAATTGAAAAGCCTTAAAAAAAAGCAACATACAACTCATTAAAAGTGATTAAAAAAAAGAACAGATGTTTTATATAGTCCTATAACCAATGAATAAATTGAATATCTGATTAAATTTCCACAGGAAGACCAATGAATTTCTCTGATGAATTCTTTGAAACTTACAGTGAAAAACAGAACATAAATCCTACACAAACTCTGCCAAGATCAGAAAAAGAAGAAATACTTGCTAAAGTCAGGTCAATCTCTCACTTAAATGAGTATGCCTAAATCCTAAATAAAATATTTTGAACAATATATATGAACAACAATTCATCATGGACACATTGAGTTTTGTCCAAGAATGAGGAGTCCTTTGCAATTCAAAACTCTGTCAGTATAATTCCATTATGACTGAATCAGGAGAAAACATATGTGATTATAACACTAAATACCAATGAAAGCATCAGGTAAAATTAGTTACCAATCTTAATAAACTAGTAATAGAAAAGAATTTCCATAACCTGATAGAGTATATTTATGAACTCCAGCAAAAAAATTACAATAAAATTGAAAAAAAGTTTTTAAAGTTTTCTCTCTGAACAAAGGAAGAAGACAAGGAAGCCTGTTGTTATCTCTAGTAGACTTATTTTTTAGAACTCTTGGAATAAGGCAAACAGAAGAAAGCATAAAGCTATTATTATTGAGAAATATAATATTGATGAATAATTCAGTAAGTTGCTGATATACCATTATATTTATAAAATAAACTTATCAAGTTTTCTGAATATAAGACAAATGTGCAACAATTGATTGAATATCTATATACCAGATATAAGCCATATGGAAAGAAAATGGTAACATCAACAGCGAAATCAAAAAGCATGAAATATATCCATATTAAATGTACAAGTCCTTTGCATTAAAGGCTTTAAAACTTATTTATGTACATTTGAAAAGAACTAAATAAATGCAGGATGATATCCTATTCCTGCAATCAATGATTCAGTATTGTTAAATGTTAATTTGCTCAGATCATTCTAAACATGCAACACAATCACAAACAAAATTACAATCGGGTTTTTTTGTGGATATTGTAAAATACATATTAAAATATGAAGTATAAGTAATGCAAAAGCAATTTAATTAAAAAGAATTAAAGAGTTGGTGATTATTCTAATGACGATCACATTTATTGGAAAATAAATTAGGAAGCTATGTTTTGGATTAAGGATAAGCAAAAAAATCAATGGTACAGATTTGGGAGTCCAGAAACACACTCACACATATATGGACACTTGATATATGACAATAGGGAAAGGATGGTCTGTTCAATAAATAGTGTTTTGTCAATTTGTTAAATATACACACACTCACACACATATAATAATGTACTAGTTAATATAATACTATATATATTAGAGTAAATATTCAAGTCACAAGCTGAGAAACAATATTTGCAAAACATATAACTGACAAAAACTCATTTCTAGAAAAATATATAAAGTCCCACAAATCAATAAGATAATACAGAGAATCTCATAAGCAATCGACAGGATGGTTGATGAGGCACTTAAATAAAAAGGACATCCGAATGGCCAATTACTGTATGAAAATGTTCCCATTAATCACAAGGGCAATACAAGACATAGTTACCATGAGGAAAAATAAATAAACAAGATAACACTACACACCCACCAGGTCGCTACAATTAATAGGATTGACAATAAAATATATCACTGACGGAGCTACAATGTGGCAGGTAAAAATGGAAAACTGGCACTATCTATTGTTGACACCCATGCGCCAACAATTTTATCCAATTATATGTACCAAATAGAAATGCAGAATATCAATATGTTCATCAAGAGACAAAACAAAAATACACATGGGAGCTTTATCTGTACTTGTTCTAAACTGGAAGCAAATCAAATATCTATCAACAATGTAATGAATAAATCAATTGTAATATATTCCTGTAACATGAAATTATAAATCAAAGTAAATTAATGAACTATTGCTATAAGCAACATCCCTGATGAATCTCATCAACCCATAAGTGGGCTAAAGGAGACCCTCACATACTTGCATGCACACACATACATACACAACAACCCCCACCATGCACAATGCATTCACACACACACAACCAGACAAAACTATCTAAGCTATTAGAAATAAAGGTAATGGTTATTTGGAAGGAGAGGCGGGAGAACATTTTTGAAGTACTGTTCTATGACCTGTGTAGGTGTTACTTAAGTGTTCTCACTATGTGCAAATTAATTAAACTATATACTTATAATTTGTGCATTTTTGTATATACATTATATTTCGATTAACACATTTTAAGATAGTGCTATATGGAAGACGTATACATTGTACATGGGTACATTTTTTTCTAATTTAGAATGATATTATACATCCCCCAGAGACAAAGATAAAGCTAGCCAAGAATCTCTGCACACATAAAAGGAAAGGCTCGGTGCAGATGTATATAGGAATATCTATTGTTTATCTAATGGAGTTGGTATAAAATCATTTTCACACTGAAAAATCATTACTAGATTCTTAAAATTCAATTTGAGCAGGAAATTTTCAAAGAAAACTTTGAAATACAAAATTGTCATTTTAAAAAGAATTTAATCATATAATATTTCAAACATGCATAAAAGTACATAAAATATAGAGCACCATTTATCTAGATTTATCAGGTATAAATACTTCACAATAGTTGCTGCAAGTGTCGTTTTTGTTTAGAAATAAATGTGGAAGGTGTAACAGGCTCATACGACAAGCCCTTCCTTTCTTTATATAACCAGGGAAAAACTATTGTTCTAATTTTGATATTTATCTTTTCTTTGTTAACTCAACATTCATTTTTACTGTTGCTCATTTTCATTTAAGTAACTCTCATTGTTTCTAGTGTATGACTGCATCAAAATGTAATAGTGCATTCCCCTACTGATGGACAGTAAACTTATTTTTAGTGCTATATATCACATATATACAACTTTAAAAATCACCTAGTACCTAACCAATTAAAATGATAGGTAACATAAATGCTGTGAAATTAAGGCAAACAATTTGTTCTTTTTAAAAATATCAAAGACAATAGAATGATTGATATGAAATTATCACCTGATTTCTCTTTATCTGAAATCAGAATGCTGTGATGAGCAATTTATTCATATATGTTTTTTATCATTGTAGATTCTATGGCCATCTACCTTATGGTAATGGATTTTTAAGATATAAACTATCAAGGAATAAACATATCTACCTTTCTGTTTTATTTCTTATTTCACATATATCTGAGAGAATATTGGATCTATTTACTCTTTATCATCATTCGCAATCTTATACTATAAGATAACTTCCCAGTAAAATGAAAAGTTTTTATTTCTCACAGAAAGTAGCAGGGCTTTGAAAGTGACTAATGTCAACCTCAAAAAGTAACATAGCCAGTTACTTTACCAGCAAAATGGGTGTAATCTGGAGAGCAGGGAATTGCAGCTCTGGGGCAGACAAGATATAGTGAATCATTGGCAAGTGTGAAGAGACAAAAGGAAGGTCAATTTCTACTAGGTTTTAGGAGGAAATTGGGGAAGGTTGTTTTGAATAAAATTTCACTGGAGAAGAACAGGAGTTCGAGGTTGTGGCAGTTTCTTACTGGTGGTTAGCGCATTGTTGCTGGGGCAGGGAGGGATCTTCCTTTTCTGCTTCTTTTTTTAATAGATCTTTATTAGAATATAATTGATTCACAATAGTGTGTTAGCTTCTGTTGGACAACAAAGTGAATCAGCCATATGCATACATATATCCCCATATCCCCTCCCTCTTGAGCTTCCCTCCCACCCTCCCTATCCCACCTCTCTAGGTCGCAAAGCACAATCTCCCTGTGCTATGCAGCTGCTTCCCACTAGCTATTTTACATTTGGTAGTGTATATATATCAATGCTACTCTCACTTTGCCCCAGCTTCCCCACTCACCCTGTGTCCTCAAGTCCATTCTTTATGTCTACATCTTTATTCCTGCCCTGCCACTAGATTCATTAGTACCATTTTTTTTTTTAGATTCCATATATATGCGTTAGCATACGGTGTTTGTTTTTCTCTTTCTGACTTACTTCACTCTGTATGACAGACTCCAGGTCCATCCACCTCACTATAAATAACTCAATTTCATTTCTTTTTATGGCTGAGTAATATTCCTCGTATATATGTGCCACATCTTCTTTATCCATTCATCTGTTGGTGGACATTTAGGTTGCTTCCACATCCTGGCTATTGTAAATAGAGCTGCAGTGAACATTGTGGTACATGTCTCTTTTTGAATTATGGTTTTCTCAGGGTATATGCCCAGTAGTGGGATTGCTGGTCATATGGTAGTTCTATTTTTAGTTTTTTAAGGAACCTCCATACTGTTCTCCATAGTGGCTGTATCAATTTCCATTCCCACCACCAGTGCAGGACTGTACCCTTTTCACCACACCCTTTCCAGCATTTATTGTTTCTAGAGTTTTTGATAATAGCCATTCTGACTGGTGTGAGGTAATACCTCATTGTAGTTTTGACTTGCATTTCTGTAATAATTAGTGATTTTTAGCATCTTTTCATGTGTCTCTTGGCCATTTGTATGTCTTCTTTTGTGAAATATCTATTTAGGTCTTCCGCTTGCAAGATACAAAATTAATGCACAGAAATCTCTGGCATTCCTATACACTAACAACAAAAAATCAGAAAGAGAAATTAAGGAAACAATCCCATTTACCATCGCAACAAAAAGAATAAAATACCTAGGAATAAACCTACCTAAGGAGGCAAAAGACTTGTACTCAAACTATAAAACATTGATGAAAGAAATCAAAGATGACATAAACAGATGGAGAAATATACCATGTTCTTGGATTGGAAGAATCAATATTGTGAAAATGACTATATTACCCAAAGCAGGCTACAGATTCAATGGAATCCCTATCAAACTACCACTGGCATTCTTCACAGAATTAGAACAAAAAATTTTACAATTCGTATGGAAACACAAAAGACACTGAATAGTCAAAGTAATCTTGAGAAAGAAAAGCAGGCCAGAGGAATAAGGATTCCCAACTTCAAACTATACTACAAAGCTACAGTAATCAAGACAGTATGGTACTGGCACAAAAACAGAAATATAGATCAATAGTACAAGATAGAAAGCCCAGAGATAAACCCATGCACATATGGTCACATAATTTATGACAAAGGAGGCAAGAACATACAGTGGAGAAAAGACAGCCTCTTCAATAAGTGGTGCTGGGGAAACTGGACAGCTACATGTAAAAGAATGAAATGAGAACACTCCCTAACACCATACACAAAAATACACTCCAAATGGATTAAAGACCTAAATGTAAGACCAGACACTATAAAACTCTTAGAGGAAAACACAGGAAAAACACTCTTTGACATAAACTACAGCAAGATCTTTTTTGACCCACCTCCTAGAGTAATGAAAATAAAAACAAAAATAAACAAATGGGACGTATTGAAACTTAAAAGCTTTTGCACAGCAAAGGAAACCATAAACAAGATGAAAAGACAACCTTCAGGATGGGAGAAAATATTTGCAAATGAAACAATGGACAAAGGATTAATCTCCAATATATACAAACAGCTCATGGAGCTCAATATCATAAAAACAATCAATCCAGTTAAAAAATGGCCAGAAGACCTAAATAGACATTCCTTCCTTTTCTTAAAAGCAGGAGATGAAATTCCCATGTAAAAAATATCCTCCCTCATACCAGAAGAAAAACAACATTCTTAACATCATGGATAAAAAGTTGAAACCCAGAGAATGTTACACAAAGAATTCTATACAAAAAGACCCTTTAAAAATCGCTTCTCTTCCTTCTTATTATTTAGGCTGGTATGTGCATGAGAGCTCTCCCTTCTAAACTTCCTGATAATGTTTTAAATGAAGTTGTCTTTTATTTATTTTCACACCTTATAAAATTTAGTATAGTATAGTATAGAGTAGATTAAAATATTAGAATAAAGGAATGTAAAATAAATAATTCTTTTCCCTGTTTTTTTCACAATGTCTATTTTAGACTGTTCCTAGTCTAGTCTTGCTTTTATTCAAGACAGAGTCAGCTTTAGATAATTCCACCGACATACCACATATTTGTTTTCTTCTTGAACGTAAGCTCTCCCATGTTTCTGCTTTTTTGGGGTATTCACTTTTCTTCTGTAATGCTCTCGTGCATGTGATATTAAAAATTAATAAACTTATGTATCTTTCCTCCTGTTAGTCTGCCTCTTATCAGTTTATTTCATAGAGACAGCTGTTGAACCTAGGAGGGTAGAAAGAAAGTCTTTCCTCCCCTACATCAGCTAGGGCTGCCATAACAAAATACCACAGAATGGTAGCTTAAACAACAGGAATTTATTTTCTCAGAGTTCAGAAAGCTGAAAGACCACAGTCAAGGTGCTGGCAGCATTGGTGTCTCTCCTTGGCGTGAAGACAGCCACCTCCTTGCTGTGTCCTCACATAGCCTTTTCTTTGTGTGCCTGTACCCCTGGAGTCTCTTCCTCTTCTAATAAGGACATAGTCTTATTAGATTAGGGCCCCACCCTTATGATCTCTTTTAACCTTAATTACCTCTTTAAAGACACTATTCCAAATAGTCTCACATTCTACGGTACTAGGGATTAGGGTTTCAACATATGAATTTGGGGGGGGGACATAATTCAGATCATAACAATACATTATAAAGAAATGGACAAAGAAGGATAGTAATGAACTTGGAAAGTTAGGGAGTGATAATTCATATAAAATGGGAAAGATTTATAAGAATATAAGAATGATATTATTTTACACAGTTTGGTTATAATGTTTTCTGTTTTGCCAAGGTGTGTATGTGCGTGTATACATGTCCATGTCTTTTGCTTTTTTGTGTGTGTGTGTGGTACGCGGGCCTCTCACTGTTGTGGCCTCTCCCATTGCGGAGCACAGGCTCCAGACGCGCAGGCTCAGCGGCCATGGCTCACAGGCCCAGCCGCTCCGCGGCACATGGGATCTTCCTGGATCGGCGCACGAATCCATGTCCCCTGCCTCGGCAGGCGGACTCTCAACCACTGCACCACCAGGGAAGCCCCCTTTGCATTATTTTTAAAATCAGAAACAAGAGCTGAATTTTTATCGAATGACTTTTCATTCATGTAATATGAGGTTTTATTCTAGATTGCCTATTTTCTTAGTAGTTATAGATATAAATTTAACTATTCACTGAACTTCATTTAATATTTAACTCAACATGTCATCATCTGTATTTATAGGTGTTTTCATTTTTATAATTTTTGGTTTTATTTTTATGATAAATACTACTTCACAAAATAAATCATTTTCCATCTGCTATTATCAAAAATAGTTTACACAAAATGGCAATTGCTTCCTTTACCTATTACTGCATCACAAATCACCACAGCCTGAAGTGACTTAGAACAACAATTTACTATTTCTCATAATGCTGTGGGTTGTCAGTATGGATAGGTCTTCTGTGGGTCATGCCTGATGTTGCTCATATGGCCATAGTCGCACGATGACTTCACTAGGATTGGAGTGTCTCAGATGGCCTGATTCACAGGTCTGGCAGTTGAGACTGATTGTTGGCTGTGGTACCTCTCTTCATCTCCATCTTCCAGGAGGCTCTTCAGTTCATCTCCAGATGAATTCTGTTTTCTACCAGGCACTTAGTGACAAATACAATTCTTTGCCCTCTCTCAAAAAACTTACAGTCCAGTTTGGGATAATTATATGTATTTAGATAAATTGTTTTATATGTTATGATAGAAGAATGCATGGTAATATTTTAGCGAAGATAGGAATTTATTTTTTAACTGTTTCACAAAGAAGACACATTTAAAGTGAATTATGAATAATGGGTAGGTTTCCAACAAAGAAACAATGGGCATAAAATTAGTTTTTTTACTTCTTTCCTCTTAAATTTTAGCTTTTCTTGTCATTCTATCATTGGCCTACTTATTTCTACTTCTGAATTCCTTATAATAGGAGCAATTATTGGAATTCAAAACTATAAACCACTGCTAAATGCTAATTACATATATATACAGACATATAAACAGGTGACCTTATAGACAGAGAGATTTTTTTCCAGCCAGGACCTGCCTATTAAATATAGGTACAATGATATCTATACCAAATCAAACTCCAGAATATAATAACCTCCACTAGATTTCTATAAACTTTAGAGGACTTACACAGTGAATAACCTTACTTGCACTAACTTATTCTTTTCTGTTACTTTCTTACTATCTGATATGTGGTTTTTTGTTTTTTTTTAATTATCGATGTCTGGGGGTCAACCCATCTTGAGCCTTTTATTTAAAAGAATCATTGTTCAATTAATTTCCATAAGTTTGTATTTAGCTTAATATTATATCAAGTTATTAATACCTAATCATGGTTTTGAATACTAAACAAAGTATTTCAGGTAATAAGTAAACTTTAAAAGTTGCCAGACACACAGTCAATATGATTAAATTAAGTATATTTCTGAATAGTAGCATCAAACAATTTAAAAGTAAAATTTTAATTACCATTAATAACATCAAAAATATAAAATCCGCAGAATACATTTCAGAAGATTTCTAAAACCTACAACAAAGAATACAAAACATTGCTGTAAAAACATTAAAGAAGTTCTAAATAATTGAACAGATACCAAATTTGTGAAAACATTGTAAAAGTATCAATTTTCCTCATATTCTTATATAGTCACTAAAATCTCAATGAAAATGTCTAAGATTTTTTTAGCTTTTGTAGAAAGTGAGAAGGTGATTCTAAGATTTAGTTTGAAATGCAAAGAACCTACTGTAGTCAATATATTCTTGAGGAAGAATAAAATTGGAGGACATACATCCCAGATTAGACAAACTACTGAAAAAGCTAGTTATTAGCATCATAGTGTACTGGCATAAGAATAGACAAACAATATCAATAGTACTAAAATAGATCCATATATTTGGGCACTTGACTTATATCGAAGATTAAAGAGGTGAAATTATGTTGAAGCAATAAATTAATGAAAGATAATTGAATCACGTAATTTTATCTCTATAATGGTAAAAAATAAATAAAACTTGACAACTATCTTATACCATTCAATGAAATTGACAAAACTTACTTCATAGGCATAACTGTGAAAAGAAATCTAAAGTCTCTATAAGAAAATGCAGAGGGATATCTATATGACCCTGCAATAGGTAAAGATCTCTAATATAGGAATCAAAAACACTGAAGAACTAGTCATAAAACAAAAAATTAAAAATTGGCTTTATAATAAAGATTTCTTCCTTTGTCAATAAACCTCATGAAGAAAGTGAAAACACCAAAGAAATAGTAGAAGAAAATATATATTTGTTTTATGTATGTGCTGTAGGACTCATATTCAGAATATAGAAAAGACTTCTCCAAATCAATAAGGAAAAAAATAAAAATAATGGGAAATGTCCCTTGAAAAGAATTTTCATATAAATTATATTTAAATAGCTAATAAGCATAATAAATATAGTCAACATCACTATTCATCAGGAAAACACAAATTAAAAATACAAAGAAATACTGTTACATAAATACAAATTAAAAGTACAAATAAATACAGCTACTAGGACAACTATAATTAACTAAGAAAGAAATTACCAAATATGTGGAATAGGTGGAAAAATTGAATACATGGCTGGTAGGGATGTAAAATTATAAAACTGCTTCAGGATAGCTGGCCATTTCCATTATTTCCACTCCTAAATGTATACACAAGAGAAGTGAGTCCACACAAAGACAAAAATATTTATAACATATTTATTCATAATAATAAGCATCTGGGAAAAACCCATATGCTTAACAACAGAGAATGGGTAAATTATGGTAAATCTTATGAAGGAATATTACAGAGAAGTACAAAAGATACACTTCGAATATATACAACATGAATAAACCTAACAGACGTAATACTGAGTGAAATCAACTCAAGACAAAAGTAGTAACTGCTATATGATTCCATTTATGGCAAGTTCTAGGATAGTCAAATCTAATTGATGAGGAGAGAATTCAGAATAGTAGTTAAATCTAGGGGCTAGTTTAGACTGAGAAAGGGCAAGGAAGTGCCTTCATGGGTGCTGAAACAGTTCTGTATCTTGTTCTGGGTGGTGATTACATGGGAGAATACACATGTAAACATCATCATGCTGTATTTGTAGATTTAGTTCACTTCATTCATTTTACCATATGTATTTTGCCCCTTGATTTTCATAAGACAAGTAAATACTTACATATGTGGAAAATGTATCTCAGGCAACTACTGTTATAAACAAACTCATTTTTTCCCCTAAGAAATGTAATTTTCAAAAAGAAGAAATAGTCTGATTTCTTCATTATCAAAACAATAAATCCTTATTCTTGTCCCTAACAATTGATATAAAATTGGTTCATCTTGTTGCTAATAATCAATTTGGAGATAATATTATATAATAGAAATGGTATCGTGTATAGTCTCCTAGAGAATTTGCTATATGAATGCTGGCAGAAGGGTGGACTTAAGTATGTTAAAAATACAAAGAAAATAATCAAGAGTATTTCCACAACGATATTTGAACACTAAAGAGTAGCCAGATGATCTAGAACTTTAAGTAATTATGCCAATTCAAAGTTATGTTCAAAGAGAAATACACAGTTAAGCAAGTCAAGTTCATTATCAGAAAACGGCCTGTCTGTTCACACATAGCATGTAGTTTCACACATTTTTGTTTCACCTTTTGAAAATTTCAGTCATTAATAGAGTCTTCTCAAAAAGCTTTAATCCATTGTGAGATTCTTTTCCTGATAAAAAGAGTATTATAATTGCAAACTTTGATGTGGAAATTAAAAAAGCACATGGCAGACATAGTTCCAAAGTGTGTCTTCTAATTAGTCATTAGGGATGTTTTGGCTAATATTTCCTCACTAATGGTCTGTCTTTCTACAAAGTTTCAGACTTTATAGAAGGAACTCTTCCCCATAATGAGAACCTGCCAGCACATTAGTAGTATTTACCCTATCCTTTTAGAAATTCATAATTAACACATATATTGTCCTCTACATTTAATTGTTTCATTCTTTATGTAATATTAAAGAAACCCAAAGGATAATTATTTTACTTATAATTTTTTAAAATAGGGAAACTGAGGGTCACAGAGGTCAAAAGTTCAGGATTACAGTTAATAGGAAGTGGCAGTAAGGCTTGAAATCGTTTAGATTATGTTTCCAGAAGCTAAGTTTTATGGGAATGAGAAGATATTGTTGCTAAATTTTCTCAAATCATTATGGAATGTTAAAAGACAGTCTTATATATCAATTTTCCACCATAAGCCCGTGAATCAGTTCTCAGCATGCTGAGCAAAAGAATTGATTTAGCGTCAAAAGTCACAGATTGGATGTGACCTATATTTTTCATTTGAGTTCTTTAGTTACTGTCTCATTTATTGTGATCATCTATCATGAAAGATATTAAATTTGTTCTTGAAGTACTAACGATAACCCCTGAAAGGTGCTGTTATAATTTAAGCAGTGTTTTAATATTCGTAGAAGGAATAAGTGATATGTAGCAAGAGAAGAAAGGCACCTTCACTGTGAAGGATCTTACTTATTGTCTCAAACTACATTATTTAAGAGACAAGACTATAAATCACACAGAGGGAGGCTAATGAAATTTACCAATCCACATTTTTTTTGGAGCACTTGACTTAACTATATTGAGGTTAATTCTGAAATAAAAAGAATTTACTATCTAGTACACCGATTAATAAAAAAAACACAGTCTAATGATGACAATTAAATACTGAATGTAAAAAGAAGAAATACAGTGTTATTTTGAGTAAGGTGATAGAGATGTTAAGAAAAAATCAAATGGAAAGAATTAATGATTTTTTACTGTTCCATAACAGTGAAATTGTGCTAAGTACTTAAATACCAACATTAACAAAGTTTTCTTTCACCAAATTAAAGATTTTCAAAGATATTGATAGTGACAAAATACTAAAATAATAATAGTAATAATAATGATCTTAATATTATTTCAATGTCAAATAAAACACAATATTATTCATTTAAAATCATGCTCAACTACTAATGTATTTTCTATTCTCCATGTTTCTATATCTTATTACCTGAACATGAAATAAACATTTAATATTCAATGCAAGACAAAAATTGGTATTTTGGACTTAAGGAACAAAAGCTAAGATATGGAAATTTAAAACCGTGTATACTATTAGAACTTAGTATTAAGACATTAATTGATTTGACTTTATTTATATGATTTTTTTATTTCCAAAAAGCCAAAAATTAAATTAAGAAAATATTTTAATTGAATGTAATCATAAATATATATGAATATATTGAATTATTTATAACTTGAATTGAAAGTTAGGAACATCATAAATTACTTAAATATATATTCATGTCTGTCTGAATGAGCTTTTGCAAAAAATTATACTTCATGGATTTAGCTGTATTATTTTCTTAAAGGGGTTTATTTTTAAAAACGTATTTTCACAGTGTTTGAATTTTCTCTCCAATTGTTTTACATCTATCTCATTTATCTTGAAGAATATTGGGAACAAGTCAAAACTGGAAATGCTCTATACTTTTTCATTACACATTTATATTTACCTTATACATTATTCACTAATTCTACGCAATAAAGTCTATTAAAGTGACATGAACAGGATACAAACATCTGTCAACTTACTTGGGTGATGGATATCATTCCTGCACTACTGCTGGGAGCTTTTATATCCCAGCCCTTCTAAATCAATCTCTCTCTCAACTCTCTCTCTTTCATTCTCTTTTGCACATATAACACATAAAATTCTTAATCTTCCCTTCCATTCACACATAAACTAAATTTGATCAACAAACCTAGTTGTACCTTTTGTATATTAAAAAAAATCTTAATAAGATCATTTTATTGGCATGTGCTTTCATAAGCTTAACCTTAATTTTCATGAAGCAAATTTTAAAATGTAAAACGAATTTTAAAAACTCAAAAACTGGAAAATATAAGAACTTTCTCTAAAGGGATCTGCTTATTTTGTTAATAACTGGATCTTTGTAATAGCTGTTTAATCTTCTGCTAAGCACTTATCATGATTTGTATTTACTTACCTTTAATATTGTTTTTCCTAATTTCTCCCAGAATTGTGAGCTCAATGAGAGCAGGATTTTTTTTTTTTGGCTTTTTAATCACCATAATTCCATTATCTAGAACAGTGATTGACAAATAGTAGGCACTTTGGAAATCATTGACCAGATAACAGGAGATAGCTAATAATTATTTGTTGGATAATAAATAAGTAAACACACAAATAAACCTAAAATTAGAAGTGGAATTCCTACTAAAATATAATCTATAGAAACTAAGGAACTCTCTTTTGAAAATTGTCTTGAGTAACATTGAAAATTTAGAATTTGAAAGACCTATCTTTTTTTTCTGTCATTACAAATCTGAATTGATATTCTGAAATAAATATGGATCTATCATTTACATATTCTTAAACTTGCTGAAGTTAATTTAAAGAGCTTTCTGTGTTTTGCTCTAATTTGAAATGAATCATGCTACTGGAAATAACCAATAATCTTTATTAAAATAAAATTATTTAAATTAAATTTCTATTGTTTCATTACTTATGTTTGTAAATAATAATTGTGAGTAAAATCACATGCAAATTTATTATGTCAATAAAAATTCCATTCTTCTTAGATGAAGAATAGAAAAGTATCTAGATTGAAAATTCACTGAATTGAGACTTATAACAGGGATTAATGTTTTACTTCTGCATTCCCAATGTTTTATGCTCCTTCTAATACTAAATTAGAGTGACTGGAGTATTAAACTACCAATTGGGACACCTTAATTCCAGCTATAAATTCCCACAATTTATTCACAAATCTGTAACAGAAATAAACAAAAAAACTTCTCCTCCCTAAAAATAAAAAATGGAAAGATACTATAGTAGCTATGAATATACGTATTCTTAAGTTACATTTTATTTTATCAATACTATAGTATATATCATTTGACATTAATATGCTATATTTATAATGACATTGTTTTACAACATTCTTAAAATATAGGGTTTCATTTTTTCATTTCCTTATTCTTAATCATCAATAAGGTATTAAATTGGATGCTAGAGTAAAATGTCAAAAAATCCTAAACACTTTAGAAGGAGATAATTTTGTTATAGTTGCAAAACTAGTCTCTTTAATGCATCATATTAGGTTCTGACATTTCAATCTATTACAAGAATCCTTTGTTGACTGGATTTATCTCTTTAAATCCAATTTATCTCCACCTAAGTGCTACTTTTCTTGACACATAACATGATTTACCTGGATATTAGAGATAAAGTCTAATAATATTTCATCACTTGCTTAAATATTTGCTACATGATATTAAATTTTCCTTTATTACTTTGGAAAAAATCATTATATATAAATTTTATACTGAGTGAGTAAGGAAAAGATACATAGTAAGTACCTAATATATTTTCCTTTCCCTTCATATTTTAAAAATTTAATTACCCTCCTCACTAAGTTTCTCAAAAATCACATGGTTCAATTTAGTACTATCAAGTTTTCACTTTTCAAAATACAGAACATTATTTAAGTAATCACCAAAAGAAGGAAGAAGTAAAAATAGAAATTATTAAAAGTATTTGTCTCTAGGAAATTGGGCTACTTTCAGGGAATGGTGAAGTAGGGGATTATTGCTTTCATTATAAATTGATTTTGGCCTTATAACTTAAAATATCTGGTACAAATTCTATTTACAATAACAATTATAAAAATACTAATTCTCAAATATCTGGAATTCAAAAGCAGTTTTAAATTTTGTATTATGTGGCTCATGGAGACAGACTATGAAAAACATGTGCAAAAATTAAAATGAACAGAATTATTTTAGAAAGGCATAAATGCTAAGAAAGCAACAAAATAGCACATATTCCTGAGAGTGATAAAGGATCAGGAGTTCGATGGTCAAGAAAAACTGAACAACAATTCTCTATTTTCTCCTTCCCCTGGCCTTTGGTAACCACAATTCTACTCTCTACTTCTATGAGTTTGACTATTTTAGGTACCTTATATAAGTAGAATCATGCAGTATTTGTCCTTCTGTGACCAGCTTACCTCACTTACCATAATGTCCTCCAGGTTCATTCATGCTGTCACATATGGCAGATTTCCTTCTTTTTTAAGCCTGAATAGTTTGATTCATGCAAGATGAATAAGTTCTAGAGATCTGTTATACAACAAGTTGCCTATAGTTCGCAATACTCTCTTGTGCACTTAAAAATTTAAGTGGGTTGATCTCACGTTAAGTGTCCTTACCACACTTAAAAAAAAAAAAAAAAGGGCTTCCCTGGTGGCGCAGTGGTTGAGAGTCCGCCTGCCGATGCGGGGGACACCGGTTCGTGCCCAGGTCCGGGAAGATCCCACATGCCGTGAAGCGGCTGGGCCCGTGAGCCATGGCTGCTGAGCCTGCGTGTCTGGAGCCTGTGCTCCGCAATGGGAGAGGCCACAACAGTGAGAGGCCCGCGTACCGCAAAAAAAAAAAAAAGAAAAAGAAAAGACGTGTTGGAAAGGTGAAAAGGAGCAGATACATAAATGAGGGAGTCAGCCTTCAGAAGATCTGTTGGCAGAATATTCCATAAGAAGGAAAGAGAAAATATATCTTTAAAGTGGAATAATAAAAAGACAAGTGACTATGGGAAAAGGGGAAATGAAAGTGAGAACAGAGAAGTAAACCAGGTCGGACTGGGCCTTGGAAGACGTGTTTAAAATTTAATCTCTTCGAGAATTCTAATAGGGTTCTAATTCCAATGGGAGTTCACTGTAGTGTTTGAAAATGAGAATGATGTTACCTAATACATATATTAAAACTACAAAAATATTCTCAAAAAAAAAATGAAGAAAAATTCTAGAGGAAAAAAAGTTGTACATGGACATGTGATTGATTATTTCATGGGTCTTTATAGATTTCACCAGCCAGAAATTGTCAAGGATGCTCTATAAATGGGGTTCAATTAATTATGTCTTTTCTGTCTTGGATGGTGTCCTTGGTTGATCATCTTATTCCTGGATGGTGACATTGAATTCCTAAATAAAGTCTGTCACTCTATTAAGGGCATTTAGTTATTGTCAAAATAATTGTGAATAATTCCTCACATCTAACCCAAGCTCCAATAAAGTTTCTAGATAAAACAAAAAATATCTGAGTTCAGAGCTGCTTTCCAGACCATTAAAAAAAACCCATGAATCATTAATATAATTTTTTTCTAAGATTCCCTCAGAGATAAATGACACATAGTCAATTGTTCCTAATGACATAAACCTAACTAAGAAAATAGAAGAAAGAATTTGAGAAACGACTTGAGTTGAGAGTCAGGGACTAAATAGCAGAATAACACTTTGGAAGCGAACTCTAGAGCTGTAGATGCAAATGATGGAGAATAATCTCAAGGCTGAACTAAGAGATTTGAAAATCCGCTCCCAAGATAGAAGGGTACATTCCATCTGTCATGTTTTGTGCTTCCTGTTCATAGTAAATTGTGAAGAGAGAGAGAGAAGAGGGGAGAGAGAAAAAGAAAGAAAGAAAGAAAGAAAGAAAGAAAGAAAGAAAGAAAGAAAGAAAGAAAGAAAGAAAGGCGAAGGGGAAGGGTAAGAATGGGAAGGGATGGGAAGGAGGAAGGAGGGAAGGAAGGAAGGAAGGGAAGGTGGAAGTTAAAAAAAGAAAATTAAATAAAGAGAAATTTTCTTCAAGAATTAGTCTTCCTGATTAAAGGAAAATTTTAAAGTATTTATTTAAGATTTATCCTAAGATAAGAACAGTGCAATTACCTGGAAGTATAAGGTTTTGGACTAAATATTTGAATTTTTTACTTTTCTGTAAGTTCTTGAAAGGTTTCACCTCACTTCTATTCATATACTAATACTAACACCAATTCATGCTAATTAAAAAGAACAACAGTAAATAGAGTAAGAGGGAGTTTCACCAGAACTTTAACTACTCATAAGTTAAAATGTAGATATTTGTCTATGATATCACTATCTGAAGTTTTACTGCTGAATATGTGTGCTTTAAACTGACTATAACTCTACTAAAAAAAAATAATTGGAGGCTTGGGTTTGTGAAATCTCCCACAAAGAGAATACTCTGACGCTTTCATAAATTTTCATTATCTGCTCCTTCACGCTGCTCTGTTCTACCTGGCTGTCTCCAACCATGATACGATTTTTGAGGCCCAGTTTAAAATGCATCTCCCATGTAGTAATCATTTAGTTCCATTGTTTTCATAGTAGACAACTATAAATTAATATACCCTCTTTCCTTAAATATATTTATACCATTTTACCTCATACTGTAATCATCTTTGGCATGTTTTTCTAAACCCCACCTTCCTTCCTAGTGCACACTGATCTGAACCAGGTCAAATAACAAGGTTCTTTGTGGTAGATGATACCACTGATATAGTTGGATGAAAGCTGTAGGTTTCCTCTCTCCCCTAAACATTACCAGGTGGATGCTAAAATTAAAGCAAGTACCAGAAAAAAGTCCACCACCACACACACCTATATTTATGAGTAAAAAGACACAAAAACTTGTACAATCTTTTCTTAAAGATCCAGTAAATTCCTAGCTTTCTAGCCTTTATCCACCTTCATACAACTTATGTAGGGTTTGTTTCTGACAGAAGTAAAATTATTTAAGTGTAAGATGAAATTAATTTCAAGTGGAAAAATCCTCTGAATCTAAGCCCTAGGACAATAACACCACTCAAAAGTGTGTATTATATTAGGTTTTTCTATAAATTCAAAGTCAGAGATGTTGTTATAATATTTCTAAGAAATCAATATATCTTGAATGTCATTTATTAAAACAAATTAAAAAAGAAGTATTTCTTGTAAAATTTTATTCTGATTAATAAATCTCTAATATTCATCTAGGAAATCTAGAATTTCTAGAGCATAGATACAACTGACACTTTTCCTCTCTTCTTCTCTGCCCCTCACCCCACACTTACATCCAGTTTTCATTCTTGAATAGGACACTTAAAAGTAATACATTTTGCATGTTGATTAAAATTCACTAAGAGATTTATCTATAATTTTAATTGCATTTCTGCTAGAATACGTGAAAATAAATTTTAGATAGCATATTTCACAAACATCATATTTAAAATTTCTTCAAGTCAGTATTGTACAAATTTATGATTGTAAAATCCTACAATTTTAGGATTGTATTAGTTTACAAAATATTTGTTGTCTCTTCACTATGAGAGGACTTACATTCCTATCTCATTAACTCCAGGCTTGACTATTGTACTTACACTGAATTTGACCAATAAAATATGAACAGAAGAGGGATGAGGCACTTCCAAGGAAAATCTTTAAGAACCTTTGATGGTTCCATCATTTTATCTTTTCCATTTCCTATGAAAACAGAAATATATTTAACTGGGACTGGTCATCTAGCTCAGTTCCTTTAATAAAAATGAGAAGTACATCCACAGACAAACCGTCATGAACATGTCACAATAATAGGAAATGCATCATTTTTATTTCCTTTTTTGTATGTGTCCCTGAAACTTTGTGGTTTATAACTTAAGTATAACTTAGCTAAGGCTGACCAATGTGAGTACACAATTCTTTGTTTATTTGTTTGTTTTGCATATATATTGCTCCAAAAAAGAGCAATGTTATTTTTCAAATTTTAGGTGCTTAATAATTATTTTTCCTATGACTGAATTTTGCTGTCATGTATTAAGTATAAACTCGCCATAGAATACTTAAATATATTGTTTTTCTCTATTTAGGTATTTAGGTTAAAACACAGTTACTCACATCTCTCAAACCTTATTATATCCCTAAGGAGCGTGTGGATGCATAGATAGATAGAGCAGCTCTATTTTGAAAATTGAATCAAAATCTCTGAAAGAGGGACCAGATATTTGCATATTCATCAACCTTACTCAGATACGTATAATGCACACCAAAGTTGTAGAACTGTTGTTAAATGCGATGATACCTAAATCTTTTAACCATTCATAAACATAAAAATACAATATGTCAGAAATAATTTTAGTTACTTGCCATGAAAAGCAAAGAAAATTAAAATGTATATGCAATGTATAGGTGTTTTTTATTCAGGACTATTTATCAAATATATATAATTTCATGTAATTATATACATAAATTTCAAAATTTATGCATTCTATATATAAAATTTAAGAATCTATAAGTAAATTCTGGTATTCTCTACATTAATGCATTTATCACTTGAATCGTTTCAGAATTGTTTGTCAGAGTTTCTCTTCCATATCTTGTTTTTTCACTTGGAGTCATCTTCATTTCTTTCAACTAACAATTACAGATTATTTAAGAAAAAGATTTGTCTTCTCATTAGGGAGAAAAAAAAAGGATTTATTAATTACAAATTCCTCCTAATAAAAATGTGGGGAAATTTACATTTTACAAGGAGATATCAATGTTTTTCCTTCTCTTTTTTAACTGTCCACTACTACTGTCCAAATAAGAATGACATATTAATTAAGCAAAATCAAGATGTTACCTATGAATCTCACATTTTGATAAAGATTGCTGTTCTTTTGATTACATTCCTCTTCAGCTTACCATTAACTTATCATTCACCTTCTCTCTTAACCAGATATGACATATTATGGAGATACTACTACAAAGAAATGATACAATTTAGAAGAAAATGCTGGATAGGTTTTAGGATAGGTTCTGCTGCTAACAAGAACAAAAATGTTATATACATTTGAAAAATTGTCAAAATAGCAAAAATTGTCAGGTCAAGATTTGAGTAAAATAAGAAAGCCACAGAGGTAACATACAAAAAGATAACATACAAAATATGCAGTAGAGTTTTAAAATTATATTGAGACATATCACAAAACACTTTAGACCAAGTTTCCTCAACCTTGGCACTATTAACATTTTGGATCAAATAAGGTTTGGTTGATGGGAAGGTTGTCCTCTATATTGCAGGATAGTTCACAGCATCCTAGTTTCTACCTACTAAATGTCAATAGAAAAAATCCTGTTGTGACCAAAAAAAAATTTTTTAAATGTCCCATTGAGGGCAAATTAGCCCTCATTTAAGAACCAATGCTCTAGGTCAGTAAATAAAATTGAGGTTAAAAAAATGTTTTTTAATTTCTGGAAATACATAACCTACAAAAATTGACACAAGATGAAAATGAAAACTTAAACAATCCTTTACTCATAGTAACAAATTAAATAGTACTGAAGCCACTATCCTCATCCACAAAAATTCTCCCCCCCAAAATAATATTTCTAGATGGACCACTGCATAGAGGATTTCTACTGTGCCAACACAGCTAGACTGATGCTGTCTTTTTACAGAATTCTCTTTCCTACATAATTACAGGTTAGCATGACCAAATGAAGCACTTTGCAAGAAATTTGGAAGGGAGAACTATGTAACAGACACATTAATTTTACATTAGGAAGGTTTTTGTTTGTTTCTGTTTCTTTGCTTTTATGGCTTCCAAATGGGCTGTGAAATTTGGAGCAAAAAAAATGATGAGTTCACAACACTAATTTTCCTGCCCAAATCTCTTATAAGGGAGCTGACTACCATAAAATAAAACCTCATCTTCTATAGACATAGTGCTCATATTTATAAAAATCATACCTGTGTCTAAGAGTGTTTTTCCTATGTTTTCCTCTATGAGTTTTATAGTGTCTGGTCTTACATTTAGGTCTTTAATCCATTTGGAGTGTATTTTTGTGTATGGTGTTAGGTAGTGTTCTCATTTTATTCTTTTACATGTAGCTGTCCAGTTTTCCCAGCACCACTTATTGAAGAGGCTGTCTTTTCTCCACTGTATGTTCTTGCCTCCTTTGTCATAAATTAGGCAACCATATGTGTGTGGGTCTATCTCTGGTCTTTCTATCTTGTTCCATTGATCTATATTTCTGTTTTTGTGCCAGTACCATATTGTCTTGATTACTGTAGCTTTGTAGTATAGTTTGAAGTTGGGGAGCCTGATTCCTCCAGCTCCACTTTTCTTTGCAGTATTATTTTGGCTATTCAGGGTCTTTTGTATTCCCATATGAATGTGGTACTGATGAACATAGTGGCAGGGCAGGAATAAAGATATAGATATAGGGAATGGAGTTGAAGACATGGGGTGGAGGGGCAAGCTGGGGTGAAGTAAGAGTAGCATTGACATATATACACTACCAAATGGTAAATATTTAGCTAGTGGGAAGCAGCAGCACAGCACAGGGAGATCAGCTCTGTACTTTGTGACGACCTAGAGGGGTGGAATAGAGAGGGTGGGAGGGAGGCTCAAGAGGTAGGAGATATGGGGATATATGTATGTATATGGCTGATTCACTTTGTTGTACAACAGAAACTAACACAGTATTGTGAAGCAATTATACTCCAATAAAGATCTATTAAAAAATCATACCTAAATTATAAGATTACAGAATTGAATCCTCAAGCTTGCAAGGCTTTTTATGATAAATTTAGGGTATTGATTGGGAAGGATTGGGGTCCTAAATATTAGGATAGAGGCATATGGAAAAATTCCAAATAAGATTGGAAAGTTGAACTTTTAAACTCTGCTAAACTGCCTTTCTTTTAGAATTATCTCTTCAACCTCTTGTTTTAAAGACGTTAGTTTCCTCTTGTTTGAAGAAACTATAATTTCCTCCCCACTGAGACAGTTCTCTTGCAAGAAGAGACTGCTAATCCTCTCCATATCCTATCTCCAACAATTCTTAATGCTCCTACATCTATAACCAGAGTCAAGTTCCAACAGGGCCCAGAAGGTAATGTACAAAATGTGACATGGAAAGTATTACACATACCAAAAATTTTTCACATATGATTTTAACATTCTACATTTACCAAAACCTAGGTAAACAAGTGAGAATTAATCCTAAGGTTTTTAGATTAAGGTAGAAGAAATACAAATTTGGCTCAGGCTGAGGAGAGCAATAAGGTCTCACTTAGCCAAGATTCTGGATTCAATATGTTAAATCAAGAAGATAGGAGTACCTTTAACATTTTCCTTTGCAAATGACTAAAATCTGGGACCAAAAAGTGCTTACATTTAATTAAATTAAATGCTAGAAATTCCCTGTCATATTACTGAGGGATACAACCAAAGTCTTAGTGAGATCGGAACGGTAGAATGTATTTATGATGTCCTATTTGTTTATTTATCTCCTAATGCACCCGTCAGGTGGATCAGAATACACTCCCTTCATTAAGTCTGGAAGAAATATATTCATGGGGAGTCCACAGTGTCCTTAATGAGTTCCTTTGTGATTACATATTTTTTTCTTTTTAAATATTTATTTATTTATTTAGCTACATCGGGTCTTGGTTGGGGCAGGTGGGACCTTCGCTGCGCCCTGAGGGATCTTTCACTGTGGTGCATGAGCTCTTCATTACGACCAGCAGGCTTCTCTCTAGTTGTAGTGCACAGGCTCCAGAGCACACAGGCTCAGTAGATGCGATGTGCAGGCTTCTCTCTAGTTGTGGCTCATGGGCTCCACAGTGCACAGGCTCTGTAGTTTGCAGCACGTGGGCTATCTAGTTGTGGTGCACGGGCTCCGGAGTGTGCAGGCTCAGTAGTTGCGACACACCGGCTCAGTTGCCCTGTGGCATGTGGGATCTTAGTTCTCCAACCAGGGATGGAACTCGCGTCCCCTGCATTCTTAACCACTGGACCACCAGGGAAGTCCCTGTGATTACTTTCTATTGTTCAGAAATATAAGCAGAAACTACTGTCATGGATCTGGGCTCCCAGAAATCAATGGGGATAATGGAATTCCAGGGTGGCAGATGGCAAATAGAGGCACTTAATCTCCAGAGATAAAATAGTAATGGTAACTCCACTGCAGAGCAGAGCTGAAGCAGGAATCAGAATGTCTATGCTGCAAAGATTTTGGTGTTGAATAGTTCATCGTTATGTACCTAGAACTAAAATAAATGAGTAGTCTGTTAAATTTGTAAAAGTAAAAATTCCCAAATGTGTTAACCGTGATCTGTTTTAGAACACAATACAGTCACAGACATCCCTCAACCAGTTTACAGTAACCAGAGTCATTTTAATGAAAAGAAGACTGAGTCCTCTTGAGGAAAGACCTAGCTATATAGCCCAAAATGGATATTGTTGATATTTCTCCTAGCTTTTCCCTAAAGACCAGCAAATATTTGCCATGGTTACTATGAACTGGTGAAGGTGAAATCATCAGACTTTTCAAGGACATTTGACATTGACTCTGACCTCCCACTGATGCCTGGAGATAAAAATAGAACTGTAATGTACTAGTCAGAAGAGAGGCTTATGAAGGTCACATAATCAATGGAGTGTGTCCATTTCATAGTAGACCCAATGGACACCTAAACCCACACCGTGACTATCTTCTGAGTTCCAAAATACATAATCAGATAGCACATGCTCATCAGCGGACTTGGTTCTTTAACCCGTGGAAAGGGCTTTGTTATAGTAGGGAAAGCCTAGTGAAAACCCCTAGATCTTCCTTTACACATAAAATATTAAACCGGAAACAACACCACATCCCAAGAGGGATTTCAGAGATTAATATCACTATCAAGCCCCTAAAAGTGCTGGAGTTTATTCCTACCACAGCTAATTCAACTTACCTATTTTGCTTGTGCAGAGGACAGATGTAAATAACCATTATGAAATGAGATTATTGAAAATATAATCATGCAGTGATTCCAATTGCATCTGCTAATCTAGATGTAGTTTCATTGCTGGAGCAAATCATTACATCTCCTGTCAACTGATAGGCAATGATAGATGTGGACAATGCTTTTCTTCTCTAAACTTTTGAGCAAAGAGGTAGTTTGCTTTCAGCAGGTAGAGCCAGAAACACAATTGTACTATTCTAGCTCAGGGGTATATCAACTGTTAAGCTTTCTGTCATAGTCTAGTCTGTAATGACCTGAAACACCTCTCAATTCAAAAGGATGTCATGTTTATACATTACATTTATGATGCGGTGATTTTGCATCTGATGAACAGGAAGTATCAGCAACTCTAGAGACTTTGACATGCATGTTAGAATTTGGGAACGCATCCCACAAAATTCAGGGACTTGCCACCTTGGTGACATTTCTAGGGGCTCCATCTCATAGGAATGTTGAAATATCCCTTCCAAGATGAGAGATAAATTGCTGCATCTTGTCCCTCTACTATTGAGAAAAGTTTTAACAGTCTATGGGTCTCTTCAGATTTGGGGTGCCACATATATCTCACTTTGCTGTATTATTCTTACTCATTTATTTAGTATCCTGAAAAGCTGCCAGTTTTGAGTGAGACTAAGTTTCTGCAATATGTCCATCTGCCAAGAAAGCTGTTCTGCTTGGACCATATGACTCAACGGATCCAATTTTGTTTTAAGTGTTTATGGCAGAAAACAAATGTATTGAACCTTTTGCAGGCTGGTATAAATGATTCACAGAATGGAGTTTTGGAATTTTGGAGAAAGCTATAACAGTTCCTACATATAACTTGCCTTCTGAGACATCACTTCTTTTTGATACCTTGCCTTAGCAGAGATGAAGTGCTTTATTTAACACAGGGCAGCCAGTTATCATAAAGCTTGAGACGCCCATCATGACCTGGGTTTATCTCAAGGAAATCAATTGCTGCTAAGAAAGTACATGGATACAAAACTTCAAATTTACAAAGTTCTATACAGGATGGAGGCTGACTTTTGCAAATAATACTTTAATTTTTTTTTTTTTTGGTTAAAGGAAAATAATTTTTATATTCAAATGCATATAAGTCTTAAGCAACTTACAGAATATACTGTTGGAGTAAAAATGATTTTGGGAGCAAGACAAGCACCTCAAAGAGGAGAAGCAAAGACTAAAGAATTGGAGGCTTCCCTGGTGGTGCAGTGGTTGAGAGTCCGCCTGCCAATGCAGGGGACACGGGTTCGTGCCCTGCTCCGGGAAGATCCCACATGCCGCGGAGCGCCTGGGCCCGTGAGCCATGGCCGCTGAGCCTGCGCGTCCGGAGCCTGTGCTCCGCAACGGGAGAGGCTACAACAGTGAGAGGCCCGCGTACAGAAAAAAAAAAAAAAAAAAAGAATTGGGAGCCGCTGTAATCAAGGCAGCCTCTGCCTCCCAGATACCCTGCTCCTGAGCTGTGTTCTTTCTCAACAAAGTCTGCTGCCTGACAGCACCAGACCCTGTGCAGAAAAAAAAAAAAAATTGGTTTATTTGTTTTGTTTAAGTAAATCAATAAACGACAAATGGTCTTGAATAAGGAGGGAAGGGGGCAGGGCACAACCTTTAAAAGAATGATATAGCCATAGGACATGACAAAAACTGTTTAGAACCAACCTGGTCCAAGATGGCGGAAGATTTGACTCCCAGTGGACCTTGGGCTTCATTATATGCTCATTGTAATACATTAGCATGCTAAATGACACACCCACCAGCACCATGACAGTTACGAGGCTAACTATAAAAGACCAAAAAGTGGGCGGTGGCCCAATTCCTGGAAATCCCCATCCCTTCCCCCAAATAGTTGGAATAATCCTCCCACTCATTAGTCTATGAAATTACCCCTATAAAAACTGACAACCCTGTACCCTGGGGCCTGTTACCTTCAGAGATGGCCCACACTCTGTCTGTGGAGTATGTATCTCCCTGAATAAACCTTCTTTCAATTTACTATAGCTCTCTCTTGAACTCTTTCCTGTGCGAAGCCAAGAATCCACACTTGGCAGCCGTCCCAGGGACTCGCCTGAGACCCGGGAGGTGACCATCTTCTTGCACTCCACTTTATCTCCTGCAAGTCTGAATTGAAATAATAAATATTAAATTAGCTTTCTTCTAAAGGGATTTTTACATTTTCTTTAGTTTATGATAAGCCTAGAATGTGTGGTAACTTGGAATAAGAAAAAAAAAAGATTTGAACGCAAAAGGCTGTGATGAACTACAAGGGGATGATTGGGTTCTACGGATAAACTGAGGAAGATAAGGATGCCAAAGATTCCACAGTTAAGTCATTTGCTGTTTTGTGTTTGGTTATGAGTTCTCTCCTGTGTGGTCAGGTCACTGGAAGTTGCTGTTCTCTTGCTCTCTGTACATCCCCAGCTAGACCAGTGCCTGGGGTCTAGCTACACCCTACTCACATGACTGACCTTCCTACATACTGTCCCCAGGCCCCAGCTAGAGATTGTTCTTATCAAAGAGGAGGTGAGGGGCATGCCCGCTGCTAGTTTCCCTGGTAACCAATGAGCTAACCTGACTTCAATTCCCCCTATAACTGGCAATCTCCTCTTCCCCCCAGGAGCAAAGACTGGCACCGTGTGCTGCCCACCATCTGCTGCACATGGTGGGGTGTTGCTTCAGAAGTATAAGATCCCGCTATCCATTAAACCATTGATGTCTCTGTCACTGACTCCGGGCTCTTTCTTTGTCTTGAAGCTGGGCAACTACAGGCCTTGAAGGCCAGTGGGGTGCAACCCAACACCTCCTTAATGCCCATATTTTGTTTACTGCGTACAATCAAAGTTGTTATTGACAATTTGGAGAGTAATGCAAAGGACACATTAGTGGTAGGATGTCAGCAGTTGCAAAAAATAAGCCTCAATTTTGGTGATTTCAGATTGAGCTGGAATAGAACTCCCTTGGAAAAATTTAAAGTATATTTATAATAATAAAACCAACAACAATAGTGGTAGTTGTAATAATATAAACAATGATAATGACTGCCAACATTAATGCACACTATCTGCCTCAGGTATTGTTGAAGTGCTTTACCTGGATTATCACTTAATTATCACTATAATATATGAGGTAAAACTGTTGTTCCCTCTGTTTTCAATGAAGAATTTGAGTCACCAAAAATTTAAGAAACTTGCCAAAGATCAAACTTCTTACAAATGAAAGTCGCAGAGACTCAGAGTTGGTAGACTTAGCTAATCACCCCTACACTAGTATACTCTCCATTTACAGAAATGAGGGGAGAGGGAATTTAGCCTTTGATTTATATTAATTGATAGAGTAATTCTAGAACACTGAGCTTCTTTGGGTTATGAATGCTATATTTGTGTTTATTTTGTATGTATTTCCTACCTTTTAAGATTATTTTTCATTTTATTTATGTGCAACACAATTGTGTCATGAAATAAATATCACTAGAAATATATTTCTCATACTGTCAACTGGTTGCCAAGTCACGTACTTATAACTGTTTAAAACTGAGCAAGTACTATTATGTAAACAGATGTTTCATCCTCCATAAGACTGGTGATTTATGAAATACATTTTGTAATAAGTTAAGAAGACTGTAGAAATATCACTTTCCCATAAATGAAACAAAAGAATCAATTTATTACACAGAAAATGGGTAATGTGGAAATTGGATTCTGTGACAACTCATTGAACAATCATGAGCAACCACAATAAAATGTAATTTCCTTTACCTTAAATTCTTTAAAGTTAGCAGTTAAAGCTGGATTCTCATATATGCCATTCCATATCTTCCAAGAAAATGATTTTGTGTGTCAAATATCTGTAGCAAGGATAATTCATGAGCTGAGATTTTAAGGGTGAAGAAACCAATGAAAAGTTGCACTGGTGTTCCTTTGCTTCAGACTTATAACTGCACAATGTTAATTTTTTTTTCAGTTTTGTGTGAGCTCATGTAGTGACAGGAAAGCATAATATAATCAAGACAGCAGGGAGCTTCTCTCTACAACTCGAATGAATTTACATTTGTCCATTATGTAAATGATTCTTCACCATTTGCCTCTTTGAAGTAGCGTCAGAGTGAATTTTCATGTGCACTTATGAAAGTGTTTTCAAAGTCTTTCTACAATGATACAAAAATACTCATTTTTTCATTATTAAGATAAGTTACTGGTGTATTTCTATCAGAAATAAGAAATTGGTCAAATGTGTTCTTATTTTCTTTATTTATCTTGTATATGATTTATCCTGCAAAGCTAAGTCTGTTAATAGATTTATTTCATAACCTGAATTAGCCATGATTATAGTTTTAATAGTTGGAGGTCATTAAATACTTTTTATAATGTTTTTATAATAATTAGTAAATCCTCTAAAGTTTTCACTTAAAAGGGTGTGAAAACTATGTGTTAAATAAGAACAAAAATAAAATAAAAATATTATCACATCTATGACAGATATCTTTAATCAATAAATTCTAGAAATTTATCAAATAGAAAGTTTCCAGCCTCTGCAAGTTTTGAATTATATCCCTCTGGTTTTATTCTCTTGTAAGATAAATATAGTTGAATGAATTTTGCTGTAAATATGAAAAATACTTTCATCCCCAGAAGTTAAAGTGCATTTTAAAATGAATGCTTTTCAACATATTTCATTTAATAGTCAACTTTACTTTTGACTCAATGAATGCCATATATTTTTTATTCCTGAAATTTAGTTCACTTTATAGCAGTTGCACAAGTAGTCACTCACTCAGTCAGTGCAATTAATAACATACAGCAGGCAAGTAGTAAAAGTGTTTAAACCATTTATTTTCTTTAGTGCAGACTTGGGGAGGTTTGCTATGGCACAGATTTTTCACTAGTAAGCAAGTTTCTGTTCAGTAGTGTATATGACATTTTTTTCTGAGTTTATTGTCCAAAGAATAGTCTAAGCTCACAGCTCCATCCTCCTCAATGAATACTTCTCCCAAATTGCTCATCTACTTTTATGCTTTAACTATCACGTTTGTGGCCACAAACCTCATATTAACAACAAGTGCTCTAATTTTTTGTTTCTCTAATTATCTATTCAAAGCTACCTTCAAGGTATCTCCACTTTTATTTTCTCCCAACCACACAAATTTAATAGTCATAAACAAAAAGCTGTTTTTCTATTGCTCTTGTGCCTCTTCTTACCCTAGACTTTTCTTTCGCATCTGTAGATCATGCCCAGTCTGCCCTCTGCCCAGACTTGAAGGCTTCAATTTCTACTTCAGTGTCCACTTACATCCAGTACCTTCCATCGCTCTACTCTGGGCTTGTGTTCCTGCTTTAATTTGTTTCACAAAATGCCTTTATTTTGTAGTACCTCTGTCATCAAACTAAATCCTTTAGGCATCTAAGACTTTTCTGTAACTAGCAGAATGAGTTCTTTTCAGAGTCATACTTATTTCTTATAACCATGCAAACCAACACCTTTAGTTAAGTCATCTTTATCAATACTACTTCTCCCCTTGTATCTCCTTCTACACACACACACACACACACACACACACACACACACACACACACTTTATTCATATCGGCAACTGTTCCTTTCCTCATTTTATGCCTCACATGGGCAACCGTTTCTAATATGCCCAACTAATTCAAACCATATATTTTACTCTAAAGGTTGCCTAAGAATTTTCTTGCAAATTCTGAATTGCTTATGCTTAAATATTTCAATTCTTGATATTCTCTTTTTACTACCTCATCCACTGTGTGATGCATGGTGACCTGGAATTTAAGGAAAAATTCTAGAAGGATTTTCTAGAGGGTGGATGTTTTCTTTCATTTAAATTTTAATTAAATACATTGACATTATTTTAACACAATAGCACTTGTTTAAAAATGTTTCCTTATTTATAAATCAGTTAGATATAATAGTAAAGGTCATAAAAACCAATTGTAATAAAACTATAAATTTCAGGATTTCTATGGGAACCTAATGCAAAATGTAATTCAGAAGAGGATATATGAAAGCAGATTCTGTAGAAATTCTCTGAGTTCAAATATGTCATCGTAGATTTTCACTCTGCTTCCAAATGACACAAGCGTGATATAAAGTAAACCTCTTTAAGTTTTTTATCATTTAAATTTGTGAATTTATTATCCATTCCAGCTTTTTAGTGTTTTTTAAAGACGTGGGTCGGATGCAGGCATTACTTCTTGCACCATTTTGGCTTCATACCACTAGATTTAAGCATTTAACAGTTGGAAGCCTCTTACGTGTTCATTTGTAGAAAATGAACTAGGGAGGATGGTTTCACAGTGACTCTCCTGCCTTCTCTCTGCTCCAAGTGGAACATCTGCTGGAGGTATGTGCATTCTTTCTGCAAAGACATGATGTCCTTGTACCCATTTTCAATTTCGTAATGATTGTCAGTGAGAACTGGTGAAGCGTGAAGTAGAGAGTGCAAGTTTGGTTGTCAGGAACAGCAATGATCTGTGCTAGATAGGAAGGTTAGATAGGAAGATAGAGGTTAGATAGGAAGAAAGGAGTTGATGTATTAAAAACTATGCTGGATTGAGGTCCTCTGGAAACCAAATCGGAGACATTTATTTGCATGAGATGTATCAGACGATGGTGCTCTTAGTCACAATTGCCATAAAGGAAAGGAAACAATGAGAGTTTGAACCTTGATGTAGTTGAAAAAGAGGTTTCATTCACTCCTATGAGAAGCTCTAGAGTTTGTATGGCCAAATAGACTACAAGATCAAAATGAAAAATTGCAATAATGACATAGTCAGAAAATTAAAAAGAGGAAAGAAAGAAAGAACAAATGAAAGGGAGAAAGATTGAGAAGAGACTAGTGAATAGCTGTAAAACTAATCAAATTGAAAAGGAAAAATGTTTTAAATGAATAAAAAATCATAAATATCATGAAAAATAAATTAAAAATCATAAACTGTATATATTGGCAGAGCATAACAGGAAATATCTCATAAAACTTTGTGCACTGCACTAAATTCGGGTATCTTCACATAGTAGAAATCTATTTTAGTATTAACATAAAATTTCATGTTGTAAAGCCTCCTAAATAACCATTAACAAGATACAAGGACACATTTTTAACAGAATTAACTTGTAATTTTTAATGCCTGGATTTAGGAATAGTAAAATAAATACTGGGTTTTGATAAGCCCAGTGGAACACCAGGATATTTGAAAAGATAAAAAATTATTAATTTTAGTCATGAATTAAATTAATCAATACATAAAATATCTACTATGACATTAATAACACTCAAATACAACTGATTTTTTTCAGGCAGTATAGACCTTTCTTCTTTCTTATTTTCCCTATTTTGCAACTTTTTGCTCTTTTTCAATTTTTTAAATTTATTCTCTTGTTTTTTCCATCTGCCTCTTTCTAATGTTTATTATTGAAGCTAGATTTATGGATGTCAAAGGAACATATTAAACCCCACAAAATTTAGTAATAATGACTCCTCTGAAAATATGAAGTAAAGGCCAAATGCTGTTGAGTGGCATGTAGATGGAAACTCAAGAAAAAATAATATTTATTATAAAATTAAGCTTATCATCAAATTTGTAAACATGTAAATGGTGTTAGAGACTAGATTTTTCTGTCAGTTTCTCTATATCAGTAGAAAAGGCAACAAGTGCAGAAAAATAAACAAGCAACAACGATGGCCTTCCACATGCTATCTGCACTCTCAATATTTTTGTACTTATTTGACATAGCAAACTCTTAATGAAATGCATGCTGGGGCAAGGAATGGCGCTGGGGCAGATCGTTGTAACACTCTGCTGGTAAATAACATTGCTCCCCTCCTAATTCTAAGACTCATTCAGTTTCTCTAAGGAAATATATATATTTTGTTGTTGTTGTATTGTTTGTGGGAGGAGGATGAGATGTCAATTTTGAAGCAATGGAAAAGCAGGAAAGATGTAAAGATAAAAACTGGAAAGACTAATTCCAGAACTGATTTTCAAAATTGCCTGAGAGAAATAATCTATATTGTCAGAAATCAGGATAGTGATTTCCTTTGGGAGTTGCTACTAGAAGCAAAGATGAAGGAGGCTTCTAGACTAAAATGTTTAACAAAATTAGTGTACCCCCTAAAACAGTAGCTCTTTTTTTTTTTTTTTTTTTTCAGTACACGGACCTCTCACTGCTGGGGCCTCTCCCGTTGCAGAGCACAGGCTCCGGACGCGCAGGCTCAGCGGCCATGGCTCACGGGCCCAGCCGCTCCGTGACATGTGGGATCTTCCCGGACTGGGGCACAAACCCGCGTCCCCTGCATCAGCAGGCAGACTCTCAACCACTGCACCACCAGAGAAGCCCAGTAGCTCATTTTTAATGCTTCAAGAATACTTAAAAATAATTTTTTTAATGATTAATGTAAACCATGGAAATAGCACACAAAATAAGTACACAACTAATCATGGTAATTCATACCTGTTTTTTTGTTGTTGTTTTTGTTTTTTTTCGGCTGTGCCATGCGGATGTCAGAATCTTAGTTCCCTGACCAGGGATTGAACCCAGGCCCCCTGCAGTGGAAGCCCAGAGTCCTAACCACTGGACCACCAGGGAATTCCCTCATGTCTGTATACTCTAATCATGTGATAGAGAAGCTTCTAAGATATTCCCCTAAGATCCCTGCACTGTAGTGTAAATGACTTATATAATCTCCTTCTCTTGAGTGTGGGTGTAGTCTGGAATATAATGGGATATCACTTCTGTGATTAGTTTACTAATAAGCTAACTGTGTGTTATGCAGAAGGGAGATTATTCTTGTGTGGCTGACCTAATTACATAAGCTTTTAAAAGAAGGTGAAACATCAGAGATGGAAGAACACAAATGAAGATGAGAATTCCATCAATAGTCTATCATAGAAATCAATTAATGAAATTTATTTTGAGTTCATAGATTTTTATTTTATTGCATTTTCTCTTTAAAATTTTAATCTAATTATTATTGTTAATTATTATAGGTACAATTATCTTATTTTATTAATTTCAACTCTCACCTTTCTAATTTTCTCTCTTCTACTTTCTTTGGGTTTAATTTGATTTTCTTTTTCCAGCATCTTAAGGGAATAATTTAAGTCATTGTATTCATAATTCTTTTTTTTCCTAATATAAATACTTAAAGACACATATCTCAAGACTGTTTTAGCTATATTGAACAAATTTTGATCTACTGTGTTTCCATATTTACTCATTAAAATATTTTCTATTTTCCCGAGTATTTTTTTGTCCCAAGTGTTATTTGTAAGTGAATTGTTTAGTTTCTGTGCACTTGAATATTTTAATATGCCCCTTTTTGTGAATTACTAATTTAATTATGCTGTATAAATGGACTCATACAATATGTCGTATCTGTGGGTGTCTTTTTATATCTGGAATAAAATTTACAAGGTTTTTCTATATTGTAGCATGTATCATTACTTAATTCTTACAATGAATAATATTTCATTGTATGGATATAACACATTTTATTTGCTCATTTATCAGTTGATGGACATTTAGATTATTTCTACTTTTTGTCTATTAATAAACCATGCTGCTGTGAAAAAGTGAAGAGAAGTTATGGTAGACATATGTTTTTATTATTCATAGGTATATACATATGAAAATACCGAGGAGGGGAATTTCTGGATTATATGGTAACTCTATTTTTAACATTTTGAGAAACAGCTGAACTATTTCCCATGGAGTCTATATCATTTTACATTCCTACCACCAATTTCTCAACATCCTGGCCAGCTAGTTTTATGATCTGTCCTTTTGACTTTAGTCATCCTAGTAGGCATTAAATAGTGAATATACTGTGAATATCCTACTATATCAGTATCAGAGATGATCATGTGCTGTGTGTCATTTAATCTATTAATAGAGTATATTATATCGATAGTTTTTATGTATAAAACTGCCAATGCATTCTCTGGATGAAGCCCATTTAGCCGTATATACTTATTTTTATATATTGTTGGATTCATTTTTTCCGAGTATTTTTTGAACATTCTTTGTCTATATTCATTAAGAATATTGGTCTATAGATTGCTCTTATAATGTCCTTATACTAGATGGAAAATAGCCACCTGTCTTATTTCTATAGCAAGGAAACATTTTTTCACACTAATTCATGAACTCATTCTGTTCTATCATGATACATGCAGAAATAATGCAAATTTATATTAACATAGGAAAATTAATCATCATTATCATGAGGTGTTTCTTTTCAATGAAAGAGAAGCATGTAATTTCCATGTGCAGATGCACATTTAATGGGATCAGCTGTATGGTGATGGACAGAAACTACATTTTTGGTGGTGAACATGTTGAAAAGTATGCAGAAGTAGATAATATCATGTTGTACACATGGAACTTACATAATGTCATAAACTGACATTACCTCAATAAAAAACAAATCTAAAAAAAGCACACTTAAGAAGGAAATTACTGTCTTGCTTTATGGTGCTTTTAAAAATGATTTTCCTCCTTCAGTGTTGTTACTTCAAATCTAATAAATTTAAGATGTATATGTAGGGTAGTGTTTATATCTCATATGTGGTTGGCCCATAAATATTATTTAAAATATGCACAGTTTTACATTAGGGTATTATTTCCTGACCTCTCAACTAAAGTTTATAAATAACTGATTCTGACATTCTGTACATTGTAATATAAATGAGCATGGGGTACAATATCAACCTCTTACCATGACTGATCACTAACACTCAAGAATGTTTTATGTTGGAGTGGAAAAGACTTGACTATCATTGAATGGAAAACAGAAACATGATTATACTTAGAAAATAAAGGCAGTAAATGGTTCATTTGCTCTCTTTCCATTTGCAGAATTGTAATAAAAATGCCAACTAGATTGATATTTAGGCAAAAGTACATTGCAATGAAGTTCAGATTATAAGAGGAGCTGCATTAATATACAACATTCTTGTTTGAGCCTGCTTTTCTATTTCAATTTCAAGAGTACTTGGGTATTTTCATTTCAGTTACAGATACCCATTTAGCAACTCTCTTTTCTATAAAATAAATGTTAACACTTCTAAGTTATTCCATTTTACCATGTTTTCTTAGATTTTAATCTTAATATTAAAAAAAATCACAACATTTGAAAGAAGTTACAGTCCTGTATATCACACAGAGTACTGAATGCCTTCTAGTTCACACATTATTAGGCTGCTGTAGCAGCAGCTGCATAGGATTTAGACCAACATATGGTGTTGATTCTTTCTCTTTTTTAATGAAAATCTGATTTATAAATCTCTTGCAACAAACTGGTGGTGAAATGTTTAGCAAAGCTATAACACATATTACTTGATATTTAAAAATGCCACCTTTTTTTCTCGTGAGCACAATGATGACAGACGTATGAAGGTATGCTAAAAGAGGAGCGGAAATAAAATGGAAGGGAAGAATGAGAAAAAATGTAGAATTACAAGATAATAACTAATACTCCCTAAAATGAGTCTCATAAAATAATGTTATTTTTATTGGTTAAATAATTATTTGAGCGTAATTTTAGAGTTTTTTTAAAAATTTTAAAGTATTAAGGTTGTAGTATGGTGTTTTGTGTGTTTTATTGAGGGAGGGTAGAGAGGTAGTACAGCAGCTAAAGAAAAACTACACTGTTTCAGGATGTGTTAGAATGCTATGTAAGACATTTCAAATAAATGTTCTTAATATGAACAATATCAATTTTTAAAATATAGAAAAATTGTATTAGCAATTAAAATAAAACGAAAAGTGTCATACAGGTTCTAGCTATACATATTCCAAGAAACAAACTTTGATGAAGATTGCCTTTCTTATTCATCAGTTCCTATTTTTCTATGCCCATGGCATTTATTCTTTCTAGAAATTAACTAGTGACTTGATATCATCTCATGTAAGAACTGATTCTGACTAAAATATTTTCCTTATATTCTTGAAGATTCCCTGTTATTGGTACCTGTAATCTTTCCACTTAGATGAGGAACTACTTAAAACATCTTCCAATGAAAATATATTTATCAAGAGGAGATTTAAGAAGGGAGAAAACCATCCTTTACCTCTAAAGTGATACAATGCAGGTGTTTTAAGGAAAAATAGATTTTCCTTATACATACATATATGCAGAGAAGCTTGATTCTCAATCTAAGTTTTAATCCTCATTACAACTCAAAACTAATATTTTGTTTATTAAGATGCTATCATAAGCTGTACTAGCAGCCCTTCTCGAAAACAACACTTACATCATCACCAGTGGTGGTATCTTATTTTTTAATGTCACTGGTAGATTACAGACTGGGAATTAGATGTGTTTTTTTATAACCATTTACTTAGTGCCAAGTATTCATATGTTCATGTAGTCTGAGCTTGAGAATGTTGGGAATGACAGTTTCTATTTTCAGGCTAATCTTTTCTCTCTGTTGACCAAGTAACCTTTCCAGTCTTCACTTCCTCTTTATTCAGAATAAGTCCCCATCCCCCATTCCTGACAAAAGAGAGCCTCGATATTCTGGAATAATCTTCCTCACCCTAATTTAGATGTGTCAAACCATGTCTGAATACTAGAGTGAGCGTGATTCAGCCACAAGCTGGTAACTCCACTAAGACTAGTGAAGTCAATATTAGACCCCTAAGAAATAAAGCACTTAGGGCTAGCAAAGAAGAGATTTTTAAAAAAGAAAAATACTAATATCTATTGCTGACTAGTGAATTTTTATTCATTTTATTTATAATAAACAACTTAGATCTTATTATGCCAATTGATCTTATTAAGCCAATTAATAACGCTGGTACAATATTTATAGCTGTTTCTAACAGAATTCATTTTATGTATAAATGGCCAGTCACTATTCTTGTTCTCATTATTACTACCGTTATGCCCATCCTCACTGGACACAAATAATTTACAGTAATCTGTGATCTCTCTAGAAAAGGAAATGGCATTAAGGGAAATGGCATTAAGGAAATGGCATTAAGGGAAATCACAGATCGGCAGAGAGGAAATTAATTAAATATTAAATTAAATCTTGACAGCAAGCTTTCAGAGGCAGCAAAAAATCTCCATTGATGATACAAAGCAAATACACTTAACATCTTTCCTCATCTGTAGTATCTCAATAGATACTCTACAGATCTAATACAGACCTAGATAACAGATCTAATGATCTGTCACATGAAACACCTGCTCCAAAGTTTCTTTTCTCCCAACTCCTAAAAACATGAGTTCTACAACCCAAGCTAGGAGGTAGATTTTTGCCCCTTTTTTCTTCTCTCACATTGCTTAAGAGGCTTTCTACTTCAGTTGTCTGTAACTCCAGAGTAGTTTAAGTTATTCAACTTTTTCTGAATTTCATTTTAGTGCATCTCAAGAGGCTGACATTGATCAGACTCAGAGAATCTATCTTTTAATTCAAAGACTGAGTAAAAATCTGTAAATGCCTGTGCGTGAATGCATAGTTAGGGTCAATATTACTTTTTCAGTACCCATACTTTTACACTGCACCTGACGTGTTGCACTGATAAACACTATCAGGTATTCTAGTTTGCAAAAACTGTAAGGACCACTTCAAGTGCATCTCTGGGAAACTAGCTATTGGAACTGTCCTAAAATTTATCCTGCTGAGGCTAAAGTTTTCTTATCTATAAAATACTCTTCACGGACTTACTTGGGGGTCCGGTGGTGAAGACTCCATGCTTCTACTTCAGGGAGCACAGGTTCAATCCCTGATCAGGGAGAAAAGATCATGTATGCCATGCCATGCAGCCAAAAAAAATAAATAAATAATAAAATACTATTCATTACTTAGTTAAAAAAATAATGGGGGAAGCAGTAAAAGCCCTCAATTCCAGAGGGTGAGAAAGGTTGGGGATAGAGAGCTGTGAAGTTCTTTTAATTAGTCCAGCACAGAAAGGCTGATTTACCTAGAAATACCATTTGCTTAGTTTTCATGAAGTGCTTACTTCTGCATCTATGACCCTTTCTTCCAACCCCGGGCCCTCTTTGCCCCCCTTTGACAGCTGAGTCCTCTTCACTTGGTTCTGGATTCCAAGGCCAGGCCAGTCTAGATGGGATCTCTCTCACCTGAATATGAAAGTGATGATGATTCATATTGGACCTAACTCAGTATACATGAAGACACCGCTGGTAGAATCTATGCTTGGCCATAGTGTGGCACTTCCGGTAGAACAATACTCAGTAGCCATCCAGATTGCACTGGCCATTGTGCAGGATTTTTGTTCCAGAAGGTTGGAAAACTTACAGCGACAGTAGGCTGCTGGCCATCTTCTTCAGATTTACCAGTCAAAGTAACTATGTGCAAATGAACTGGGACAGAGTTGAAAAAAGATATAAAGAAAGCAGGAAGACCTGATTCAGAAATGAGCAAATAAAGCAGCACCTGAAATCAGCAATATAATTGAAGCAGCAACAGAATTTATCAAACAGGACATTGTGATGTTCAGTGGATTTGTGAGAGGCTATTTGCTAGGCCTTGCCTCTTAAGGACATGAGTGTTCTGTCACAGTGGATTCAACCTGAGAGGAGAAGGGGTGGTAACATGATGATGTCTCTACAGTTCCAGACACCAGATTCTCCAGGGTGTGAAGAAAAAAGTAGTTGGGCAAAATGGAACTCACAACTTACTGTTTGTCTTCTGACAAATCCTGCAGCGCAGCCAAAAAATAAATAAAGTGAATCCACTTTAAAAAATATATATGTTTGCAATAAACTAAAAGGATTGTAATGCCCTTTTGTGGAAGGTCTTAGAAATAATAGAATTATTGAATATATTAAATAGATTCTACTGATATAAAATAATAATAATGGGGGGAAAATCACTGCTGTTCTAGTCTCTGTGACATAATTAATGCAGCTTGTATCTCCCAAATCTTACCATTCTGTTTCTCTTGCAGGACCAGAATACGGTGCTGCCCTTTGCATTCTCTGCTTCCCAGCACAGAAAACACTGGCAAAGAACAGGCAAGGAAGCTGGACATTTAAGCCACTCTAAACTACAGATTATTCTTGAAGGAGAATCTTTTAAGGAACTGAGTTTTTGGTTTTACATGTATAGTAATGAATATATACAACTGAATTTTACAGTTATTTTTAAACAGTTGTATAAATGTTTTCTTAACTGAGAGATGACTGATTTTACTTTTCCTGTTTTCACTTGCATTCATTATGACGTTATTAAAATTATAAGCCTTGAATCAATATACTTATGTGAGTGTTGATAAAAGTAATCATTTCTAAGCTTGTTTATCTCATGCCATAATATATACACATATTTCAAGATATTGAATTTATAGAAAATATATAGAAAAATCTATGGAAGTGAATATTTAGAGAAAAAATCACTACTGATCACACCTCGTCAAATTATAAGATATGACAATTTCTCCTAACTATTGTCAATACAAATGCTATTAATGCATTTGTATATGCAATGAAACTTTTGAAAATTCATGTAGGAAAATTATATCAGACAGCTCACAGATTAGATTGTACAAATATTGAGTACATTAATGATTATTCATTAAAAACAATCCTAGGTAAAAACAGTAATAAGATGTCAGTATTAAGCCAATCCTTTGAAGTAAAAAGTAATGGCATATAGGGTGTTAATAGACATTAGAGACATAAATTAAAGTGATTGGGCTAACTAAGGCTATAATGCCACACTAGCAATTCAGATTATTATGAGTGTTTTGTAGTGTCAGCCTGGGAATGCTCAAGGAAGTATATTCCAAACTTCCTTAATGATAAATGTCACCAGACGAGATAGCTAAACGTAATGATTATGAGAACTCTGCCCCAAGAGATTCTCATTCAGTAGATTGTATTGTGACATTGCTATCTATAGTGTACCTGTAGTCCTCCTGGGGACTCTTCAGGCAAGCTTGAAAATCACCAAGGCTAAGAGGTCTGTGACCTTGGCGCACTCTGAGCCTTTTAATCTTCCTCATTTGTACTTAAAGTTTGTGAAATAGGTTATAATTGTCAGATTATATAAACTATTTGTTTTATTTTACAGCATTTGCTCACCTGGTCTTATTTGTGACTAACAACTCTGTGAACTACTTGATATATATTTCATATATTCTTTACTTGGATTTAAGGATGCACATGCGTTCTCAAACTTAATGTGCATGAGGATCACTTGGACAAATCATTAAAATGCAAATGCATGCTCTGCCACCTAGATTTTGATTCATTTGGTCTCTGATGGGACCTAGGAATTCACATTTGAAATAAGCACTCCTGCTGATTCTGACGAAAGTGCTGTACAGATTATATATTCAGAAATCCCACTGTAGAGGACTGATGAATTAAAATCACAGTAACTGTTGGAAATCCACCTAAATCTAAACAAACCCTGTGGAAATACTTCTGTGTTTGGAGCTTCCTACCAGCTGCCAACGGATTACCTGAATTTTACTATAAATGGTGCACTTGAATGTCATAAGACATTATCTTTATTCATTGGAATTATTTTGAGATTCATTCTATTTAAAAGACACTACAAGGAGGGCTTCCCTGGTGGCGCAGTGGTTGACAGTCCGCTTGCCAATGCAGGGGACACGAGCTCGTGCCCCGGTCCGGGAAGATCCCACATGCCGCGGGGCGGCTAGGCCCGTGAGCCATGGCCGCTGAGCCTGCGCGTCCGGAGCCTGTGACCTGCAACGGGAGAGGCCACAACAGTGAGAGGCCTGCGTACCACAAAAAAAAAAGAAAAAAAGACACTACAAGGACAGAACTTCTAGGTGATTTAATTAAGACAAAACTCCTATTATTTGCTATTTAGGTAAACTATTTTATTTTTAATGTCCAAGCAAAATAATTGTTTGCAATTATACTCTTTACCAATGTATCAAAAACTCCACAAAGAAACTGGTATTATATTTTCCTACAGGAAATCTTGCAATTTTGCAGTTCACATTTTTAGTTAGGTAAAACACAACTTTCATTACTATGCACAGTGAGAATTTAAATGTTTCTGATCGTTTCTGCAATAAAATGTTATGTACATGCTTTAAGACAGTTGAATTACTATGCTTCTCACTAATGATGGAGTAAAATTTTACATGAATGTGTTATAATATTTCTGAATCTCATTAAATATTACATTCATAGAATTTTATTTTAGAACAATAGCTATCATCTCTTAATTGTTATGATCCTGAAACACACCAAATGCATTTCACTTGGTCAAATTTGCATTGTAACTTATTTTAAATGTTTAATCTTAGACATCTGAGTTATTAGAAGGGTTGATTCAAAAATCGAATGTGTCTGGCTTGCAGAAGAATGAAACTGTCAATCCTATAATGATTAAAATAATGGATTAACAAATGTGCTAACCATATAAACAGTGGCTTTTTATATTGGTGTATCAGTGTTTTAAATTAGGTAAAATTTGTCAATGTGATCAGCTTTGTCTTTTTTACTTTCAGATGATATAGTCCAATTTAATGAGGAATAATAACACTGGCTTTCTCACAGAGTTATTACCACAATGCAATCAGCAAAGTATGTTAACAATTTGGATAAACAGTCCTTGTGTGTGTGTGTGTGTGTGTGTGTGTGTGTGTGTGTATGAAAGTGCACATATGCCTGTGTGCACACAGAGTACATGTTTAATTATAATATTGATATTTTAAAATACAGTTATATTTATCTGTGTGAACACATTTTATTTCTATTTTGAACAGAGTGTTATTAATTCAACCACGCTATTGACCATCTATTTCTGATTTCCTAAATAATTATTTTAAACAGAAGTCATGTTCCTTTATCCAGGTTGGTTTTCCTCATCGAAATTGTGTGTAGAAGAATAATATCTTGATGAGAAAAAGAAGAAAGACTGCACAGTCTAACCCTAATTTTAGAGGGATAGCTTTTTATATTCATCCCTGACATCAAAAGAGGAGGTATCATAACATTTTAAAGCTTGAGTTTTTTATTTGACCGAGATTAGAAAATAAGGAACTCTGGATTTTGTACTTGTTTACCTGAAAACATCAAATTTAATACAACTCAAAAGATATATTATATTCTAGTTTACTTTTCATATGTCATTGTTATAGTCAAATGTTCTCTTTTTTCCAAGAAGATAAAGTTTTCCTTTGTGAATATATTTTTTTAACTTTTCATTTTATATTGGAGTATAGTTGTTTTGTTTTGTTTTGTTTTGTTTTGTTGCCACACCGTGCGGCTTGTGGGATTTTAGTTCCCTGACAAGGGATCGAACCCAGGCCCTAGTCAGTGAAAGTGCAGAGCCCTAACCACTGGACCATGAGGGAATTCCCTGGAGTGTAGTTGATTAACAATGTTGTGTTAGTTTCAGGTGTACAGCAAAGTGGTTCAGTTATACATATACATGTATCTATTCTTTTTCAAATTCTTTTCCCTTTTAGGTTGTTACATAATATTGAGCAGATTTTCCTGTGCTATACAGTAGGTCCTTGTTGGTTATCCATTTTAAATACAGCAGTGTGTACATGTCAATCCCACACTCCCTAACCATTCCTTCCCCCCACCCTTCCCCCCTGGTAACCATAAGTTTGCTCTCTAAGTCTGTGAGTCTGTTTCTATTTTGTAAATAAGTTCATTTGTCTCATTTGTTTTTAGATTTCACATATAAGGTATATAATACAATATTTCTCTTTCTCTGTCTGACTTACTTCACTCAGTATGACAATCTCTAGGTCCATCCATGTTGTTGCAAATGGCATGATTTCATTCTTTTTAATGGCTGAGTAATATTCCATAGTATATACGTACAACATCTTCTTTATCCATTCCTCTGTCGATGGACATTTAGGTTGTTTCCATGTCTTGGCTATTGCAAACAGTGCTGCAATGAACATTAGGGTGCATATATCCTTTCAGACCATGTTCTTCTCTGGATATATGCCCAGGAGTGAGATTGCAGGATCATATGGTAGCTTTATTTTTAGTTTTTTAAGGAAACTTCATACTGTTTTCCATAGTGGCTGTACCAATTCACATTCCCACCAAAAGTGTAGGACGGTTCCCTTCTCTCCACACCCTCTCCAGCATTTATTGTTTGTGGATTTTAAAATTTGTATGGAGACACAAAAGACCCTGAATAGCCAAAGCAATCTAGAGAAAGAAAAACGGTGCTGGAGGAATCAGGCTCCCTGACTTCAGATTATACTACAAATCTATAGTCATCAAAACAGTATGGTACTGGCACAAAAATAGACATATAGGACAATGGAATAGGATAGAAAGCCCAGAAATAAACCCACACACCTATGGTCAATTAATCTACGACAAAGGAGGCAAGACTATACAATGGGGGAAAGACAGTGTCTTCAATAAATGGTGCTAGGAAAACTGGCCAGCTACATGTAAAAAAATGAAATTAGAACATTCTTTAATGCCATACACAAAAATAAGGTCAAAATAGATTAAAGACCTAAATGTGAGACCATAAACTATAAAACTCTTAAAGGAAAACATAGGCAGAACACTCTCTGACATAAACTGCAGCAATATCTTTTTCGATCCGTCTCCCAGAGTAATGGAAATAAAAACAAAAATAAAGAAATGGGACCTAATTAAATTCAAAAGTTTTTGCACAGCAAAGGAAACCATAAACAAAATGAAAAGACAACCCACAGAATGGGAGAAAATATTTGCAAATGATGTGACCAACAAGGGATTAGTCTGCAAAATTTACAAACAGCTCATGTGGTTTAATATCATCAAAACAAACAACCCAAACAAAAAATGCGCAGAAGACCTAAATAGATATTTCTCCAAAGAGGATATGCAGATGGCCAAGAGGCACATGAAAAGATATTCAACATTGCTAATTATTAGAGAAATGCAGATCAAAACTATTGATACAATGAGATATTACCTCACACCAGTCAAAATAGCTATCATCAAAAAATCCACAAACAATAAATACTGGTAAATATTATTTTTATTTTGTATTATAAGTAATTGTTTTTAATAGCTAAGAATTAATACATTTATAACAATGTCTTAAAAACAGAGAAAACCACAATTTGTGAGAATTTAAAGCCAAAATAGATCTATTTATTTCTAAAACATAAAATTGAAAAATGATTATTATTACAAGTATTCAAGTGCAGCATGAGCAGTGTTTAAAAAGATTTATAGACTTGTATTTCATCTAATATAGGAAATCATTCTAGATACTTATTTGTCCAGGGGATTAGTTAAACAAATGTCCCTAACCTATTTAAATTTGTCATCTCAATTGAAGACAGGTCTCAAGAAGTGAATTGGTGGACTCTGAAACACATGGACACACTTTGTGACCATCCTATTATTAGAAGCTAAAAGGTAATTACAAATCACAGAGGTGGCAGCGCCTCGAAGGGGTCAGGTTAGAAAGACGAGGAGAAAAATTATGGTCTAATTTTTTTAAAAAAGGATGTGTGTTTAAACCCAATTGAGTTATTTAATGAGTAGATTTAGAGAAAAGATGGTACCCTGTCACACCACTTTAGCATACTGAATAGCTCAAGGGGAAAACGTTGCTAGGAAGATTTAATTAATTTCCTTCATCTAATCCTCTGTTAACACTAAACAAGCCACTGTCACATGCATCATATGAATTCCAAGGACAAAGTAAAAGCCATTTAAAAGTAGTCATATCCCAATAAGGTTATTAAGAGACCATTTCTAAGTTCCTCATTGAAGTTAATGCATTTAACACTAATACTGTTCAAAATCCATATTACAGTCCAGCAATTTCATAAAATATTGACTGCTTTGGTGTGTCCTTATATACTAATGTATTATATTTTTAAGTAACTTAGTGAGGCAAAAGTCCAGGTTATTTAGTTTCAGCTTGTTGTGAGAGATTGCAACTCCTGTAAACAGCTTTAAATTGCAATAGCTCAAGCCTTTGGGTATATCAGTTTCTGTCTCTAAAATTGAGTGCCAGCATCACAGCCTCTGTATTTTGTCTAGAGCTTTTCTCTCTCAGGGTTATGCAAAACAATAGGAGATTAATGGGGTAACATAGTAAAAAGTTTTATGAATGATAAATATTATCCCTATTTTTCTGTAGGAGAAACGGAGTCATATGTAGGTTAAGTAACCATTAAAAGTGTTATAGAAAAGGATCCATTTATGCTGCATTTAACTGTATTCCAAGCACTTATTCTTTGCTAATCTCCTTAACTGTCACTTTGAGTGCCAAAGGTGAGGTACGTATCCTGTATAAACATATGCAAATTTTGAATCATTTAAGCTGTCTTTTCAAATATTGATCAATATATCAAGTTTGATGATCAAAAACCAGAATTTTCCTTACTCTTTGCCAAAAAGCCCCTTTTAGTGAGATTTTCTTTAATGTAATGAGGCGGGGCTGGGGGGAGGCATAGGTTTGCATATAAATGTATTTCCCATCAGTAAACTTACTTCCCCAAACATCTAATACTATCTAGTACTGAAAAGCTGGTGTAGAAAGAATGTCAAAGTCCATGCTGGAGAATAAAATCCTTCCCCACTGAAAACTGTAGAGCAGGTCTGAAGGGAATGACATCTCTCACTATCTTAAGGAAATTCTTTTTCTTTTCTTTTTTCCTGTCAAAATGCAGCTTAATTCAATATGAAGACTATGTATAGTGGCTTGTTGCTTAAGGTCCTACAATGTTTTTTGCATAACGGTAATAAAGTGTTTTATGATACATTTTTCCATTAAGACTTTGGAAGAATATATTGTTGGCATAATGGGTAGAATGAGAGAGTATCTTACAGCGTACGGCAAGACGAGGTGGGAAAGTTAAAGTAAAAGAAATAAAAATATCATTGTATATTATTTTACATGAAATAAAATTTAATTAATAACAATAATTTGTAAAGTGATGAGCATAACCAAACATAAACGTGAGTGAAATGAAACTAATATCAGAGACTAAAGAGAACTCTTCCTAGATTCACTCTTCTGTAGAAATTGAAGACAGATAAAGGGAAAAGGGCATGGAGAGAATCAAGTTTTTAATTTTCACACAAAACATTAAAAATCCATTGATATCAGATAAGTTCTTTGTATTTAGACCTCCAATGTGTGTGGTGGGAGCTATTTCAATGTCCCTAAATTCTTTCTCAATGAATTTCAGATTTCCTCTACATATATTGAAGAGAAATGTCATGAATTTTTTAAAGAAATTAGCTCAAATGGAAAATAAGAAGAAATGGAGAAGAAAGAGAAGACAGAGGAGGTGAAGGATGAAGAGAAGAACAAGGGAAAGCACATCATTAACATCTATGAAAACATATGGTCAAGAGAAAAATACACTCCCCCTACAAAGCACTGGGGAGATCAGTGTTCGGCCCTCTTTCTGCCAGTTTACTTTGTAATTGTTTTGTCCAATTTACCTTAGGCTAGCCATGTATTTCCTCCCTACTTTACATATGCATGGAAATTGCACATTTTCTAGGATTGGGCTGAAACAAGCTGTGTCTTGAACACGTGGCAAATTTCCTACTCTCTTCTAAGCAAAGTCAAAATATGCCAAGAAAATATACCACATGGAGGTATAACACAACGCAGGGTAAGGTGCATTTGGAAGCAAGCAAAGACTTTCCTAACAGATGAAAAACTTTCTAGAGCCGAGGCCTCCTGAAAAAGAAAGTTCAACATGAATATAAAGAGAGGAAGAGGCTGCTATGGAATGAGCTTAAAAGAGTAGGAAGGGATCATATCAAGAAAAAAAAAACCTGAAATTATTCTTAGTTTGCAGTTTTATTAAGTAGAAAAGAGAAACTGTGGAAATACCTTACATGTGATAACAGTAGGATGAGTTCGTGTTTCTGTAAACTGTTTCCTTTGCAGTCTGAATACTGGATTGGAAAGCAAGAAAAAAAAAAGGAATTCAGATCAACAAGTTAAGGGTCATTTCAGCAGTTAACAGAAAGATAGTGGCAGCTGGAAAGAGGTGACAGTAGAAATGGAGAAAATAAATAATGTAGGAGGGAGAATAAAGAATTTTTGGTGCTTTGTGACAGGTGGGCAAAGGTGTCTTGCATGATAACTGTATTAATGGAATGTCAATCCATTTACTAAGAAAGAGACTCAGGAATAGGAGAGATTTTGATGGAATAATATCACAAGTTAAGTTTGGGACAAGTAAAATTTGAGTGGAGCTGTCCAATTGTCTGCAAGATATTACCAAGTAGAAAAAATAAGATTTCTGGGCTATAAAGAAAGTATGTGAGTACAATGGGCTTATAGACAAGCAGAGGTACTGGATAAATTGGGTTTAAAACCTTGACCATTTACAAACAATTTTCCTAATCAAAGGATTATACCTCAGTTTCTTCACCTGCAAAAGTGGGATTGCAGTGGCACCTCTTGACATTGATCTTAGAGGATTATTGTGGAAATTCAATGAGATATTATATGCAAGACACTTGTCATACGTCTAGAGTTTTATACATATTCACGAATGTTAGCTATTATTGCCGTCACTATCATCACCATTTAAACATCTGGGAATGTATGACTTTCTTAAGAAGAAGAGATGTCTCGAGATTAAACGAGCAACCTCAGCATTGGAATACAGTTAGGGGAGGAGAATCCAGAACACAAAACTGAGTAATATGGGCAGCATTGGAAGTACATGTATAACTATGAAAATGTTATGCAATAGATATGAAAAATTTTCAGAGTCCAAAGAAAATGAGGGTTGAAAAATGTCCACTTTATTTAACAATAAGGACATATTGAATACACTTGCAAAGCAAATTAAAAAAATATATAAATGTATCATTGGCATGGCTTAGGCATGAAATTTTTGGAGAGTAGCTATGCATAAGTAGCCACCAGTAGTAGATAGCTAATATTAGCAAAATTTTTTGTGCATAGCAGATGGCACAGTTTTGGGAATTGAAGAGAACAAAAGGAGAAGAAAAAGAGAGAAGCTGACAAATTTATCAATTAATTAATTGGAGAAATAATCTTGCCATTTTTTGGAAGAGAGCAAGCTTAGGGTTATAAGAGAGGCATATGGTCACATAATCCTTTAGATATGCAAATATTGGCAATGGCTTTCTTCAGTAGAGTAGAGATGAGTAATATGATCTCTATGAACTGGTAGGACTAAGAAAAATTTCTGTTTAAAGTTGGAACAACTTATTTGGTCAATGATCCATACTGTTCCACACATGGAAATGTTGTAAAATATCAGTCAGATATCAATCATATAGATCCAACATCATTCCTTAAAGAGAGACATTTTACAATGACTCAATCTTGGAATATTTATTCCTCCATATTTCAGAAATTCCTCCATATTTCTCCTTCAAAAAGAATCCTCCTCATCAGCAGTTGTTCATGTTTGTCTCATCAAATTAACCAAAATCCTGCTTATTAGCAAACCTCACATGAATTATCATACTATTTCTCTCCTTTTCTTCATTAACAAACATCTTGAGAAAACTTCCTACTTTAAATTTCTTCTACTCTTTCTTTTTCACCTTTGTTAATTTTTCTCCATTTGCCTCTTAAACGTGAACATTCCAGTAGATTTTTTTTTCTAGCTTATAGTCTCTCCTCATTCTACATATTCTCATGCAGCAATTTGATCTTCAGCCATGTTTTCAGTGTGGATGATATGCAGACACGTTCAGCTCAGACTCAAATCCAACTGCTAACATTTTTAGTTCCAAACCAGGAGGTAGGAGGCTGACAGTGAAAATAAGTGGAAAGTCAGACAAGTAAACTGCCCCTGAAACCAAGGCTTCCCTGAAGGCCTATGATGGTAGATTTATCCCAGATCCCAAGGTTGAATAGCCTTAGAGGGAATAGGAGACAATATTTTGTTCTGACACAAGATGGTCAGCTGGAATCGATATTTTGGATGAAACTGGGACTTTGAAAGTGTTATACCTTTATGGAAAAATCAGCAGGAAATAAAAAGTACACGTGTTTACATGACAGAAATCTTCCAAAATGGCCTGAATGCTAGATGGAGAATGCAAAGCAAGCTCTTGTGAAAAATCATATACGGTAATTCTGCTCTTTTTCAGGATTTGGGTTTTAAATTTACGTTACTCATAGAGTCAAGGAAATACAAACTCAAAAAGTTAAAGATATGACTAATTGGTATCACTCCAGAAACTTAATAGAAACAAAAGAAAATATTTTCCAGATTAGCCATTCTGATTGGTATAAAGTGTTATTTTGCCTTTTCCCCAACATCTGGGGAAGTTAAGCACCTTTTCATATATGTATTGGTTATTTGGATATCTTTGTTTGTAAAAGCCCTGTTCAAGTGTTTTGTTCATTTTTTCTATGATTTATTCATAGAAATTTATTTGAATAAATTCAAATTTATTCAATTTCTTAGTAAATATTTATGTGTATCTTACAAATATATGAATTGCAAATATAGTTTCCCATGCTGAAGTTTGCCTTTTTAGACTCTTAAAGGTGTCTCTTGATAAGTAGAACATCTTTATTTTATGTAGGTAAACTTGTATTTTTTTTCCTCTATGCTTAGTGGTTTCTGAATTTAAGAAATCTTTCACACTCAACAGAATAGGTAAAATGAAAAGAAAAACAGTATCAAGTGTTGGCAATTTTATGGAACAACTGAACATCTAGTGTTCATTGACCCAACTATTTTGGAAAACTTTCAGTATTGTACTAAAACTGAACAATATTATTCCATATTACCCAAAAATTCCACTGTTAGATAAGTAACCTATTTATAGAAATTGCTATACATATTTACCTAAAACTTTGAACAAAACTATTGGTATCAACACTACATATAATGTAGCCAAAAAATGGAAACAACCCTAATGTCCATCAGTAATAGAATGAATACACAGATTTTGCTACAGTCACACAATGGAATGATAAGGAATAAACTGGGTACACACACATAGTAGTTCAATAAATTATTATTATTTTTTCTTGAGTATGCTAAGACTCTTTCTTTATTCAAAAGGTCTAATAATTTCACTTTGGATATATCTTGGCATTGATTATGACTACATTTACTAGGCAGCTTTAGATATTTCTTTATTTCAATAAATAGTTACAAGAGTACACAGGTTTGAGAATATTTTTGTTGTTGTTGTTGATTTATTTTTTAACCACTATGGGAAATACTTAAGTATTTTTATACATACAGAGAAAAGAGCAACTGATAAGAGAACTAAAAATGTAGAAGAGAGAAAGTCCTAAATATAGGGCAATATTTCAGTACTGAAACAGATGGAAGAAGATAGAATCCAATGCAGAGACAGTTGATATAACCTTGCAAAAGAAATGAGCACCCAGCCTTTGGAACTGAGGAAAAGGAAGCATGTAGTTGAGTTCCTGAATAAAAAATACTATGTGGTTGACAAAGAAAATACCTATCTTATGTCTTCTGACCCTAATAATTCTAGTGAAGTACAAGGCAAGGTCAAGAGCTGAGAAAGAGGATAGAAGTGACATAGAGGTTACTCTATATTAATGACATCTTTCAATAGCTAATTCATGGGAAGCTTTAAGGTATGAGCAATTTGAACAGAAGTGTAGTTCAAATGATTGGTGAGGGTTTAACAGAGAGCTGTGATCAAAAAACAAGTATCGAATCAGAATGAATGGGTTTGAAACCCACTTCTACCACTTCCGTATTTTGTGACTTTGAGTGTCAGCTTATTCATCTGTAAAATGAGAGTAAAAAAAATGATATTCCTATAGGATTACTATGAAGATACAAAGAAATAATAAGAGGTAAAATGATAGACACACTATCTTAATTAGTCACTTGCTTTTTTTTTTTTTTTTTTTTTTTTTTTTTGGTTAGTCAGTGGATCTATAGTGACAGGATAAGAAAGTAGAGAGATTAATAGAGTAAGAAAATGGCAATGGGTCAAGCCTCATGATATATTCACTTTTATTTTTTTAGATCAAAAGTCAGTGAAGTAAGGAGTGAAGGAGATAAAAAGGTAAATGGTTTTAGTAAAACAAAAAAGAAGTAGATTAGCAGTCATCATTTAAGATATGGCAAAATTATGCTTGATGGCAATGTAAAAAAAAATTGCTAGAAAATGGAAAATTGTTTGTAAAGATTCTTAGTGGATTCAGGATGCCTTCACCTACATACCTACTCACTTTTTAACCAACCTCTATGTGTGCTTTGCACCTAACACTCAAATGACTTCGCTTTGCTAAGATCTGATATCTAATTTTATTTGATCTAGCAACAACATTCAATAGAGTTGAACTCTTTTTCCTTTTTAAAATACTCACATTTCTTGACTGGCCTCCAAGTTTGTACATTTTTTTCACAGTCCTCCTACATCCTTGTCTGCTCCATCACTATCTTCTATGAAAATACAGCCGCCTTTCCAATGATCCCAAATACTGAATTTGGGGGTCTTCAGTGTATAGGTGGTATAGTTTACTTAGTTCTTGGGAAAAAGTGTGAATTGAGAACAGGAGAGCCCAAATCTATATCCAGAGCAAATTTAATATTCAGAATTGCTTAGAATGGAAGATTCTATCTTTCTCTACTATAATGCTGGCTGCTTGAATCAGTAAGAATAGCCATCGATCTCCAAGGCTTCCTCTTTCCCATGGTAGGGAGAATAATCATGATTTACTCTTTCTGTAGTCTCCAACCCAGCCCTTACTAAAGTGTTCTAAATAATCCATATGTATTTTCCCTAGAACTCCTTAGCCCTAAGCTTCTTGCATTATTCTTTTCAGGCCATTGATCTCATGGCAGAGTTCTCTACCACAGCACAGAATTTAGAGTATTTCCACACATCAGACATACATATTGAATATCTAAGTGTATTGCTTGTATCTTTGCCTATTAGGAGTATTTCCCTTCACCAAAACCCTGGTCATCCCAGGGAGAGAGGGGGCACTGCAATGAGATAGTAGTTAATTTTCCATAGTGGCGCTAGACCATGCCAAACTTTCAACCAGGCCTTTGTCTTTTCCACCTCTATCTATACAACTTCTGGTTGTAGAGAATCCCTTAAAACTCTGCCTAGCATCCTTACCTACCTCAGATATATTTATTACCATCAGATCTGCTGGATTGTATACCTAGGTGGTAGGCTGCAATATCATGTAGCACCCTCTCTATGTTTCACTCAAATCAAGTTATCTTCTAAAATACCACATAAAAACACCAGAACAGTAACCACAAGCCCTCTAAAATTCAAGTGGTCCACTAAAAACCACACCTCATTTTTCATAGGCTGGAAGTTCAAAGTATAACAAGTATCATAAATTAGGAGAATTTCCTCTAATGTCACAGAGCACTAGACTCACAAAAACGTCACAAATAACTGCAGATGGATGAATCTTTGAAATTTTATCTCTCACCCTCTGGTTTGCCTGTGTCTTAGTAGATAAGACTACATGCTACTTACTGCTTCCCTGGTCTAATGAGTATATCACTAATATAGTGAATCAGCGTGTTGTTTTCTGGAACATCAAAATGGTCTAGGTCCTAGTGAACTACAGAGCAAGAGACTTAACAGGGTCTGGTGAAAGTTAAAGGTTTGAAAACTGAGTGGAAGAAGTAGGAAAATTCTTATCAACAGTCTTATGCCTCAAGAGATGAAATTCTCCTCACTCGATCAGACAAATGAGTGAGAATAAAAATGTTGTCCAAAGGTGACTGAAATCTAGAATGAATGGTAAAGGAAGTATAAGATAAATATCAACTTTGATTCTAGGATCACCTGTAACATCAAGGAATATATTGAAGGATATTGACATTGACCTCTACTCTGAGGGATTGTAGTTGCTCCTTCTTTCTTGAGATAGAATTCAGGGCTTCTTTTACTAATAACAGATCTGTATATCATAAGAGTGTATGCTATTTAATTGGCATGAAGGGTAAACTGTTACAGACCGAGTCAATACACCACTCATAGTTACTTGGGTCTCATTCATTTCCCTCACTTCCAGAGTGAAGGCAATGATTTTAAAATCCTGGCTCCAGTGACTGCCTCTTATCTCTGAACACCGTAAGTTGTCCCAGGGTGCCAAAGGACCAGGGATGGATATTAGACATGACCACCTGTGTGCCCTCCAAGGCATGAGCTACAGCAGCTCCAGCATCCAGTCCACCTGAGCTGGACTCATGTCCAACTGAAAATTCCTGCCTTCCTAGTGGCCCAGTTTAGGTGAATTAATGCCTCACAAAGATTTTTGATTACAAGAGACAGGAGGTGGAAAGCAACTAACAGAAATGTCTTTCCTTTCTTCCTTCAAGGAACTGCTCTATGTGGTGCTGTGTAATCTCATGGAGATGTTCCATAACTGAGCAATCGTACTTGTTTTTTTGAAACTATGTTCAGTTTGATAAAACATGACATTTTATTTCCTATGCCTCTTTTTCTACACTTTTGCTTTCAGTTGATTACCACTCCTCCAACAATAATTGAATATGTAGGATTTTCCTCATGTTCTGATTTCTAGGAAACCAAGGCTAAGACATGATGCTTATCAGACAGGTAGGTAAGATAAAATTGAGGGCAAAGTAGAAACTATTTAAGCATTTTATAATTCTATGATTATCTGAGGCACAGAATTTGTGCCTTTAGTTACACTTGCATTCCAAGCCCCACAATATTATTGAGACTATAGGCCATACCTAAAACAGCAGAACTATGAGTCTTTACTACAGGAAAGACTTTTACAATTATGTTTTCCAAAAACAGTTTTTCTAGTGTGAACAGATGCAACAAATTAATTTTTCTTCTTGTAAATCTATAAAAATATTGCAAATAACCTGTCAGTTATGACCTTTAGAATGATATTGACCTTTTAATCTCATAATGGTGAAAAAGTGATAAAGTATAGCTGCACATAAATTGTATTTCAACCCTACCCACCCGTGAGAATTGATAAAACAATAGGCAGAAAAATACAGAGTTGTTCAGTACAATCACATACCAGGAGTAATGGACACTGAGAGTGTTTAATGGACAATTAATTATTTTTCACATCCAGAAAAGAAACATGTGTATGAGAATCTTGCTGCTCTCGTCTGTATATAAACTAGGTTTTTACACAATGTTCGGCAACATGCAGACCTAACTTCAAGAGGCCTGTACTACTGTTAGAATGAATGTGAAGAAGACAGTGTTATAATGAAAAATATATGAAACAGTGAAAAGTTCATGCCTACTTAAAGGCAACCTTATATTACATTGAAGTTTATGTACCAGTACTAATGAAAAGGGGCAATAAAAGAGGTTCTTTTATGCTAAATTAAAGAATAGATGTATATCAGAGACTCTTTCTTGTTAATGCTTTAGCAGAGGATCACCAAAATGATCTCTCTTTCAAGAGAATACCTGCATTACACATAGTCAGCAACTGGATACCTGTATATCTATGCTAAAACTCCAGACATGTTTCCCTCAAGTTCTCTGACAAGGATAGAGGCTCCAAAGCCACCTGTTTGAGCTAATAAACCTCCTTTATGTCGCACCAGGTTCAAGGCTCTTGATCAAGTAGCCAGTTACTTCTGGAAGGTAAAGGAATTGTGCAACGATGTAAAGGGTGCTTATACCTTTCTGCTCCCAGCCTCTTAAACTTCAGAATTTTTTTTTTTTTTGCCACACCGCGTAGCATATGGGATCTTCCCCAACCAGGAATCAAACGCGTGCCCCCTGTAGTAGAAGTGTGGAGTCTCAACCACTAGACAACCAGGGAAGTCCCCAATTTCAGAATTAAAGCCTTGTTCCAACCCACAGTCCTGTCTCTAGCATAGTTGACTCAATTCATAGATATTTTAACCAGTGAGTCAGGGAATTTTTAAGAAATAGCCTTATAGACTTTGGGGTAAAAGACCTGGAATCAATGAGATATGTGGTGTTAAGTCTTTTCTGGATGGAAAGGTAGGTAGGGGCAACTCAGTTTGAACTCTTGGCCATGTTAGAGTGTGATACGGAAATAGATGAGCCAGACAATATTCAGGGGTTACCAACTCGTAAGGAGCCCTGTAATATAAATAAAATAATCTAATGTGATATCAGTGAACTGCTTTACTCTTATAAAAATGACAAACTGTAACTTAGGCCCACTCTAACCTAAACAGAGCACGTCATTAAAGACAATTAATGTTCTTTGCTAACTCCTATTTCTTCTGTTGGCCTTTCACATTTCCCAGTCTCAATCTGCATAGTCATGCAGAGCCTGATTCCTACGCCAGCCACTAACAGAAAACAGGAGCCAATGGGCACAGTCATTTTTAATTCCCAAACATGTTTAACAAGAATGAATGGTATATTTAATTATTTACATTTAAACCATTACTATGTTTTTTGAGAAAAATGTATCAAATAAAATGCAAAGAAAAATTAAGAGAATATGGAAACTGCAGTCAAGTTTAAAACATTTTCCTACTGAGGTAAGTCCAATTACAATTACAAAAGAAAAGAAAAATGGCAAAAGCAAAGTTTCAAACTTACCAGTAGAATAAAATTTGGAACCCTGCCTATGTACGTTACCTCTAACTTTAATGAGTATGGGTGTTTTCTGACTCATGCGTTCCATGTATTAATAATGGATAAATGCAAAATTATAAGCAGTACCAAATAAGCAAAAATGCTAGGATACACTTAAATCTCTTAAGTATTTATAAAGGAATTGTCATAGTAATTTCATTAATTGAAAGTCAATTTATCCATACTCCCACCAAATGAATTTTCAACACTATCAAAAGATTATGAGTTTGAATTAGGATTTTTAAACTATTGTGCTATGACAAAGTTAACTCATAGCATGTAATCCAGGAAGCTCATTGTTTCTATGAAATATTTCTTGCCTACAGCTCCCACATTATAATGAGAACTACAATTGCAATATTCCTCTTACTTATCCCTTTTCATCTATACATGCTTATTTTTTCCCTACGAAAGTGATGACTTCTTCTGCTGGCCTAATCTTTTAGTTTGTTTAATTTGATATGAATGTATCTTTCCTTATTAGATTGCTCTAAAAGACGATATTTTATGTTACATTTCCAAATGGTGTGTGTGTGTGTGTGTGTGTGTGTGTGTGTGTGTGTGTGTGTGTATGTCCTCAATTATCCACATAATTTCTAAGGCCAGCAAACAAACCCTTGAGTCATCATCTGACCCAAATTCTAGAAACACCTCATTGTCATTTGATGGATCATAATATTTTATACCAATGACTATAGGTTGTTTTGTTGTATATGTTTTATTTGTTATATACATCATGTGAAGTATGATAATGATTATAAGAAGGCATGATAATTTTTTTATTAAATGGACTTTTCCAAATGTCATCATTAATAAATCAATCTATAGATTTAACACAATCTAAATTAATACTGCAGAAAAATATTTATTATTTTTTGTAGCAATTGACAAGTGATTTTAAATATTTTATGAAAATGCAGAGGACCCGGAAAAGCCCAAATGACTTTCAAAGAGAAAAAAAAAGTTGGAACACATGTACTACCTGATTCCGAGATTTACTCTAAACATACTTTATCACATTGGTATGGTATTGGTGTAAGTATAGAAATATAGATTAATGTAACAGAATATCAAGAAATAGATACACTCATACATGGTTAATTAATTTTCAACAAAAATGCCAGTGGAGAAAGGGATGCTTTTAGAACAAATCCTTTTGGAACAAGTAAATATCCGTATGAAACAATAGGTAAATAACCTCAACTTTTATCTTAATCAAACAGAAAATTAGTTCAGAATGGATCATAGACCTAAACAGTAAACACTAGGAATAACAAGTAACTTTCTAAACTGGATAAGCTACTGCTAATATTTTATGTAATGGTGAAATTATAAAATTTACTCTTATGTTTGGACACAAGAAGGTTTTTCCACTCTCATTAATTCTTTGCGTAGGATTGATACTCTGTAAAGGTTAAAATCTTTAGGAAGAAATCAGATAAGCAGCGTTGCAAATACCACACCAATCTACAATTTACTGACTACAAGCTCTGTGTTTGTGGAAGCGTGTGTGTGTGTGTGTGTGTGTGTGTGTGTGTGTGTGTGTGTGTGTGTGTGTGTGATTGAGAGAGAGAGGCTATCTCTGATATTCCCTTCTAGCTACTTAGAAGACATCTTAGAAACTTTGGGTCATCTCTTAGGAGTGTATATACCGTGGCATTGGCAGCTAGAGGGTAATGTGAAAAAGAGGTCTGAAAGATGAAGCTTTCTCCTGAGAGCTAACATTTTCAGAACAAATTGGGCAGCTGAGAAATATTCACTCTCCAGACCTCAGAAGATAGTTAAAATCAGTGATCTCAGGGTGGTCAAAGAAAACAAATACCAAAGGCTGACTCAGAACCCAAACATTTGTTGTGACTCTCTTCAAAGAACTCTTGGGTGATATTTTTATTTAAATCAATGTTTACAGATTTTGTCAAGTTTTCTGAATTTGTCTGCCAAGTACACTCATGTACTTTTTCAATAAATAATTGGAAAATTATTTATTTTCAATGTAAATGAACAAAAATAGTCCAAGATAAAAATAGAAAGAATAAAGCATGATTTGAATCAAATCCATATATTCTTTAGTACCTGGCATGTATAGTATATATAGTTCAGATTGTTTATTCTTATTCATATATTTTGTTTTATTTTATTTCACTGAATTCTTGCAACAACCACTCTGCTCTTTATCAATAATTATTTTCCATTTAATAGGAGAAGGAATGATGAATTTCTAAATATAATCTTATTTATCTGCATGTTCCCTACTCTTCAAAGAAAGGAGTTTGTCATTTTTCCACTCATGTTATGTATTCAGGTTTAAGAACACAACAGAGAGGGTACTGAGAATAAATATTTAAGAATATTTATAAGATTTCTAGTAAGTATGATACTCTTGGAAAAATAAATTTTTATACCAAATGGCATAGCTAGAATTCATAAGTGGAAGAACAATGAGAATTTGAAGTGTTGTTATATTTGTTCAAGGACATTGCTCTTAAAAATTTGAGAAACAGTATTTAGTGTAATTGTTAAGAGCACATATTTGAGGTCAGACTATTTGGGTAAAATAAATACATTTGCCTTTTATTAGCTGTGTTTACTTGAGCAAGCTATTTAATGTCTCTGGGTCTTTGTTCCTCATCTGTAAAATGGAGATAATATATTCATATCTGTTGTCAAGAATAAATAAATACACGAGAAACACTTCGAATGCAGCCTTATCTACATTAAAGTACTGTGTGTTAGTGATTACATTTAGTCTATTTTCCTATCCAGTGATAAAAATTTTCATTTCACATTTAATTTCCTAGGGGCATTTTATAACAGCTAGAAACCACAATAAAAACAAAAAAGTTCTCAACACAATTATTTTCACTTCTGCAACATGCTATCCGTATGTATGTGTTTCCCCCTTGATTGATCTACATTCTATAGCTGTTTAACCTACTTTACTGAAATTTCTCCCTGATGATATTGTCCTCTCAAATTTCATTTCAGACATTCCCTCCTTCATCCTAAAGCCCAACTAAATCCCCTGATATAAATGATCATCTCTCCATCTTAAGTCCCATAATAATTATCACCTCGGTTGTAGCAAAGATTGCATTCTGCTTTGACTTTTTTTCATCCTCATCCAGATCTTAAATAACTTATCTATGAGCTTTGAATTGAATCATTCTCCATCACATGTATAACTTGAGCTTTTTCTTTGTTATTTCATAGGTAATTTTTAAGTTATAAAACTAATGACTTTAGAATATTCAATGTAACTTAATACTTTATATGTATATGTAATACCTTATGTAATGTATAGTTAGAATTAAGAATCAATTATTTTCCAAATATTTTTATTTGTGGGTATCTATATAAACATTTGCCTTTCCTCTGATTTCTAATTTTAACTTTAAGAAAAGGTAGTACTTTTCCTCTGTATTTACTAGTGGTTTTACAATATTTTAAAATGTATTTTTCTCACATAGTGCTCATCCATAATATTATAAACATTGGGTATTGCATTAATACGACTAAGTTGCTGTAACTTAGTTTGTTAACAAGAATATATTTCAAGAAGTATACTGTCCAATTAGTTTTCTATTTGAATAATTTACAAACCTTCTGAAAATGGATAATAGTGAATAATAAAAATGTCATACAAATTAGTAAGACCTCTCTAATTATATAACTATATGATATATTCTAAATCTTTGGGCCTTAAACACAAGATAAATCTAAAAAACCTTATAATTGAGATAAAATACATAATAACAAAAACAATAGCAAAGACAAACATTCCTATAGTTCCTACTATTTATCACACAATTTAAGAACTTTACTAATGCATCTATTTGACGGCAAACAAAAGCTTAACACTGACTATTTCTAGTGCTATTACATGTGATTATTTCTCCTTATACTTTTTTGTTTTGTGCAATAATTTTGCTAACAAATATGTTACTTTGGGGCTGAAAATTTTTGCCTTTTATGCCTTTTTTCTTTATTTTATTTTTAAGAAGTTACTTTCTGTTTTTCCAAATAATTGTACCAGAGTGGGTTTTTCATACATTCTGATATTCAGTGGAGGAGATTCTCATACACAAATGTTTTTTAATGATTTTATTTTAAAAAATCTTATAGGATTTTTTAAAATTTGAAATATAGTTATTTATTTCTAAGTTAATCTCAAGAGAAAGTCAAAATAACTGCAACTATAAGATGTAAGAAATAGGTATACATGAAATGAAAGAGAAAAAGAAATTCTTAAAATCAGCAACTATCAAAAAATCTTATATATTTACTTATACCATTTTCAACATACATATAATCATATGCCTCATTTTATGGAAAAAGATGGGAATATTATATATAGTAAAAATGTAAAAGAAGCACCGAGTTCAATGTGAGTCTTCTTTATTTATAGAAAAATTTCAATGAAATGATTTCAATCTCATGATCTATCCCTTTAAAGAGGTTCTCTGGTACCACCTTATCCCCACCCCCATCTGTATATGTGTGTGTATTTGAAAAAGTTTTAGATTTTTATTTGGAAAAAATTAAAATGGTGTGATGTGTCTCTCTAATATGGGTCTCATTTTTCAGACTTTTGTATACTTCAGTCTGAATGCAAGAATTAAGGTCACTGGTGTTATACTTTAAGGATTTGGGGGCTTATTTTTGGATAACTGTGAGACTGGGCCCATTTTCACATTAGCAGTGACTTGAAAATTATTCCACTGGGTAACAGACATATTCAAAAACCACAATCAATAAAATTAATATTTTAGATACGATCATAATAAAATCTTATTAATAAGTGATTAGGTGTGGGGGGAAATATTTTATGTGCATTTTGTTAATAAACAAAATATAACATGCATTCACTTTTAAGTGAATAGCCGATAGCTCAAAGTACTGCCAGTACTGCAGTTTTGAAAGAAGAATTTCCCTTCACCAAATAAATGTTAGTCCTGATATATTTCCTGAAACAATCTAACTTTTTATTTTCCAAGTTAGGTTTTTAGCCTATGAACTTCAGCATATTTTTGAATGTTTCTTTCTTTTTTTTTTTAAATTTTATTCATTTAATTTATTTATTTTTGGCTGCATTGGGTCTTCGTTACTGTGCGCAGGCTTTCTCCAGTTGTGAGGAGCGGGGACTACTCTTCCTTGTGGTGCGAGGGCTTCTCATTGTGGTGGCTTCTCTTGTTGCGGAGCACAGGCTCTAGGCATGCAAGCTTCAGTAGTTGTGGCTCGCGGTCTCTAGAGCGCAGGCTCAGTAGTTGTGGCCATGGGCTTAGTTCCTCCACGGCATGTGGGATCTTCCCGGACCAGGGCATGAACCCGTGTCCCCTGCATTGGCAGGAAGATTCTTAACCACTGCGCCACCAGGGAAGCCCAAATGTTTCTAATAATGGTGTACCGTGAACTAATTCAACACCAATCATTTTCACATACTGGATTTTGTTGTTTCAAGCAATGAAAGCCACTTAAGCACAAGGACATCCTTTATTGAGAAATAGGATACCATTTAGAAATGCATCACAATAGTTGCAGAATATATATTATCTAATATTCACTGGGCTCACTGTGAAACAGACTTGAGCTAGCAATAAAACAACCTATTTTATTAATTTTCATTTACTCAAGGGTCATTTAGTCCAAACTAAATATAAATTATCATTAATTCATTCAACAATATTTATGGAGCACTGATTTAGGGGCAGGTCCTTCTCCAAGCTATGGAATTTCTGTAAGTTTCCAAAAGACATGAGTCCTAAACTCATGGAACTCAGTCCTATAAATCTTAATTATATTAAAAAGTCTTTTGTAAAGAACTTTTGTTGTTGTTTCTAAAACAGACTCAATTCAAAGAATTAAAGATAAATTATATACTCATATAAAATTTCAGGTTGATTTAAGTTAAGAAAAAAAACAAGAGAGAGAAAGTATATCTTTCAAATTTCAAAAACAAAATTATCCATTTCTCATTAAAGCATTTACCTTGTGTAAAATAAGGATGCTTCAGCTTTTTCTCTCACTTCCATAGGAAGGGATATTTCTTCTTTTAAGAGAGAATTTCCTGGCATTTTCCTTTTTTTACTAAAAAGAAACTATTCTTATATGTTTTACCGGATTTTCACAGCACCAGGACCCGGGGTAATCAAAGTCATTCACCAGAATGACCGTGCATTGTAACAAGGCCTTCTACTGCTGCCGTCTGTCAAGAATGGAATCATTTTTTTAATGTAGAGAAGCCAGGAAGAAATAAAATGAAATGTCTGCCCTTTAACATTTCAGAACTGGGAAACTGATTCACTCTGCCCTATTCCAGTTAACTGTAATAGATGTATTTTTGTACTTGTTCAAACCACAGAGCTTCTGATGGGCATTCTTTTAAAATACTCCTATAGATAGAATATATTCTTCCTCTCTGTTTGTTTTCTTTGTAATGGCAGCTGCCTCAACTTAATGAGATTGAGACCATTTCTCTGAGGATCAGGTGCTAGTTCAGTGAGATTAATGAACAGTATGAAAGCTTAGTTTGATATTTGAAAAACTTATTTGTTTACTTATTTATGACCACTACTCATGGAATTCTGCTCCATAACCAGTGAATTCTAGTTCCTCAGGCCTGATTCAGGGTAACGTGTAGACTTTAAAATATGACCGATACTATCCTGATGATATTTTGACATCCTTGACTCTCTAGTAGAATCAGTAGATTTTTAGCAACATTTATTATTTGTTCAGAGATTTAGAGTTCATTTATTTGCATTATCTGTCTTATCACAGTGCCTGAGTGAAGAATGGTGGTGATGGTTTCTATAAATACACATTCTCAGTTGAAGGAAACATTTTTCTAATCCTTTCCTATGGTCATTAAAAATATTTTGAAAGTAAATATTAAATATTTTCAATACCAGTTAAAATTAAAGTATTATATCTCTGTGTATCTATTAATATTGTAATTGCATCGTAGTAAGCTGAAAAATGTCTTCCCCCAAAATATTCACAACCTAATCCCTGGAACCTGTGAATGTTACCTTATATTGCAAAAAACAGGGGTATTTGCAGATGCGATTAAATTGAGATCTTAAGATAGAAAATTATGTTGGATTATCCTAAATGCCATCACATGTATCCCTATAAAAGGGACTCAGATTTTACACAGATGGGGGAGAAGGCAACGTGAAGATGGAGCAGAGAGATACTTAAAGACACTGGAATGATGGGGCCACATTTGACAGGATGCCTGCAGCCACCAGAAACTGGAAAAGTCAAGGAAAAAATTCTCCTATAGAGCCTCTGGGGGGGCCACGGCCCTGCCACCACTATGACTCAGATTAAGTAATACTGACAGAACTGTGAGAGAATAAATGGGACACATTTTGCTTGTTTTAAGCCAAGTATCTGCTGAATTGTTACAGAAACTTTTTATGACTTGGAAAAATTATTCTTATGTTATCTTCTTGATTGAGGGCTTAGCTAATTTATTTCTTGGTTTTTAGTTAATTCTTGAAACATCAATGTCTTTCTGAGAACTATTTTTATCATATTATATATTCATCAGCCCATAATCCATATGGTTGCCATTTAAGCAAATTTAGTGAGATTTTTCTTAGTGCCCATATTCTATGTCTGTAAAACATTATAGATGTTTGAATCGATTGAATGTTATTCATATCGTAGACACATATATTATAGGTTAATATATAGAGGGGTATGGATAGATACTTTTTAATATCAAGTAAAACCAAATTTTATTATGATATAATTCCTTCTTTGTTTTCTCCTCTTAGTTTTTTGCTTGCTTTGCTATATTTGAACAAAACTGTTTTCTATTGACTTATTACTTACACATGTCATACAGTTTGTAATGATTTCCTGTGAATTTAAAATATACATTGTTATATCTTTAATTAATAGACCTTTAGTTAAACAATTTCTACCTATAGGTGATATGTTGTTTCACCTGTCAAATAAGGTCTTTAAAACTGGCCTTAAAATGCCCTAAGGCCAACATTGTCACAGTTTTTTTAGCTAAAGACTTTTGTCTTGTGGTGGAAATAAAGGGGAAGCATCAGGATGCATATACTTGTCCCACCCACATGGCTGTGTTCCCCTCTCCAGTCTGCATCACTAATAAGCATTTCTAGTTGATCTTTCAGACCTTTACTGTGAGAGACCAATGGATTTAATGAAGAAAGAGTCCTCCAGGGCATGCAGACTCCCCCAGTTTCTTCAGTGCAGGGTTGTTTCACATGGCATTCCCAGCCTGCAATTAACCTTCCTCAAATGTCTGTCCTTCTAACTAAATTCTTCTTACCAGCTTCCTGCTGTGTCTACCAATTTTGTTTACTTTTGTGTTGTTTTAAGAACTTGTTTTATCTGTATGTAACAGTACTATTGTAACAGTGAAGAGCTAAATTGGACTCCAGGTTAGATCTGTTTCTTTGAATTTAACCTTTGCTTTTCGTTGCTTTTCTTATTATATCATACATAATGGCCTGCCTCAAGGAACACTGCCCCTCTGCCTGAATGTTAAACTAAACTGCCTTTGTTCAGCTCACAGGGAGCCGATCTGACCCTGCCCGCTTGTGAATGGCTGCAGTTAACAAGAAATTAACACATCTCCTCCTATTTTGCAAGATAAATGGCCTGTTTTACTTTACTTCTTCACCTTCTCTCCCTCTCTGTTCTGTAAAAGAAACTGGCATCCAGACCCCGATAAGATGGTTTTTTGGGAACATCTCGGTCTGCCGGCTTTCTGAATGAAATCGCTCTTCCTTGCCTCACCACTTCCTGTCCCGATTTATTGGCCTGCCGTGCGGCGGCGAGCAGAGCGAGCTTGGACTCGGTAACACTACTGCATTATTTGGAACATTAGTTACCTCTTAGATGTCATTTTCTAAGAAAGACAGCGTCACATCTGACTCTAACAAATTGTAAATTCTTAAGTATGTCTTAACTGCTAGAATTTTCTATTTCTTATTCCACTTTTTAGAGTATTTCCCTCATTCACATGTGTGTTATATTGTGCAAGTTTTACACACTTGTGATGTTTCTCTGTTCTTGTTTATCATAATTTTTACTGATATAAAGCAAACCCCTTGATTTTTAAAGCATTTTTACCGTAAATTCTATTTTGACTGAGATTTACATTGAAAATCTTGTTTTAATCTTGCTTAAAATTTCCAGGTCTATAAATGGAGATACTTTTAAATGTCTTAAATTTTGGTTTTGATTTGTCTACTATAAATAATATAGTGATAGAATTTTAAGTAGTCTGTGGGACTCGAGGGACATTGTTCCAGCTAATGATTAAGAACTCTCCAGACAATAGGGGCTTCTTAGACAATGGGTGAATTTCCAGGATGTCCGGCCCCCTTCCGAGAAGGAGGGAGATAAACAAAATGTAAAAAAGGTGTCTGTCAAAGACCAATCAGGAAGCTGGGGACAAGTTCCCTCTCTGGTCCGAGCCTAAGCCGGGACCAATCAGCAGGAAAACACAACCAAATCTATAATTTACATACGGGGAAGTGGGAACCTATAAAACTGACATATTCGCGCCCAAAAGGGGTTCCTTCTTCGACCTCCTGCGTGAGGACCAAGGAACCCCGGTGCACCGGCCTTCAATAAACCTCTTGCGTTTTGCATCGGCTTCCGACTCTTGTTTCCTGGGCGAGTCGAAACTCCTAGGAGACCGCGAAGGTCTAACAGTCAGTCTAGGAAAATTTGTCTTTTAATGCAAGCTTTATATCAATTCACAATTATTATGATCCATAATATACTTCATCTTATATCTGGTTTTCATTGAAATTCTTTTGCTTTTTCCCTTGTTTCTGCATTTTCTTGTATTCCAATTTAAAAACTTTTCTAGAAATAGTTTGTATTTTATATTTATGGTTCTTATTTTTCTCTAATACTTAAAAATGTCTATCCTCTCTTTATAAATGGTACATGTGAAACCGAGCAGGGCCCTTTTGAGGCTCCCGGGCACGGAGGTCTCTTTTTTGTCCCCTATTTCTTGTCGGCGAGACTCCAGCCTCCTTGACCTTCCCTGAGTTCCAAAGGGCAGATTCAAACAGTTGCTAGTCAAGGGAGGAGGAGCCAAAAAACCACTTGAGGCAAGATTAAAGGGAGCAGAGAAGCTCATCTAGATTAGGAGACCCGCCACTGAGACCCTGCACACACCCTAATCTTGTCAGCAACCCCACCCTTGGGAAGCATTGTTATAAAACTCCTTATCAGATCCTCCTGGGTGGGGACACACAGTTTTTTGAGGCAGAAGCCCCCTGTGTCCCCCTTTGCCTGGCAAAGTTATAAAGCTATCCTCTTCTATCTCATCCAAAGCTCTGTCTCCGAGGTTCGATTCAGCACTGGTGTACAGAGAAGCTGAGCTTTCGACATCACAGGTAACTGAAATGACCGTATCTAAATGTAAAACAACTTTAACTGCAGCATAAACATCTATGTATATATCCCTGGTAAAACAAACAAATAACAAAAATATCACTATGCATAACTTCTCCTATAACATAGCAATACATTTTGCATGGAATTTCTTGATCTTTCTCCCCTCCCTACCTCTAAACCCAAGGGTTGGTCCTGCCATCTAAAATATCTCTTCTTGTTTATAAGTTTTTATATATACAAACAAAAACAGCAAACAACATGAACGTTCTTAAATGGTAAAAATGCTGAATAAATGATAGTACATATAAATACAGAAATATTACCGTTTTTATATGTGACTTGTATGTCTGTCCTCACATGATATCTTGATTGATGTTTAAGTGGGAAATGTGGGTTTCAGAGTACTGTGCATAGTTTGCTTCCATTCTTTATAGAAGTAAACAGCAAACACATCTACATATGTGTTTGTGTGTATGTATGTTTTTGTATGGGTGCGTGGTTTTGAAGCCGAATCCAGCCTCTGTACCCTGACACCGAATTGAATCTCAGAGACAGAGTTTTGGGTGAAGTAGAAAAGAATAGCTTTATTACTTTGCCAGGCAAAGGGGGACATAGCGGTATAATGTCCGCAAAACTGTGTGTCCAAAAAGGGAGGGGGGTTGTGAAGAGTCTTATAGTCAAGGGGGCAGGGTTGCTGATAAGGATCAGGCTGTGCATTCCTTCAATCCAAATATCATCTGGCATCAGGTGGTGATGGGCAAACTGTTACCTTATCTGGAATGAAGAGTGCTTCATCAAGTAGTTAACATCTTCCATTTGGTGAGGGTTTTAGTTCTGCAGAAGAGCTCAAAGATATTGTTATGAATATCCTTTGTGGGGGGTGGGGGTGGGGGTGGGGGACCAGGACCCTGCCCTCAAGGCTGTACTATTGTTTCTAGACTGCTCCTCCCTTGTCTCTGCATCCGCCCCCCTCTCCTGATTAGCAACTGTTTGAACCTGGCCTTTGGAACTCAGAGAAGGGGATACAGAAAGGCTTTTGTGCCCAGGAGCCCCATAGGGTCCTGCTGGGTTTCAGTATCTTTTTAAATTCATGAGGAAAGATGTAATAAGTTATACATAAAAAAAAAAAACTCATTGCTTGAAGGAGCTAGAAAATGTTTTATTTCTGTGATTGCATTGAACTTGTATTATTTTGCAATATAAATATTTAGTACTTAAATTGCATTACATTCCAAAGTAGTGTTGTCAAAAAGTATTTATGTTTTAGTCAGTTTTCTCCAGAAAAACAGAGCTGCAGCAGATATAAAGATATGCAGAGAGAATTTTTTTATGAAGGTGACGTGATTATGGAGGCTGAGAAGTTCCGCGATCTGCAGTTGGCTTGCTGGAGGCCCAGAACACTGGTGACGTAGTTCCTCTTCAAACCCAAAGGCTAAGTGGAGGGGAGGCAGTGGTGTAGGTCCCAGTCTGAGTCTGACGGCCTGAGAACCGAAATCATTGATATCTAAGGGCAGAAGAGGGACCTCCTGGCTCCAACAGAGAGTAAATTCACCCTTCCTCTGCCTTCTTGTTCTATTCAGGCCCTCAGTGGATTGCGTGATGCCCCCCTCCATTGGTGAGGGCCATCTTCTTGACTCAGTCTACTGATTCAGATGCTAATCTCTTCCAGAAACACCCTCACAGACATACCCAGAAATAATGTTTCACAAGGTATCTGGGCATCCCTCAGCCCAGTCAAGCAAGTTGACACATAAAATTGTCTATCACAATTTAGCATAAGCTGTGTTTTGCTATTTACATATATATGTACATACATATATAGTTTTTTTATATATAAATTTATTATCAGTTTTACTGACCTTTTCTATGTGATTAATTTTCTTTTTCTGAAAAAAATATGTATGTACTTTTAATTTTTATATTTCTTCAATATATTTGTATTTTTATAATTGCATAATTAGTTACAGAGTTGTTTTTGCAATATCTTTTTTTGACCACACTTGCACACGTCGCTATATTGTTTTGGAGAATGGGGTCATCTCTCAATACATGTTTTATTACCTCATCAGATAATAAAGAAAATGGGACTGTTTTAAAGTGTAAATATGCCTTTTCTCTAGGAGTTTGTAGCAATTTATTATTATTTTGTTTGTTCATTAATTTTGTCTGAATGTTTCAGATGAAAGCATCATCAATCTTAACAGGGTTTTGGGGGGTTGTTTTTAATTCAGTGATATGTTGTACTATTTATTTATCTAAATACCTTTTTCTCTTATATTCTCTCTATCCCTTAGTAGGATATATGTTACTGAGGTTGCATATGCATTTATTTTAAATTCCTAAGCTCCCTTAAAGAAAAGTTTCATATTCATATTTTACAGGAATGCTATCTTCTCAAACATTACTAAGCATATTTATTAAGTTATTTGTGTTTATTTTTCCATTAATTTCTTTCCTTAATAGATAGTTCTTTCATTAGCTCCAGCCAGTGTTCCTCTTCTATGTTCCCCTCAGATATTTGGTCATTATGGATTTTTCTGTGTAAATTTATAACAGTAGTTAGCATTGATCAATAGTAGTTGTTTAAGTGGCTTCTTTTTATTCACTCAGCACAACACTAAATATTTTTCTTTTCCAAACAGCAGATGCACTTTTACTTTATGTGATTTCTAGCTGTGATTGTAATTATGAACTTGAGTCTGGTCTGGTTTTTCTGTTGAACAGGAAGAAATAGCCTTTTCTATGGTGATGACCAGAAGTTTTCCTCAGCACACCTCTCAGCTTCTCCTTCCAGCTTCAACGCTCTGGGAACCTGCCATACTTGATCTCTTTGGAGAGGTATTCTGGGACAAATCGTCTAGATACAGAAAATGTTAAGAGGTAACTGGCACAGAATTAACAGCTTTCATACTTGGCTACAAGACAGTCTTCTCTAGTTTCCCATATATTTCTTGACCTGATGTATTTAAGGACGTTTGAAATCACATTATTTTGAAGTGTCTTAATTTTGCTTATATTGGGTTGTGGAAGTTTCAGATTAGGTTTATCCTCTCAAGGCAATCTGATCTTATTGGCTCTGTATCCTTCAGAAATAACTGAATAATTGATTTACTAGGGACTTCTCTTGGTTTTTTAGGACCTCCAAGTCTTTAACTGTTTATTTACTATATTTTGTGACTTCTATAATCTCAGTGGGATTTTTGAAGGAAGAAGAGATTAAAACATGCCCTTAGTCAGCCATTTTGAAACCCCAAGTCTCTCTTTTTTTTTAGGTAATATTATCACAGTGAGGGAACAGAAAAAACAGTTAATACCAATCAGAGTTTAATACAGAGTACGGTTCTATGAGTTATACATGGACATATAAACAGCAGTTGAAATCTAATCCCTATTAGAAGGAAATGCACATTCTTAAATGTGATTATTTTAACTTCATTATGATTAATTTTAATAAAATTACATACAGTTTTCTGGAATCCAGTTTATCATTAATTAAAATGAAAGGTATGATTAATACATCCACATTAAAAGTGTTTTTAAAAATTAAGCAAGAAAAAAATACACTAATAAAGTAAATGTGTATTTTATTACTAAATAAGGAAAGTTAATTGGTTTGAAATAATTAGAAATAGACATATCCTAGATTTAAATTGGGTGTAGAATAGAAATCCCACAGAGAATGTAACTTTAATTCAAAAGGTAATACAGTGAATTTTACAAATCATAACTTGAGTGTGGGTGGAAAATCACTTCAGTTTCTTTTTTTGTTTTTGTTCTTTTTTTGCGGTACACGGGCCTCTCACTCTTGTGGCCTCTCCCGTTGCGGAGCACAGGCTCTGGACGCGCAGACTCGGCGGCCATGGCTCACGGGCCCAGCCGCTCCGCGGCATGTGGGATCTTCCTGGACCGGGGCACGAACCTGTGTCCCCTGCATCGGCAGGCGGGCTCTCAACCACTGCGCCACCAGGGAAGCCCTCGGTTTCTTTTTAAAGTGTGCATTCCTGGTCCTCATTTCCAAATATCCTAATGAGATTCACAAGAAACTAAATTCCTAACAAGAATCCCCAGGTAATTCTAATGAGAGACACTGTTCCAAGAGAGTATGTACTCATTTTACCACTCAATAAAAGAGCTCAACAGAAATAGTTAATCAGATTTGATAATGCTGCAGCAATGCTAACTATGAGAGTAATAGTAATAATTACAATTACAAGAGCAAACAAATTAATAGCTTTATAGTTGTCAGTCTGCTATGAACTTTCTTTTAATGGTTTCTACCAATCCTTATAAAAATCTGAGTTCCTACAAATTAAGTTTATACTTCTGATAAAGAATTTAGTCTAAGAAAAGAGAAGCTATTTGTCTATGTCCTGTAAGTAGCAAGCATCAGCACTCTCTCACAGCAGAGACTTCTCCCATAATCCTCCCTGCTAGGCACTTCTATTTAAAATCATAATTTTAATAGTGCAAGTTGAAAACAACATATATTTATATAATTACTATGTACCATGTTAATGTATCACATGACTAATAGAAAGACACCTTTCTGATGTTGATTCTTCCCATACAAGAACAAGGTATTTACTTCCATTAGTCATATCTTTTTTGAAGACTCTCCATAATGCTTCACTATTTTATCTATTGAATTTCTAAAATGTATTGAATGAGTTATTTCTAAATATGTAAATTTTTGTTCTATTGTAACAGAGTTTTTTTTTTCTTTCTATGATGTTTCTTATCAATTTTTATTAGGAGAAGTAATTTTGGTAGATGATTAGATCACCAATTTAACACATTGCTTATTTTAATTTTTTGTTACATTACTAAAATTTTCTAGGTAATGTATCTGTAAATTGTTAAAATTTTATACCACTTATGCCTCTCATATAATCATATGATAATTGAAAAAATGCATATTAATCAAGAACTGTGTCAAGCACTGCATTGAGTGTTGGAGTGAAAAAAACAAAAAGCAAAACCTTGCCTCATTAAACTTACAATTTACTGGTAATCTCAGGCATTTGCCAAATAATCATACAGAAATATAATTCCAAATTGGATAGGTTCCATTAAGAAAATACAGAAAGTTTTTTTTTCAATAAATTTATTATTTTATTTATTTAGTTTTGGCTGCATTGGGTATTCGTTGCCGCACACAGGCTTTCGCTAGTTGCACGCAGGCTTTCTGTAGTTGTGGCGAGCGGGGACTACTCTTTGTTGCGGTGCGAGGGCTTCTCATTGCAGCGGCTTCTCTTGTTGTGGAGCACTGGCTCTAGGAACGCGGGCTTCAGTAGTTGTGGCTTGCAGGCTCTAGAACGCAGGCTCAGTAGTTGTGGTCCACAGGTTTATTTGCTCCGCATGTAGAATCTTCCCGAACCAGGGCTCAAACCCGTGTCCCCTGTATTGGCAGGCAGACTCTTAACCACTGTGCCACCAGGGAAGCCCAAGAAAATACAGAAAGCTTTTAATGTATGCCACGGGCATGTGATTAGCAGTTCAGATTTTAGAGAAATGCTGCAGTTAACTAGAAGTGTTACGGAATATTATTTTACATGGGTGGCACTATTTGAAAGCTCCAGGCATGAGGGAAAACAGGGCACAATGGAGAGCCTAGGGCCTGGTGACTGAGGCAGAGACCACAAAGGGGAATGAGATACGAGAGTGTATTATCTACTGCTGTGTAAGAAATTACCTAATTTTAATGGTTTCTAACAATAAAAATGTATTTTCTAACAGTTTTTGGGAGTCAGGGATCAGAGTGTGACTTAGTTAAGTGCCTTTGTCTAACATCAATACTGAAATTATAGTCTGTAGGCCACCTGGGGCTCTGGTCACACCTATAGACTCAAAGTGAGGAGGGATAAATCCAGTTACAAGTCCATTCATGTGGTTGTTGGTAAGTCTCTGTCCCTCGACACATGAGCCTCCTACAGGGCTGCTCGACAAGGTGGCCTAACATGGTGATCAAATCCAAGAAAGCATGAGAGAAAGCAGCCAAAATGGAAGCCAGTCTTTTTACAGTCTAATCTTGGAAATGACAAGTCACCCCTTCTGCTATTCTATGTTACAAAGGACTCCATAAGTCCAGCCTCCACCACCCACAGCCCCTCCCTCCACGACCCACACCACCACACACACACATGCACACTCCATCCTTCCAATCTTCTCCATCTCACTGTCTATTGTTTCTGTTCCCAGGGTGACCATAAGCTGTGGCTGAACCATAAAAATCTTCACGTACGCACAAGCTGATAGTGCTTTGCAAAACGCCCATACTGTGCCCCTCTTACTCCCTGTCTGACGACTTCTTTGTTTGAGCCGTTACAGGACCTCTTTTGGCACGTTCCTTTGCACAACCTGAAAGTATGTGGGAGTTAATCTCCCAAGGGATAAACTTTGAACAGTAGGATTCAATAATTTGTTGGTAAATTCAGTCCTATTTATCCCTTGCAATAGAAGGACCCCAAATGAAGCTAGTATGGATTTTTGAGAGTGATCATGGTATTCTGTAATTTGTCTTACTTAGTGGTAGGCAGTTCAATAATCTATACTTGTGTCATCTCTCCCTTCCTCCTTGCCACTTTGTCTTTCACTTCTCCCTAGAAATGAACATAACTCCTCTGCCTCAGGCTCAGCTTTCTGGAAAGACTAAGCTACCAGTTTGTACTTAGAATGCTAATCTTCAGGGTGGAATTTCAGAACTGAATTTTACCCTCAACTGAAAGCAATAAGAACACCATGTAACAGCACAATCACTAAAGATTTTATGTGTCATTTGGATGAGGTATAGGTGGAAGGTGAAGAGTTCAGATTTATAATGGCTAAGGCACTTGAGCAGTATGACAGCAAAAAATAATTATAAGAACTGTGAAGTGGGTTGGCTTTTTATAAACTGCTAACCATAAGAATGCACTGTAAACCGTTGTTATTTTTAACCCAAATTTTAGTATAAAAATATGTGACCTTCAAAAATTAGAAGTTTGCATTCCTATATCCCTTACCTAGAGTTTCCAGGTTTCATTATTTGCTATATATCTTTTATCTCTCACCCTCGGTCTACCTAAACATACACTCACAACAATACACATTTTGATTACATATTTATCAATTATTTAAAACTAAGTTTCTGATACTTCACACAAATATTTTAGCTTGTATTTCATTTTTTTTAAAAGATATTTTATCTAATTGTAATGATCACATCCAGAAAATTTAAGCCTGATATACAAAATGTTCTTTAATATTTATGTCATGTGTTCAATATAACAATTTTCCCCAAATATGCCACTGAATATTTTTCTAGTTGTTTTTATTTCTTAGTTCTGATCCAAGATCTAATAAAAGATCGCATATTGAATTTTCTGGTCATCTAGAACAAACCATATTCCTTTTATTTTTATAACGACGTTTTCACAGTTGTGACTGGGAATTTTCTTCACTTACTTCCAAATACCAGGAATGAACTTGACTAAGGGCTCCAAATCCACCACTCTGAAATCCAGCTCTGTGATAACACTGAGGTCACAGGCTATCTATGGGACTCCTCTTAGAGCCGATGTTGCCAGTAACAATGTCCCTTTATTTTCCATTCTTGATATTGAAATTTTTCATTCTTATAGGAAGCTCTTCTCCCTTTTTTCTTGGTCACTGTAACTAGAAGTTTGTCAATTTTATTGAACTTTTCAAAGAATATGCTTTTATTTGCATTGATTTTTTTTATTTTTCTATTTTCAATTTCATTAATTTCTTCTCCATTCTTTATTACTTCTTTCTACTTGCTTTGGGTTTAGTTTGCTCTATTTTTCTTTAAAAATTTCTTAAGATGGGGCTTCCCTGGTGGCGCAGTGGTTGAGAGTCTGCCTGCCGTTGCAGGGGACACAGGTTCGTGCCCTGGTCCGGGAAGATCCCACATGCTGCGGAGCGGCTGGTCCCGTGACCCATGGTCACTGAGCCTGCGCGTCCAGAGCCTGTGCTCCGCAACGGGAGAGGCCACAACAGTGAGAGGGCCGCGTACCACACACACACACAAAAAAAATTTCTTAAGATGAAAAATTAAATTATTGATCTGAGTCATTTCTTCTTTCCTAATATAAGTATTCAATTCTATAAATGACCCTGAAAGCACTGCTATAACTGTATCCCTCATATTTTGATGTGTTGTATTTTTATCTGTATTTCATACAGACTATTTTTTCATTGGTTTTAGACTTCCCCTTTAACCCTGGGTTATTTAGAAAGGGGATGTTTAATATCTAAAGATTTGAGAATTTTTTAGATTTATTCCTGTTTGACTTATAGGTAAATTCTATTATGCTATTAAAATGTAGCTATGATTTCTACTCTTTTAAATTGTTTGAGATATTTTTATTGGCTTATTATATGGTCTATCTTGTTGAATATTCATATGTCTTTGAAAATAGTGTGTATTCTACTGTTGGGTGAATTGTTCTATAAATGTCAATTAGGACTATTTGGTTGATAGTGTTCAAATCTTCTATACTCTTACTGTCTTTCTGCCTATTTGTTCTATCAATTACTGGGAAAGGATTTTTGATGTCTCAATTATAATTTTAGAACTGCCAACTTGTTTTACTAACTTCCATTTTTGTCTCATTTATTTTGATGCTCTGTTATCAGTAATATATATATATATTTGTATTTATGGTCATTATGTCTTATTGGAGAATTGACCCTTAATGATGATATACTGTCCCATTTTATTCTGGATAGTATTCCTTGTTCCGAAGCTGGCTTTTTCTGATATTAACATAGCTATTCAAGGTTTTGGGGGATATTTTCATGGCATATCTTTCTCCATCTTTTTACTTTTAACTTATCTTTATCAGTATATATTAACTGCATTTCTAATAGACACAGTAGAATTGGATCTTGCTGTCTGATCCAATCTGACAATTGCATTCTTAAGAAAGTTATATTTAAGCCATTCATAAGTAACGTGATTATGGATGTCATTGGATAAAACCTTCACTAAATTGCTAGCTGTTTTGTATTTATTTAATTTATTATATACTCTTGCTCTGCCTTCTTTTGCATTAAATAAACATTATATAGTATATCATTTTACCTCCACTATTGACTTATTACTTATACATCTCTTATAAAGTTTGTAGTAATTTTCTGCTAATTTAAAATACACATTGTTATATTTTTAATGAATATACCTTTAATTAATCAGGTTCTACCCTCAAATGATTGTTTCACCTATCATATAAGCTCATTAAAATTGGCCTTAATATACCCTAAGGCCAGTAGTGTCACTGTTCTTTCTGATTAAAGCTTTTGTCTTGTGGAAATAAAGAGGAAGCATCAGGATGCATATACTTGTCCCACCCACATGACTGTGTTCCCCTCTCCAGTCTGTATCACCATAGGCACTTCTTAGTTGATTTTTCAGACCCTTTGCTGTGAGAGGCCAATGGGGTTCATGAAGAAAGAGTCCTTCAGGGCATGCAGACTCCTCCAGTTTCTTCAGTGCAGTGTTGTTTCACATGGCATTGCCAGCCTGCAATCATCCTTCTTCAAGTATCTGCTCTTCTAGCATCCTACCAATTTTGTTTTGTTGTGTGTTGTTTTAAGAACGTGTCTTTTTCTGTATATAGCAGTACTATTGTATTATTTGGAACATTAGTCTTCTCTTAGATGTCACTTTCTAAGAAAGACAACTTCACATCTGACTCTGACAAACTGTAAATTCTTAAGTATGTATTACCTGCTTGAATTGTCACATAATAGTAAATGTTACACTGAAAATATTTTATGATGAAAGACCTTTGGAATAAAATACCCTTGGAATATTGTAAACAAAGTTTTAACATATTAAACAGGGAACTTTTTAAACAGAAGTACTTAGTAAGTTTCTCACAACTTGACATAACCTTAAATACATACCTTACTTAGAATGATTGCTTCTATCATAGAACAGTCCTATGCTGAGATCTATACCATTATTGAAATAGCTGAAAATCAATGTGTTATTGGGAGATATATAGCCAGGTGTATATTCACATTGTCAGTATGCTTTATAATAAATGCTCAAGGACTTAAAATTATTATAGCTAAGTGATTTGCCCTTGAAATTCAGGGATTACTGTTATGTATCTTGATTCTTGCATTTTATATAATAGTAAGTTCATTTGGTTCAGAGCCCTAAATGTTTCCAAATGACTACAATTTTTTCAATGCCAGCAGTTTGGAAAATAATTGCTTTGAATCTCATTTTTTTTTTATTACCCATCATCTACACTATGCCACCCAGACAAGAGAACAGTGAAGTAAAAACACATTGTTGATTTTTTTGTTACATTACAAAGTCTTCCCATTAACGTATATTGATATGGAGTTTTTTTAAGTGCAAGAACTAAGATCACTGAAAGTACAAAATAACATGCCTTAAATTTTGTTGTTTCTGGTAGATAGGCTCTGCTATAGAAATGCTGATTTGAAGGATAGTCTCAAAAAGTCACAAAACCAGATATGTAAATTTTACATGGATTAGAATATATTAGCTCAAATTTAACTGAATCCTAATTTTAGAAAAGCTACAGAACTTAACAGATAGTCAAGTTAAAAGCTTATTTATTATAATTTGTGATAAGACAAAAGATCATATATTCATACCATTCCACACTTCACAATATATAGGGCATGGAATTTCTAACACTCTTGATATCTTTGGCTTAATCCCATAAAGTTAACATTAAAAACTTCAATATTTTTTGAGAAAGATTAACAATTTAAACAAATATTACATATGGTTTAGGATTTACTAAATGAAAATTGAAATTCCATTCTGAAATTTAGTGATTATTGATTTCTTCAATCCACATAAAATTAATTTCAGGACACCAAGGCACAGTTCAGTCAGATGAGCACAAATTTCCTTATTTTCTCTGTTCAATGTTAGACAAGAAATATTCAAATATAAACCATGCTATCTTCTGTCTGATGATAGTGTGTCAGATACAATGGTGTTCATCAACCCAATCTATTCAGCCCCACTGTTTTCCTAGTCTTCTTTCATCTAAGGAAAGCAATGTAGCATGGTTCCAACAATTAGATGGAAACAAGTCACTGAGTTGAGCTTTTGGGAATGTTTTGAAGAATGGTGAGGCTCCATAGGCAGGCAGTTATGCTTTTGCCCTTAGGCACTTTATGTTTTTTCCACCCTTTCTTCTTATTTATGCTTGGAATAATGGCAGGTTGTTAGAAGATTATCAACCATACTATGAATGGGAGAATGGAATCCACATGCTAAAAATGGCGAAGCAGGAAGATAGAACGTACCTGGGGCTTCAATGGCATTGGTCAGAAGCTGCATGTTTAAGAAAAACTTATAACAGCAACAAAACAACTAAGAGAGAAGAGGAGGTTGAGAGAGAATGAGAGAGAGAGAGAGACTTAGAATGAAGAATGTTCTTTTATGTTTTTCTTCCTTGTTTGTACTCTTTCTTTGAAAAAGAAAACCATCATAGGATAAAGTGCTAAAAAAATGCTCAATATTTACTTAGTTAACTTATTCAATATGCTTTCCAGAAGAAAAAAAAAATCATTACATGAAGTGGTTGACAGAATTGTAAAAATATCTCCCCAAGATTTTTTGTTTCCTAGCTGTTCAGTAAAGCACTGATACGGGTACTGCTGAGAAGAGTCTTTCACATGGAATTAAGGTTACTAATCAATTGCTTTATATTAGGAAGCTTATCCTGGATTACCTGAGTGGACTTAATGTAATCATATGAGCCCTTAAAAGCTAAAGAGGAAGACAGAATCATCAGTCAAAGAGATGAAGCTTAAGGGACTTGACCCACTCTTGTTGGTTTGAAGATGGAGGAATGGGGCCAGGAGCCAAGGAAGGCTAGCAGCCTCTAGAAGCTGAGAAAGATCCCTGATGTCTAGCCAACTGGTAATACCAGCAAGAAAACAGGGACCTTAGCCCTACAACCACAAGGAAGTGAATCCTACCAATCACTCACACAAGCCAGGATGTGGATTCTGCCTTAAAGCATCAAGAAAGGAACACAGCCATGTAGACACGTTGATTTTAGCCTTCTGAGACCCAAGGAAGCTAGACTTCAGACTGTGAAGGCACTGTGAGATAATGCCTGTGTTAAGTCTCTGAATTTGTGGCAATTTGTTATGGCAACATTATGAAACTAACAATCATAGTAATACAAGAGAACCTGTTTAGGACATTTGCAAAAAATGTCCTGACATATTAACCTTTCAAAAATTACTTTCATCAAATTATAAGGCACAGATCAGAGATCAAAAGCCTGAAAAATTACTACTAAGAACTCAGTGTTTGAGTGGAGGCAGGGAAGTAAGGATCATGAGATGCAATCAGGGTAGATAGTGTGTGGCTCTGTGGATGGGCCTTTGTGATTGAGTTTCCAATTGGAAGTTTGAAAAATAAATGCCAAAAAACTACACTACTTCAGAGTTTTCACTAGTGTCAATTTCTAAAAAATCTTGCATGAATTACTATAATTTCAACAAAACATTGATTTTACTAACATTTTATATTGTTGTAACTCTAAGGTTTGAACAATAATGTTTACTGTGAAATATAGGAAATTTATAATTATGTGTTTTTCAATTTTTTGCATGTAAAAAGTAGGTTGATTGAGACTATGCAGTCCCATCTATTCACTCTTTGTGATTATACTGAAGTGCCATTCTCTTCAAAAAAGAAGAAAATATAGAGAGCTCAACTGAAATGAAAGGATTATAGTAGTATGAATTACTCATTCATATTAGTGATATATTCAATCAATCCAAAATATTAATTGAATAACCATTATATCCAATGATTTTTATACATAAATTTACCTATATTGCCACAACACAATGCATATTTTGAATGCATTTAAATTATTTTACACACATATACAAAATAAGACTGCTGATGATTAAATTTCACCTCGAAGTATCTTATTAGGTGATTAAATAGTAGGTGGCACAGAGTACAGTGAATAGTACCAACTATTATTTCATCACTCACTTATAATAAGAAAACATTGAATAAAGAGTCAGTGTTGTATTTATCTGAGTTTCCCAAGCAAACAACAAAATACCTAATCCGTAGGAACATAAAAATGCTGTTGGAGTGAACTGTATGTTAATAGTTACACGATTTAAGCAAGAACATGACCAAGGATAAATGTATAACTGAATAGTTATGTTGTGTCATTTTGATAAAAAATTTCAAAATAACACTAAAAAGTCAAGTTTTGTTCTCAATTATTTGCTATCTTTCATTCTCTAAACAAATATTACATGAGTACTTGCCATGTAGCAAGTATCCAAGACATTTATGGAATGGAAACGAACAAAGAGAGTCTCTGGCTTTAAGAATTTCCTGGACATGTTAGAATGTTTGCCACATGCAATACCTGAAGATGTTTATTAGAGCTTTATTCGGCATGCAGCAAAGGGCAGAGGAGGAAGTGTTTAACTCAAGGTAAGTTGTTTATCTGCTGAGGGAAAATCAGTGAAATCAGCTGAGAAAAACTGTCATGTGATATTATGGCTTAGTTATTCTGAAATGGGAAATAAAAGAATACTTTATACAGAAATATTAAATTATTTTATGGTGTGCAAATTAAATTTTTTGCATTGATGTTTTTTAAAATGGCAATGTTAATCATGAACTTAAGAAAAAATATAGGTGAAAAAAGAGAAATGAGTTATATTTTTCAGGATTGGGCTGAGGGGAATATACTCCAGGCAGTGGCAACAGAAGATGCAGCTTGCAGGGCTGTGAAAACTCATGGAACTTTTGAATGATGACAGGGAGTTCAGAGCCAGAGCAGAGAGGTTTTGTAGGCAGACAGGGATGAGTCTGAGAAGCAAGCAGGAGTAAGATCAAAAAAGTTCTCAAATATATTGCCAACAAGTATTTGACTTCAAGCTAGGCTCTGGGAACTCAATGACAGATGTGAATTGCAGAGGAATGACCATATTTCCATTTCAGAACAATCACACTGGCAACAATGTGGAGAGTCAGAAGGGAGGCCAGAATGTGGGCACTCAAATGAAGAAAAAATGAGCATGAGCCCAATGCCAGCAGAAATAGGGTGGAGGAGAGGGCTTCAAGAAAGGTTTAGGACGTAGAGTCTGTAAGACTTTCTGATTGATTTGAAATGAAGGGGAGGAACTGCCAAAGGAAGATTCAAGGACCACCCCAATTTACTGGTTAGCAAAACTTAACTTATCACACATACTTGTGATAACTATAAACTGAGATTTAAAAAAATCTTATTTATACTTGAATTTCAGAGTTAACCTAAACATTTCCTAATAAAACTTGCCTATAATTATGATTCCTTCTATTTTTTTCCTAATACTCAAAAGCAGTGATTTTACATTTCATGTAATCATGGTATAAGTGGCATGAGAAATACTAATTGCAGAATATTTACTTCAATAAGCCTTTTTCTCATGTGTTTGAATATTTCAAAACATAGTTCGTGACATTAAAGAAAAAATAAAAAAGATATAGTTAATTCTAAAAGGCACCATGAAATGCAAAAGTGCAACCTATACTTAAAAAAACATTAAAACATTGAGTATTTGTCCACATACATTGCCCACTGATTTGCAGCAGCAGTAATTCATGTAAAAGCTATCATGTAATATACATGAGATTGCTTTTCTACAATCTTGCAGAAAGGATACTTGGAAGTATCCTTTTGTACCAAAACTGGAATCATTTTTCTGATGATAGGGTAAAGTAAGGTGAAGCTTTGCATTTCATGAGTAGTCAGTAAATGTAGGTGGGTGAAATCATTTATTCCTTTCAAACAGATCACAAAATGTGTTATTCTTGATGATTTCCAACAATATTATAAGTCCTTGAAGTAGCACATGTATTTGCAGAAAAAAAAATATACACATAAGCAAAGCAGGGTGAAAGAAACAAAAATTTACCCATGGTCCCAATAACGATTATATATATATTTGAAAGAGAGAGACAGAGAGGATGCTAGCTAACTGACTAGGTAATCAGACTCCTTAAGCAAAGTCTACCATTACAGGGATTCTAGGAATCTAGGGGTGGGCAGGAATATAGTGATTCTAGTACGTCATAGTGCTTAGTCACTGGGGAAGCAGTCTGGCAAGAACACATTGGCCAATCTTGGGGCAGCTGGAGGCTGTCAACCAGCTATCCTTCCTGCAGAAGTCTTCCTTGAATAGAGATGTAAGCAAGACACCTCCCATCCATCCCTTGCTTCATACAGATTCTCTTCTCTGTGCATGAGGTTTGGAAAACAGCTCCTTCATCATTTTTTTTTTCTTTTTTTAAAATTAATTTATTTATTTTTTTTGACTGTGTTGGGTCTTCGTTTCTATGCAAGGACTTTCTCTAATTGTGGCGAGCGGGGGCCACTCTTCATCGCGGTGCGTGGGCCTCTCACTATCGCGGCCTCTCTTGTTGCGGAGCACAGACTCCAGACGCGCAGGCTCAGCGGCCATGGCTCACGGGCCCAGTTGCTCCGCGGCATGTGGGATCTTCCCAGACCAGGTCTCGAACCCGTGTCCCCTGCATTAGCAGGCAGACTCCCAACCACTGCGCCACCAGGGAAGCCCCATCATTTTTTTTTTTAAGCTTTGTATATGCATTTTTCTTTTGAACCAGAATCATTTTTTTATTTAATTTTTAAAAAAATTTTTGGCCATGTCCAGTCTTTGTTGCTGTGTGTAGGCTTTCTCTAGATGCGGCGAGTGGGGGCTGCTCTTCATTGTGATGAGCGGGCTTCTCATTGCAGTGGCTTCTCTTGTTGTGGAGCACAGATTCTAGGCACGCGGGCTTCAGTAGTTGAGGCATGAGGGCTCAGTAGCTGTCGCTCACGGGCTCTAGAGTGCAGGCTCAGTAGTTGTGGCACACGGGCTTAGTTGCTCCGCGGCATGTGGGATCTTTCCGGACCAGGGCTCAAACCCGTGTACCCTGCATTGGCTGGCGGATTCTTAACCACTGTGCCACCAGGGAAGTCCCTCCTCCGTAGTCCTTGTCCGTGTTTCTGAGGAGAAACTTATGAGAGGTTAGTGGGAAGAGGTACAGACACCATCGCTGCAGGTAGGTTCAGGGTACCATTAATACTCATCCTCTCCCTCCTCAAACACCTATACTAATTTCCTCCTACCCTTAATTATTACCACAGGATTTGGTAGCTTACCTGGCTTTATGACCCAGGATTAGCTATATAATTTTCTGTGTTCAGTGCAAAATGAAATGTAGGACTCCTTGTTCAAAAATTACTAAGAATTTCAAAACAGTGACAGCAGAGCAATAGACCAAGCATGAGGTTCTTTTAAGTATGGGGCTCTTCATTTGACCTGTGGGACTGCCCAGGTCAAATGCCCATGAATCTGGCCCTGTTGTGGCCCAAACTTAAATTTCTAAAGGGACTGAGACCGTGGTAATCACCCCTCTGTCTGGCTGGGGTTGCTGCATCCATCCACTCACAGGTACAACTGGGTAAGTTCCAAATTTCATAATGAGAATGCATAATCATTACTGAACTGAGCATGAGGAATTGGATTAATATCATGATTTTAGGTGTGGAAATGGGAAATAGGAGCTTAGAATTCACTAAATTATAAAACTGAAGAATGTTTCAATGTTTATGCCAGTTGAATGGTATTCTTTTAACAATGTTACTTTATTTTCATATGTGATGGGAACCTCCTAATTCCCGAAAAGACCTGTGACTTCTGAAAAAATAAACAATATCTTGAAGTTTTGTGACTTCACACCTACTTTATAAACTAATTGAGCTGAAGATTGGTGTTTAAAATTCTTGTGTTCTCGAGTGGACAGCTTGTGAAAAAAATTGAGGAAAAAATAATACTTACTGGAAAATAAGAAATTTATTTGGTAAAGTATAAAAATATTCTATTGGAGAAGTGAATATGGCCTGTGCATTGCTTATTAATAATAATAAATATTTACAAAGCACCTTCTAGGCACTAGGAAAAGTTCTAATTGCTTTACATTTTTTTTATTATATGATAAATGCCCCCATTTTATGGATAAGGAAACAGAATAAGTAAATATAGGTAAAAATTTAAGAGTTACAGTCTTAATCAGTTTTTAAAATTAATTACAAATTTATAAAATTCATGTTCTGGTATAAATTAAATTGTGTTTTGAATCATTTACTTTTAAAAATTTTGTTTTAATTTTACTCAAAGAGAAAAAATATACTCCTGAGTTTGATTAGAGAGAAAAGTGGTCACATTTCAGGAACTAGGTAATATATGATCGTTATATACAATGCCAGCACCCAGGAAGAGACTGCCTATCATAAGCTGTTTTTTCTCAAAATAACAGCTTAATGGAAATATAGTTTACTTACCATACATTTTACCACTTTAAAGTGTGCAATGTTTAGCATTAGTGGTTAAGTGTTCATTGTTTGGTGTATTCACAGAATTCTGCAAGCATCACCACTACCTCATTTTGGAATATTTGCATCACCCCAGGAAGAAATCCTTTAGCAATCTCTCCTCTGTCCTTCCTCTTCTTAACTCCTATTAAACTCATAAGTTTTTCAAAATTGAAAAAAGTCACATTGAATCCTAACCTGAGGCCCCATTTTTTGTTTGTTTGTTTTTAAGCTGTGAGAGACTTATTTGTTTGAAGTTTATGATAATTTTGTGTTTAAGAGATTTACAATGCCAAATTACTGAGTGTTTGATAGTAATGTTAATTTAAATGTGTTACACTAGATATAACAAAATTCAGATTTTTCCTTATGTAGTATGTTTAAGATGGGTTGCTTGTATATTTTAACCCCTTAACATGACTCTGCATTGAATTTCTATGGTAACAGCATTTCTGCAAAAACATAAAAACATTCAGAGGCTGTGCCCTCTCTCCTTTTCCTGTTGCCTTTCAAATCAGGAGAACATGTCTCTCCAGAAGTCACTGGAATGCCCTACATACATTTATTATTATTGCTATTTCCATCCCCCAAATTAATATCAAAACTACCATGATAGATTTGTAAAGAAACCATTTAGGACTACTCATGAGAAAGAAAATTATCTTGGATAATGACAGAAAAGAAAAAAAAATACAGTTAGAAGATAAGAAGTCAAATTCAAACTGTTTGGCCTAATCCTGAATGTATCATTTTCATTATATAGTCAACTTCTGCTGTGCCCCCTTGACTTTATGGCTTAATGATATGATTATGCCCAGTTGACGATGAGTAGCTCTGGTCATAGGATCACCCGAAATCCTAGTCATGTTTAAATAGAACATAGTGGTATGTGAGAAGCTCTTACTCAAACTAAGAGTAATTTACTGTCACAGCAACCAAGACTTTGTCCCCCAACTTCAATTAGGCTATGATGTTTTATCATAATATTTCGTTCCTCTCAGATTTCCTATCTTTGGTTATAGGACCAGATGGTTTCACTGGTGAATTCTACCAAATATTATAAGAAGTCATACCATTCCCTCTCAAACTTCTCCAAAACATAGATGAGGAAAGAACACTTTGAAATTCATCTTACAAGGCCATCATTACCTGATACAAAAGCCAGACAAGGATATACAAAAAAATTAAATTACAGGTCAGTATATGTGATGAACATAAATGCAAAATTACCCAATAAAATATTAGTAAATCAAATTCAACAGTACATTAAAAGGATCATACACCATGATCAAGTGGGCTTTGCTTCTGGGATGCAAGGATGGGTCAACACTTGCAAATTAATCAATGTGATTCACCACATTACAAAATAAAGGATAAAATCCTGTGATTATCTTAATAGATGCAGAAAAAGCATTTGACAAATTCAACATCTTTTCCTAATAAAAAACTCTTAACAAAGTGGATATAGAAGAAATTTATCTCAACATAATAAAGGCCCTATATAACAAGCCCACAGCTAACATCATAATCAGTGATGAAAAGCTGAAAGCTATTGCTCTAAGATCAGGAACATGACAAGAATGCCTGTTCTCAATATTATTTAACACAGTACTGGCAGTCCTAGTCAGAGCAATTAGTCAAGAAAAAGAAATAAAAAGCATTCAAATCAGAAAATAATAATTTAAATTGTCTCTGCAGATGATATGATATAATATTTATAATAGACTTCACCAAAAGATTGTTATAACTAATAAACAGTTTCAGTAAAGTTGCAAGATACAAAATCAATATACAAAGGTCAGTTGTGTTTCTATACACTAATAATACCTATCAGAAAGAGAAATTAAGAAAATGATCTCATTTACAATTGCATTAAAAAGAATAAAATACTTGGTAATAAGTTTGATCAAGGAGGTGAAGGATTTGTACACTCAAGAATTGTTCCAGATTGAATGTTGAGCATCTTTTCATGTACCTGTTGGCCACTTGAGTGTCTTCTTAGGAAAATGTCTACTTAGTTCTTCTACCCATTTTTTAGTTGGATTATTTTGTATTGAGTTGTATGAGTTCCTTATATATTTTGGACATTAACCCTTTACTCTGTATATGGTTTGCAAAAATTTTCTCCCATTCTGTAGGTAGCCTTTTCATTTTGTTGATTGTTTCTTTAGCTGTGAAGAAGCTTTTTAGTTTGATATAGTCCCACTTGTTGATTTCTGCTTTTGTTGCTTGTGTTTTTGGTGTCAAATCCAAAAAATCATTGCCAAGATCAATGTTAAGGAGCTTTCCCTACATGTTTTCTTCCAGACGTTTTATAGTATCAGGTCATATGTTGAAGTGTTTAATCCATTTTGAGTTAATTTTTATGAGGAGTATAAGATAGAGGTACAATTTCATTTTTCTCCATGTGGTTATCCAGTTTTCCAGACACCATTTGTCGAAGAGAGTATTCTTTTCCCAGCAAAATAAGGTATCAAAGAGGTATCAGCACTTCTGTCATTATTGCAACTTTACTCAGAATAACCAAGATATGAAAAAACTGAAGTGTCCATCAATGGATGAATAAATAAGATGTAAAATATATATGTATGTATATATATATATATTTATATTATATTATAATTAATATTATAATATATATATATATAATTCAGCCATGAAAAAAAATGAAATTCTGCCATTTACAACAACATGGATGGACCCTGATTTATTATGCTAAATGAGCTAAGTCAGACAGAGGAAGATTAAATGCTGTATGATATTACTTATTTGTGGATTCTAACAAAGATAAACTTGTAAAAACAGAGAGTAGAATAGTGATTACCAGGGGCTGAAGGTTGGGGGATTGGGGAGATGTTATTTAAGGATACAAACTTAAAACTAGTAGATAAATAAATCCTGAAGTTCTAATGTAGAGCATAGTAATTATAGTCACCAATACTGTATTATGAACTTCAAATTTACCAAGAGACTAGATCTTCATTGTTCTCATCACAAAGAAAGAAGTGATAATTATATGACACATTAAAGGTATTAGGTAATACTATGGTGGTAATCATATTGCAATATATAAATGCATCAAATCAACACATTGTACACCTTAAAATTACACAGTGTTATATGTCAATAGTATCTCAATTTAAAAAAGAAAAAAAAGTAATTGGTTGAATAATTTAGTTATCAGAATTGATGTATGTGTAACTTTACCACCTCAATGTGAAGCCCTGATTTCTGTCTAGTCTAAGCTTCAGAATTCAGTTTTACAGTTGTAAATTAGAAATGAGGATTTTGAAAAGTCCTACACATAAATCCATGTAGATACATATAGCACGTGCACACACACATCATACTTTGTATATTTATTTTGAATAGAAAATGGAATAAGCAGGTGAGTAGTTTCAAAGTTGAAGATTTATTCATTTTTGGAAATTTTTAGGTAATTTTAGTCAGTTTGATATAAATATCAATATACTATATGTTGGCTGCCATTGGTCTAAAAATCTACCAGATCTTCCAGCTCCATGCTACTAATAATATCTAGTACTGTTGTGAGCTGAATTGTGTCCCCGCAAAAGATATATTGAAGTCCTGAACCCAGGCACCTGTGAATGTGACCTTATTTGGAAACGGGGTCTCTGTGATTTAACCAACTTAAGGTAAGGTCATATTGGATTGAGGTGGGCCCTAAGTCCAATGACTAGTGTCCTTATAAGGAGAAAGAGACACAGAGAGGTAGACACGCAGGGTAAAGGGCCATATGATGGTGGAGACAGAGGTTGGAGGGATGAAACTACGAGTCAAGGCACGCCAAGTATTTGCCAATGATCATCAGAAGTTAGGGAGAGGCAATGAAGGATTCTTCCCAAGAGTCTCCAGAGGGAGCCTGGCACTGCTGACACATCAATTCCAGACTTCTAGCCACCAGAACTGTGAGAAAATAAATTTCTGTTGCTTTAAGTCATATACTTGTAGTATTTTGCTATAGCAGCACTAGGATATTAATACACATACTATATACAGTAGTAGATAGTAGATTGGCCAGTGATATTCCAACTGGGTAAACATTTCTTTGACATGTTCTTACACAGATGGGCATTCACCATACCTTAATGACTTGCAATTTATAATTTTGCTTCTGTGACAGACCCATGATATGAACTTTGGAACAACAACAACAAACAAAAAGTACTGGGTGAAAGAACAGTATTGTTTCTCCTGAGAGACAATTAGAAATTGGTTTCAGACAGGCTGGAAGTAGAGAATGCAAATTTTCTGTTAAAAATCAGTGGAATAAAAGCATTTTATTTCAATCTCATCTTTTCGACCCCTGGCAAATGCTTAAAAGAACAAAAGAATAGTAGAGCTTTTCTGCCTCCGCTGTGGCGATGGCGCCAGTGAAAAAGCTTGTGGTGAAGGGGGGCAAAAAAAAGAAGCAGGTCCTGAAGTTTACTCTTGACTGTACCCATCCTGTAGAAGATGGAATCATGGATGCGGCCAATTTTGAGCAGTTTCTTCAGGAAAGAATCAAAGTGAATGGAAAAGCTGGGAATCTCGGAGGAGGTGTTGTAACAATCGAAAGAAGCAAAAGCAAGATCACTGTAACTTCCGAGTGCCTTTTTCCAAAAGGTATTTGAAATATCTCACCAAAAAATATTTGAAGAAGAATAATCTCCGTGATTGGTTACGCGTAGTTGCTAACAGCAAAGAAAGTTACGAATTACGTTACTTCCAGATTAATCAAGATGAAGAAGAGGAGGAAGATGAGGATTGAAACTCAGTTATCTGGAGTATTTTGTATGAATTCTTAAATAAAATTTAGGAAACAAAATGGTGGCTTTCCTTGTATCTCTGCAGTGCGGATTGAACAGAAAATTGGAAATCATAGTAAAAGGGCTTCACTTGGGCTGCCACTCACTTACTTGTAATTAAACTTTTTTTCTGCTTGAAAATTTCAATTCTTTTGGTAGAAATACCAAAATGTGTAAGTCTCCTTCAAGGGAACTGACTACTGTTTGTCATTGAACAGGTGGATGAGGGCATGGAGATGTGAGTTCAGTTAGTTACTATTTTACACAAAAAGGGGTGGGTCAGTTTCATGTGGTACTTTTCTCAAAGATTGAGGAATACAAATGTGGGAACTCCTGATTCACTGAAAGCAGATCCAGTGACTTGTTTCTGAGGTTCTTTTTTTGGAAAGTGGCAGTGTCGATAAAATGCAGGCTTCTGGGGCATTTGTCTTCATTTTCTGATTACAAATTACTCTTGATGGACACAGTTATTACTATGTATGTTAATCCTTTTTCTTCCTGTAGAAATAAAATGTCCTTTTGCTTCGCATATTCTACTACACCTCTGGAAAGGGTCTGGAGAGCGACTGTAAAAGTCACAGGTGTTCAATTAAGGAAAGGTCTACAAAATACGAATTTGTAAATAAACATTGTTTCTACAAGTCCTTGAACCAAACTGTCACTTTGAACCCCATCAGAGGGAGCTGGAGATGAGGAATAGTGGAGCTTCCAAAGGTGGGTGTCGGTGAGGTTGCCTGGGGTCAGGCTCAGAATCCCAGAGTTCTGGAGTCTTACCCCGGGGGCAGGTGTGGAAGAGAGGGGCCTGGGAGACAGCTCAGGCTGAAGAGAAGTCTTGAGATGCCCAGGGAGTAGTCCCTTTCACACCATTTAGGCCACGGCTGGGCTTAAAAGTCATTCTACAAACACGTTAAGCAGGGCCAAACTGAAAGGGCTTCCCACGATATTGGGGGTTCTGCTGTACGTGTACAGGCTAGAGATCTGTGAAAGGTCATTAATGAGATCATAAAGATGTGATTGTTGCTGACAATATCAAGAGTGACTTTGAGAAGAGATCCTGTGCCTTATGGTGCCCTCTAAAATTTAAATTTTACAGGAATGTCTGCATTGATTTAAGGTTACGTTGTATCAAATTCATGTCTTTCAAGAGCTTGCCTAGGGTGCCTTTCCACACCTGAAATTCTTGTGATCTTGCTAGTTGCATAGCTGGAAATTAAATGTTTTGAGTCATACCTTGGCTCCAGTTTAACATTTGGTGCTCCTTGGGTTGAATTTAACATGTTGAGGCTTTGTAATTTCATTTGTGGTAAAGGCTCTAGCATTTTCTATTTCTATGCAAATTTCTTGAAGCAGAATTGTTTGCATGTTTCTCTGCCCTAGAGAAGGCATTGTTTCTTTCAAAGTTAACTGAGGCATCAGTTGCTCTTTGGTGCTGTCCATTACCATGATTATTAACTTTGTTAGCAAGTTTGTGACTTGGGTTTGCAAATTTTACTTGTTTGTTGCATTGATGTTCCCTTGTAGTAATTCTTAGTTTGGTTGTAAAAAAATTAGCCCTGGGCTGAAATTAGCATATAAGTTTTTTTTTTTAAACTATTTCCAGAATCTAAAACTTGTAATAAAATTGAAACTTTTTGGTTTTTCTATGCCTTTTGAACTCTTGTATTTTGACTTTTGATCACATTTTATATTAAAGTGGCTAACGCATGGCTACTATTATTGTACAAGGCTTTTTTTTTTAAAGGATTGGCATGCTAATCTGTTTAGCAACAATAAATTGGTTGTTTGTCCTCACTGATGAATTGCTGTACCAACAATGACCTTGGACTTCATTAAAAAAAAAAAGAATAGTAGAAAATTCAAGATTTAATATAATAGAAAAAAAACCTTCAATATACAGATAGAATTATACTAGCCAAAAAATGTGAAATATTAACCTAAACAAGAGTGCATGATATTTATTTTCACAAACTTCCTCAGTCTCCAAGATATTTGTACATTTCCAAAAACAAATTAAGTATCTTATTCTGCAGAACCTCTACAAAATGACAGTTAAGACATCAAGAGTTATAGGAAGGCTCTGGGTACTGTGGAATATATCCTGTTGGGACCCAGATATTTGCGACAGAAAAGCAGATACCTGGCAAATAAAAAACAAATAAATAATAAAAATAAATAAAACCATCTGTACACTTTCTTTCCTAGCCTGAAAGTTACTTCACTGAGAGCTGAATAGAGGAGAGAAGGAAAAGCATTGCCATAGACTAAATGTTAGTGCCCCCATTCATATGTTAAAACTTAATTTACAGTGGGATGTCATTTGGAGGTGGGGCCTTTGGTTGGTGATCAGGTCATAAGGTCAGATCCCTCATGAATGAATGACACCAAACCTGCTGGCACCTGATCTTGAATTTCCCAGCCTCCAGAAGGGTGAGAAATAAGTTTCTGTTGTTTATAAGTCACCCAGTCTACGGTAATTTGTTATAGCTGCCTAAATGGGCTAAGACAGGAATAGAGGAGGCAATCCATGATTTTATAAGTTGAGGGGTGCTCTGGATACTCTAGCTTTCAATATGATGGGCTCTCAATATTACACTTTCCTTTCTGCACTTTCTTCTGTACTTTTGAGGGATAAACATGCAAGCCACATATTTCAGACAACCTAGCTTTCTGAATTTCTCTTGGTTTCTGCCAATTGGAGGCACTAGATGGAATTTAGAAGGAAGAAAGAAGAAACAGAATATTACTTTGCTATTTCAGTTTCTTTCAGCACCTAGGAGCTGTGACAGTAGCAGGACCATAACGACAAAAGAAGGCATCTTGCTCATGGTCTTCTTGGCATGGAACCTCCATTCTAGGAGAAGAGCATGCAGGGGTGGAGGCAAAGAAAGGCAGACCAGCTCTACAATATACAAAAATTTATTGAATTAAATGCTCGGGAAATGGGTGAATTTTATAATATTTAACCTATATTTTATAAAGCCATTTTTTTAAAGGTGATTTTAGGCAGCAGTGAATGTCAGCAACTTTGAGAGTAATTTAGCAGCAATGGTAGAGTGGGCTCCTGGTTTTTGCTTAATAGCAAAATACATTTCTAACAGTAGCAGACACAGACAGAGAGCTTACCCCTCATACTGTCAGCAGCTCTGGGGCGAAAATGGTCACATGAGCTGTAGTCTAAGGCAGTGACAGTTTCTTGATCTATGAAGAACAACCCTCCTCTTCCCTTAACGCCTTTAGCCATTCTATCACTCTAGTCACCCATGATCAGCTATAAATTTCCCCATCCTTAAATACTGAATGGTTTTCACATCTGCCAAATGTACGCTGAATACCAAAGAAGATTTTTCTGTCACCCAAGCAATTTGTTGAGCAAGAGTTTGGAGTCAACACCTCTGAATCCAGGCCCCAGATAGTCCCAGTTACCATAGTTGTCAACATCTCTGGCAAGCAGCAAAAATAATTCAAAGATGGATCATACTTAGAAAGGAAATGATATGTGCTCTATGCGCAAAACATTTTTCTTTAAATCAGTAAACGGTCATTTCTGATAAAAAGATGGTTACAGTAAAACAAAGGAATGAAAGAAATGCTTCTCATTATTCTCACAGAATTTATAGATAATATCATCTTTATAAGTAATAAGTGAAATTTGAACGAGAAAAAAGTATTCCAAAGAGACTTTATAGGATGTCCAAAGAATATAGAATTGAGTTGCAAAATGTCACAATATGACAAAAAATGAAAAGCCAGTGTAGAGAATAATGCCCGTTATAGGTGGAAAAAGTTAGATGTTTATAAGTAGTTATGAGGGTGACTCAGAGAGAAAGAAAGAGAGGGAGGGAGGGAGGTGGAGCAGGGAGAGAGAAAGGGGAATGTAAACATGATCACAGAAGGAACGCTAGACTTTAAAAAGGTATATCTAACATGCATTATTGATATTTTTAAGAAGAACTAAGCAAATGAAAATATAGAAAGAGTCTAAAGTATAATTTTTTCAACATTTTTTCTGAAATAAAAACAAGTTGAATGTGTAGACTGAAGGGGCTCATAGATTTCCAAGAAATAATGAAACCTAACATTCATACCTACCATTCCAAATCAAAGCATATTCTGGTAAGGATGTTAAAATTCAGGTACAAAGAAAGAATCCTAGGAGTAGGAGGGGAAAAAATCATGCCCCCTACTAGTGTGAAATATCAAGATGGATTCGACATCTTCACAGTAATATTCATGCAAGGAGACAGTTTGATCAGTATCTAAAATATACTGAGAGGAAGAATACGTGATGCAAGAATTTTATAATCAGCCAAGTAATCCTTTGATTTTAGAGAAAATTTTTGAGTAAGAAGGAAAAGGTGCACGAAGTTATGCCATTTATGAATAACAAGGTCTGAAACTCCTAGGGGACAAGATTAGGCAGTGATAAAGAAAGAAAAGGGAGAAAATGGAGCTGAAATCAACTGATTAGGTGATGAGAACTAAAGGATATTTTTTATCCTTGACAGAGTAGACACCCATGCCAACCCACCCCCACTCCTGCCCAAATATGTTAAGATTAATTTTTATTTAATGAAAGTGACAGAAGCGTGAGATGGTCACATGATCAGAGCAAAGGTAGCGGGAATATTCAGCCAGCCTCCTTTGGGTTGCAGAGTCTGTTAATTTTGACTCTGTTCCCACGTGAGGACTCTTGTCAATACGCAAAGCTCATTTTTTCTAAGCTCAAAGCTTTTTCAGAATCAAGTCACCTAACACCATTCAGAAAGAACTTTAAGCAGCATCTATGTCCTTCCTGTGAAATATTTATGAGCAACTTGGATTCTGACTTTCCTGTCAAACCCACCAAAGCCTAGTCTACATTCTCTTTTAAGGACATGATGGATGTTGGAAGTGGAAATCCTGTTTATCCCCAGCCCACATCTATCTTTCTATTTTTTCTATTTCTATAGATGATAGATAGAGAATAGAGATACAGTTAATTTCTCACTGAGCTTATTAAAAAATCTATGTTCTTACAAGATGTTACTTATATTATTTCATTTGATTTCCCCAATACTGTTAATAGTTGGCATCATAATTCCCATTTTACAGCATAGAAATGTCAATTCCATTAGGTTAAATCAATTTGTTCTAAATTACACAGAAATTCAGTTTTGTGTCTGGTATTAGAAGAATCTCTTTGTACTTCCCCACCACCCCTTACTGTAGTTGTAAAATTCACCTATTGGCAATCACATATGATAAATGATCATATGATTCCAGAGAATAAATTCCAAAGAAAAAATAAATTCCAAAGAAAAAATAATGGCTTGTTAGTTCCCTATCCCCACATCTTTAATGACAGAAATCACAGATCTTGTTCATGAGGATCACAGTTTTTGAAGTAAAATACTGGATTTTTATTTCTATTGCTATGACGGTATTATTATAGTAATACCAAAACAAGAAAAAGACAATACACAAAAAGAAGACTACACACCAATTTCCATCATAAAATAAATGTAGAAATTCTTAGCAAAATATTAATAAATAGAATTAGCAATATATAAAAATAATTATACACCATTACCAATTGATATTCATTCTCAGCATGTAAAGCCAGTTCAATATTCAAGAATTATCAACGTAATTGACCCGATCCTAAAGAAAAAAAAATTGCATGGTCATATAATTCAATGCAGAAAAAGGGTTTGACAAATTTCACAACCATTCATGTTGTAAAAACAACAAACAAAAAAAGCTCTCAGAAAAATAGGAATAGAGAATAACTTCTTCCACTTGATAAACAGCATCTATGGAAATCAAAAACAAAAAGAAAACCAAAACCAAAAATCCCAAAGTTAACATTATACTTAATGATGAAAGACTGAATTATTTCCCTCCTCAAGATCAGGAACAAGGCAAGGATATTCACTCTCACCGCACTCATTTAACATAGTATGAGGTGTTCTAGCAAGTTCAGTAAGGCAAGAAAAATAATTAAAAGACAGATATGTAGGTAAGAAAGAAATAAACTTGTCTCTATTCGCAGATGATATGATTGTATACAAACTGAAGTCTAGGAATACACATATACTCAAAAAAATACCCTTTTAGAATTAATAAGTTAAGCACGGATACAGGATATAAAACAAACATAAAATATTAATTGTAAACCTATTTGCTACGAATTAACTATGGGCAGTGAGATTTTTATAATCACTCAAAAATGAAATATAGAAATATATCCAAATAATCAAGTATTTACAAGACTTGTCATCAAAAGACTATAAAATGCTCATGAAAAAAATCAAAGAGGTTCTAAATAAATGGAAGACATTCAGTGTTTATAGATTGGAAGCTTCAGCTTGGTAACCGTTAGTTTTGCAAGGGCCATCATGACAAAATATCAAAGGCTGAGTAGCATAAATGAAATAAATATATTTTCTCACAATCCTGGAGGCTTATTAAAGTCAACGATCAAGATGTCAGCAGGGTTTTATTTTGCCTAAGGCTTCTCTTCTCTGCTCCTAAATGGCCATCTCTTCTCTGTACCTTCAGAGTCTTCCTCTATGTGTGTCTGTCCTAATTGCAAATCAGGTTAGATTAGAGCCCATCTTAATTACCTCATTTTAATTTAAATACCTCTTTAAAGACCATATCCCAAATATAGTCACATTATCATATTGTTAAGTCTGGGGTGTTAAGACTTCTACACATAAATTTTGGGGAGAGTCAATTTAGCTCATAACAGTAAGGATTTCAATTATGCCAAAATTGATATATAATTTTAAAACTATTCTCATCAAGACATCAGCAAGAATTTTTGTATAGACCAGATTATTTAAAAATATATATGGAAAAGAACAAAGGAACTAGAAGAACAAAAAGAATTTGGAAAATGAAGAATATAGTAGAAGAAGCCAGTCTACCCAATTTTAAGCCTTATTTTTTTTCTTTATCTTTTTTTATTACTGCTTTATTTATTTATTTTGGAGTATAGTCACTTTACAATATTTTGTTAGTTTCTACTGTACAGCAAAGTGAATCAGCTATACGTATACATATATCCTCTCTTTTTTGGATTTCCTTCCCATTTAGGTCACCACAGAGCACTGAGTAGAGTTCCCTGTGCTATACAGTAGGTTCTCATTAGTTATCCATTTTATACGTAGTATCAATAGTGTATATATGTCAATTCCAATCTCCCAATTCATCCTTATACTATCTTTAGTAATCAAGACTGTGTGGTGTGAGTGGAGGAATAGACACATAGGGCAATAAAGAGAACAGAAAATTCAGAAATAAACTCACAAATATGCCCAAATGATTTTTGACAAAAGTGAAAGGAAGAATTCAATGGAGAAAAGATAGCCTTTTAAACCAATGGTACTAGAGCAATCTGATAGGTTAAAAAAAACGGGTCCTTGACTGGGCTTCCCTGGTGGCGCAGTGGTTGAGAGTCCGCCTGCTGATGCAGGGAACAAGGGTTCGTGTTCCGGTCCGGGAAGATCCCACATGCCGCGGAGCGGCTGGGCCCGTGCGCCATGGCTGCTGAGCCTGAGCGTCCGGAGCCTGTGCTCCGCAACGGGAGAGGCCACAACAGTGAGAGGCCTGCACACCGTAAAAAAAAAAAACAAAAAAACTGGGCCTTGACTCGTCACACATCTTACATAAAAATTAATATTCTGGTTGTGATATTGTACTATAATCTAAGATGTCGCCATTGAGAGAAACTGGGAAATGAGTACATGAGACCCCTCTGCAGTATTTCTTATTACTGCTAATGAACCTACAATTACTTCAAAATGAAACTTTTTAAAACATTTAAATAAAACATTTAAATCCTAAATAAGACCAATAGTCTGAATGTTGATTCATAGTAAAGCCTTTGTCAGTTTGGTGCTTGTGCTATCAACAGCAAGGCAGACTGCTATGATCAGGTGAAAAAAAGAGATTACTGTGTGTAGCCTCTCATCCTATAATACCCCACTTGAGTACAGACCTAAATAGAAGACAGTCCTATTTACCAATCAGCTGGGGGAACACATACTGTCTATATATATGTATATATTTCATTTTTAGGAGATTAAAGAAATTCCTAAGCTTAAAATCAACACTATAGTGCTTAGGACTCAGAAATGTTATCTGCTAACTTCACAGTTTATGAAGATCTTTCATTATGAGCTTAAGGGAAGAAAATAAACTAATATGTAAATTAAGCAAAAGAAAGTTATAATAAAAGAAAAACAAAGAGAAAACCCAACAGAGAAGGCAATAAAATTCCAGTGGAGATCATTACAGGTACTTTTAAGAAATAAAGGTAGTAGAACATAATGATAAGCATGATTTAGAACTGAAAAATGTTGAGAATAAAAGCAGTACATGCAATTTTTAAATGGCCAATATAACCTCCAAAAATGACAGAAACTGAGGATGGAAATTATTTTCCAAATATAATTTTAAATGATTTTTTACCAACTGAGGAAATTCTTTCAGCCTAACATTCTCCCTCAAGGGGCATTTGGATTTGAACTCCTAAAGATGGGAAGATAATTGGTATTTTATTGCTCAATATGTTTGCAACCATAATGATGAAAATATTGTTTATTTACTTTCAATTCTGAGTCGATCTTCAGGCCACGGAAAGAAGATGCTATGTTTAAGGATGGAATGAAAATCCAAGAGCTATGATAAAAATGTAACTTACACAAAGCAGATTGTGAAGAAAATTGGGTAGAGAAACAAGGGTATTAAAATTGTCATATAAAGTATGAAAACTGAATTAAAGGACTATAGAAAAATGATTGAGTTTAATTACATTGTTTATACTAAAGATAATTGACAGAAAAACCAAAACAATAACATAATTGACTAAAACAGTTGGAGAAGAGGACCTGAGTGAGTTAAATATTTATATTTGATATTGGGGGAATAATAAATGTTATCTGATATTAATAAATTCAGAAAATATATATTGTTTGAGAAGGGAAATAACCAAAATATAAGTAATTGTGAAGAACTTGTCTGGAGAGTAGACTTAGAAGTGAAGAAGTGATCTGACTCTGTTGATATTTAATATAAAACATTCTTTAACATGTGATTTTTTTAATGAGCATATATTACTTGATAAAACCAAATACTTTAAAACTACAACCCTACTTACTTATAGGTGATAGTGATTTATATGATAGGAAGGTGCTTATTGTTGAATTGATATGAAAAAATTTAGAATAGAAGCAATTACCAAACTAGAATCATGCATGTAAACATTTTTTCTAGCATTTTTTATGTGTTAAAATGTGTTATTTTTCTTTGCTTTATACTGTTGAATTTGAAATATCACCCACCCAAGGCTCTTTGTTTCTCCCTAGTTACTTGGCTAGCGGCTGCTTCTATTTGCAAGGACATATCATGTGAATTACAAGGAAGTAAAATAATTGGCCTTCAACTAGACTAAATTTTCACCAAGTGGATTATTGTGCCCTGATAATGCCCACAGTCTAAATGACAACACTCAAAACTCAAATGTGTTCTTAATTTAATTAATTATAATTTCCAAGTTAGGAAAATTGTGTTTTGTATAAAATATTATTTCATTAAATTAGCCACAATAAAAAATAAGAATCACCTTTCATTGGGAATATACGAGTAAGTTTCAAATAATTTTATCATGGAAAGTATTATAATAATCATTTCTAATATTTACAGTTAAGAATCTTAAAATCCTTCTGGCTTTACTTTCAAGAAAAGTCATCAACAACATTTAAAAATGTATGCTTATGAAATAAATCATCCAATTACTCTATTTCTATGTTTAAATTCCCCAGTTCTTCTGGCAATAGAATATAAGTCACTGAAGCTTTGTTTCCAGTGGAAAGTGGCTGGTACCTCCAATCCTACCCCAGAAACCCACATTTATATAATCTGCAATAATTATCCAGGTATTTTTAGATCACTTCCATGGCTTTAATATTTACTTGTCATGTTACTTATTTTCACAGCTAGGCATCACATCACCCATCTTTACAAATAAATTTATTACAAATTAAAGGATATAATCCTTCTTCTCTGACTACTTTTCTACAATTTCTTTTTCCCAGCAACAAATATAATTAAAAATAATAATTGATCATTTGTTTTAACTTGTCAGTAGAACTTACCATTTCCTGGTAAGGACATCTTTGTTAAAATTGGATGATTTTTAAATGTGTCAAAATGATCAAGATAATAAAGGTCTTGAAATATTTGCCTTTTTGAATTTAGAAATGTAAGCTATGACAGAATACAATTTCTTTCTGTAAAACACATACAAACATGAATAACACATTTCAAATAGTTAACTGTTATTTCACAAGGATCATAAAAATTAAATAATTAGACGAGGAACTCTGTTCCATTATTCAACAGGACAATTAGTTCTATCAACATTTACAAGTTTTAAATATAGATTTATAATGCAAATATATTTATAATGTATTTTTATTTTTTATAGTGTATTTTTAAAATCTTCAATTAAAATCAGTAATCAAAAGAATTTAACATTAATGATAATAAAGCATTTATTATAATGTTTCCTTTATTCTTCAGTTATACTATTTCAATACTTTAAATACATGTTCAATTTTATTACCATATTTATGAATTAAAAATCTTAGTTTTGCTTAATGTCCTCCACTAGCAAGAAAACAAAAATTGAATGATACATTTCCATTTACTTATAACTTGAATTATTTATAAATAATTTTATTTATCAAATATAAATAACTATGATTATAAATATAAGGTTTCAAAAAATGAGAAAAACGAAGATACAGTTCATGAATTTGTGCTAATGACAGTTAATTATGCTTAAAATTTATTGTCAATTTGAACAAAAAACTATCACAAAAACAAAGTAGGACATTATATAATGATAAAAGGTCAAATCACTAGGAAGATATAACAATTACAAATATATATTCATGCAACATCAGAGCACCTAAATATATAAAACAAACACTGACAGAATTGACTAGAAAAGTAGACAGAAGTGCAATAATAGTAGATGATTTCAACGTCTCACTTTTCAGGATGGGTAGACAGTTACCTTATAGGGAATAATTTTTATGAGTTTTTCTTCTCTCCTTCCCTTATTTATTTTTGCAAATATAAAAAAAAAAAGCACAAACTGTGAAATAATAAAGAAAAGAAACAGAGATGAAAGAGAGAGAAAGGGGTGGAAGGAAGGATGGAAAGAAGGAAGGAAGGAAGGGAGGGTTTCTTACACAAAAGGTGACATACTATACACAGTTTTCTGCAACTTCCTTTTATCACTTAACAATTTATACTCCAAAATATACAATATATAATCCATTTAATCCATTTTGTAAAGATCTTCCCAACTGCTTTGCACAAGTACATAGTAATCCACTGTGTAGATATATTGCAGTTTATATAACTGTTGGATTTTGGTGTTAGAATTTTGGATTTTGGGGGTGATTTCAATTTTGTTACTAGTACCAATAATGTTACATTGAAGAACATTTGATACATGTCATTTCAAACTAATGTCAGTGTACTTTTGGATCTTTGGAACAGATTCCTGGAAGAGGGATTGATAGATCAAAGGCCAAATACAGATATGATTTTGTTAGATATTGATAAAATCTTCTCCATGGATGTTGTCCCATTTTACATTTTGAAAAACAAAATATTAGACTGCTTTTTCCTCCTTAGGCTCACCAACAGAGTGTTATCAAACTTTTCATATATTTCAAATCTTACAGGTGACTAATGGTTTTGGTTTTAATTAGCATTTTTCTCATTATAAAGATTAAAATATGAAATATATTTTCTAACAAACATTGTTCCATTGAAAATATGAAATCTACATTTGGATCTGAGTAGCCCAGGGACATATCCTGGGTTAATGACATAAGTGGCTATTTAGTTGTAATTAATTAGGTTAATCTGAAACCATCCATTTTACTCAGGACTGCAGTTTAAAGAGATAGGAGAAAGAAAGGCAGAACAGAAGAAAGGGAAGGAAAGATGGAAGGAAGGAAGGAAGGAAGGGAGAGAGGGAGGAAAGGAGGGAGGGAGGGAGGGAGGGGTGAATTAAGGTAGGTCTGAATTAAGACAAAAAATATATGAATAAATGGGAAAGAACTGCTTAAATCAATGTAATTACCCTTGTTTGCTTGAAATCTGTGTTATAGTTTGAAGTCTGTGCCATACCTACCTTGTTAAAAAAACACTAAATTTACCTATTTTGCTCATATTCATGTTTCTCATAAACTCTGACCAGAAATTACAAATTTTAAAGTTTTACCGCATTTCAGCAGTAAACTACGTGCATAACCTCAGAAATGGATTGATGTCTCTTGTTAATACATATTTTGTTCATCATATGCTGGGTAGGAGCTACATATTAGTATATATGCTCAAATTTTTATTGCATTTAACACACCAGAAGGGACATTATACAACTAATAAGAAGTGAAGTCCATGTTAAGTTATTTGATCAAATATGTTTCATGAAAACTGCCTAAGAACATCAAAACAATTAGTCAAACCCAAAATTCAATCTGAGTTAGCATTCATATTCAAAGATTTGAATTCAAAAGTAAGTTCAGAGACCAAATATTATATTTTGATTTGTTCTGAAGTGGCCATCTGCCCATATGAAAAAGCTACTGCAACAGTTTGGCAGGCAGTTTAAAGAGCCAAAATAACTACTCTGTGCAGGTCAGGTTCACAGGCATCTGGGTGTTGACTTGGAAAGCACAAAAAGTAATAATCACAGCATGTGGTACTTTACCGAGTAGCCAGCCAAAAGTGTCTGTCTAAATAGGCAAAAATTTTAGCTGTCATAAGAATCCTTTGAGGAAACTTTATAAATACCTATCAAATTTCAAATATCAGTGGCCAACATTTTTAAAAACACAATAAAGATCTAATAAAATGTTATAGAAAAGTTATAATAATCCTGAGGTACCCATAATTTATATCCTGGCACATTTAAAAATGTTCCTTTTGTTTAAAAATGGGCTTCAAAGATATCAATAGTTTTATTTGTATATTTTATAAATATTTGTGTGTTAGTCAATAGTCTGATTTTTAATTGTTTAAAGCAAATCCAATGCCACAAAGAGCTACTTTAGTCATGCCTTGCAGGAGTTCAAGGGGAATACCCTCTATGTTCACCCCTCTGCCCCTCCCCTACCTTCAAGTCTTCTCCTCATAGGTCTCTGCCTGGGAACTGTGGACCTTTCCTGCTCCTTTTCTTGGAAGAGTGGCTGTTGAAAGGAGTTAAATATGGCTCTTGGGTAGTAAGTAAGTCTGGGTTGGAGGGCCATGAAGAAGGGTCAGCAAGAGGACAATCTCCCTTGGCGTCCGGAACTTGTAGAATAGCCTGCAATAGAGTGGAACACCAGCTGAGCTCCTTGAAGTGAGAGCTACAGGCTGGCAGGGAGAAGGGTGACCCCAGTGTCAACCAAGAAAAGTTAGATATGGCTGCACTTCAGAGAGCTCACCAACCAGGTGATGGTCACCAATAACAGCAGGAGGATGTTCCCAGTGCTGAAATTGAGTATGTCTGGCCTGGACCTGAACACCATGTGTTGTTTTATCTTGGATTTTGTGATGGAGAGCAACCACTTCTGGAAGTGTGTGAACAGAGAGTGGGTGCCTGGGGGGTCAGTCCAATTCATATGTGCATATTGAACTCCTTACATAAATAAAAGCTCTAAATTCATATAGTATGAGTTGAGGGTCTACAGGGGATGACTACCAGCCACGGCATTCTCAAGACTCGATGCATATCTGTCAAGGCTTACCAGAAAGAGATTACAGCTCTTAAAACTAAATAAAACTGATTTGCAAGGGCTTGCTGTGATGCAAAAAGAAGCAGGGATCACAAAGATAAGATGGAAGAACCCAGAGACAAACAGCAACCTGGGTATTACTAATGGAAGTAGCTTATCCCTGGACTCAGTTCCTTCTACCTGCTGTCAACCCCCATCCTCAGTTTGGAGGTCCTGTCTCACTTTTCTCCACCCATGGCTGTGAAAAATGCTCTATGCTGAGGAACCACAGTTCACACATCCCTGTCCCTGTCCTCAAAGCTGTGCCTAGGACTCCTCCCCACTTGGACAAGCTCATACTTAGCCCATACACTCATTGGAAAAATTCTCCAACCTATTCTGACAATTCATTTGCAAGTTGTCCATGATCTGATCCCATGAACTTAGCCCAGCCTCAGCATGTGTGTACATACTATCATGTTACTCCTGAGCACAACAGGACTGCATCAGTACCCCAACCTGTGGTCAGCTAGCAGAGCACCTTCACACCAGGGTCTCAGACAGCATAGCTACCTAATGGGCTGGGAGTCCAGACCTTCCCAGTGAACACTATCTTACCCAAATAATCTCAGGTCCCTTCTCCTCAGGATTCTCACTCTATAAGAACCATGTCGTGGCCATAGATATTCCTGACAGCCAATATCACACCTTGGCCTCATAACCTCATGGATATCCCTGTCACCACCTTCCATGTAAACCAAAGCCTTTTCTTAAAATATACACTATTTTTTTTTATGTCTACCAGTTTTACTCAGGATTTGATCTAGGTACAAAATGACAGTCTCATAGGTCAAGAAAGAAAAAAAAATCTTATTAACTTCACTTTAAAATATGAAAAGGAATATATGTCCTGTTGTTCATCGAAAAAATAACCCCACCCACCATCTGCAACACAAGTGTAGTCCTATGTTGTGTTTATATGCTACAGATGAATTTAAGTATGGAAACAAAACTCAGTTGGACTGTTAAATCACCATTACTTGATCATAATAAAATTTTGTTTGCTAAGATCCAGAAACTTATTTTTTTGTGTCTCTTACAGAATATAGAAGATTTGACACACTAGAATTAATAAACTCAATTCGTCTTATTTAGTGAAATAAAAAGCATACTTTCAATTGCATTCCTTGTTTCTTCAGAGTAGTTTTCAGGTCCCTTTTGTGACAGCTATCATAATTATAGTTAAGCTGTTAGGGACAAAATAATAAATTCATAGTTGAGGACAACAGATTTTAACTGCAATGGAAATTTCACTGTTCTGCCCAATAGAATGTGTTTATTTTGAGCATATGTAATTGCCTCTTGTATTGTTAAACATACAATGGCAATATTTTTCTTCTGAAAAAAATAGCCAAAGACAATGAGCAAAACATTTTCTGCAAAATAAAGGCAATATGCAAAAAAAAAAAAAAAAAAAAAAGAAACAACAACAGCAAAAAACTAAGTACAGTTCTAAAAAGATCTAGTGAGAGGATTCAGTACTAGAAATTAGTGACAAACATAATCCACTAAAATTTTCAAAATTTACATAGCTTAAATTCTCGTCTTTTGCTAACTTACTGTGCATCTAGAAATATTTATTTTGGAAAATATTGAGCAAACTTCTTTTGCCCAGAATGAAAAACTTTAAAGTTTAAGATGGATTACACAAAAGAACACATGCTTTCCTTTCCAAAGGAGAGTGATTTTTTTTTTTTTTTTTTTGGCGGTACGCAGGCCTCTCACTGTTGCAGCTTCTCCTGTTGTGGAGCACAGGCTCTGGACACGCAGGCTCAGCGGCCATGGCTCACGGGCCTAGCCACTCCGCGGCATGTGGGATCTTCCCGGACCGTGGCACGAACCCGTGTTCCCTGCATCGGCAGGCGGACTTTCAACCACTGTGCCACCAGGGAAGCCCTAAAGGAAAGTGATCTTAAGAGCTTATAATTACTTAGTAAAGGTTTTCTGAAGATCAATGCTTTTTAAATGCCCCTTTTTTGGTAATCTCTAAATTAATTGGAAGCATGTAAAACTGTTCTAAATTAATGATAAAAAATCAACTTCATATTTTTTAACTGACTCTTTAAGTTTTATATTAACAAATTGTAGTTCATGATATACCTTAAAATATTGTGATAAAGTATCCAGATTAAGTTCATCCAAAGAAGAGGTAATGCATTTCTACATTTGTTTGTGATAATTGGAGCAAAGACTGTATTAAACTAAATAATGATACTTTGACAGTGTAAAGATGCAAATGTACATGAAAGTAATATTTTTCCAATGGTGAGAAGATGTATTTTATACTAGACCTGACTTAAGTCTTTTGCACAGGATATTTCTTTGTCTGGAAATGGCTTTCCCCACATAATCGCCTGGCTTACTCCTTCAATTTCATTCCTCACAGAGGCCACACCTGACCACTCCACATCAACTGCCCCAATGTACTATGAAAACTCTTGGTCTGTTAGATTTTTTTCATAACACGAATTTTTATCTACTATGTTTATTCTTTTATTTTCCAAATATTTTATTGATTGCCCCCCTTGCTCCTGTCAGAATTCAAGTTCCTCAAGTGTAAGAACTCAAGATTTTCTTGCTAGTTGATCAGTCCCCAAGACCTAGAATCATTTTTGGAAAATAGGAGCCCAGTACACATGTGTCAAAAAAACACTCAATGACCTAGGAGGAATTTCAGGAAAACTTTTGTTGTCATAATCACATAAAAATACATAATGTCTATAAAACAGCAATAACTAATTAGATGGGAAGAACAGGCTGGAATGAGAAAGGAATACTGAGGCAAAAATGGGTTTAGGTGAGATTAAAAAATACTGCTAAGAAAGTAAAAAACAAAATCTAAAAATTACAGCCACACTAGAGGCCCTAAGACAACAAGAAACATTAATATGATTATAAATGTCACAGCAATAATCCTTTTTTTGGTTAAATTCCTGTATCAAAAGCAAAAGTATAAAGTCTGAGTTTTAAAGATGCAATAACTACATGTACACAGAGAGAAACAAATTACCCAAATGTTTGATAAAAATGAAAAAAAAATTATATACAAAAACTATTTAAAAAGTGATGAAGAATGAAAGAAATGTCAATTGACATTTACAAATATACCAGTCTAAATTAGGGATATGATTAGTCTGAAACCATTGAGTGTTAGAAAAAAATGATAAGAAGGTAAAAAAGAAGTTAATAAGAAATCAATGATAGTATGAAAAAGGAAAAAATTTCAACATAACAAGAAGGTAATAGAAAAAGGAAATTGAGGTCATTTAACTACTAAACTGTAGACTGTTCTTTCTATGTAACTATGTTCTCACTCTATCCACTTTCTGTCTCCTATTTTTCCAACATACTTTGGACATTTTAAAATAAATTGCAACACACTTGAAAACAGATAAATTATAAGGGTTTACATCACATTTTCTTACCACAATGTTATAAAACTAGTAATTATAACAAAATGTGATAAAATATTTTGAAGTTAAAACACACATTTCTGAAAGTTTGTGTAAATAGGAAAATAAAAGCTGAGTTTTTAGATTTCTTATAAATATCAAAGTAAATTATGTACCTCAAAACTCAAGCACAGGGGAGGAGTCAAGATGGCAGTGTGGGAACACACAGAGTTAGCTTCTCCCCACAATTAGGGTGCCTGTCAGCCACTGGTAGGGGACTCTGACCCCCAAGGAGACAGGAGGAACCTCAGAGTGAACACTCGTTGTAGGCAGGGACACTCGTTGTAGGATGTAGGCAGACTGATGGGGGAGAAGTGGAACCCAGACAGCATTGGCGTCCCTTGTGCTGGGGAGCTTGCTGAGTTCCCAAGCCAATTCCCCCTCCCCTCAAAGCCCCATCCAGGCCGCATGGGTCCTGGGGACATAGGAGGGAGGCTGGGGAGATCAGGAGTGGCAGAATGGAGGGGCCATCCACGAGGATCAGGAGAGGAGCAGAGGGTGATTACCCTACTCACTTGGGCACAGGGAGCCTGCTGAGCTCCCAGGCTGGTCCCCTGGTCTCCAAGGCCCCCTTTTCCCCCTACCATATTGGTCCTGGGGACATAGGAGAGAGGCCTGGCAGATCAGAGAGGCAGGCAGGAGGGACCCTCCCAGACCCCAGACCAGAGGAGCAGGAGAGGAGAGGAGGGCATTTGCTCTGCCCCTGCTGGGCTCCCAGGTGAGGTCCCCTACCCTCTGAGACCAGGGATGGGTGGCACGCCTGGGTTCCTACTGTTCCTTGAGTATAAGCCCCATCCCCCACAGCCCTCAGGACATTTTCCAGCCTTGTGGGTCCTGAGCATCGGCCCCATACACCACCCAAACCTCACCCTTGCTTAGGCCTCGCTCTCCACAGTCAAGGCCTTCCCTCCCTCACCTTTTTTTTTTCCTTTTCCCTCCTCCTCTTTTTTACTATAGGGTACTGATGTACACTCCAGTTGTTGATTCATATATATTTTTATTTTTACATTCTTTCTAATAAGTCTGTTAGTTTCCTAGTCTAATTTTATTTTTACTTTGTTACTCTTCTTTTTTTTCTCTTTTTTTGCTGCCCCACATGGCTTGTGGGATCTTGATTCATGACCTCGGGGTCGGGCGGAAGCTCTTGCAATGGGAGCTCCGAGTCTGAACCACTGGACTAACAGAGAACCTCAGACTCCAGGGAATATTCTTCAGAGTGAGGTCTCCCAGAGGTCCTCATCTCAGCACAAAGACCATCTCTACTCAATAGTCTACAAACTCTAGTGTTGGAAGCCTTGGGCCAAACAACCAGTAAAACAGGAACACAACCTACTCATTAAAAAAAAAAAAAAATGAGATGGCAAAAAAATATGTCACAGTTGAAGGAGCAAGGTAAAAACCTACAAGACCAAGTAAATGAAAGGGAAATAGGCAATCTACCTGAAAAAGAATTCAGAGTAATGATAGCAAAGATGATTCAGAATCTCAGAAATAGAATGGAAGCACGGATTGAGAAAATACAAGAAGTGTTTAACAAAGACCTAGAAGAACTAAAGAACAAACAGAGATGAACAACACAATAACTGAAATGAAAAATACACTAGAAGGAATCAGTAAAAGAATAGCGGAAGCAGAAGAACGAATAAGTGAGCTGGAAGGCAAAATGGTGGAAATAACTGCTGAGGAGAAAAATAAAGAAAAAAGAATGAAAAGAATTGAAGACAATCTCAGAGGCCACTGGGAGAATACTAAATGCACCAACATTCAAATTATAGGCGTCCCAGAAGAAGAGAAAAACAAATGGTCTGAGAAAATATTTGAAGAGATTATAGTGGGAAACTTCCTTAACATGGGAAAGGAAAGAGTCACCCAAATCCGGGAAGCACAGAGAGTCCCAATACAGGATAAAACCTAGGAAAAATACACCAGTACACATATTCATCAAATTAACAAAAATTAAATGCAAAGAAAAATATTAAAAACAGCAAGAGAAAAACAAAAAAATAATATACAAAGAAATTCCCATAAGGGTATCAGCTGATTTTTCAGTGGAAACCCTGCAAGCTAGAAGGGAGTGGCAGGATATACTTAAAGTGATGAAAGAAAAAAACGTACAACCAAGATTACTGTACCCAGCAAGGATTTAATTCAGGTTGGATGGAGAAGTCAAAAACTTTTCAGACAAACCAAAGCTAAGAGAATTCAGCACCATGAAAACAGTTTACAACAAATGCTAAAGAAACTTCCCTAAGCAGGAAACACAAAGAGAAGAAAAAGACCCACAAAAACAAACCGAAAACAATTAAGAAAATGGTAATAGGAACATACATATCGATAATAACCTTGAAAGTAAATAAACTAAATGCTGCAACCAAATGACACAGACTGGCTGAATGGATACAAAAAAAGACCCATATATATGCTGTCTACAAGAGACCTAATTCAGTCCTAGGGACACATACAGACTGAAAGTGAAGGGATGGAAATAGATATTCCATGCAAATGGAAATCAAAAGAAAGCTGGAGTAGCAATACTTGTATCAGATAAAATAGACTTTAAAATAAAGACTTTTACAAGAGATAAGGAGGGACATTACATAATAATCAAAGGATCAGTCCAAAAAGAAGATATAACAATTATAAATGTTTATGCACCCAACATAGGAGCACTTCAATACATAAGGCAAATGCTAACAACCATGAAAGGAAAAATCGACAGTAACAAAAGAATAGTAGGGGACTTTAACACCTCACTTACACCAATGGACAGATTATCCAGACAGAAAATTAATAAGGAAACACAAACTTTAAATGACATAATAGACCACATAGATCTAATTGATATTTATAGAACATTCCACCCAAGAGTGATTGAATACACTATATTCTCAAGTACTCATGGAACATTCTCCAGGATAGATCACATCTTGGGTCACAAATCAAGCCTCAGTAAATTTAAGAAAATTGAAACCTATTAAGCATTTTTTCTGACCACAACACTATGAGATTGGAAATCAATTACAGGAAAAAACCTGTAAAAAACACAAAAAAAACATGGAAGTTAAACAGTGCACTCCTAAATAACCAAGAGATCACTGAAGAAATCAAAGAAGAAATAAAAAATACATAGAAACAAATGACAATGAAAACACAATGACCCAAAACCTATGCATCACAGCAAAAGCAGTTCTAAGAGGGAAGTTTACAGCAATTCAATCTCACCTCAAGAAACAAGAAAAATCTCACATAAACAATCTAATGTTACTTTTAAGACAACTAAAGAAAGAAGAGCAAAGAAAACCCAAAGTCAGAGGAAGGAAAGAAATCATAAAGATCAGAGCAGAAATAAATGAAATAGAAATGAAGAAAACAATAGCAAAGATCAATAAAACTAAAAGCTGGTTCTTTGAGAAGATAAACAGAATCGATAAACCCTTAGACAGAATCATCAAGAAAAAGAAGGAGAGGACACAAATCAATAAAATTAGAAATGAAAAAGGAGAAATCACAACAGACACTGCAGAAATACAAAGGATTATAAGAGACTACTACAAACAACCATATGCCAATAAAATGGACAACCATGAAGAAATGGACAAATTCTTTGAAAGGTACAATTTTCCAAGACTGAACCAGGAAGAATTAGAAAATATGAACAGACCTATCACAAGTAATGAAATTGAAACCATAATTAAAAATCTTCCAACAAAAAAATGTCCAGGACAAGATGGCTTCTCACGCGAATTCTATCAAACATTTAGAGAAGAGCACATTTAGAGAAGAGCAAACACCAATCCTTCTCAAACTCTTCTAAAAAATTGCTGAGGGAGAAACACTCCCAAATTCATTATACAAAGCCGCCAACACCCTGATACCAAAACCAGAAAAAGGTATCACAAAAAATGAAAACTACAGGCCAATATCACTGATGAACAGAGATGTAAAAATCCTGAACAAAACACTAGCAAACAGAATCCAACAGCACATTAAAAGGATCACACACCATGATCAAGTGGAATTTATCCCAGGGATGCAAGGATTCTTCAATATATGCAGATCAATCAATGTGATACACCACATTAACAATTTAAGGAATAAAAACAATATGATCATCTCAGTAGATGCAGAAAAAACTTCTGACAAAATTCAACACCAATTTATTATAAAAACCCTCAAGAAAGTGGGCATAGAGGGAACCTACCTCAACATAATAAAGTCCATATATGACAAACCCACAGCAAGCATCATACTCAATGGTGAAAAACTGAAAGCATTTCCACTAGGATCAAGAACAAGAGAAGGATGTCCACTCTCGCCACTCTTATTCAACATAGTTTTGGAAGTCTTAGCCATGGCAATCAGAGAAAAAAAAGAAATAAAAGGAATACAAATTGGAAAAATAAGGATTAAAACCATCACTATTTGCTGATGACATGATGCTATACATAGAAAATCCTAAAGATACCACCAGGAAACTACTAGAACTAATCAATGAGTTTGATAAAGTTGCAGGATACAAAATTAATGCACAGAAATCTCTGGCATTCCTACACACCACCAACAAAAAATCAGAAAGAGAAATTAAGGAAACACTCCCATTTACCATTGCAGCAAAAAGAATAAAATACCTAGGAATAAACCTGCCTAAGGAGGCAAAAGACTTGTACTCAGAAAACTATAAAACACTGATGAAAGAAACCAAAGATGACAAAAAACAGATGGAGAAATATACCATGTTCTTGGATTGGAAGAATCAATATTGTGAAAATGACTATATAGCCTAAAGCAATCTACAGATTCAGTGTAATCCCTATCAAACTACCAATGGCATTCTTCACAGAATTGGAACAAAAAATCTTACAATTCATATGGAAACACAAAAGATCCTGAATAGCCAAAGCAATCTTGAGAAAAAAAAATGGAGTTGGAGGAATTAGCCTCCCCGACTTCAAACTATACCACAAAGCTACAGTAATCAAGACAGCAAGGTACTGGAACAAAAACAAATATAGATCAATGGTACAGGACAGAATGACCAGAGATAAATCCATGCACATATGGACACCTGTTTTATGACAAAGGAGGCAAGAACATACAATGGAGAAAAGACACCCTTTTCAAAAAGTGGTGCTGGGAAAACTGGAGAACTACATGTAAAAGAATGAAATTAGAACACTACCTAACACCATACACAAAAATAAACTCCAAATGGATTAATGACTTAAATGTAAGACCAGACACTATAAAACTTTTGGAGGAAAACATAGGAAAAACACTCTGACATAAACCACAGGAAGAACTTTTTTGACCCACCTCCTAGAGTAACAAAAATAAAAACAAAAATAAACAAATGGGACTTAATTAAACTTAAAAGCTTTTGCACAACAAAGGAAACCATAAACAAGACAAAAAGACAACCCTCTGAATGGGAGAAAATATTTGCAAATAAAACAACAGACAAAGGGTTAATCTCCAAAATATACAAATAGCTCATGCAGCTCAATATCAAACAAACAAACAATTCAGTTAAAAAGTGGGCAGAAGACCTAAATAGACATTTCACCAAGGAAGACATACAGTTGGCCAAAAGGCACATGAAAAGATGCTCAACATCACTAATTATTAGAGAAATGCAAATCAAAACTACAATGAGGTATCACCTCACGCCAGTCAGAATGGCCATTATCAAAAAATCTAGAAACAATAAATGCTGGAAAGGGTGTGGTGAAAAGGGAGCCCTCCTGCACTGTTGGTGGGAATGTAAATTGATCCAACCACTATGGAAAACAGTATGGAGGGTCCTTAAAGAACTAAAAAAAGAACTACCATATGACCTAGCAATCCCACTACTGGGCATATACTCTGAGAGAACCATAATTCAAAAAGAGACATGCACCCCAATGTTCATTGCAGCACTATTTACAATAACCAGGACATGGAACCAACCTAAGTGTCCATCGACAGAGGAATGGATAAAGAAGATGTGGCACATATATACAATGGAATATTACTCAGCCATAAAAAGGAACTAAACTGAGTTATTTGTAGTGAGGTGGGTGGACCTAGAGTCTGTCATACATAGTGAAGTATGTCACCATATGTTAATGCATATATATGGAATCTAAAAAAAATGGTACTGATGAACCTAGTTGCAGGGCAGGAATAAAGAGGTAGACATAGAAAATGGACTTGATGACATGGGGTGGGAGGGGGAAGCTGGGGCAAAGTGAGAGTAGCATTGATGTATATACACTCCCGAATGTAAAATAGTTGGCTGGTGGGAAGAAGCAGCATAGCACAGGGAGATCAGCTCGGTGCTTTGAGGTGACCTAGAAGGGTGGGATAGGGAGGATGGGAGGGAGGCTTAAGAGGGAGGGGATATGGGGACATGTGTATGCATACGGCTGATTTGCTTTGTTGTGCAACAGAAACTAATATGGTATTGTGAAGCAATTATACTCCAATAGAGATGTACTAAAAAAAAATGGTATCAATAGAAAAAAAAACCTCAAGCATAAGGACAGTTTGAAAAACTGCAGTATTTACAAAAGCTGAAGATACACAGTTCCAAAGATAATCAGCTCCACTCCTATATATATACCTAAACCCAACAGGAGTGCATTCATAAGTTCACTGAAAGGCATGCACTAGAATATTCATTATAGCATTATTTATAAGCCCAAACTGGGTGCTACCCACATAAATATCCACTCATAGGAGAAGCCGTAAAAATTGTGGAATACTCACACAATGGGAATTGATCGTCTATAATGTGCATAATGCATAATTTATCAATACTAAGTACAAAAAAAGACAGGACGAATCTCTGGTTTTAGAAGTCATGAGAGCAGTTAAGTGGAACAATTTTTACTGAGATGAGAATGTGCTAGGTTATTGGTATTCTGTTTTTGATCTGAGTCTGACTAAGCAGGTATCTTCTGACATGTGAAATCAGTCCATTGAGCTGAACTCTTTTGATGTGGTTACTAGTCTTTACCGATACTATGTTCAATAAACACTTAAAAGTACATAGAAATTAAAAATATCATTCCCATTATATTTTTATTTATTAATTCATTAAAATAAGTAGAAACACATTTTAATCATGACATGCTTTGCAAAACAAAAGAAAAAAAAGAACCCTAACTTTCAAAGACTTTTATGATCACTCAAGAAAGCAAAATTACAGAGACAAAGAAGCATCAGGAAATCAGTAAGGAAAAATAAATGACAAATTTAAAAAAATGATTTAAACATCAGGAAGTGTTATTTATACTGGTTCTGTGGGCTCCATGACTATGAATTCTTCTGTGAAGTGGATGAAGACTCCATCCAGGGCAAATTTAATCTCAGTCAACTCAATGAGCAGGTGTCTCACTGTAGACAAGCTCTAGACATGATCTTGGACCTGGAGCCTGATGAAGAGCTGGAAGACAACCCCAACCAGAGAACCCTGATTAAGCAGTCAGCCAAGATGCTGTATGGGTTCACCCGGACCACCTATATCCTCACAAACCATGGCACCACCCAGATGTTGGAAAAGTACCAGCAGGGAGAATTCGGCTACTGCCCCACGTGCACTGTGAGAACAAGCCAATGCTTTCCAATAGCCTTTCTGACACCCCAGGTGAGGCCCTGGTGAAGCTCTACTGCCCCAAGTGCATGGACAATTCCACACCTAAGACACCATCGAGGCAGCACCCCACAGAAGGCCCCTACTTGGGTACCAGTTTCCCTCACATTGCTCTTCATGGTGCATGCTGAATGCCGGCCCAAGCAGCCCACTAACCAGTTTATGTCCAAAGTGTACAGTTGCAAGATCCATCCACTGTCCTACCAGGTGCAGTTCCAAGCTGCCAGCAACTTTGAGTCTGTCAAGACCGTTCACTTATTCCCAACCCCACCTGTCACTCTGTCTTTGACAGTTCCAGTCCTCCCCTGCCACCTTTAAGGAAATCTCTATGGTTTATATTTTAAATTAGAAGAGTCATTGTTGTGATGTGAATATGAAATAAAGTAGAAAAAAGGTAAAAGTAAGCATTTACTCAAAATTTATATAAAATCTTGCCAGATCTCTTCAGGAAAAATATTTTAGAGCTTGATGACTCCTAATATAAATGTTGTAAAATCATAAGGTATTTTGAAAATAATTCTATGGTAATTTATTTAATTACTAAATAAAATTCATTATTTATATTAAGATACATTAGCATCATTGATTAATGTATGAGAAGAATACTGAATAGTACCATAATAATGAAGAAATTTTTAAAAAGATCTACAAGAACTACCATGTTGAAAGGTACAAAAATCACAGGTCTTTAGAAAGGAAATTTTCATATACCTAAAATCAACTAATTCTCATATTATTTAAATAGTTCTGGGCTATAAGTTGAAATGGACTTTGCTGTGTCAAACCACAGACTGACTCGCATTATTTTAAAAAAAGCAAATCTCAAATATCACTAGTAAATAGCAATTAAATCTTAAGAGAGAATATATTTTTATACTTGGTAAAATAAATTCAATGTTTAATAAAATTCAAAGAAAGCATAAGTACCAACAGACGTATCTAAACATGACAAGAATGTGTATCTCAATCCACCTATATTTCAAAATGTTCTGGAAATTAATTTAATAGATTTATGATTATAAATGTGAAAAGAAGCTAAAATTTAGGTATATGATCTAGCAACTACTATAATGTACTATAAAACCTTTTATTTTGCCCTTGGAATAGAGAGTCAAGTCAAAAATAATGAATAATCCAATGAAATCAGAGTGTATACAAAATTTATGAACATCAGTGGGGAGAGATTGGATGACACATTAAATTGAGAATTGGCTAATTATGTCAAGTTGGTTGATATAAAACATCTCTTAGTTGGAGAACTGAAATTCCAATCCCATCTCAGTGGAAAAAATCAAGATGCCTATTTGGAGAGTGTTCTTAGCCATCAAAATCTAGTTAGGCTAATTCAATGACTAATGATAACACCATACTTCTATGTGAGTGACAACAAATATAGACATTGTAATATTCATATTCTTCTCAGTATATTATTTTGTTAAGCACTGCATGTTGTTCTAGTTTTTTTTTTCATATTTTAAGTGTTAGTTTTTGTTAACTTGATCTTTCTACACCTATCTATCCTTGAGGTGCTTGGATTTATCCTGTAGATACTGTGTTGGAATCATGTTAGCCACCTCAGGGTCAGATATTATGAAACATTTTTGTAATCCACAATGGAGACTTTGTAACAAGCTACAGCAGTGGGGAGAAGCAATTTATTTAAGTATAAGGTATAAATGAGGCAGCAAAATAATAACATTAAAATTCAAACAAGACCCTTTCAAATAGGCATATTTGTTGAAAATATTTAATCTAAGAGGCAAGTAGACAGACGAGTAAGGACAAGGAGCAGAAAACTATGGTGTCTTGGAAAACCATATCCATGTGAAAACTGAATACTGTCAGCACCAAGTTCTTTCATGTAGTCTTGAATTCAACTGTAATTGAAGCACAGATCATAAATGAGAAAGGTTTTTCAATCTGACACCCTTAGAGGAAAAAAGTGACAAATGTAATTTTCAGATTGCAAAGCATTAGTTTATCATTGCACTTTGTTGTGAAGATATAGAGCAAAGTTGGAGAATATTTATATACCACATCCTAATGACACATGGAATAAGAAAGTTGAGCTCATCATTCTGAAACTTAATATCTCTTTTGTTTACTAAAAAAAGCAAAAAGCAAAACTGTGATAATCGATATTTTTCACTTATATCTAGGGATAGTTATATTAAGCATGGTGTTTGTAATAAGAAGCTGCTGTTGCTCAAATGGATATTGCAACATATTTTTCTTGTCTACTCAAATTTATAATCTATGTTAAACAGAATATTTAGCTTACCAACTTACTCTCATTATCCATACGTGTACCCCAGTTACCATGTTTTAATTAATGTGAACATTATATAAATTATATAAATCATCTTGAGTTATGAAAAACTTTTAAAACTATCTTTCTAGCATATTGTTAAGATAAAATTAAAATTTTATTTACAGTCAATTCACTTAAAAACATTTTATCTGAAGCTTTTGGGTGGAAAGAAAAAGTGTTTACCGTTACCTGTACCCTCAGAAGGATTGACTGAGTCTCTTAGTATCAAATAACATATACATAAAGTATGAGATAACTTGTTTCTTAATCATATGCATTAGGAAGTATATACTGCCTTGCTAAATAAGGGTTTGAAAACTCTTATTCTGATGCTTTCTAGTTTCATAATCTTGAGAAAACATACCTAATCTGTATTAAACTCAATTTATTAATCTGTGACGTTGACAAACATTGAGTGACTCCTCATAGATTAATTGAAGAGATTAAATAACATAAGCCACATAAAGTATACTGCTATACATAGAAAATGATCAAAGTGTATTGACTATTATTGATATTAATTTAATGTAAGTAAGTGTATTTGGTAATCCCACCCAAACAATCTCTCTATAGTGCTCCTGGCTTCTGGGATATTATGGAGCTATTTTCACTAAAGATGGGAGATGATTTCACTTCAAATACAGCATATTTCTTTCAAACATATCTTCGATCCTGTTTCTCTTTAGCATCCTTTGAAGTACAAATAAATTTCCAAAGGGAGCCAACCCTCTTTTGCTGAATGTTGTAAACAGATTTTTTTTCTTATTTATTTATTTATTTTTTGTAAACAGATTTTAATCTCAGTACCTGACGGGACAACACAGCTCTTCTCTTCAGCACACCATGTATTTGTCACTCTACTCAGTGTATCCAGTTTTCTGTGCACTGTAGATCAGTAGCTTTATCTCCATCTCCAGGCATATTTATTTCTGCACTTTTTGTATCACCAAATAATCCTAAGTATGCATTGATTGTTTCCTGAATTTTATATTTCAAAGGCACTAGTTATTGATTGGACAGCTCCGGAAACCTAGATTTGTGCCCTTGTCTCCAGTCCCCATTCAGGGACAGCTAGAGCAGTGGCCCATATGCCATTCTTCTCAAAAGCCTAATTGCTTCAGGTGACTATCCCTACTATTTTCTGAAACCTCTGAGACTGAATTCAGAGAGTTGAATTCCGTTCTTTTTTGACATGTTCTAACTACATTCATGGAAGGAAACTTGTACACATTTTCAATTTTAAAAATTACCTAAAATAGTAAGACTTTAACTCCCCCTGGATGCCATGCCTCACAATCATGGTTGTTTCTTTGGGACATCAGTCTGGGCAGGAATCTCCTCCTCCTTCTTTGTCAGGAGGTGAAGTCATATCTTTGTGCTTGCATTTGTTCAGTTTCTCCACACTAAGTTTGGAAAGGCTGTTTTGATTATTTTACAATCCTGACATTCAATTGTGATCATGACTAACTTATTGTAACAAAAACTATTAAGAATCCAGGAATAAATCCAGGAAAAAATCATCTGTTCTCAGAAGGACAAAGCATGCCACACTTGAAAGGAAAATTGTTTTTAGTAGACCTATTCAATTTTTCTGAAAGGATGCAATTCACATGTAGACTACAAACACACATTGTACATATTTTACTGCATTGTGTAAGGAAACAAAAACACAGGTAAATGAAAGTAAAATTTCCTTCAGTTTTGCAATTCACTAAAATAGCACTATAAAATTTCTGTGTAAAAGAAGATAATAGGTCTGTTGTTGGTTTCAAAACAGTTCTAGTAGGGTAAAAGTATCTTGAACTGTCAACAAATGTGGCATCCATCTTATCTATTAATGGTCTTGGGAAGACCGTTTTCAGAATGCAAAAGTTTAAAACTGAAATTCACTTCATGGGGTTAGAGCTTTTAATGGACTGTCACTGATAAGGAAATGATGGAGAGCACAATGTTTCTGCAATCTCATTAGCTGGATGTGTTGTGTGAAGTTGAATTTCCCCATCTCCAGAATACGAACATATACTACCAGTGAGGAGAGAAGAAAAGCAATTCAAAGTTCTATATTTAACTTTTATTCTTTTGAATACAGCATTAAAATAACAATTTCCATGGCATTGTATTTTCCTTAGTTCTTTAGTGGGCAATAAAAATAAATCTCATATTATTTTAGCGTAATATCATCCTTCCAAAGGAAATCTATTTTGAAATGACATCTCATGTGGTCAGAGAACTTCCCTTAGTTCATATAAAGTTGGCAACTACACTGTTTTCTTCATTAGAAAGAGACAAGATAATATATTCAATCATCAGTGTCACGGGGCATGCTTCATGAGTATTTGCTTAAAACTTTTAATGCTGTGCAAATGTGACATTTAAGAAATATTTATTTAGAGTAAGCCAAATAAATTTGTTGACTCATTCATGATGCCCATGGAATATGATTTTCTATTGATCATTTATATTAAAATGTCAATGTGTAAAACTAGATCTCAAAATGCAGGAATATCTGTATATGAATGCAAACTATGTCAATCATGTAGAATTGGTTGACAGGTACACAGATGTTTGGCATACTGCAGCTTAATTGACAAAATTTCCCTATAAAAATAATGGTTTTCTCTTGTTAATGTAGCCTTTTCTTTCCAATTTAATGGAGAAAGTCTATGAATTAAGGCATTCAAATTTTTTTAATATTTATAATTTCAACTTAAATATATTTAGATAGAAATATATAATGAAAGCAAAACAAAGAAACACAATTTTAGTCCCGGTTCTGCCACCTTCTTATTTATTTATCCCAGGCAAATCACTCAGTCTCTCTGAGTTCCCATGTATTGATACTTTTGTGTCTAGTAACTAGATAATTGTCAAAGACACTTATAATTTTATGATAACTTTATAAAGACCAGAAACGGGGTAGAGTGATCTCAAAAATACATTAAATATATGCAGCAGTGAATAAGAATTCTGTTTTCCTCTATGAAGATGGTTGCTACAAATGTGCAATGTTTCAGGTGGGAGAAAAATGTGTCTTCTGACATCTGCAGCAGTATTTCCATGTAAACCAGGAAAAAAGAATGACTTCAAAGGACATAATGATAACTAAGATGTATGGAACACTTTCTATCACTGATAGCTTTAAAGATTTCCTTACAAAATCCTCATAGTAAGCCTCTGAAGTTGATCCCAAAATGACCATTATTTTCTAGATGAGGAACCTGGGACTCAAGAAATTTGGGTAAGACACACAAGGTGAAGTAGCTAGCAACATCAGAACTGGATTCAGAATATGAGAGTCTGGCTATAGACGTGATATAATTTAACCATGCTTACAGCAACAATTTTGAAAAAACGTGAGAATTCGTTCAGAGATTTGGAAGAGATATGGAAAGAGACCATCTATTTTAGGCAAAAAATGTATTGAAAGCAATATCCCTTTGTTTCAAAAAATACCTGTATTGCTGTAATTTAAAAATAACCTTTTAAATACTCTTCCCCTTTATCAACTGAGAACAATTATTTGATTATTGGGAAATATATAAACAATCATATTAGCCAAATGATTAGAGTTGCTTGGTCTTCAACCAATGGCTTTTGGAAGGAAATACATTTTTCTCTTGATGCTCCTCAAGGAAAAATTGACATAAGAAATAATTGTCACTTAAATATTTTCTAAATGCTTTTAAGGACTTTGATTAAAATTGGGGAGGGGCAAGACCAAGGTCAAGTACATAATGCTTTTTCATTTAACAAGGAGGAACTTCCTGACTTATTTGATTCAGCTCACAAGGACTTTTTTTGGTTAACATCAACACTCAAAAATTTAGAGAGCTCACATTAAAATATGAATTTCTTTCTTTTCCACAAACACTGGAATATCTGCCAAACCTGGTTCTGAATTCCAATGTGGCAATGATCCATGGTTGCTGGGTAGCAGCTGCCACCTTTAGGCGGGCCATGCACTTTGCAATGCTTCCAACCACCCGGGGCCTGCTTCACTCAATTACATTTCCAATCTGGCATTAAAAAAAAGAATATTCAGTGCTTTACAGTCTCCTTCTTAATGCCACCATTTAATACTTTTTTTTTCCTTCCCAATACTCATTAGGGTCTTGTGAAATGCCCTGAGTCCAAAGCAGTGAATAATTTTTGTTACCAGTGGAAAGAAGGATGGATTAATTTGATTAATTTCCTCTGAATGCTTTGAAGTAAGGCATCAAAGAATCACTGTTTACCTCTTGAAATGTTCAGATTTGATTCTATAGTAAAGAAAATGTGATTCAACTTTCATCCAAAGGACAATTGGAGAGCTTTGGAACTTTGTTTAACATAGTCCATTTTATTCTTTTCTTAAAAGGTATGCATTTAGCATTAATATTATTTACCCCCTGGCATGTATCAGTAAAAATAGTTTCCCTTTAATATGATTTTTAAGTGTAGATTTATAATTAAAATACATTTGCACTGTAAAAGAAGCTTTTGACCAAGGAAAATAAAATTTGAAACTATTTTAACATACTCAAATTTGTGCTTTCAGAAAACTTCCCGAATTATTGCATTACAATTAGTTGCTATGAAATCATCTAGTCCTTGCTGTTCTGAAAAGAACCTTGCATAGTAGCCCTATAATTATATGTGCATTATCTGAGTGAATTGAGAACAATAAAAATAATAAATTATATTAAGTTTATGAATTATAATTTGTATCATTTAGGGCATAATTTTGATTTTTCAGAATATAATTAGTACTTTGATTCTTTATATAGCTAAAAACTGAAAATGAGATAGAGTTGTGCCACCTTTACAATCCTTAGTATCTGTCTTTGTCTCTGTCTCTCTTGCTCTCACAAGCACAGAAAACACACACACACACACACACACACACACAACTGCAATATCTTTTCTACTCAAAGTCTGAAAAATTATACTTACATGATGTTTTGAAACAACAAAAAAGAAAACAATGCTAAAGCATACTCTCAGAGATAGTCTGTGGTATACTCACACATACTGATGGTTAAAATGGAAAATATTTTTAAATGATACACAAGACAGCAATTTTCTATGAGCTTTGATAATGCATGACTTTTGCCTCTCAGTTCAACTTTATAGACACTATATTGAAGAATCTTAAAAACAGTTCAGATCACCTTTATGCATAGAACTGTTCATCATAGTTCTACAAAATGAAAACATGGAAACAGAATTTCAAAACTAGGAATTAGTAATTTTTTATTTCGCAAAGTATATTATTCTAATGCTATTAAAGTAATATATAAGGAGTGTGTAAAAAAACAAAGTCCATCAAAAGTATTTCCTTTAATGTTAAATGACCAAAAAGTGCCAGACATTTCAAAATCCAGTTGTGTTTGCGTGTTGGTATGTATGAAAACTGACAAGTAGAATATAATATTTATATTAAAAATCAAGTAGGTGAACATAGCCAAGATTACCTTATTAAACAGAAAAAAATGGAAAGAGTTACATTATTGAATATAAACACATATCGTGTTACCATCCTCTAAAATACAATTTTTGTACAATCTATACAATGTACATGTAGGATATATATACTCTGTAAAAGTTGCTTTTAAATGCTTTTGAGAGCTGTGGTTTTCCCTATTTTATCCTATTCTGATTCCACATTTTTCCAATATTGACCTCATATTGCATTTGTAATCAGAAATTTTTAAATAATAAAGTTGGAGTGAGCCTTAGTGCATCCTGCAGGCAGTTTCCCAGCAAGTACTGTGGACCTCAGTTAAGCAACATCCCAATGGGTGTTCCAGCCACTTCCCTGCGAGTTCAGGACCCACTCCACCTACCCCAAATGTAGCTCCCCATGAGTTTCCTCTACATATAGGAGGCAGTTCTCTGCTTGCTGGCATCCTCCTGTGGAACTTCAGTGAACTTCACTATCTGCTGGGCTACAGCCATGCGCCACCAGGGGGTTCTGAGCCTCAGTTTGAGGTGGGGAGTGGTGTTTTGGGGGTGGGAGTGAGGGAGGAACTTTTGCACTGATATCACCCCTAAGAGTAGTGGCTGCTTTCTCTATTAGGTATTACTGCATTCTTTACTCCATTCACCTGTTACTAGGTATGAATTCTTTTGATAAACTGCACCCATTCCACGTACCGCATGGTTTATCTCCTGACTGAACCATGACTGAAAAATCAGCATTATTTACAGAAGAAGACAGATTGAAAGAATCCAACTGGTAAAATGTAAGGGTAATATTTAGGTCAAATGTGAGACACAGGGTAACATGAAAAAACTGTAAATGAAACCTTCCTCATTTGAGAAGAGAGTGAAAAAAATGTGACTTTGGATCTAATGACTAAGCTTCTAAAGAGGAAGAAACAAAATTATCTTACTGAACTAATTATACAAATCATTGCAACAGTTAGGCATAAAGGTAGTTTTTTCTTTTTTTTTTGGAGTATAGTTGATTTACAATATTGTGTCAGTTTAGTTTCAGGTATACAGCAAAGTGATTCAGTTATACATATACACATATCTACTATTTTTCATATTCTTTTCCCATATAGCTTATTAGAGAATATTGAGTAGAGTTCCCTGTGCAATACAGTAGGTCCTTGTTGATTATCCATTTTATATATAGTAGTGTGTATATGTTAATCCCTACCTTAAAGGCAGTTTTTGAATTTACTTTTTTTTAATGTTTGTCTTTTTTAACATCTTTACTAGAGTATAATTGTTTACAGTGTTGTGTTAGTTTCTGCTGTATAACAAAGTGAATCAGCTATATACATACATATATCCCCTCTTGCGTCTCCCTCCCAACCTCCTTATTCCACTTCTCTAGGTGGTCGCAAAGCACCAAGCTGATCTGCCTGTGCCATGCAGCTGCTTCACACTAGCTATCTATTTTACATTTGGTAGTGTATATATGTCAGTGCTACTCTCTCACTTCGTCCCAGTTTACCCTTCCCCCACACCATGTCCTCAAGACCATACTCTACGTCTGTGTCTTGATTCCTGGTCTGCCCCTAGGTTCATCAGAACCTTTTTTTTTTTAGATTCCATATATATGTGTTAGCATATGGTCCTTGTTTTTCTCTTTCTGACTTACTTCGCTCTGTATGACAGACTCTAGGTCCATCCACCTCACTACACATAACCCTATTTTGTTTCTTTTTATGGCTGAGTAATATTCCATTGTAAATATGTGCCACATCTTTTTTATCCATTCATCTGTCTATGGACACTTAGGTTGCTTCCATGTCCTGGCTATTGTAAATAGTGCTGCAATGAACATTGTGGTACATGACTCTTTTTGAATTATGGTTTTCTCAGGGTATATGCCCAGTAGTGGGATTGCTGGGTCATATGAGTTCTATTTTTAGCTTTTTAAGGAACCTCCACAGTGTTCTCCATAGTGGCTGTATCAATTCACATTCCCACCAACAGTGCAAGAGGGTTCCCTTTTCTCCACACCCTCTCCAGCATTTATGTTTGTAGATATTTTGACAATGGCCATTCTGACCAGGGTGGGGTGATACCTCACTGTAGTTTTGACTTGCATTTCTCTGATGATTAGTGATGTTGAGCATCCTTTCATGTGTTTGTTGGCAATCTGTATAACTTCTTTGGAGAAATGTTTGTTTAGGTCTTCTGCCCATTTTTGGATTCAGTTGTTTGTTTTTTTGATATTCAGCTACATGAGTTGCTTGTATATTTTGGAGATTAATCCTTTGTCAGTTGCTTCATTGGCATATATTTTCTCCCATTCTGAGGGTTGTCTTTTCATCTTGTTTATGGTTTCCTTTGCTGTTCAAAAGTTTGAAGTTTCATTAGGTCCCATTTGTTTAGTTTTGTTTTTATTTCCATTTCTCTAGGACGTGGGTCAGAAAGGATCTTGCTGTGATTTATGTCATAGAGTGTTCTTCCTATGTTTTCCTTTAAGAGTTTTATAGTGCCTGGCCTTACATTTATGTCTTTAATCCATTTAGAGTTTATTTTTGTGTATGGTGTTTGGGAGTGTTCTAATTTCATTCTTTTACATGTAGCTGTCCAGTTTTCCCAGCACCACTTATTGAAGAGGCTCTCTTTTCTCCATTGCATATTCTTGCCTCCTTTATCAAAGATAAGGTGATCATAGGTGCGTGGGTTTGTCTCAGGGCTTTCTATCTTGTTCCATTGATCTATATTTCTGTTTTTGTGCCAGTACCATACTGTCTTCATTACTGCAGCTTTGTAGTATAGTCTGAAGTCAGGAAGCCTGATTCCTCCAGCTCCATTTATCTTTCTCAAGATTGCTTTTGCTATTCGGGGTCTTTTGTGTTTCCATACAAATTGTGAATTTTTTGTTCTAGTTCTGTGAAGAATGCCACTAGTAGTTGCACAGGGATTGCATTGAATCTGTAGATTGCCTTGGATAGTATAGTCATTTTCAGAATGTTGATTCTTCCAATCCAAGAACATGGTATATCTCTCCATCTGTTTGTATCATCTTTCTTTCATCAGTGTCTTATAGTTTTCTGCATACAGGTCCTTTGTCTCCTTAGGTAGCTTTATTCCTAGGTATTTTATTCTTTTTGTTGCAGTGGTAAATGGGAGTGTTTCCTTAATTTATCTCTCGATTTTTCATCATTAGTGTATAGGAATGCAAGAGATTTCTGTGCATTTATTTTATATCCTACTACTCTACCAAATTCATTGATTAGCTCTAGTAGTTTTCTGGTAGCATCTTTAGGATTCTCTGTGCATAGTATCATGTCATCTGCAAACAGTGACAGTTTTACTTCTTCTTTTCCAATTTGGATTCCTTTTATTTCTTTTTTTTTCTCTGATTGCTGTGGCTAAAACTTCTAAAACTATGTTGAATAATAGTGGTGAGAGTGGGCAACCTTGTCTTGTTCCTGATCTTAGTGGAAATGGTTTCAGTTTTTCACCATTGAGAATGATGTTGGCTGTGGGTTTTTCATATTTGGCCTTTATTATTTTGAGGTAGGTTCCCTCTATGCCCACTTTATGGAGATTTTTTTTTTTTTTTTTGCTGTACGTGGGCCTCTCACTGCTGTGGCCTCTCCCGTTGCAGAGCACAGCCTCCGGACAGGCAGGCTCAGCGGCCATGGCTCACGGGCCCAGCCGCTCTGTGGCATGTGGGATCTTCCCGGACCGGGGCATGAACCCGTGTCCCCTGCATCGGCAGGCAGACTCCCAATCACTGCGCCACCAGGAAAGCCCTATGGAGATTTTTTATCATAAATAGGTGTTGAATTTTGTCAAAACCTTTGTCTGCATCTACTGAGATGATCATGTGGTTTTTATCACTCAATTTAGTAACATGGTTTATCAAATTGATTGATTTGCGTATATTGAAGAATCCTTGAATTCCTGGGATAAATCCCATGGGATCATGGTGTATGATACTTTTAATGTGCCGTTGGATTCTGTTTGCTAGTATTTTGTTGAAGATTTTTGCATCTATGTTCATCAGTGATATTGGCCTGTAGTTTTCTTTTTTTGTAACATCTTTGTCTGGTTTTGGTATCAGGGTGATGGTGGCCTCATAGAATCAGCTTGGGAGTGTTATTCCCTCTGCTATATTTTGGAAGAGTTTGAGAAGGATAGGTGTTAACTCTTCTCTAATTATTTGGTAGAATTCATCTCTGCAGCCATCTGGTACTGAGATTTTGTTTGTTGGAAGATTTTAAATCACAGTTTCAATTTCAGTGCTTGTGATTTGTCTGTTTATATTTTCTATTTCTTCCTGGTTCAGTCTCAGAAGGTTGTGCTTTTTTTAAGAATTTGTCCACTTCTTCCAGGTTGTCCATTTTATTGGCATATCATTGCTTGTAGTAATCTCTCATGATCCTTCGTATTTCTGCAGTGTCATTTGTTACTTCTTCTTTTTCATTTCTAATTCTATTGATTTGGGTCCTCTTCCTTTTTCCTTGATGAGTCTGGCTAATGGTTTATCAATTTGTTTATCTTCTCAAACAACAAGCTTTTAGTTTTATTGATCTTTGCTATTGTTTCCTTCATTTCTTTTTCATTTATTTCTGATCTGATCTCTATGATTTCTTTCTTTCTGCTAACTTTGGGACTTTTTGTGTGTGTGTGTTCTTCTTTCTCTAATTGCTTTACGTGTAAGGTTAGGTTGTTTACTTGAGATTTTTCTTGTTTCCTGAGGTAGGACTCTATTGCTATAAACTTTCCTCATAGAACTGCTTTTGCTGCATCCCATAGGTTTTGGGTCATCGTGTTTTCATTGTCATTTGTTTCTAGGTATTTTTTGATTTCCTCTTTGATATCTTCAGTGATCCCTTGGTTATTTAGTAGCGTATTGTTTAGCCTCCATGTGCTTGTATTTTTTACAGTTTTTCTACTGTAATTGATATATTGTCTTATAGGGTTGTGGTAGGAAAAAATACTTGATATGATTTCAATTCTCTTAAATTTAGCAACATTTGAGTTGTCACTCATGATATGGTCTATTCTGGAGAATGTTCCATGAGCACTTGAGAAGAAAGTGTGTTCTGTTGTTTTGGGATGGAATGTCCAATAAATATCAACTAAGTCTATCTTGTCTAATGTGTCCTTTAAAGCTTGTGTTTCCTTATTTATTTTCATTTTGGATGACCTGTTCATTGGTGAAAGTGGGGTGTTAAAGTCCCCAACTATTTTTGTGTTACTGTCAATTTCCTGTTTTATGGCTGTTAGCATGTGCCTTATGTATTGGATTGATCCCTTGATCATTATGTAGTGTCCTTCTTTGTCTCTTGTAATAGTCTTTATTTTAAAGTCTATTTTGTGTGATATGAGAATTGCTACTCCAGCTTTCTTTTGAATTCCATTTGCATGGAATATCTTTTTCCATCCCCTCACTTTCAGTCTGTATGTTTCCCTAGGTCTGAGGTGGGTCTCTTGTAGATAGCATATGTACAGGCCTTGTTTTTGTAACCCTTCAGCCAGTATACGTCTTTAGGTTGGAGCATGTAATCCATTTATTTGTTATTGTCAATATGTATGTTCCTATTACCCTTTTCTTAATTGTTTTGTTTTTGTTTTTGTGGGTCTTTACTTTTTCTAGTGTTTCCTGCCTAGAGAAGTTCCTTTAGCATTTGTTGTAAAGCTGGTTTGGTGTTGCTGAATTCTATTAACTTTTGCTTATCTGTAAAGATTTTTATTTCTCCATAGAATCTGAATGAGATCCTTGCTGCATAGAGTAATCTTGGTTGTAGGTTTTCCCCTTTCATCAATTTAAATATGTCCTGCCACTTCCTCCTGGTTTGCAGAGTTTGTGCTGAAAAATTTGTTGTTTCTGTTGAAAAATTTCTTTGTTTCTGCTGAAAATTTGTTGCTTTTCCCTTGCTGCTTTTAATATTTTTTCTTTGTATTTAAGTTTTGATAGTTTGATTAATATATGTCTTGCTGTGTTTCTCTTTGGGTTTATCCTGTATGGTACTCTCTGCTTCCTCGATTTAATTGACTATTTCCTTTCCCATGTTAGGGAAGTTTCGACTATAATTTCTTCAAAGTGTTTCTCAGACCCTTTCTTTTTCTCTCTTCTTCTTCTGGGACCCATATAATTCGGTCTGTTTAATGTTGTCCCAGAGGTCTCTGAGACTGTCCTCAATTCTTTTCATTCTTTTTTCTTTATCCTGCTCTGTGGCAGTTATTTCCACCATTTTATCTTCCAGCTCACTTTTCCATCTTCTGCCTCGGTTATTCTGTTATTGATTCCTTCTAGAGTATTTGTAATTTCAGTAACTGTGTTGATCATCAGTGTTTGTTTGCTCTTTAGTTCTTCTAGGTCCTCATTATATGTTTCTTGTATTTTCTCCCTTCTGTTTCCTGGATTTTGGATCACCTTTACTATCATTACTCTGAATTCTTTTCAGGTAGGTTGCCTATTTCATCTTCATTTATTTGGTCTTGTAGGTTTTTACCTTGCTCCTTCAACAACATATTTTTTTGTTCTGTTTTTTTGGGGGGGTGCTTTTGTATTCCTGTCTTACAGGTTGTTTGTCATGCGTCATCCAACACTGGAGTTTGTAGGCACTTGGATAGAGCTGGGTCTTGGTGCTGAGATGAGGACTTCCAGGAGGCCTCACTCCGATTGATATTCCCTGGGCTCTGGGGTTCTCTGGAAGCTTCATGGAACAGTCAAAAAAAAAAAAAAAAAAAAAAAGGAAGAAAGAAAATAAGGAGCAGTACAATATCAAAGAATAAAAAACAAAATAAAATTAGATAAAAAATCTATTAGTATAAATAAAACTATAATTGAAACAACTGCAACAAGGTAAAATAAATACTCAACAGAAAAAAGAAAAAAAAATTGGGGGGGGGGGAACAAGCCAAAAGGAAAAATCACTAACAAAATATAAAGAATAAAATAAAATTAGAAAAATAAAAGATTTATTATGAAAAATAAAAATATAAAAGAATCAACAATAATGAATCAACAAGGTAAAACATAACCCTAATCTGACAGAGCAAAAAGAAATAGAAGAAAATAAAAGAAAAACAGCCTTGGCTATGTGGGTGGAGTTTGGGGGGGGGACTTAGGCTGGGGCGGTGTTTAGGGTGGGTGGGTGACTTTTGAGTGTGGGGCGGGACCTACATGGGTCGATCTCCCAGTGTGGGACGGGGCCTAGGTGCGTGGGTGGGGGGTGACTTTCAAGTGCGGGGTGGGGCCTCTGCTTAGGACCTGAGCAGAAGGGGAGAGGCAGCACGTGGAAAGGAGGGCCTCTGGACTGTGGGCTTCCGGAGTTTGGAGATAGGACCCTGCGTGAGGGTGTGTGGGTGGGGTTCAGGCCAAGCTCATTGGAGGGGGTCTCTGAGTGTAGAGGTATGGCCCTGGGTGGGGGTGTAGGGGCGGGGCTTGGGCTCTGTGCTGCAGGAGGGAGGCTCCGAATGCAGAGGATTAGGCCTGGGAGCCCAACAGGCTTCCTGGTGCTTAAGTGTACAGGGAAAGCACCAGCCGTGTTCCCTTCCCTTCCTTCGTGCCCCTCCCCCATGGTCTCCCCCAGGGTCTCCCCCCATCGCTGCTGGACCCCTATCTGTGAGTGGGTCTCGCTGGGTGTAGGAACTCCTCCCCTCCACCAGCCGCCCCTCAGGGGTGCCAGTCCCAGAGGTCTGGCCTTTACTTTTGATCACCCTTCCCTCCCTCCCACTCCCTCAGGACATGAGTGGCTGGAGGGGCCCAGGTGGTGGGCAGGGGAAACCTGGCCATGCTCCCTTTTGATCTTCTTCCCTCCCAGTGGTCCTCCAATTTCCCCCTTCTGGCATGGGATCCCTTCCCCTCCCCCAGCCACCCCTCAGGAGGGCCAGTCCTGACTCGCCTCCACTTCTCCTCCTCCCTCACTCCCCCCATGCCCCACATCCTACCCAGTCACTGGGGGTTCCTCCCATCCCCTTAGGTGTCCGTGGCCCCCACCATTGCCTGGTAGGTACCCTAGTTGTGAGGAGATGCAAATTTTGTGTCCTCCTAGTACACCATCTTGACTCCACCCTTCTCTCATATCTACTTGATCAATCTGTCCTGCATGAAAAAAAATCACAACTCCATAAAAATCAAAGTAACAGAAGAAGAAATTTATTAATATTGAATTAGAGTAAAATGGTTGAAACACCAGCTCCAGTTCCAGGGGTCAGGGATCACCAAGGCACGTGATGCTCTGGTGTTGAGGCCACGTGTGCATTTACTAGACAACCAACAGCTTTCAAGATCTTTCCGCACCGTTCATCCCTAAGTCTACCAACCAATTCCACTGCCCTTCGTGGGGCAAAAACTGTCTCTTCACATATTTTTTTTTTTTTTTTTGCGGTACGCGGGCCTCTCACCGTTGCGGCCTCTCCCGTTGCGGAGCACAGGCTCTGGACGCGCAGGCTCAGCGGCCATGGCTCACGGGCCCAGCCACTCCGCGGCATGTGGTATCCTCCCAGACCGGGGCACGAACCCATGTCCCCTGCACCGACAGGTGGACTCTCAACCAATGCGCCACCAGGGAAGCCCACACATTACATTTTAAGGCACAAATTATTCATTATAAACTGGAAGCCACTTTAAGAAATCTATCAAAAGATAGATTTTATGGTTGAAAATATGTCTGTGAATTTATATTAGGTCTCCAAAGTAATCAAAAAGAAAGAGGATGTCAAGTGAGTTCTCAAAGAAACAATTTTTCTTGTCATTCAAATTTTCAAAATTCATGTGTGTGTTCTTCTGAGCCAGTAAAATAAGTAAAATGAATTCTCCTGTTCCATTTATGAAGTCTCTTCCTCAAATTTTGACATAATGAATTAATTTAATTCATCCTCAAGGCAATTTCAAAGTTTTCACTGTAAATTCCTTAAAGCAGAACTCAAATTTCATGGATTTCTATAAAACAAGGACTTTTTTTGGATCAAAATACTCCTAGAGCTATATACTAGTACAAAGCATTACACATTATTTGTTTATATACACTTTCTATACAGTGTCACTAAAGAACTTTGAAATCATGGAAACCATGATATTTCCCATTTTATTTAATTTTTCCACAGTTTCACTGTTTGTTTTTCCCCTGAGTGTGAATTTTACATAAATTTTATTGAAAAATTATTTTAAAAGGAATTTAGAAAGAATTCATTCATGCACTTCCCACTCCCAACTGTACAAAGAAAAAATTTCTTTCTCTTGATTTGATTCTAAGAAATGGCATGATAATCTTAAACTTTTCCTTTCAAATCCAGTCCTTGTGCAAATTCAAGCTCAATATATTTACAACATGAAGCAAGATATGAACTAACTTCACATTTTCAAAACAGATAATCTTTTCTGCATGGTTTTTTTCTCTGTAAGGATTTAGAGTTAGTACCCATGATCATTAAAAAATATATATATATTTGTGTGTATATATATATATACAAATTTTGTATATATATACAAAAAATATATATATTTGTATGTTGTGTATATATATATATATATATGAAACTCAGCATTCTTATTCAAAAAAGTGTTCATACAAAAACCTGCCACTCAACTAGATGATAGTTTTGTAAGTCGCTTCTTTCTTTTTTTGACAACCTATTTATCCTACTATTTAAAATCCTTGAAGGAAGGCTTGCCATAAATGATAGTGTATTTCAAAGGTCATGTAATTTGTAATTTGTCATTCTTCATTTTGCAGGAAATGGTTCATGATGTAAACAACACATGAGCAATATATTAACATGTTTTGCTGTCTTTCAGCGTGAATAGATTTTTCTCTTAATTTTGATGACAGTCAAGGCAAACTATACATTGTTCTGGTCAACTATGGGTTGTAAAGAAGAAGATATGTATTAAATTGTATATGTTGTTATGCTTTGGTATCTCTAATTGCTGTGCCTTGTTTGTTTGGTAGAGGTAGACTCTAAACTTCTAGAAAGAAACATACTTTTGATTATTCATTCATTCATTCATTCTTTGAAATACTCATCAATTCTGTCAAAGTGCTTATATTAAATGCCTAATAAATTCAAGAAAGAAATGATTTAGGTAACAGATGATGAAAACTGTGGAATAGTTTCTACTTTTGTGAAACTCATGGAAAAGCAAGAGAAGCAAACAAGCAATCATGTGAATGTGAGTTTTTTTTGTATGTGTGCTGTCAGGATGGCCTGCTTGCCAGACACTCCTCTATTACCCTGTTTGTGGTGCTGACAGAGGAGGATTCCCATGCCCATTATATATTTCTCACCTTAGTGCCTCATATGAAGTAGAGAGGGCAGATCCTTCTTTGCGGGCTATGGTCAGACATGTGACTCAAGCTTAACCAAATGCACATTCACCCTTTCTATGTGGCTTTTCAAAGTGGGACATTTGGCTCAAGAATTGGGAGAGTTTTGTTTTGTTGAGTCATTACTATCATGACAGCAGTAATTGCCCTGGTAGCTCTAGCATGGCACCTGTGATCTTGGCAGAGGGACTGCTGGTGACATCTTGAATAGTATAAAGCTGTTGCATGTCCTTACCCTTAATTTCTGCTTTCCAGCATCCATGGACATGTGCCTTGTTATAATTTCAGTATTGCTGTCTCTCATTGATTCTATGAGGCTTTAATTTATATCTACTCCTAATGTATCTCCCTCTCCCACCTGCCAAAACACAAACAAACAAACACACACAGCTAGGGTCAGAAAGAACAGCTCAAATGTCCTTCACAGCTTAAAATAAAACTTATTGAACAATAGTTTATGTCCCCAAAGAGTGAAATTAAGATAAAAAGAACAGAATTTCTGTCCATGTGGGTACAGCATAACAGTCAAATGCACCTTGATTTCATATTTTTTTGACCTATTTTGTCTTTCATTAAAACATGTAAAACACTCAGAGTAGGGCTTGGTGAGTAGTAATCATATGTCAGTATGAGCTATTTTATTATACAAAGGGGTGGAGCATAGAGGTTAAGAGCCCAGGTTATGATTCTACACTGACTTTATTCATAAACTAGCTCTTCCATTTACACATCTGTGTGACCTTGGGCAAGTTACTTGGAAAGGTTACTTAACATCTCTGTGCCTGAGTTTCTTCATAGGTGAAATAAGGCTCATAATAGTATCATTCAAGACTGAGATTGATAATCCCAGCAATATTTATAGAAAAGTCTTGTCATATATTAAGCTCTCATGGAGTGTTATCTGTTTCTAGCTTCATCTAATTTCATGTCCATTTTCACAATAAATCCACTGAAATTTAATAATTATGTTTTATATATACTCTCTTCTTAATAATGAAAGGATTTATAGCTTTTCATGTTCTCTTTGAGTAAAGGTTTAGTATATTTTATATACTTTGTTATGTTTGGTTCTGTAAGTACTTAATTTCTAAATAAGCATTGTAATTTTGCTTTCTTTCAGAGTAATTAGAGCTATTTAAATGAGTTCTATAATTTCTTGTTATTGTGTTATTAAGCTTATTAATTTCTCAAGTTATTGCACTGAGGCCAGAAACTGTGGGTTTTTTCTATTTTTAATAACTGATTAAAGTTTATTGCTTTGAGAACATAAATTTTGAACGTTTTTCAGATATTTGGGAGCTCTTTGCATGTCTATTTAGTCTAATTTTAAATTTCAGTATAAACCTATTAATTCAGACTTGTACTTATACTCTTCAAAATCGATATCATTTTTAAAGTTTTCTATGGACTTGCTTAAAATCATTTTGAGAGATGAGTCAAAGATTTCCACTTACATTATAAGACCAATATTAATCATCTTCTCATTATTCTAAAAGTGTTTGCTATTCATATTATTATATATTCTTTGTGGATCATGAATTTGTCCATTTTAATATTGATATTGCCCATCCTCTTTTTTTTTTTGGTTATTGTTGGTATTTATTTGTTTGCTTTTATCAAGTAAAGAAGGGTTTCTTCACTATTTGCCAGTCAAAATCTCTTCAGAACAGACAAGCTGTACTGGAAAGGAATAAAACCCAGGGTCATAGGCTTATTCCAAGTTTCAGAGAATAGTCATGTTCTCTCCAAGTATTCTTTTCTTTAATTGAAGTATATTTGATTTACAATATTGTGTTAGTTTCAGGTGTACAGCAAAGTGATTCGGTTATACATTTGTATGAATAAATTAATATATATTCTTTTTTCTCAGTTCTTTTCCATTATAGGTTATTATATAATACTGAATATATTTCCCTATGCTAGACAGTAAATCCTTGTTGTTTATCTATTTTATATATGGTCTCTCCAAGTATTCATTTAAGCACATGCCTGGCAGCCATGCCCAGTCAGTCTCTCCTTGACCCAGATAGGAGTTTTCCAGATTGACATCACCAACAGGTTTGACTTTATTTATGGCTATGCATACTCAGTGAAAAATGAAAATGCAGTGCTGCTTATTCAAAAATTCTTCAGAATTTCAAGATGGCAACAATAGAGCATTAAACCAAGTGTGTAGTCCTTCTGTCTGGGTCTGAGTGGATGCACTAGGTGCATGCCCATAAATCTGGCTCTTCTTGTACCTTCTTTTTCAATGGTAATGTTTCCATCTCCTACTTCAGTCACTTTGGGAGAAACATGGGGGAAAAAACGGGAATTAAGTTTTTTCTTGCAATCACTGATTTTCAATTTTAACATAGAATGGAATAAAATCCATGGAGCTAAAGACACAGTTGAAGTTCAACAGTCATAATAAACCACTAAGGTGTTATATACTTCTGATTTTATAGTGTATACAGGATTATTTTTTGTAACGCATCTCCAGATTAAGGAATTTAAATAATTTAATAGTCAAAATTATGTTTGGGATTTAAAGAATATATTTAAGAATGCATAAAATTTGCCTTTTATCCTTATCTGTAATTTTATTCTATTTTTACTCTCAATATTAACTTACAAGGTTTTTTCTTAGTTATATAATTTTTTACATTTTAGTAATGTGATATTCCTTATTGTTATTCATTTGAGTTTTATTCCAAAAACTCTGTTGTATTGATGACAATGATGGTGATTGATGATGGGGGAATAAAATGTACTTTATCCATGAATTATTTGTCTTAAGATTATCTATATGTAAACATCAATGACTCTAAGAGTTAGTTATGAAGTTCATAAATTAATCATTTACCGTTTACTCATTATGTTATTTTTGTTGATATAATTCTATTGATAAATGAATCTGTTGCAATTTCAAAGCTAGAAAAAATGTATTGCCACTTCTTCTCAATGTAAGTGTATTACTTAATTTTTAAATCCAAATGCATCATAATTCAAAGTTAATTGCAGAGACTTTTTGTTAAATTATCCCAACTTATCTTGCTCTTTGTATTTATAAGCTCTTTAATATTGCATGTATTCAAGATATCAAAGTAGCCTTAAAAACTTATTACAAATGATAGCTTTTTTACTTAGATTAATCTGCTACTATGATACAAAGGGTGTTTTATTAAATATTCATTTTCTTCTATCAGCACTGATACTAGTAATTTAAGTTTGGCTATAGAGTAATCAATTAAAGTAAAGCATGCTGTGTGAACACTAAACCTAACACATTAATTTAGTCTATTTTGACTACTCCTGCTGTCTTGCAAATCATTCCTATGGTTACAACACATTTATCAAAGTTTCTAATAGAAAAACATTCCATGATGGCAAGACCTATACTAAATAAATATAAGATTTATGGATAATAAAAATATTTAGATTTAATTTCGTAAATTAAGTGACATTTTCCTAATATCACAGAACACATACAATAAAAATGAGCTAAATACACTAAAATTTTGTTTAAATTATTGTGGAAAAATGACTGTGTAAGGTTAATCATAGAAGGTGTACAAATGATTATACAAGAAGAGCATAAAATTTAATTAACTCTGTGATAAATTAAGGATAGTGAACAGGCAAGTGACATCTTAGAGCTGGCATATAAGTGAAATTGTGTCCAAGTGTCACCTTGGTTGGAGCTTTTCATATTCCTAGTAAGCAGGTGTCATTATTTCAACAGAATAAAAGGACAAGAAACTTTACAATGTTGTCTGAACTTTGGAATCACTATTGCAAATCCTTAAAATGATAGCATAAATGTGACTTTGATAAATGTACTTGTAGGGAATTTAACTTTACCCTAAAGAGGTCTGGCCTTTGCCTTTGCTCTCAGGGAGATATATCCTTTGGAAGGTCATGCCTGACAGGAGCATCTTTGTATAGGGGTCTGACCACACCAGATTAAGGTAGGGGTTGACCAGGACAGAAAGACCAACAATGTGATACAGAGTAGGGCTTTGGGTCATACAATATCACTTGAAATGGAGACTGAGATCAACCAGGGGGCAAGTGGAACCCCAGTAGCGACTGAATACTGAAGCTGAATACTGGGGTGAGCTTCCCTGGTTCATAGTGCTGAAACCTTAGGGTACTGTTGCACAAGGATACCAGGAAAGCAACACCTCCTGATTCCACAGAGAGTCAATCAAGTCCAGGAAGCACAGAGAGTCCAACAGGATACTATCAGAGAAACACGCCAAGACACATATTAATCAAACTATCAAAAATTAAATACAAAGAAAATATATTAAAAGCAGGAAGGGAAAAGCAACAAATAAATACAAGGGAATCCCCAAAAGGTTAACAGCTGATCTTTCAGCAGAAACTCTGCAGGCCAGATGGGAATGGTATGACATTTAAAGTGATGAAAGGGAAAAACATACAACGAAGATTACTCTACCCAGCAAGGATCTCATTCAGATTTGATAGAGAAATTAAAACCTTTACAGACAACCAAAAGCTAAGAGAATTCAGCAACAACAAACCAGCTTTACAAAAAATGCGAAAGGAACTTCTCTAGGCAAGAAACACAAGAGAAGGAAAATACCTACAATAACAAACCCCAAACAATTAAGAAACTGGTAATAGGAACATACATATCGATAACTACCTTAAATGTAAATGGTTTAGATGCTCCAACCAAAAGACTTAGACTGGCTGAATGTATACAAAAACAGGACCCATATATGCTGTCTACAAGAGACCCACTTCAGACTGAGGGACACATACAGACTGAAAGTGAGGGGATGGAAAAAGATATTCCATGCAAATGGAAATCAAAAGAAAGCTGGAGTAGCAATTCTCATATCAGACAAAATAGACTTTAAAATAAAGACTATTACAAGAGAGAAAGAAGGACACTACAAATGAGCAAGGGATGAATCTAACAGGAAGATATAAAAATTGTAAATATTTATGCACCCAACATAGGAGCACCTCAATACATAAGGCAAATGCAAACAGCCATAAAAGGGAAAATCGACAGTAACACAATAATAGTAGGGCACTTTAACACCCCACTTTTACAAATGGACAGATGATCCAAAATGAAAATAAATAATGAAGGAAACACAAGCCTTAAATGATACATTAGACAAGATGGACTTAATTGATATTTATAGGACATTCCATCCAGAAACCACAGAATACACTTTCTTCTCAAATGCTCATGGAACATTCTCCAGGATAGATTATATCTTGGGTCACAAATCAAGCATTTGTAAATTTAAGAAAATTGAAATCATATCAAGTATCTTTTCTAACCACAATGCTATGAGACTAGATATCAATTACAGGAAAAAAATCTATAAAAAATACAAACACATGGAGGCTAAACAATACACTACTAAATAACCAATAGATCACTGAAGAAATCAAAGAGGAAATCAAAAAATACCTAGAAACAAATGACAATGAAAACACGATGACCCAAAACCTATGGGATGTAGCAAAAGCAGCTCTAAGAGGGAAGTATATAGCGATACAATCCTACCACAAGAAAGAAGAAACATCTCAAATAAGAAACCTAACCTTACACCTAAAGAAATTAGACAAAGAACCAAAAAAACCCCAAAGTTAGCAGAAGGAAAGAAATCATAAAGATCAAATCAGAAATAAATGAAAAAAAAATGAAGGAAACAATAGCAAAGATCAATAAAACGAAAACCTTGTTCTTTGTGAAGATAAACAAAATTGATAAACAATAGCCAGACTCATGAAGAAAAAAAGGGAAAAGATTCAAAATATAGAATTAGAAATGAAAAAGGAGAAGTAACAACTGACACTGCAGAAATATAAAGGATCATGAGAGATTACTAGAAGCTACTCTATGCCAATAAAATGGACAACCTGGAAGAAATGGACAAATTCTTAGAAAAGCACAACCTTCCGAGACTGAACCAGGAAGAAATAGAAAATATAAACAGACCAATCACAAATACTGAAATTGAAACTGTGATTAAAAATCTTCCAACAAACAAAAGCCCAAGACCAGATGGCTTCAGAGGCGAATTCTATCAAACATTTAGAGAAGAATTAACACCTGTCTTTCTCAAACTCTTCCAAAATATAGCAGAAGGAGGAACACTCCTAAACTCATTCTATGAGGCCACCATCACCCTGATACTAAAACCAGACAAAGATTTCACAAAAAAAGAAAACTACAGGCCGATACCACTAAGAAATTTAGATGCAAAAATCCTAAACAAAATACTAGCAATCAGAATCCAACAGCATATTAAAAGGATCATACAGCATGATCGAGTGGGGTGCAAGGATTCTTCAATATATGCAAATCAATCAATGTGATAAATCATATTAACAAAATGAAGGAGAAAAACCGTAGGATCATCTCAATAGATGCAGAAAAGCCTTTGACAAAATTCAACACCCATTTATGAAAAAAACCCTCCAGAAAGTAGGCATAGAGGGAACTTACCTCAACATAATAAAGGCCATATATGAAAAACCCACAGCCAACATCATTCTCAATGGTGAAAAACTGAAATCATTTCCACTAAGATCAGGAAGAAGACAAGGAAAAAGCCCACTCTCACCACTATTATTCAACATAGTTTTGGAAGTTTTAACCAGAGCAATCTAAGAAGAAAAAGAACTAAAAGGAATCCAAATTGGAAAAGAAGCAGTAAAACTGTCACTGTTTGCAGATGACATGATACTATACACAGAGAATCCTAAAGATGCTACCAGAAAACTACTAGAGCTAATCAATGAATTTGGTAAAGTAGCAGGATACAAAATTAATGCTCAGAAATCTCTTGCATTCCTATACACTAATGATATAAAATCTGAAAGTGAAATGAAGGAAACACTCCCATTTACCATTGCAACAAAAAGAATAAAATACCTAGGAAAAAACCTACCTAAGGAAACAAAAGAGTTGTATGCAGAAAACTATAAGACACTGATGAAAGAAATTAAAGATGATACAAACTGTTGGAGAGATAAACCATGTTCTTAGATTGGAAGAATCAACATTGCGAAAACGACTCTACTACCGAAAGCAATCTACAGATTCAACGCAATCCCTATCAAACTACCAATGGTATTTTTCACAGAACTAGAACAAAAAATTTCACAATTTATATGGAAACACAAAAGACCCCAAATAGCCAAAGCAACCTTGAGAAAGAAAAATGGAGCTGGAGGAATCAGGCTCCCTTCTTCAGACTACACTCAAAGTTACAGTAGTCAAGACAGTATGGTACTGGCACAAAAACAGAAATCAAGATCAATGGAACAGGATAGAAAGCCCAGAGGTGACCCACGCACATATGGTCACCTTATTTCTGATAAAGGAGGCAAGGATATACAATGGAGAAAAGACAGCCTCTTCAATAAGTAGTGCTGGGAAAACTGGACAGCTACATGTAAAAGAATGAAATTAGAAAACTACCTTAACCCATACACAAAAATAAACTCAAAATGGATTAAAGACCTAAATGTAAGGCCAGACACTATAAAACCCTTAGAGGTAAACATAGGGAGAACAGGCTATGACATAAATCACAGCAAGATCCTTTTAGACCCACCTCCTAGAGTAATGGAAATAAAAAGAAAAATAAACAAATGGGATCTAATGAAACTTAAAATATTTTGCACAGCAAAAGAAACCATAAAGAAGATGAAAAGACAACCCTCAGAATGGGAGAAAATATGTGCAATTGAAGCAACTGACAAAGGAGTAATCTCCAAAATTTACAAGCAGCTCAATACCAATTAAACAAACAACCCAACCCCAAAATGGGCAGAAAGACCTAAAGAGACATTTCTCCAAAGAAAATATACAGATTTCCAATAAACATATGAAAGGATGCTCAACATCACTAATCATTAGAGAAATGCAAATCAAAACTACAATGAGGTATCACTTCACACTGGTCAGAATGGCCATCATCAAAAAATCTACAAACAACAAATGCTGGAGAGGGTGTGGAGAAAAGGGAACCCTCTTGCACTGTTGGTGGGAATGTAAATTGATACAGCCACTATGGGGAACAACATGGAGTTTCCTTAAAAAAGTAAAACTGGAACTACCATACGACCCAGCAATCCCACTACTGGGCATATACCCTGAGAAAACCATAATTCAGAAAGAGTCATGTACCACAATGTTCACTGCATCTCTATTTACAATAGCCAGGACATGGAAGCAACCTAAGTTGTCCATCGACAGATGAATGGATAAAGAAGATGTGGCACATATATACAATGGAATATTACTCAGCCATAAAAAGAAACAAAATTGAGTTATTTGTAGTGAGGTGGATGGACCTAGAGACTGTCATACAGAGTGAAGTAAGTCAGAAAGAGAAAAACAAATACCATATGCTAACACATTTATATGGAATCTAAAAAAAAATATGGTTCTGAAGAACTTAGGGGCAGGACAGGAATAAAGACGCAAACATAGATAATGGACTTGAGGACATGGGGAGGGGGAAAGGGTAAGCTGGGACGAAGTGAGAGTGGCATGGACATATATACACCACCAAATATAAAATAGATAGCTAGTGGGGAAAGCAGCTGCATAGCACAGGGACATCAGCTCGGTGCTTTGTGTCCACCTAGAGGGCTGGGATAGGGAGGGTGGGAAGGAGACTCAAGGAGGAGGAGATATGGGGATAAATGTATATGTATAGCTGATTCACTTTGTTATAAAGGAGAAACTAACACACCTTTGTAAGCAATTATACTCCAATAAAGATGTTAAAAAGAAAAAAACAAACAAACAAAAAAAAGAAACATTCTCACAGATACACCCAGAGTAATGTTTGACCAAATATCTGGCCACCCTGTGGCCCAGTCAAGTTGAGGCATAAAATAAACCATCACACCTTCCATAAAACTCATTTCTTTGAAAAACAATTAGCAGAACAGGAATGTTTTTGAAACCCATATACACTGGCAGAAATATATAATAAAAATTTATTCTAGTGACAAGACCAGTGATATTCTCAGGATGGAAGCTATTCAAAATAGTTAACTTGTTACCAGGTAGATAGTAAATCTCAAGAAATTATGTAATTTTGGAGCTTGGTTTTGGTCTCTTTTTCTTACAGGTTGGACATCTGGCAGTAGCAGTAGCTAGATTAGCCTTAGTTAGTGAGAATCCATGCTGTTGGCCTCTCTCTCTGCCATCATGACCACTCCATCCTCTAAACAGTGTCTCATGAAGGCCTTCATAGTACTATTTGAAGAGATTAACATGCTATCCTGAAAGCAATGGATTCATGTGCTGCACTCTGCAATGTTTAGATAGTCCGAGATCCCTTTGGACTACATTATAGCAGAGGAAAAGGAATTACAGCTCAACAGCAAAATTTGCAAGTGTTTATTACACATTTGAAGTGAGCAAAAACTCTCCCTGATCCTCTTTTCTTACTGAAATAGAAAAGAATGCATATGCCAAAACAATGTCCACATACCAGAACCTGAGGCTCTATCTGTTCTAACAAATTTACCACATCCATCATGGCAACTTCAATCAGGGCAACTACTGGGTTGAGCTTGCAGCGGTCTACAGTCACCTTCCAGGATTCATCTGGTTTTTGCAAGATCATTGCTAGGTAACTAAACTGGGGATGTGATAAGGACCACCATCCTTGCATCTGTTAGAAACTCTTAGCTGATATAAATCTCCTAAACTCTATATAATACAATTTTTATTTATATATTTTTACTTACTTTCTCATGACAGGAACAGTTTCAGAGGCTTCCATGTGGCTTTCCCTATTTTGGTAGTTATCTACAACCAAGGACCCAATCTGGAAGTTGTACTAACTTCCAAGTATGTTAATACCAATGAAACATTAAGGGTCCAGGGAAATGACCATCAGGTGGTCTATGTAAGTGATTTATTACCTGTCTCCCATATGCCCCCATACATATAGGAAGGCCACAATAATGTTTCAAAGTATTCATAGTTCAATATCACAGAAACCCCATAACCTATACCAACAGTGCTAAAAATATGAGTAATCCCCATCTCGCAATTTATAGTCAAGTGAGTAAATGGCCATAATTTTCTTGAGGAAAAATGCAGCAAATCATTGCTTTGTATACATGCTATGGTATTGCAATTGTTCTACTTGGAACCACTGGTTAGTGGGCTCTGATTCTGAACAATGGTCCCCAGCCTGAAACCTATGCAAGGAATCATGACATATTTATTAGGGTGGCTATCCTCAGACGCCCAATCACCAAACCTTGATTTCTTCTGCTGGTTCAAGCTGAGTATTGACTTTGTCAGACACCAATCTATTTTGCCCCTAGGGAGGTCATATTCTATTAACCATCCTTGTAAGTCCCTGTGTATCTGGTTCCCAGGGCTATTACTCCAACTTGCTAGTGATCACAACATATGTGGTTAAGTGCCACCTGGTTACTGACAGTTAACTGCTGCCACCTAGACTCTACTCTTTTTTTTTTTTTTTTTTTTTTATTTGTGCGGTACGCGGGCCTCTCACTGTTGTGGCCTCTCCCATTGCGGAGCACAGGCTCCGGACGCGCAGGCTCAGCGGCCATGGCTCACGGGCCCAGCCGCTCCGCGGAATGTGGGATCGTCCCGCACCGGGGCACGAACTCGTGTCCCCTGCATCGGCAGGCGGACTCTCAACCACTGCGCCACCAGGGAAGCCCTAGACTCTACTATTTTAAAGTCCACTCATGGACATTGTTTTCAGCTAGATAAATTCTGTAACAGTATTTTCTATCTCCAGCCCTAAAATGAAAAGTAGAGACACTACTGAATTTATTTATTTTTTTCCTGTACACGGGCCTCTCACTGTTGTGGCCTCTCCCGTTGCGGAGCACAGGATCTGGACGCACAGGCCCAGCGGCCATGGCTCACGGCCCCAGTTGCTCCGCGGCAAGTGGGATCCTCCCGGACCGGGGCACGAACCCGCGTCCCCTGCATCGGCAGGCGGACTCTCAACCACTGTGCCACCAGGGAAGCCCCTGAACTTTTTAATGATGCTGCTTCCTGTCTCACCAGGCCATTCATATGGCCTTGATAAATTTTGTGTCCTTGGGCCTTCCCAAGGAACATAACCATCATGCTTATCTTCTGACTGTACATATTACATCCATTCTAGCACGTCTACTTCTCTGAACTTTTTAATTTCTTTATCCATCATCTGACATTGCAGTTCATGCATTTCAGTTTTGCTCAGCTTGGCCACTGTGTGTACCATGCCATGTACCGGGAGCCACCTTATTAGTTTGTACAATGTCCTGAGGTTCTTTCCAGGACACTAAATCCTTTATCTCCAAAGAATATTCTCAGGTAAATAAATTCTTCCCTTTCCAATTCTATGTTCCAGTCCCTTTGATAAAGAATCTTCTAACACAGTGCCACTCATACATCCCAGATGGCTCCTGATACATGTCAGATAGATTTGCAGCATCTTTAAATTACAGTACTTTGTTTATGAAGCCAAGTGCATCCTCAGTTGCTTGATATTGTGACTTAAAACCTAGGTATAAGCCAAGTGGCCAGGAGGGAAAGTGAGGGCAGATCTTGAGTGGTATATCTGCTGCCTTTCAGGATTATTGAGATGACTGCTCTTAGCAAAAAGGAATGGAACACTTCTGCAGGCTTAGAAGAGTCAGAGGAATCAAAAGAATCAAAATCTTCAGAAGCAATCATCTGCATGTCTAGATTCTGTGTGTTAATGCTTCAGATTTTCCCAATGGGGGCAATGCCCTTGGTATAACAAATCTGCCAAGTTTAACCTCCTTTGAAGTTAGTCGCACAGACTAATAAATCTCAGGCCTCATGTTTGGCTTTCTCTGCACTCCTGCTGCAAAACGAGGGCTTCTTTGCCTCTACCAAGGAGTCCCTTTGGCTTTCACATCTCATTTTTAATTCATTCTTATTTTCTTTATCATTCTATTATCATTCTGTAGAGAAATTATAGCCCATAAGAGTGTGACAGAGAGGGGACTGGAATTATAGAAATTGAGGAAGGTATTAATGGTCTCCTTGCTCCTGGATGAATTCATGTCCATGTTCATAAGAGTGCACTCTCACTTGTGAATCCCATCATATCACTTCCTTTCCCAAATCTCTTCAGGATAAACCATATATATATATATATATATATATATATATAACAAGACTGTATTATCTATTCCCCACCAAAATAGTAAACTCATTTCCTGTTGCTCCCTTTTGTGGCATTTTAAATTCTCAAAAAATATGTAAATATAGAGAAGATCAATAATTATCAACATATGTCCAATCGTGTTTTGGCTCTGCCCAAAACACGATTACTTTAAGGTTACTTTAGGATTACTTCAGAGTTACTTTAACCCCTGAATAGTATAGATGAAAATCCTAAGCATAACATTTCATCGGGGAAAAAATAGCATAAGGACTAAAAAAATACAAAATACGACAAAAGCTTTTCCAGCTATCCACCCACAAATTTAACAATAAACCCTTAATATTAAAATATCTAGCCAGTGTATATATCGGCATGATGTATAATTTATTTCCAAAGTTGTTTTATTGAAATCAGAATCCCAACAGGGCTCAGAATATTGATAGCTTGATTATTCTCTTGTCTTTAAATCTATAGGTTGTCCCTCTCTCTTTTTTCCATGACGTTTATTCTTCCTTGTGGGTGGTCATTTGCCTTGTAGAGTTAACAAAATTTTGCATTTTTCTGTGTGTATTCCCGTTTTATTTTTAACATATTTCTCCGATTTTCATGTTTTTCTTTTTTAACAAATTAGTGATTGGGAACTACAGTTTTGATTCAGATTTGATTGGTAAGAGTTCTTCATAGTTGATGTGCTACACTTCTTATTTCTTCACATTAGGGAGCACATAATATCTGGTTGTCTCAAGTTTTATGTTCTTAAAATTAATCACTAGGTTCATTCACTTAAAATCCCCCTCGATGTGTTATGATTCTTAAACACTAATACATTTAGATGTACTGTTTTCTCTATGGTTTTGAGTGCCCACAGCATACTTTACTTATATAGCATTATAAGAATTATTTTAAAGAAATAAAGCAATTAACAAGGATTAATGTGCAAGAATGCTTTTATAGAATGTTTGGGGATAGAAACACATTTAATATCAAGTAATAAAGGCACAGATAAATTATGTGGTACTTGCATAAGATGGAATGTTTTGTAGGTATTAACATGCTTTCAAAAAATATTTAATAACATGGAAAATGTTCTTCATGTAATGCTACATCAAAAAGTGCTGAAGACACAGATTGTTCCTTAAGAAAATACAAAAGCTTATCAAATGTAATTTCAAGAGCAAAGAAATAATATGTAATTTTAACTTCCTAGTGTTTCTGAGCGTCTGTAAATATACTAAATTTTAATTTAGGATAATGGATAATAAGAACCAATATTACTAAATATCAACAAACTGATTTGTAATTATACATGGCTGAATAAAGTTGTTTCTTTTGCCCTTTACTCAGTAATTTGGTGCCAACAACAAAAGTAAAAATTAATGAAAAATATTTTAAGTGCATCTTCAGTAAGAATAAAAAATATTTTTTTACCTCTCAAAAGAAGATTTTGTTAGCATAAGGAAATATGACCAAACTGAGGAAGAACCGTGAGATCGTAAGATTAACAATACAGATCTCAATAACACAAAACAAAGTTCTAAAATTAGGTGACCATCCTTGTGTTTCCTGAATTAAAGTCTGGGAAAAGGAGCAGGTTTCTTCAGAGGAATTAATGAGTGCTAAGAAAACACATCGAAACCAAATTGTATGGATAAGGTTTTCTCGTATAGAATTGCTGGCATAGCACCCAAGTGAGGACAACTTGAAATCCCCATAAGAATGACAAATAAATTATGAAGAATCCAGAATATGTGCTATGAAGGTATTTTGAAAAAGTTATAAATCTATAAACAGACATGAAAAAGTCTCTAAATCTTACCATCAAATAGAAAGCAAAATCCAAAACAATACAGAATATTAGTCCAATGTTTATATTTCCATCAATTTGAATAGTTTACATTTAACAAATTTCATGAATTAAACATATAGACAAAACATTCATATTATTTTTATTTTAAATTTTGTTTTGTTGAACACTGGTTAGTTTGAGCATTTCATTGTATTTATCACATTTTTTACATTTGCTTTCCTGAATTTCTTCTTCCTGGCATTTATTCAATATAATATTTACCTTTATTTTTTAATGAAATCTCTTGCCCCTATATTGATTATTTTGCATTGCAGAAGTTATTTCTCTATTTTGAGATTTGTTTAAACTTTTTGAAGCTTTTGGTGTTTAACCAAATCATTATGTCTGCTTTTACAGCTCAGAGTTTATTATCTCCTGTATTATTTCAGTAATTTTATGCTCTATATATTTAAGTCCTTATTCCATCTGAATTTTATTTTGATTTGTATTTTAAAATCTATATAAGGAGACCAACCATCTGCTAACTAAAATGTACATATGTATTTTGCATTATCATATCATGATATTTGTGCCCTACAGAAATCTCTGGATAAAGCATACTACTGTAGTTGAGGGGACGGGCAGGGGGACAGCGTGTCCTTAAAGAGAATAACTTACCATCAAGAGAAGAGTAGGTCCTTTGAGAGAAAACAGAAACCTAACAGAAAATGCTAACTTGCTGGACAAGAGAAAACACATTTCAAGTTTCTCCTTAACCACTATTCTACAGAATGCCAAGCACTTGAGTGTATTCACTTTTGACAGTAGGGGATAGAGTGTATTAAATAATTTTGATACTCACTAGCTGATCCCATGAAGATGGGCTGCTGCTTCGGTTGCTTTGGAAAACCATAAATATCTATTTAAAACTCAGTTTGTGAACATCTGTGGTTAAGTTAATCAAATATTTTATCAACGTTTCTTCATGCATTCTCAGTTCCATGAGGTGAAAACGTGCTTCATTTTTCCCCCCTCAGTCCACCATTCACCAGAGGAAAGTTCTCCTTCGTTTGCAGCATTATGTTTTTATCAGATCAAATGTTGGGCAATTATCAGCTTCATCTTGACCTGTGTCTTCAGAAATGTTGAAAGGAATCTGAAACTAGTAACTGATAAATAACTATGTCACTTTCTGGAGTAAAAAAAAATCTCGTAATTTGTAAAAGTGACTGTTTCATGAAGTTACAATTTTCTGTAGATTGGATTTTATGTTTCACCTTCTTTCACTTAACTATTCTCTCATCACACCTAGTTTCTATTATTTTCTTCTGAATTCTGAGAAAAATTGAGTATGTATGTATGCCGAGTATGTATTTCATTGCATTGATTTTCTAAGGAATATAACTTGCTGCTTACTGCTATCACAATGATTTTAAATTTGATAATTCTGTTTTTAATCAGGAATAATAATTTCTTTATAATCGCTAGAATAATAAAGAGGCAATGATAGCTATGAATCAGGTCGAAAATGGAGTGGTGGCTAGACTCTGGGTTTCCGGGGTTCTAGGCATGTCCCAACCACATCTGGGGCTTCCCATGTCTAGAGGTGCCTCAAGCAAGGAGGGCTTAGCTCACACTTGGAAGGCCCCTATTTACTTTGTCATGTTCCCCAGGGTGGGAGTCAGCTTGCTGAACGCCTTCCTGTTTGCACCAGAGAAAACATAAGAACCCAAGTTTTTGTCTATCCCCATCTCTGCGTCAGGTCCAAGCCCTTTTCCTAGAGATATGGTAACCATTCTTTATTCTATAACCCTCATTTGAAGCCACTTCTGACCTGCAATGAAGATGAATAAAGAAAACCTGGACCATTGTTCTACATCATGGACCACAGCTCAGATTTGGACTATTCTTGCACATGGACCAGTAAAATGTATAGGACCTTAAGCCCATGTTCGTTATTTGTATCAAATGATGACCAGTAGACTGATTTTGCATCACTTTTCTTGTAGCAGGAGATGAATTAAATAAATAACTTAGGTAAAAAAAGAAAAGGAGAGAAAAAAAGGTAAAGTTAAGAGGAAGACCATGTATCACTCCCTCTTTTCTTGTTGCCCTAGATTCCATCCTTCCAAGCAAGGAATCATAACATTTATATATATATATATATATATATATATATATATATATACATACACACACACACACACACATATATATAACATATACATGCACATATATATATACACACGTTATTTATGTTTTGTGCAAATAAACTTTCTGCACACTATATAAAAGACAAAAATCGATCAGTTACAATTAAAGTTCCCACTACTCAGCACTGTGCAAAGAGAAAATTGGAAATATCAGTTCGAGATTAGTTCTCACTTTGATGCAATGGTCTCAGCAGAGGTGGATCTAGAGGAAGTGTAAGGTGGCAGGTCTTCTATGATGAATGGCTTATTAGAGGAGAGTATGAATTGGTAATAAAAAACATAGGATTTCAGTTCACAATACTGATATAATTTGTGAGGTGAAAATAGCTAAGAATTTTTCAAAAATAATGACAGACACCAAACCATAGATCAAGGACTCAGAGGAGTCCAAGTGGGATAAATAATAAAAAAACTTTCACCTGGCATGTTGTGTTCAAACTACAGAAAATCAAAGAAAAAATCTGGAAACACACACACAGAAAAACAACACCTTACCTATGAAGAAAGAAGTATAAGATTTATAGCAGACTTCTTGTCATCAACAATGCAAGCAAAAAGAGAGTGGAGAGAAATATTTAAAATGTTGAAATAAAGGAATCACCAAGCTAGAATTCTGTATTAAGGAAAATTGTTCCTCAAAAATGAAGGAGAAATAAACACTTTCTCAAATGAACAAAAATGAGGAATTTTTCACCAGTAGATCTGCCTTTCAAAAAATGTTTAAAGAAGTTTAATTTTTTTAAAGTTTAGAGAAAGAAAATGATGCAGGTTAGAAACTGAGATCTATGTAAAGAAATGAAGGGCATTAGAGAGGGAACACATAAAGGTAAAATAAACCCTTTTACTTTTCTTTTTCTTACTTGATTTAATATAAGTGTTCAAACTAACAACAGCAACAATATATTGGATGAGTATAGCTTATTGATAAGTGAAATGAGTGACATCAATGTTAGAAGGGATGAATACGAAATATTTTAAGGTACCTACACACTCATAAAATAATATAGACCTATTTAGAAGTGGACTTGTAAATACATGTTGTAAATACATGTTGCCATCCTTAGGGCAACCACTAAAATCATTTTTTAAAAAGAAGTATAACTGATTTGTTAAGAAATGAGAGAAAACAGAATCATATAAAATGCCTAATTAAACCAGATAAGGCAGAAAAGGGTAGAATATTAAAAAATAAGAAGTGCAATGAATAGAGAACAGTACAGAAAGGGGAGAGATTAATCCAACTATACTCATAATCACTTTAAATGTGAATGGATTAAATGCAACTATAAAAATTAAAAACAGAAAATGACAGAAGGAATAAAAAAAACAACTGACTATATGTTGTCTGCAAGAAACCCACTTTAAAAAGAAAGACATAGATTATAAGTAAAGTGATGAAGAAAACTATACCACACTAACACTAATGAAGGGAAAGCTGGAGTAGCTATATTAATGTCAGGCAAAGCAGACTTCAAACAAGGAAAATTATCAGGGATAGAGAGAGCATTACATAACGAAAAGGGGGTCAATTTTCTAAGAAGACTTAATCCTTAATGTGTATGTGCATAACAGCAAAGTACCAAAATAAGTGAGGCAAAAACAGATAGAATGGCAAGATGAAATAAACAGCTCTATTATTATAGTTGGAGACCTCAACAGACCTCTATCAGTAATTGACAGACTCTGCTTACAGAAAATCAGTGAGCATACAGTTGAACTGAACCACCATCATTATCAACTGTATCTCATTGACATTTATAAAGTACTTATCCAACAGCAGAAGATTACAGTCATCCCTTGGTACCTGAGGGGGATTGGTCCCAGGAGCCCCTGCATATACCAAAATCTGCTGATGCTCAAGTCCCTCATATAAAATGTAGTAGTAAAATGAATGGAAATTTCAATCCAAGTTGATTGAATCCACAGACGCGAAACCCAAGAATTTGAAGGGCTAATTAAAACCACAATAAATACATTAAACGTAAGATTTAATTTAGCTAAATAGACAATTATTATTTATTTATGACATACCCAATTTAACAGGACATAGAAAGTCTGAAGTATGAGTGACAAAGAATCTAAGGGGAGAATACTGATCAAAAAGAAATGGATTTAGTTATAATAATATCAGAAAAAGAAGTCAAAAATACTATCAGGGATTAAAAGATATTTACTATGATAAAATGTATGAATCATTAAGACCTAGTAACTCCAGCTTCTCAAGCTTCTATAAATATAGCAACTCAGTCTTCACAAGGGAAAATTGAAAATCCACAAACTGGGAAATGTTCTCACACTTCTTTCACTTAATGCTATGTCAAAAAATATTTATAGATATAGATAGGTAGATGACAGATAGATGAATGAATGGATGTGTGTGTGTGTGTGTGCACATGCATATGTGTATCTTATAAGAGTCTTGAATCAGCAACTGAATTATTGAATCTGACACTGACCTGGGGTAACATTCAGACACTTCAAAAACATCTAGATAAGTGGTCTGAGGTATCAATACCATCTATTAAACAGAAATGATACCCTCTCAAGTTGTTAGCATGAGAGATATGGAGGCCAGGTGATAAGCTGAGTTCTGACCCAAGCCCAACTCACAGTGTGCTCACTGGTTCATAATGAAATTTGTGGATATTTATCCCGTTCCTGATATATAAGTGGAAAAATCAGTTAGTGATAGAAAACCCCTTGTCTTGCTTTTCAAATTTGTGTAGGAAAGCCAAATGAAACTGAACTGAACTTGTCTCCCATTCCAACAAGCTTGAAATCAACAGCAATACTGCATTTCTGGAATTATTGAAGAGATGTGTATTATTGTGAAAGATATGGAAAATGTAGTAGTTGTGATTCCTAGATATCCCCATTTAATTTGCTTACATGGCTTTAGCACAACAGTGATGGATCGTGGCACATAAACATGGACTCCTGTATATTTAACAGGTGGTAGCCTGATTTTGAATTGAAACTGCTATGTCTACATATGATACCCTGACTAAAAAAGCTTATCATAGACATTACCATTGGAGATTTAGGTGTGCATCTATTGGTTTGGAAAATAATAAATAAGTAAATTTTCAATCTCCGTTAAGTGTGTGTGTGTCTATGTGTGTGTGTTTATATGGTAAGGACCAAGGACGATAGTTCCACCTTCACGGTTTTATATAAGTATTATATCAACTCTCTTGCTTTCTACATAATACTGTATATAGGGCATTTATGATCTCAATAATCCATAGAAGATACCAGTAATTTGCTATACTGATTACATCAGAGTGCTCATTTAACCCCTTTGGGCCCCCACGGGAGTGGAGGAAGACTGGACAGAGAGGGAAAAGGGGCCATTGAAGGTACAGTATTTACTATGGGATTTAACTCCTCAAAGGCCTCCCAGTAGCTTCAGATCTGCTCAAGAATCCTTCATGTCCTGCTGGTTTGCAGCGAGTGGCTCACAGCTTCAAGGCCTCCTCTGCCAGATGGAGAACTATTTCAAACATCCTGCCTCTATTTTGTACTGTAGCAATGCAGACAGGAGACCTGACCCCATTTTCAGGTTCTAAAGAGAAATTCTAAGTACCTGAAAGACTGAGGAACATGGTGGCTTTTATTTAAGATGTGGAGATAGAGAGCACATACCTGGACTTGGGCCTGCAGCAGCACCAAATTGCACCAACAGTTCCCTTTATTTTCTCTCGCATCTGTTTCTCCTTTTCTCTCTGCTGGACTAGCCACGGGGACTCCAAGTTCTTCATTGTGTGGTCCTGGTACCCAGATTCTCCTGGGAATTATAAAGCTATTCACCTTCCACATCGAGCACTTCTTATTTTTTCCCCAGCAACATAAGTCATCCTTAAGAGGGGTCAGGGTGCTAGCTCTTAAATATATTTTAGTCATCCCTTTGTACATTAAATTCTCTTTCTTGGAGACTGCTCCTGACATGGTGTTCACCGTGCTCTCAGCTGGCCTCCTGAAGTTCTGCCCTGCCTTCCCCACCAGGTACAGTTCAGGAGCTGCCTACCTCAGGGTGATAGGTTATCTTCTAGTTGCTTTATTCCTTTCCGTTTTACATTTAGAGAGTATAATTGGAATACATAAACTTCTCTGTGACCACAGCTTTATTTGCAACCCACAGGTTTTGTTATGGCATATTTTCATTATCATTCAATTAATAAAATTCTAATTCCCATTGCGACTTTATCTTTGACCTACATAATGATCAGAAGTATGTTTTTAATATCCAACTATTTGGTAAAATATTGGTTATACAGGTTTAAATTTCTTGCTTATTCAGAGCCTTGTTTTATAACCAGAATATAGTCAATTTTATAAATGTGCCATGTGCACCTAAAAATTTCTGCATAATATATATATTCCATCATTGTCGGTGCAGTGTTTTATGTAAATTTAGGCCAAAGTTTTTAATGATGGTATTCAGATCTTCTATAATCTGCTGATTTGTTGTTGTGGTTCTATGTTACTGATCTAGGTAATTTAGATTTTTCTACTTCTACTTAGATTTTTGGAATTTCCCTTCATATACTGCATTGAAGTTTAGACTTATAATATATTCCTTGTAAAGTAACAGTGGGTTTTATTATCCTGCCTTATCGCCAGTGATACTTTTTGCTTTCAAATCTATGTTAACATTAAAAAATCTTCTGCAATTTTACTTATTGTTGTTATGACATAATTTCTGAATCCTTTCATTTTCAATCTGACTCTTGTCTCTTGTAGGTGGCATAGAATTAGGTTTTTGGTTTGTTTCAATAATCCTTGTCCTTTAATTTCAGTATTTACAGTTAATGTATTTTCTTATAGACCGTTTACTCCTTGCTTACTATTTGTCCCACCTTGTTATGTTCCTTTAGCTCTTCTTTCTTCGAGATTTCTTCAAATTCCATTTTCCCTTGTATTAGCTTGTTATTTTTACATAAGTAGCAGTTACACATGTACCATGACTTATTAGCTCTTTTACTTCTTCTCAAGCAATGCTGAGATCTTAAATTTCTTTTACTACTTTTTCCTCTTCCTTTTGTTGTAATGCATTCTAATGTTTGATATATTTTATTATTACTCTTTTTTGCTGTTAGATTTTATTTAGGTTTATCCACTTATTTATCCTTTCTGTTATACATAATTCTTTATAAAGTCCTTATTTTCATCTGTGATAATCTTCCTTCTGCCTGCAGGTCTCCCTTTAGAATTTAATTCAGTCAGTTCTGATGAGAACATATTTTCTAAATTTTGTTTGTCTGCAAATTTCCTTATTTCATCTTTCCTTCCAAACAACATTTTCTCTGCCTCTAGAATTCCCAATGCGCAGTTCTTTTCTTTAGCACTTAAAAATGTTATTCCATTATTTTCTAGTATCCAGTCAGTTTCGCTGAGAAGTAAGCTGTAATCTCAATCCTATTGTTCCTTTGAGAGTAATCTCTCTCTTTTTCCTCGGGCTGCTTTTAAGATGTCATGTTTTTCTTTGCTGTTCATGAATTGTACTGTGGTGATCTTAGGTGTGATTTTCTTTGTTCTTGTTGCCTTTTTTTAGTGCTTATTGAATTTAAGGCTCCATATATTCTTTTTAGTTTTAGAGAACTCTCAGCTGTTAATATTGTTTTCATCCCAATCTCTCTCTCCTTTTTTCTTTGGACTCCAGTTTACACATATGATAAAAATGTTTATTGTGGCCCATATGTCTCAAATGCGCTTTTGTGTACTTTTTATTCTTTTCGTTTCCCATGCTTTAGTCTTAATATTGTTACTACTCTATCTTCCAGTTCACTTACCTCTGTTTACCTGTGTCCAATCCACTACCGAGTTTTAAATTTCGTATAATTTTTAATTCTATCAGTTCAACTTCAATCAGTTTATAGTTTCTAGTTGTCAAGTTAAATTCTTCACTTTGTCATCTATTTTCTTGAACTTGATAATATTTACCAAAATATGTATGAACTTGAACGTTTAGGTCATCTATGATTCTGATTCTTTTTTGTTTTTTATTCTAATTCTCCTTTTCTTGGTAGTCTTGGTGGTTCTTCAGTGAATACCAGACTTGGGATATGACAAGTTGTAGAGAATCTGAATGACATTACAGTTGTCCTTTGAACAACCTGGGTTTGAACTGCACAGATCCACTTATGCATGGATTTTTTTTCAATAAGTAATACAGTACTACACGATCTGTGGTTGGTTGAATCCTCAGATTCAGAACCACAGATAAGAAGGGCCGACCATAAAGTTATATGGGGATTTTTGACTGCACAGGGAGTCAGCGTCTCTAACCCCTACATTGTTCCAGGGTCAACTGTATTTTCTTGAGGAGAGAATTTCCTATTCTTAGGTAGGGAGCAGAGGGGAAGATCACCTCAGTCACTGGACCAACTTCATACTCATTTTCCTTCTTTATGAGGTTCAATGTAGATGTTGCATCAACCTTCCTAACACATAGACACACAGACACACACAGACAGACACACACACACACACACACACACACACACACACACACACATATGTAGAGACTTCCAATGTCCTAATTCATATAATTAGTTTTCCATTGGGCCACAAATCTTTCATAGGTTCTGAACCCCAATTTTGTCTCTTCAGCATTATGAGCCAACTAAGTCTTTGCTTTGACTTCAGTTAGCTTTTGTTTGACTTCTTAGCATCTTGTCTTGTCTACCTATTATACATGGAAAATACTGCAAGGGAACACTGTTGCTGAATCCAGCTCCGTTCTCTGAATCTTTACTCTCTCTGTGATTTTGGTCCTTAAAATTCTAGCTGCCTTGTTATTTCTCAATTCCAACTCTGGTTTCCTTAGTCCTATGACACTGTCCTAAGATCTACTGGCTTTTCTACCTCTTAGGAGTCACATTTGGTTTCTCAGACTTTTGCTCTTCATCAGTAGTTTCTAAATGACTGGGCTAGAAACGCATGTGCAGAATATTGTTCTCACTTCAGTGAGTTTCTTTCTCTATTTTACTTTTCTAGGTCATGGCTACCTCAGTAGCTTTCTAACACTCACAGTCAAATGTTTCGTATGATTTATCTGGCCTTTCTAGTTCTGGGGTAAACATTTTCATACCTTCCAATCCAATTTAAGTTATGTATTGTTTTTACAGTGCATTAGTGGAAATTAAATGGTAAATTCAGTCAGTCATTTCATACATCAAAAAGGAAAATCAGTCAACACAACTGTCTGACTGAAATGAATGAAGAAAACAATTCAAGGTAAACAACTGTCCCAGTAGACTTGTATAAATACAGTAGTGGTGTCATGTGCAGAATTAATCTTTCCTCACCCTTAACTGCAGAACACTCTGCCAGCCAATTCAGTCACTCAAATGATACTGAATTATAATATTCCAGTTTCATTTACTCTCAGTTACTGGTGACTGCCCTTCCTTCTCCTTCATCTGTCCACCAGTGGAGAATGTCAGAGCAGGAGAATAGTAATATTGGCATATTGTAATGCACTGTCTTGAATTCTACAGCTTCAAAATTCTTAGGCTAACCCAATGATCTTAAAGAGCCTGGTGCAGAAAGGATATGTGAATTAAATCCCAGACCACTGGCTGACCCTTCCAGCACTAACATCCCTTATTCCTGGTTCTAATATATCACAGAATACTCAAGAGGAAAGTTTTGAGTGGTCAGCAGAAATATGGCTCCAAAGCAGGCACATGGAAAAGAAATGTTGTCATCTGTGAACCACTTTAAAGTTGACTTGTCTTTTACTCATAAACCAGATTCAGTGTGAATTCTGTTCTGCTATATGTTAGAGAATCTGTTGGAGGAGTGTGGGCAATTCTTTTGAATTTTTTACTATCTAACTTTTTGGTTTTTTAACATCTTTATTGGAGTATAATTGCTTTACAGTGCTGTGTTAGTTTCTGCTTATAACAAAGTGAATCAGCTATACATATACATATATCCCCATATCTCTTCCCTCTTGCGTCTCCCCCCCTCCCACCCTCCATACCCCACCCCTCTAGGTGGTCACAGAGCATGGAGCTGATCTCCCTGTGCTATGTGGCTGCTTCCCACTAGTATCTATTTTACATTTGGTAGTGTATATATGTCCAAGCCACTCTGTCACTTCATCCCAGCTTACCCTTCCCCCTCCCCGTGTCCTCAAGTCCATTCTCTATGTCTGCGTCTTTATTCCTGTCCTGCCCCTAGGTTCTTCAGAATAATTTTTTTTTTTTTAGATTCCATATATCTGCGATAGCGTACGGTATTTGTTTTTCTCTTTCTGACTTATTTCACTCTGTATGACAGTCTCTAGGCCCATCCACCTCACTGCAAATAACTCAATTTCATTTCTTTTTATGGCTGAGTAATATTCCATTGTATATATGTGCCACATCTTCTTCATCATTCATCTGTCGATGGACACTTAGGTTGCTTCCATGTCCTGGCGATTGTAAATAGTGCTGCAGTGAACATGGTGGTACATGTCTCTTTTCGAATTATGGTTTTTTTAGGGTATATGCCCAGTAGTGGGATTGCTGGGTCGTATGGTAGTTTTATTTTTAGTTTTTTAGGGAACCTCCATACTGTACTCCATAGTGGCTGTATCAATGTACATTCCCACCAACAGTGCAAGAGGGTTCCCTTTTCTCCACACCCTCTCTAGCATTTATTGTTTGTAGATTTTTTAATGATGGCCATTCTGACTGGTCACACAAAAAACTTTGGCATGGTGTTCATCATCTAGCTAATCCTAACATGCAGACATTTATGAGAGTAAAGTCAGGTCTTTGCCAGAGTGGGTGGCGTATTTGGGCAACTGGGTCAAATCAAGAAGGGCAAATGTAGGCTGCCAGAGTAAATAAGGAGAGGAAAAACAAAAAGAGCGAGACATATCATTCATCAGTGATTTCCCCCCCAATATTCTTAGCCTCCACCTATCTCCATCTTACTGGTAACACAGGAAATAGACTGAAGAATCAGGTAAAAGGTCTCTACAGAAACTGAGGTAATATAGAAAATAAAAAAATAAAACATAAAATTGTAAATTTTCTTCCTAGGGATAATTCAGATGATACTTCAATAATAACATAAGATCAGGTGAAGTCTAAAGAAATTTTAGAAAACCCAGATAAAGTAAGAAAACATCTCTTCGCCAGCATCCGAATGTTAGACACACACCGAGACATGTGGGCCAAGTTCTGGAGAGAAGGGAAACACAGACGCAAGCTTGACATTTGGTGCAGCTTTTCTCCTTGGGGCATTTGCTGATTCAACTCATACAGCCTAGGAGCTGAAAAGCCAAGGAGTTCAAAAGACTCTAACCACAGAAGCCAAACGGCAAGAGCTCAAGCTAAAGGCAACAACTAATGGAATGACAAGCTACACGTATCCTTAGTCTCACAGGGCTGGGGGAATCATTACATTTAAAGCCTAACAAATACAAGGGTAGTTGGGAATAGGGAGAATCTAAACGTTCACATGGTAATCCCAAAGGGCAACACCCGTAGAGGAAGGACAAGACAGAAATAGAGCAACCTTCACACAGAGTGAAAAACGGCTTTGAATGAGCTCAAACTGAGAATGGACTAAGATTTCCAGTCCCTATAGTAACTGTCTGCCATGGGCAAAAGGAAATCTTTTCAAGAGAACGATAACAACATCCTGAATGTGGAGGTATCTTTATAGTTTCCTAAAATAAGTTAAGCCCAATTTTAATATAAAAATAATTGGACATACCAGGAAAAAGACTAAATGATCAAAAGATAAAAAAAAAAAAAGAAAGAAAGAAAGAAGGAAAAAAGAAAATATAAATAGACACAGGAGGACAAGAGTGAGTAGGCCTTGGTTAAAAAACAAAACAACTATGATTAAACAAAGAAAATAGACGCAAGGCAAATAAGCATATGAAAAGATGCTACACATTCCACGTCATCAGGGAATTTTAAATTAGAACAATAATGAGATACCACTACACACCTATTCAAATGTCTAAAATCCAAATACTGAAATACCAAAGTTGTTGACGATGCAGAACAACTGGAACTCTCATTTGTTGCTAAGAGGATACTTGGCAATTTCTTACAAAACTAAACATACTTTTACCATACAGTGATCTAGTAATCATGCTATTTGGTATTTACCCATAGGAACTGAAAAGTTACATCCACATAAAAACCTGCACGTGGATGTTTATAACAGCTTCTTTCATAATTGCCAAAACTTGAAATCAACCAAGATGTTTTTCAATAGGTGAATGGATAAACGAACTATGGTATATCGGTACAAAGGAATAGCGTTCAACAATAAAGAGAAAAGGCTATGTAGCCATGAAAAGACATGGAAGAAGCTTAAATGCATATTGCTAAGTGAAAAAAAGCCAATCTGCAAAGGCTACATGCATATTATATGATTGCAGCTATATGAAATTTAGGAAAAGGCAGACGTGTGGAGACAGTCAAAAGATCAGTGGTTGCCAGAGGTTGTGGGGAGGGAGAAAAGGATGGGTGAAGCCCGGAATTTTAAAGGCAGAGAAACTCCTGTGTATGGTTCTGTAATGGTGGATACAGGCTATTGCACATTTGTCAAAAATCATATAATGTACAAAACAAAGAGTGAAGTCTAAAGTAAACCATGGACATTAGTTAGTAATAATGTGTCAATATTGGTTCATTAACTATAACAAATGTATTACGCTAAGGTAAGATATTAATAATAGGGGAAACTGGGTAGAGAGGTAAGGAGGTATGAGAACTCTGTCCTTTCTGCTTAATTTTTCTGTAAACCAGAAACGGCTCCGAAATAGTCTGTTAATTTAAAAAACAAATCTAGACCTGCATACAAAACTTGCACGTAAATCCAACCACAGCAGCATTATTCATAAGAGCCCCAAAGTGGAAATACCCCAAATGGCCATTTACTGTGAATGGATAGATGAAACATAGTAATATCTACACCATGGAATATTATTCAGCCATAAAAAGAAATCAAGTACTGATGCATGCTACAACATGGATGAACCTTGAAAACATGCTAAGTAATTGTATGATTCCATTTGTATGCAATGTCCAGTCTAGACAAATCTGTAGAGACAAAGTATATTAGTGGCTGCCTAGGGTTTGGAGAAATGGGGGAGTGAGTGACCTATAATAGATTCTTTTTCTTTTGTGGGTGTGGATGAAAGTTCTAAAATTGATTGTGGTGGTAGATGCATAACACATTAAATTGTACACTTGAAATAATATGGAAAGTAAATTATATCTCAATGAAACTATTATTTAAAATTATGATTAATGTATTAAAAAAAGGACAACATGTACAATTTAAGCAAAAATTGTCTGTGAAATGCAACCAAAAGAAACTTCTAGAATTAAAAATGCTGAAATTAAGCACTCAGAAGATCGGATGAACAGTACTTTAGTCAAACAAAAGAAAGGATTACAAATGTCAATTAAAAAATAACTACACTAAAATGTGGAGGGAAAATGACGGAAAACAGAAATGAGTACTTAAGACATATAGAGTATATATAAAACACTGTGTCTAGCCAGCCCCAAGTCACACAGCCTAGGGAGGAGACACACAGCCTACCTGAATCATAAGGACTTCTCCAAAGGAAAAATGAGGTTCTGATGCCAGAAGTGGATGGAATGAATTGCAAAGAAAAAGAACAATGGTAAAGTATAATCTAGATATACATCGGTAAATACATAGGTTCCCTGGGGTTGTGATCTGGTACAAACACTAAAAAAAAAAAGATAAGACTCATAGTAGAGGCTGCTAGATTCTGCTGAGGAAAATGTCCAGGGAGGGAAGAGTTGATTTATTTCATTATTTTTTTAGAGTCCACATATAAGTGACATCATGCACTATTTGTCTTTGTCTTATTTCACTTAGCATAGTGTCCTCCAGTTTTATCCATGTTGACTTAAATGATAGGATTTTCTTCTTTTTTAAGGTTGAATAATATTCCATTGTGTATATATATACCATATTTCCTTTATCCATTAATCTACTATGGACACTTAGGTTGTTTCCATACCTTGGCTCTTGTGAATAATGCTACAATGAACATGGGAGTACAGATATCTCTTCTAATAATGATGATGTTTCCTTTGGATATATACTCAGAAGTGGGAGTGAGGAAGAACTTATGACACAAATCGACCATGTGTAAAAGATGTTGTAGGAATGAAAAAGTCTGAACACCTAGGCAGAGTGTGGAGTATTTGGAAAGGTCATTGTTCAAGGTCATACATAGTTTAAAATTATGACATTTCAGTGAGCCTGTGTGCATGAAGGCTTGCTTATATTTTGGGATTTGAATATAGTGCAAAGAAGTGTTGCTAAATATTCGATCAACATCAAAAACAGGGTGGAAATGTTTTTTCTTTTATTATGAAACTGCAGGAAAGGCAAGCCTAGAATTCTAGGCCCACTAGAATCTTCCCTGATGATAGTGCTAATTTAGGAGAAGAAGAAGGATCCAAGGCCATAGAACAATTTTGAAAGCAAAATAAGACTGCTGAGTCTTCACCCAGTGTATGAGATTAAGTTTTAATGGCATATGATGAAGTGGCCATGACACAGCCGGCAGAGCTCGTTGAGTTGTTGAAAATGGCTCTTGAAGCTACAGGAAATGAACAGTAGACATAGAAAAAGAACAAGGTAAATCCCAAAGAGTGGAAGGACAAAATTAATCAAGAGAAAAGTCAAAAATAGAGAAGAAAAGCAGTAAACTTGACAAATAAAACCAAAAGCTTGTTCTTTAGAAAGACCAATAAAATAAGCAATATTTGGCAAATATGATAGTGATGGGACTAGCTATAAAACAGAGTTTTTTTTTTTTAATTACAAAAGAATACCATGGTAGCTTTATACCAACACATTTGAAAATCTGGACAAAATGGCTGATTATTGATTAGTTATGTGCAGCCATTATTTACTCCTGTTTTGAGTAGAGAATACAAGTAGCTTTATGAAAATAGAAAATATAATCAAAGATATACACCTTAGAAAGACATCAGTTATTTTCCAATGTATTAAAAAATTAGAAGAGTCCTAATACAAAAATCAGATATGGAAAATTTACCCAAAAGTAACTAGAAGCACATTTCTTTTAAGATCTTAAGTTCTACCTCATATTAGCAAATAGATTCCAGCAACGTATTTTTAAAAAGTCATTATGATCAAGAGGGATTTATCACCATAAAGCAGATTTTTTCCCTAATTGGGATTCGGGCAGATGAGCTATGGGACTTTTCAAATCTCCAAAAATAGTGACAAGAATAGTGACAGAAAAATAGGAGGCTGCAAGCAAAAACATTCAGGAAATGAGGAGAAATGAATGAGATTTAATAGATGATTATGACAGCCAGGATAGTACAGTTTGTTGGCACATACTTCATACAAGCTGAGGCTTTGGTTTTTTTTTGTTGTTGTTTTGTTTTTTTTAATTAGGAGAAATGTCTTAGAAGCAGCACTGTGGGGCGGGGGGGGGGGGGGGGAAGAGAATGACAATCTAGTCTCTAAGCTCTACAACAGAGAGTTGTCCTTCTCTGAGGAGACAGTAAGGAAAGCTGTGTCATCAGGGGAAGTCAGTGTTTTTTTTTTTTGCGGTACGCGGGCCTCTCACTGTTGTGGCCTCTCCCGTTGCGGAGCACAGGCTCAGCGGCCATGGCTCACGGGCCCAGCCGCTCCGCGGCATGTGGGATCTTCCCGGACCAGGGCACGAACCCGTGTCCCCTGCATCGGCAGGCGGACTCTCAATCACTGCGCCACCAGGGAAGGCCGGAAATCAGTTTTTTATTCAAGTCAGAAGATAAAGGAAACATTAAAGGGAAATACTGAAGATTGGGAATTTTGGTAATGACAGACTATATATTCTAAAGGATACACAGAAACTATTTGGGGAGTGAGGGATTGGAAAGAGACGGGAGATTAGATCAGATCAAGAGATGTAAGACGTTATGGGGGGGGGGGACCTTGAAGATGGCGGAAGAGTAAGACGCGGAGATCACCTTCCTCCCACAGATACACCAGAAATACATCTACATGTGGAACAACTCCTACAGAACACCTACTGAACGCTGGCAGAAGACCTCAGACCTCCCAAAAGGCAAGAAACTCCCCCACGTACCGGAGTAGGGCAAAAGAAAAAAAAGAAAAAACAGAGACAAAAGAATAGGTACGGCACCTGTACCAGTGGGAGTTTCACACACTAGGAAGCCCCTTCGCGGGCGGAGACTGCGGGGGGCGGAGGGGGGAGCTTCGCAGCCGCGGAGGAGTGCACAGCAACGGGTGCGGAGGGCAAGGCGGGGAGATTCCCGCACAGAGGATCGGTGCCGACCGGCATTCACCAGCCCGAGAGGCTTGTCTGCTCTCCCTCCGGGGCGGGCGGGGCTGCGAGCTGAGGCTCTGAGGCTCGGGTTTCGGTTTCGGACGGAGCGCAGGGAGAGGACTGGGGTTGGCGGCTTGAACATAGCCTGAAGGGGTTAGTGCACCACGGCTAGCCGGGAGGGAGTCCGGGAAAAAGTCTGCACCTGCCGAAGAGGCAAGAGACTTTTTCTTCCCTCTTTGTTTCCTGGTGCGTGAGGAGAGGGGTTTAAGAACACTGCTTGAGGAAACTCCGGAAACGGGCGCGAGCCGCGGCTGACCGCGGCTGAAAGCGCGGACCCCAGAGACGGGCGGGAGACGCTAAGGCTGCTGCTGCCGCCGCCGCCACCGAGGGGCCTGTGTGCGAGCACAGGTCACTCTCCACACCCCTCTTCCGCGGAGCCTGTGCAGCCCGCCACTGCCAGGTTCCCGGGATCCAGGGACAACTTCCCCGGGAGAACGCACGGCGGGCCTCAGGCTGGTGCAAAGTCACGCCGGCCTTTGCCGCCGCAGGCCCGCCCCGCACTCCGGGCCCCTCCCTCCCCGCCGGCCTGAGTGCGCCAGAGCCCCCGAATCAGCGGCTCTGTTAACCCCGTCCTGTCTGAGCAAAAAACAGACGCCCTCCAGCGACCTACACGAAGTGGCAGGGCCAAATCCAAAGCTGAGCCACTGGGAGCTCTGAGAACAAAGAAGAGAAAGGGAAATCTCTCCCAGCAGCCTCAGAAGCAGCGGATTAAAGCTCCACAATCAACTTGATATACCCTGCATCTGTGGAATACCTGAATAGACAACCAATCATCCCAAATTAAGGAAGTGGACTTTAGGAGCAAGATCTATGATTTTTTTCCCTTTTCCTCTTTTTGTGAATGTATATGTGTATGCTTCTGTGTGAGATCTTGTCTGTATAGTCTTGCTTCCACCATTTGTCCTAGGGTTCTATCCGTCCATGGTTTTTTTTTTAAATTTTTTCTTAATAATCAATTTTAATTTTAATAACGTTATTATACTTTACCTTCGTTCTTTCTTTTTCTTTCTTTCCTTCCTTCCTTCCCTCCTTTAGACAACGAATCATCCCAAATTGAGGAGGTGGTCTCTGACAGCAAGATTTATGATTTTTCCCCATTTACCTCTTTTAGTGAGGGTGTATGTGTATGCTTCTGTGTAAGATTTTGTCTGTATAGCTTTGCTTCCAACATTTGTCCTAAGGTTCTATCCGTCCCTTTTTTTTTCCTAAATAAGAATTTTTTAATTCAATAACTTTATTATACTTTATTTTATTTTTACTGTAACTTCTTTCTGTCTTTTTTCCTTCTTTCCCTCCTTCCTTCCTTCCTCCCTCCCTCCCTCCTTTCTTTCCTTCTTGCCTTCTTTCCTTCTTTGCTTCTTTCTTTCTTCCTTCCTTCCTTCCTTCCCTCCTTTCCTTCTTTCTTTCCTCACACTTCTACTAATTCCCTCTACTTTTTCTCCCTTTTATTCTGAGCCGTGTGGATGAAAAGCTCTTGGTGCTCCAGCCAGGATTCAGGGCTCTGCCTCTGAGGTAGGAGAGCCAACTTCAGGACACTGGTCAACAAGAGACCTCCCAGCTCCACATAATATCAAATGGCGAAAATCTCCCAGAGACCTCCATCTTAACACCAGCACCCAGCTTCACTCAACGACCAGCAAGCCACAGTGCTGGACAACCTATGCCAAACAACTAGCAAAACAGGAACACAATCCCACCCATTAGCAGAGAGGCTGCCTAAAATCATAATAAGGCCACAGACACCCCAAAACACAGCACCAGACGTGAACCTGCCCACTAGAGAGACAAGATCCAGCCTCATCCACCACAACACAGGCACTAGTCCCCTCCACCAGGAAACCTACACAACCCACTGAACCAACCTTAGCCACTGGAGACAGACATCAAAAACAGCAGAAACTACGAACCTGCAGCCTGCAAAAAGGAGACCCCAAACACAGTAAGATAAGCAAAATGAGAAGACAGAAAAACACACAGCAGATAAAGGAGCAAGATAAAAATGCACCAGACCTAACAAATGAAGAGGAAATAGCCAGTCTACCTGAAAAAGAATTCAGAATAATGATAGTAAGGATGATCCGAAATCTTGGAGATAGAATGGACAAAATGCAAGAATCAGTTAACAAGGACCTAGAAGAACTAAAGATGAAACAAGCAACGATGAACACCACAATAAATGAAATTAAAAGTACTCTAGATGGGATCAATAGCAGAATAACTGAGGCAGAAGAACGGATAAGTGACCTGGAAGATAAAATAGTGGAAATAACTACTGCAGAGCAGAATAAAGAAAAAAGAATGAAAAGAACTGAGGACAGTCTCAGAGACCTCTGGGACAACATTAAACGCACCAACATTCGAATTATAGGGGTTCCAGAAGAAGAAGAGAAAAAGAAAGGGACTGAGAAAATATTTGAAGAGATTATAGTTGAAAACTTCCCTAATATGGGAAAGGAAATAGTTAATCAAGTCCAGGAAGCACAGAGAGTCCCATACAGGATAAATACAAGGAGAAATACGCCAAGACACATATTAATCAAACTGTCAAAAATTAAATACAAAGAAAGCATATTAAAAGCAGCAAGGGAAAAACAACAAATAACACATAAGGGAATCCCCATAAGGTTAACAGCTGATCTCTCAGCAGAAACCCTACAAGCCAGAAGGGAGTGGCAGGACATACTGAAAGTGATGAAGGAGAAAAACCTGCAGCCAAGACTACTCTACCCAGCAAGGATCTCATTCAGATTTGATGGAGAAATTAAAACCTTTACAGACAAGCAAAAGCTGAGAGAGTTCAGCACCACCAAACCAGCTTTACAACAAATGCTAAAGGATCTTCTCTAGGCAAGAAACACAAGAGAAGGAAAAGACCTATAATAACGAACCCAAAACAATTTAGAAAATGGGAACAGGAACACACATATCGATAATTACCTTAAATGTAAATGGACTAAATGCTCCCACCAAAAGACACAGATTAGCTGAATGGATACAAAAACAAGACCCTTATATATGCTGTCTACAAGAGACCCACTTCAGACCTAGAGACACATACAGACTGAAAGTAAGGGGATGGAAAAAGATATTCCATGCAAATGGAAACCAAAAGAAAGCTGGAGTAGCAATTCTCATATCAGACAAAATAGACTTTAAAATAAGGACTATTAAAAGAGACAAAGAAGGACACTACATAATGATCAAGGGATCGATCCAAGAAGAAGATATAACAATTGTAAATATTTATGCACCCAACACAGGAGCGCCTCAATACATAAGGCAAATACTGACAGCCATAAAAGGGGAAATCGACAGTAACACATTCATAGTAGGGGACTTAAACACTCCACTTTCACCCATGGACAGATCATCCAAAATGAAAATAAATAAGGAAACACAAGCTTTAAATGATACATTAAACAAGATGGACTTAATTGATATTTATAGGACACTCCATCCAAAAACAACAGAATACACATTTTTCTCAAGTGCTCATGGAATATTCTCCAGGATAGATCATATCTTGGGTCACAAATCAAGCCTTGGTAAATTTAAGAAAATTGAAATTGTATCAAGTATCTTTTCTGACCACAACGCCATGAGACTAGATATCAATTACAGGAAAAGATCTGTAAAAAATACAAACACATGGAGGCTAAACAATACACTACTTAATAATGAAGTGATCACTGAAGAAATCAAAGAGGAAATCAAAAAATACCTAGAAACAAATGACAATGGAGACACAACGACCCAAAACTTGTGGGATGCAGCAAAAGCAGTTCTAAGGGGGAAGTTTATAGCAATACAAGCCCACCTTAAGAAGCAGGAAACATCTAGAATAAACCACCTAACCTTGCACCTCAAGCAATTAGAGAAAGAAGAACAAAAAAACCCCAAAGCTAGCAGAAGGAAAGAAATCATAAAAATCAGATCAGAAATAAATGAAAAAGAAATGAAGGAAACAATAGCAAAGATCAATAAAACTAAAAGCTGGTTCCTTGGGAAGATAAACAATATAGATAAACCACTAGCCAGACTCATCAAGAAAAAAAGGAAGAAGACTCAAATCAATAGAATTAGAAATGAAAAAGGAGAGGTAACAACTGACACTGCAGAAATAAAAGAGATCATGAGAGATTACTACAAGCAACTCTATGCCAATAAAATGGACAATCTGGAAGAAATGGACAAATTCTTAGAAATGCACAACCTGCCAAGACTGAATCAGGAAGAAATAGAAAATATGAACAGACCAATCACAAGCACTGAAATCGAAACTGTGATTAAAAATCTTCCAACAAAGAAAAGCCCAGGACCAGATGGCTTCACAGGCAAATTCTATCAAACATTTAGAGAAGAGCTAACACCTATCCTTCTCAAACTCTTCCAAAATATAGCAGAGGGAGGAACACTCCCAAACTCCTTCTACGAGGCCACCATCACCTTGATACCAAAACCAGACAAGGATGTCACAAAGAAAGAAAACTACAGGCCAATATCACTGATGAACATAGATGCAAAAATCCTCAACAAAATACTAGCAAACAGAATCCAACAGCACATTAAAAGGATCATACACCATGATCAAGTGGGGTTTATTCCAGGAATGCAAGGATTCTTCAATATACGCAAATCTATCAATGTGATAAACCATATTAACAAATTGAAGGAGAAAAACCATATGATCATCTCAATAGATGCAGAGAAAGCTTTTGACAAAATTCAACACCCATTTATGATAAAAACCCTGCAGAAAGTAGGCATAGAGGGAACTTTCCTCAACATAATAAAGGCCATATATGACAAGCCCACAGCAAACATCATCCTCAATGGTGAAAAACTGAAAGCATTTCCACTAAGATCAGGAACAAGACAAGGTTACCCACTCTCACCACTCTTATTCAACATAGTTTTGGAAGTTTTAGCCACAGCAATCAGAGAAGAAAAGGAAATAAAAGGAATCCAAATCGGAAAAGAAGAAGTAAAGCTGTCACTGTTTGCAGATGACATGATCCTATACATAGAGAATCCTAAAGATGCTACCAGAAAACTACTAGAGCTAATCAATGAATTTGGTAAAGTGGCAGGATACAAAATTAATGCACAGAAATCTCTGGCATTCCTATATACTAATGATGAAAAATCTGAAAGTGAAATCAAGAAAACACTCCCATTTACCATTGCAACAAAAAGAATAAAATATCTAGGAATAAACCTACCTAAGGAGACAAAAGACCTGTATGCAGAAAATTATAAGACACTGATGAAAGAAATTAAAGATGATACAAATAGATGGAGAGATATACCATGTTCTTGGATTGGAAGAATCAACATTGTGAAAATGACTCTACTACCCAAAGCAATCTATAGATTCAATGCAATCCCTATCAAACTACCACTGGCATTTTTCACAGAACTAGAACAAAAAATTTTGCAATTTGTATGGAAACACAAAAGACCCCGAATAGCCAAAGCAATCATGAGAACGAAAAAAGGAACTGGAGGAATCAGGCTCCCTGACTTCAGACTATACTACAAAGCTACAGTTATCAAGACGGTATGGTACTGGCACAAAAACAGAAAGATAGATCAATGGAACAGGATAGAAAGCCCAGAGATAAACCCATGCACATATGGACACCTTATCTTTGATAAAGGTGGCAGGAATGTACAGTGGAGAAAGGACAGCCTCTTCAATAAGTGGTGCTGGGAAAACTGGACAGCTACATATAAAAGTATGAGATTAGATCACTCCCTAACACCATACACAAAAATAAGCTCAAAATGGATTAAAGACCTAAATATAAGGCCAGAAACTATCAAACTCTTAGAGGAAAACATAGGCAGAACACTCTATGACATAAATCACAGCAAGATCCTTTCTGACCCACCTCCTAGAGTAATGGAAATAAAAACAAAAATAAACAAATGGGACCTAATGAAACTTCAAAGCTTTTGCACAGCAAAGGAAACCATAAACAAGACCAAAAGACAACCCTCAGAATGGGAGAAAATATTTGCAAATGAAGCAACCGACAAAGGATTAATCTCCAAAATTTACAAGCAGCTCATGCAGCTCAATAACAAAAAAACAAACAACCCAATCCAAAAATGGGCAGAAGACCTAAATAGACATTTCTCCAAAGAAGATATACAGACTGCCAACAAACACATGAAAGAATGCTCAACATCATTAATCATTAGAGAAATGCAAATCAAAACTACAATGAGATATCATCTCACACCAGTCAGAATGGCCATCATCAAAAAATCTAGAAACAATAAATGCTGGAGAGGGTGTGGAGAAAAGGGAACACTCTTGCACTGCTGGTGGGAATGTGAATTGGTTCAGCCACTATGGAGAACAGTATGGAGGTTCCTTAAAAAACTACAAATAGAACTACCATATGACCCAGCAATCCCACTACTGGGCATATACCCTGAGAAAACCGAAATTCAAAAAGAGTCATGTACCAAAATGTTCATTGCAGCTCTATTTACAATAGCCCGGAGATGGAAACAACCTAAGTGCCCATCATCGGATGAATGGATAAAGAAGATGTGGCACATATATACAATGGAATATTACTCAGCCATAAAAAGAAATGAAATTGAGCTATTTGTAATGAGGTGGATAGACCTAGAGTCTGTCATACAGAGTGAAGTAAGTCAGAAAGAAAAAGACAAATACCGTATGCTAACACATATATATGGAATTTAAGAAAAAAAATGTCATGAAGAACCTAGGGGTAAGGCAGGAATAAAGATGCAGACCTCCTAGAGAACGGACTTGAGTTTATGGGGAGGGGGAAGGGTGAGCTGTGACAGGGCGAGAGAGAGTCATGGACATATACACACTAACAAACGTAGTAAGGTAGATAGCTAGTGGGAAGCAGCCGCATGGCACAGGGATATTGGCTCGGTGCTTTGTGACAGCCTGGAGGGGTGGGATAGGGAGGGTGGGAGGGAGGGAGACGCAAGAGGGAAGACATATGGGAACATATGTATATGTATAACTGATTCACTTTGTTATAAAGCAGAAACTAACACACCATTGTAAAGCAATTATACCCCAATAAAGATGTTTAAAAAAAAAAAGAGGTTATGGGGATAAAAATTAGAATTTAAATATCTTGAATGCTTGGACTTTTGGTAGTTACAGAGTAAAATGGGAATAAAAGCATGATGAGATTAATCCTGCTGGTCTTCTGGGGGAAGGTAAGTGGTGAAAACAGAGATATGGAGACACGCTGACTGCACTGGTTATACACCATACTGGTGGGCTTTCAAAATGCTAAATGGAGGTGGGGTCCTGGCTAGGGAAGGGGAAGTCTATATCGACTTGGACAACAGAATTTGGGGGGGGGTGGCGATTTATTAAATCCAAGAGAGTAAAATATATCAAAAAGAGTGGAGGTCGGGAATCAGACAATGTGAAGAAGTTGGGGAGAGAGGAGGAATTGATTGGGGGTGGGCTGTCCCTGAGTCATTACCTGGTGGTGAGCACTCCTTAAAAGACAGAGCTGGGGAGTAGAGGTTTACCTAATGCAGCGCTGGAATTAATTAGTTGAGGTAAAAAATGTTTAGGAACATAGGAGTCTATCACTCACAAGTGTGGAAAAAAATTTCATCTCCCAGTAGAGACACTGCATTTTACACTTGCCATAAGGAAGATGAGTGTTGATGGGGGTCTGTATGATCATGGGCTGATGATCCATAACACATATAGTCATAAAGATAAATGGGTTCTAAGTGGATCTGGTGATAGATTCTATTCACACTTCTGGTACTTCTTATTAAAATGACTACAAACTCACATCAGGGATATATGTTCTTTGCAGTTAAAGATGAAAACCAGGCCCCTTAATGAGCCCGTATAGGGTAATACATTGTCTAGTATTAGCATCATGCTATTGCCACTTTTCAGGAAGCACTGTTCGCTAGAGTCTTTTCGTAATTTTACAGATAATCATGAAGTGTAATTAATCATGGGAAAGCATTTACAGGAAAACTTCATTTATTTGGCATGATTGGGAAATAAATGTTCCTACCTTATTATTTTAGATAACTCAAACATCCCCCTGGAGAATCCAAAATTGAAAGAAAAAAATCTGTTTTCAATGAACTTCTTTTACAATTTGTTGTTTCTTTAAATACGGTAAAAGAACATAATTTAATCCTTTCTTGACTACTTAGACTAAGCAGGCTAGAGTCATATCTGAAAGCTAGGTAGCCAAGGCCAAGATATTTAACTTCTCTCAACTTTCCTTTTCTCTTCTATAAAGTCAATACCAATTTTATAGGGTCATTATGAGAATTTAATGAGATAATGCAAAGAGAGCTTAGCTCCATTTCTGTCACACAGAACACAATCAAGGGTACCTATGATTATCAGTAGCCTCATCAGATCAGCACCTTAATTAGTAACATCAAAATCTGCCTCCACTCCAATCAAATGATGGCATCAGATCATATGACCCTTGACAAAATGACCCTAGACTACTGAGGTTTTGAATTCCGGTTCCGTGTTTTTCAGTATCTTCACTCTTTGCTGCAGTGTGTGTGCCTATACACAACTGCATTAATTTTTCTCTTCAACCACTGGATTTTCTGTTTCTAATATATTCTGGTATAACAAACTTGATACCTGAATTTACTAGGACTGTGTAGACTAAGTATAAAATTAATTTTGAATGAGAGCCAGAGGGCCTCTGTCATAAGCAAAGTCATGGACATTAGTGTATGAAATTGGTGACATCCACGTTGGTTATTGAGAAACATTTCTTGAATTCATCTCAACTTTTCAAATATTTGTCAGGCATCTGTTATATAAAGTCTAGATCACTGTCATAGCCTTTTATTTCATGATCAAATGCATTAGAGCACTTAATATGTTCAAGATGTGCTGCTGTACTAGGTATTAGGAATGCAAAAGTGATGAGCTAGGCCCTACTTTTAATTAGGGAGGCTGACCAGAATCTTCGCGATTGTAATATCTTAAGATTGGTACGGAGGATCAGGCTTAAGTTATTTTACCTAGACCTGAGTTTTCTAGGGGAAATGATATTTAACTTGGTTAAGTAAGAGTCAGACAAATAAGTGAAGAGAAAGGCAGGGACATAGGAAGTGTAAAAGTCCAGAGGTAATAAAGAACTTGGAAAAGTTGATGACCTGAATAAAGCTCACTGTAGGCGAAACATAAAATGGAACCGGAGGATAATACTGAGTTGTAACGCTGAGTACGTACATTAAGCAGGGACACGGATATGCAGACTGTGTAAACCATGGTAAAGATTTTGGGCTTTTTTCCAAGGATTATGAAGGGCTGTTTAAAGGTTTAATCTGTGAAGTGATATACTCAGGCTTATGCTGAGTATATCATGTTTCAAAGGTCATTTTATGTTAACCACAGATAATGGATGGAGAGTACAAGTCAAGGGATGGGGGATGGTGAGCATGCTGCCCAGTGGTCGGGGTGGGGGGAGACTGCAGTGACCCACACTAGAGCGTGGGCAGTACAAATGGTAGGGATTTTCACGAGGGGAAAACGGTAGGACTTGAAGACCAATAGAATAAAGGGAATGAAAGAGAGGTAGGTGTCAAGGCTGACTTTGTGTTGCCCAACTTCACAGATAGTGGTACAATTTACTGAACAAAGGAATACTGACAAGGGACCACACTTGAAAAAGAAGGTCGAGAACTGAGACTCAAAACTTGGCAAATTTGAGGTACCTTTGAAGTATATACTTATCCCCTGGGAAGGGACCAAAACGTGCCCATTACTGTGTGTATTCCAACCTCTTACGCTGTTCCATCAGTCAAAAGTCCTGATAGTATGTCCCAGCAAGGCCACTTCTAAATTTTTACCAAGAGGAAATGAAAGTATATCATCCACACAAAGACTTGTAGACAAATATTCCTAACAGATTTAGTTATAAAAGACAAGACTGGAAACAACCCAAATGCCCATCAGGGAGTGCAAAGTTAAACTGTGGTATATCCTTGTAGTGGAACACTATTCAGCCATAAATAAGTAAGTGAATAAATGGAGTAAGCTATTGATACGTTCAACGACATGAATGAATCTCAAAATCATTATGCTGAGTAAAATAACTCAGACCAAGAAAAAAAAAGCATAATGCCATTTTTATAAAATTCTAGAAAATGTAAACTAATATATAGTGAGTAAAGCATAGAGAGAAGAAAGAATTGCAAAGCTGCACAAGAAAACACTGGGAATTATAACATATTTGGTATTTTGATTGGGATGATGGGTTTGTGGGTCTACGCATATATTAAAACTCACAGTATTTAGTATACTTTAAATATGAACAATGTATTGTGTGTAAATTGTACCTCAATAAAGTTATTAAAAAGTTAACCCCCTGATCACCTGCTTCCAACCAGGTGAGCTCTCATTCCCTGTTCTATGTCCCATCATAACAACCTGTTTGATAATTAGCAGCATACCTGTTTGCTCCTTCTCTCCCTGTGGATTTCCAGCTGGGCGCCAAAAGAGATTAAGCCCCTTTTGTTCCATGTGTCTTTTTTTTTTTTTTTTTTTTGTTCCATGTGTCTCTTACAAACCTAACACAGTGAATGAAAGGATGAAGCCTTGGTAGTCTCACTCATGCTGGTAAATATCTGAGAATGAACACCTTTTCCTATCAAATCAGGTCCTACGAGGACAGGGCAATAGGGGATGGATCAATGGTGGATACTAGGAAAGGTGTCTGCTTACGGTGCTCTCATAAGCAAGTGAGGGACAGGAGGGTAAACAGGAGAGGGAGTGAGATAGTTAGGAAACAACGCTTTAACTTGAGACACATGTAGAAACCACTAAAGAAAAATCTACGTGGAGGTGGAACACAATATAAAAACTATCCCATTTAATTTATGCTACCTATGAGACACCAAAGAACAATGCTTACATTTTAGGAATGGTGTTGGAAGTGCAAATCGAGAGGGAGATTTTGTGCATATGTTAGATGCAGCCGTCAGGGAACAGCCATTCTGGAATGAAGCGATGTCACGTCACTTTGGGGTTTCACTGTCATTCAGCTTCACTCTGAGCTCACTGCTCTCAGGAAGCTAGCAGGTTAGACGCTTTAACTGAGAAGGGAAAGCTTTGAGTCCTGGGAGATATTCCTGTAGCTGAGAGTTTAATTTTAACTAAATGGAAACGGCTCATGAAATAAAAGCAAGATTGAGCCTTTATGGAACATTTTAGGATTGTACACGGCGGCAGACCCAAGATGAAAACCCAGGGTCCAAAGGTAAACTTAAAAAGATGCCTGTAGGGTCACTTAAAGCATCTGAAATGACCTACCATGGAAAATAAAATCCTAATGGGCAAATCCTTGTGCTTTATCTATACATACAAATGGAAAGTTAGATAGTTATCTAGCTGTTTTTAGATATTCAGTTTTATGCAAACGATGTTATTCTTAATGGCATTTTTGTAAGGCCCTCATTGCATACCATTTTAATTAAATTTTTATTTATTTAGCCACTGTGTTCACTGCCACGGAGCTGTAAATTATAATTTAAGATATAATTATTTCCTGATTTCAAGGATTAGCCTCTCTCTGCGCTACTTAAATAATACTTAAATAATATGATAGAAATTCTGTGATTCAACACTCAACTGAAAGATAAGAACAGTGTTCCAAGGGGGTTGGAAGAAGAGAGATCTATGTAAGCAATATGGAACAAGTAACTTTGCAAAGAAGAGATGGGCTTTGAGGCTACTCTTGAAGGATTCTTGAACTGGGGAAGTGATATAAGATAGAGAAGGGCATCCACATAGGAGAACAGGAGGAGTACAAGAGAGATACCACAGAAAGCTCTCAGGTTTCCCTCCTTGTTAAAAAAAAAAAAAAAAATCTTATGGTGTCTGAGTTTGTTCAAAGTCTAAGAAAAATATTAGCATAGGCAGGGCTTCTCTATAATGGTGTAATGATCGAACCTGAAATAGAAACCACCTCAGGTACAGAGGGAGGGTCAAAAGGCGTCAATTTCTCATTGTCTCCCATCAACACCCACTGTACTACACATAGTTCATAGATTAAAATCTTTTTTGACTGTGGACCTCAGATTGGACTGCCTGCGAATATCGTGTTCCACAGCACAGGCTAGTTTTATCTGTTTCTGGATTTTAATGCTTATGTTAAACTTCTGTAGTGAGAGATACTCTAGCAGGGTACTAAATATCAAAATGGAATTTGTCTTTACTAATGGCTTTAAAGTTAATCTGGGTTAGGGATTATAAAATTATAGATATTAGTATTTCCCTACTGTGTGATGAAAGCAACCCATGCTATACCATGCATTTAAGAAATGTCACCACACAAATCCCAAGATGGTCTTCCTCCACAATTCCAATGGCCAAATCCTTCAGGAACAGAATGCCATCCTCTTCTTAAATAATAATGTTAGATATAGTATTATTTTTAGAGTTGCTTGAGGATTTGTTTTCTTGGTTTTTTTTTTTTTTTGCATTACGCGGGCCTCTCACTGTCGTGGCCTCTCCCATTGCGGAGCACAGGCTCCGGACGCACAGGCTCAGCGGCCATGGCTCACGGGCCCAGCCGCTCCACGGCATGTGGGATCTTCCCGGACCGGGACACGAACCCCTGTCCCCTGCATCGGCAGGCGGACTCTCAACCACTGCGCCACCAGGGAAACCCTGTTTGTTTTTTTTTTTTGATGTTAACTATAACAGGCCAAGTAGGAGGCATAACCAATATGAGAGGCAGATCAACTTGCCTAGGGCCACAGATACCGCAAATAAAAGAAAATAATTTTAACATGTATTTAATATTTTACAGGTTCTAGGCAATATTCTATGAACTTTCACATACGTTAAAATCACCATAACAACTGTGTGAAGAGAATATTATTAGCCCAATTTTATGGATGAGGAGACCGAGGCTCAGTAAGATTAAAAGCAACAGAACACAGATATAAACTCAGGTCATCTGACCCCAATCCCAATATTCTGTGTAATCATCATGATTAAAGTAACATGTATTAGGTACTTGCTCTATGCCATCTTCTCTGCTAAGTGTTTTATATAAATCATCTCATTCCCAGCATAATGTCCCTAGAAAGGAATATCACTGGCTAACATTCACAGATTCAGAAACAGGTTGATCAAGGTCACACAGCTGATAAGTAACCCAGCTAGAACTTGAAATCTGAGTTTAGAACTAACACTCTTTATTAATATATTTTGCTGCCTCTTAAAGGATAGTGCAATCCTAAAAGTGAATTCAGTTACAGGTATTAGGACCTTATTCAGGCAATATCTATGTGATAAAGTGAGGGAGAAAATCCATTCTCTTGGGGAATCAGACAGCAAGCACACATTGAAATCTCATTAGAAATTAGTTACAGGAAATAATACGTTTAAATGTTTCAGTATATCATCCTCCTCCACAAAAAGGACACTTCCATTTTCGCTTAATATCCTATCCTTAATTAGCAATGACAAGAGCCTCAATTATGGATTGCTTTCTATATGTGCCTAAAGCCAAGCTTAGCAATTTATATAAAATATCTCATTTAATCCTCACAACCAGACTATTAAGTCTATGATTTCTTCCTGTGAATCAAGGGAACAGTATACAAAGCTCAAAGAACTCGAACAGGTGCTAACCTACCTAGTTAAGGGAAGCAGAGCAGTTCTGGCCCACAAACACCTTGGAAGCTAATCATCTCTGCCTTTCACATGGAAGCCACAGTTGTGAGATTATTCAGCAGTCACCTGGTGAGATGTAAAGCATTTTATCTGATACGACTGTGGGAAATGTGCTATAAAAATAAACCCAGTGTGCCTTGCTTGTTGTGCCGAAGAAACCTCCCTGGACAGTGTGAGTGGATAAAATATTGAAGAAATATTGCTGTCCATGATTAGAGTTAGAGGGATGGAAAAAAATGAAGCATATATTTGAGAAGGGGATAAACAGCCACAGACTTCCTTACTTTTGTCCAGAGAATGTGAGCAATTCAGCAAAGAGCTCCTAGCCTTCGTCTGTGTAAAACTATTGCTAGACGTTAACTTGCCAGGGCTGCAGGACCCAGCACCTCCTGCATGTATACCCTGTCAATGGAATGTGAGCAAAGGTAATGAATGTCACTTCTGGGATGGAGTGATTAAGAGCAGAGCCTCTACACCCTTTTCTCCTCTGTCTTCCAACTACATTCCAAAGGCTTTGAGGCCCTAGGAAATAGAGTCAGGACACAGAAGAAGCCTGGGCTCCTAATTCACTTCATGGAGAAAAGATCTCAGCAAATAAAAAATATCATGTTGGATTATATCCTTAAAAGCACAAACTCTATTAGACAGATTCCCATCTTGGGCAGGTGAATACTCAAATACATAATAAGACTAAATAAAATATTTTTCTCCTGATATTCTGTTCATAAGACTATAATGATACTTGTCCAACTGTACAATAATTATGTGTGAACCTCTATGACTCCCCTCAAGACTGGGAGACCCTCCAAGGTAATGATAATGACTTTTTCACCTTTCCAGCTCAGCACCTAGATCAATACCAGGTATAGTATCCACAGTAACAAATATTTTGTGAATATATGAATGATGTGTAAATAGATGAATACAAGTATGAATAAATGAGTGAAGAGACTGGAGTACACAGAGAATAAAACAATTATTTTCATAACAAGACCACACAAATTACTTTCCATTTGACTTTAGAATGCATTTTGGAACTTATATTTAAATGTGGGTGTGTCCAAATCAATTCAAAATCATTCAAATAATAGAATTAAGTCAAACCATGAGAGGTTAAAAAAAAAGAAAAGAAAAAAGTTTGTCTCTTTTGTTCTTCATCCTCAATTTCTCTCCCTAAACCTTTCTGGCTTAGGCAAAGCACCAACCTAACTTGAATTGTCCTTTTTCATTCAAAGTGTGTTACCTTCCTGCTGAGTGTCTTAAGTAAAAGATAAAGAATAAATATGTTCTCAGCTCCTGTGAGGCTGCAGGTTTAGTCTAGGTAAAGAAAGGGTAAAATAGAGAAGTTTGCCAATTTTTATATGACTTTCAAAGTTCTTCAAGGCTGTTTTAAGTCACATACCTGAATCAGAGGGTACCAAGCAGTCTGCTTAGGTATACAGTTCTGAATCTAATGTTTGTAAGTGGGACATGAGATAATGATCCCCTCAACCCTTGGGGCTGCCTGGTACAGCCTGGGTTACCCAGAACCCTGCAACTATTCACATTCAGCCACAAATAGCCTCTCTAGGGTCTCCCAGGAAGGTTACCCAAGAGAGAGAGAGAGTCAGACAAAAGGTCAAAAGTGGTCTCGGATGACAGACACAGTGAGAAACGCCACACCCATGGGTCCATCAAAGTTCTCTCGCCATTCAACCAGCAGGCATCAACTTGTGCAACAGCCAGCGGCGAGTATGCCAGTGCTGATGGTGAACAAGAGATTGCTAGGATTGCTACAAGAACTAATGATCCAGAGCAAAGATACAGCAGGTCAGGGGCGGGAGTCCCAGGAGACCTTGTCAGCGTGGGTTTAGGTGGTTACCCGCCCATCTCTGTCTTCATGTAAAGATGATATGACCGCCTAGTGGATGTGAAGGCTCTACCACAGTCTGTGCCTTCTACCATCATTATTGGGACATACCTTACAAAAGCAACCACCAACTTGGAACGAAATCAGTCTCATACACATCATCAGATGATACTGCAATGAGTTTTTGTGTGCCAAAGAAAGAAGAAACTAGATTCTTTGAAAAACACTGGCTTGAAAATTTTTGATCGTAAAAATGATTAAAATTTTCTTGTCTAATGTGACGATCAAAAATAGATGTTATTAAAACATTGATTAGAATTACAGTCACAACTTCAAGAGTAAGACCTGGTAAACAAAACAAAACAAACAAAAAAACCAAAAACCACTTATGTTTGTGGAAGCAACTACAAGTTTCTCAGTAAAAATCCTGAAAAGCATTACTTGAAAATTATGTAAATTAAGTATTTGATATCTTTCCCAATACTTTATACTTTATTATGGCTTGTTATTTTAAATTTTTATTTACATTAGTTGTTTTACTTTATCATTGTTTAATATAAAGGCTATACAATTTTTACCAAGCTCCATTTAGATCCCCTCTAGTTTATTCTAGTATAGCATACAGGTATCATTTAATAAGTGTGCCATGAAGTGAAAACAGTAAGCAGTAGTACCTACCTATATAAGCAGCATATTAATATTCACAACTAGACAATGTGTTCTAGAGTCGAAGGGGGCAGAACCCAGAAGATACCCTTAGCCTACTGATTAGGTAAATATTCAATTTAAGATGATATATTCCCTAGACCACACAAAAAATAGATACCAGTGTAATAATAAGATTTGAGGTCTGTAATTTTATCTAGCAATGTAGCCCTTAAGGCAGCAATCGCTGGTGTTTCATGAATTAATTGCCTACCCTGGAGCTTTTCAACATAGAATACAAACTAATCCCACACACCTTACTATTATAAAATTTACTTACATTTTTCATGACACATGCAGAATCTAAAGATTTATAAATATGGAGTAGATAATGCTTTCCATTTAAATTTGGCATCAAGCTATCGCTCTGAGCCCAAAATAACAATGCAGACAACGCTGGTTTAAAAAAAATCCCAGATTTACTTAATTTTGGCTGTTTGTTCCTTTGCCTGAGTGTTTGGTTTTTTCTTTTTTTTTTTATCTTACTCTCTAAAGCCAAGCCGAAGTTCTTTCTTCGAAGAATCAGATTTTTTGACTGATGGTGAAGCAGATGGATCACAAAATTAGGAGGTAGGACAACTGGATATTTCTGATTACAACTCTTTTACAGATTTGTTTGCTTGAGTATGGTTTTTTGCTTCTTATTTGAGCTAGAGTTTCCTCATCACTAGAATGAAGGTTTTCATTAAATATTTCTGAGTGTTCTTTTGAGCATCATGTGAATTTGTGATCCTGTCTAACTTGTTGCAGAAAAAATTTAAATGTATATAATCTCAGAAGTATTTATACTAGTTATAAATTCAAACAAAGTAGGGATTTTAAACGCTGAATTATCCTGATTTTATGCCATGCTGCCACTAATAAACAAACAGCAAGTTCCCTGATAGTGATTCTCTATTATAGGATATTGATATATTTTGGGATTTGGAGGTTGGATTGACCTCCCCCTGTTTACAAGACACAACTTTCTGATTTGCCACCTGCTATGTCTCCTATTCATCTTTTTGTAAGACTTTTTAAACATTAAGCAAAACCCTCATGGTACAGAATTTCCCACAAGTGGCCCACATTTGAACAGTAGGATTCAACTGAGACTTGAAGATGGGCCACACGCAGCACACCCTGCTGACATGTTCCTCTACCCACGTCCCTCCTTTTCTCACTGCCTGGTAACTGAAGTGTATTTTTGTCAGTGGTGTCAAAGCCTGTCTCCTAGGCTGTCTTATTATTTTTAAATCCCCGACAAGTCCACCACAGTGATCCAGCTCCTTGCACTTTATAGGTGCTCAAGATCTATTGGCCAAGCCAACACGTCTCTCTCAGTTTCTCTAGACTTGCAGGTCCTTAACTGCAGACCCTAGGGTGACTGGGAGACACAGCAGCTGGCCTGGAAGAAACTGTGCATAAACCACAGATTTTTACTTATGCAGCTTTGTGCATTAATTCTGGATAAGCACATGATAGAATGTCATATGTGTGAACTTTATTTTTCAGGTGTAGTGATGGTGGGAAAGAGGCTGGTAATAGCTATTGTAGACCACACTGCATTACAAAAAATCTGATAAATCCAAGCAATTCAATTCAAAATGGTCAATTAAGGGGAAAAATGCAGTCATTTAACTTGATAATTCTACATGATACATTAAGTCTCTCACAGACTCCACCACAATGAAAGCGAAAAGAGTTGAACGAAGGTAGAGGAAGATTTCCTTTACGGTCCACTACTTGATTTCTTTTAGCTCCTAAATATGTGGGAAGCAGTAAAGCACGGTGCTCAGGCCATTGTACTCACCTGATCTTGGAGTTGGGCAGTGTAATTTGTGCACTGGCTGAACAGATGGATAACTGATCATAGGCAAATTCTTAACTTTTCTCTTCCTCAGTGTCTTCATCTGTAAAATGGGGATATTATTGGTACTTACTTCTTAAGAGCTTTGTGAGGATTAACTACACTAATCCATGGACAAGAGACACGTTGTCTACATAACAGGTGCCCAATAAGTTACAGTGATTGTGTTGTGTTGTTGATAATGCCCATGACAACAATGATGGCATGTGTCTATTTTTATCATTATAGTGTGATTACACGTCATATATGTTGTATCTCCTTGTTCTGAGATTAACATAGCCTCTTTTAGAAACCACCAAAAGGCTCAACAGTATTGGTGAGAAACATCTGTGAGCAACAAACATTCAGACACAAACATTCAATTAAGACGACCGCTTCTAGAAGCAGTCTCTGAAGCATGTCTGATCTAGAAGGGATGCCCCCACGCACTTCCTGCTGGGAGAGAATCTATTGTTGCCAGTCAGGATCATTCCCTGTTGGTTTAAATTAACCTGAAAGATCCTCAGCAGTTTAGGTATGTTTAGCTCAACATCGCAGATTGTTTATACCTGTGATGCAGGCACGTCAAAAAAAACAACTACTGAGCCACTGGCTTAGGGTTTCCAGCTGAAGCTACAGCGGTTCTTTTCTGTAAGCACAGGAAATCAGCCAAGCTCAGTTTGCTTAAGACATTCAGGTAAACCGTTTGCTTTGTCAGAGCACTCTCTCCCAGGAACGACCAAGATATTCTGAATCATTTACTTCTTTCCCATTTGCCATTCTTTTCATGAGGTGGATTCCCCAATCGTAAACACAAAGAAAGTGTTTAATCAGAAGCAGCCAGAAGTGATTGGTGATAACTGGGATTTAATGGCTCAATCTCAAATCTAGTTTCAGTTGTGTTTCACCAGAGATTTTTCAGATTCTTGCTATGAGAGTTTGGCAGAAGACAATAAAAATCATGATTTCCTCACTTTTTTCTGATGTTTTGCTATGGCACTAAATAATATGTTCAGTATTCCGCTGGATATATATAAAGCACTTTACGTGGTGTGTTCATCATTTGCCTCTGACTAAAATGTCCAAATGACTGAGAATTAATGAAAATCATTATGGATGGGAGCAAAGGATGTGTACCAAGATGTTCACTAAAGCATTGTCTACAATTGTGAAAATGAAAACATATATTATAAACTGTATAACAATAGGCATGAAGTATTTACTACTACATGGACTACTATGAAACCATTAAAATAATGATGTAGAAACAAAAAAATGTGAAAAATGGGTTTTAAAATACAACAATAACACACTAATATTAGATTATTTAGTTATTATTCTGGGTCCAACCAGAAGAAAAACAAACAGTAATTTGAGCATGGAAAGTGTAATGAAAGAACTATTGATTATGAAAGAGAATTAGAGTAAGGAAGGAATGGCCAGTAACAAGTAAAGAGAACGCCAAAACACACAGTTAGCAGAAATAAGGAGAGCCGATAACCCTCCAGTTGAAAGGAAGACCTCCTCCTCCCTACCCACAGGACTGAGGTCCAGACCCGGTTGAAAAGAGCATGACTGTGGCTCACTGGATGGTAAAGAAGCTGCTGTGGTGTCTCATGGTGGAACTTTCTGGAAATATGCCCTCTGTAAGTTGCTGGAAATCCACATTCTAGGGTTCCAGTAAAACTATGCACGGGGAGATTTCTCACCTGAGGCGCTACTCCAAAACTGCTTGATAGAAGATGCTGACGGAAGCTGTCGTCCACTGCTCTCTCTGCGCACTGCTGAAGCCGACTCCCGGAGAAGTTGTGAGCCCCGGGAGCAGGGCTGACGACGCCCTCGGAGCTGCAGGAGTGAGTGGGTGCTGAAGACGCCACCAAGAGCCTTCCCAGCAAGCACCGGGGCATCACGAAGCAACACCTTCCTCAGGTGCCATCAATTAGGAAAGCCTAACATCACATGACCTGGCCAAGGAAAAACTATTTAAAGGACCCATAGCACTTTTCACAGAGCAAGTAACAAAAGAGTGAATTTCGAGCTGAGAGGCGGTAACCAATGTTACCTCAAGAAAAATTAAATTAAAACGGAGTTGTTGTTTTTTTTTTTTGCGGTACACGGGCGTCTCACTGTTGTGGCCTCTCCCGTTGCGGAGCACAGGCTCCGGACGCGCAGGCTCAGCGGCCATGGCTCGCGGGCCCAGCCGCTCCGCGGCATGTGGGATCTTCCCGGACCGGGGCACGAATCCGCGTCCCCTGCATCGGCAGGCAGACTCTCAACCACTGCGCCACCAGGGAAGCCCTAAAAAGGAGTTTTTATCACATAATCAGTGAAATGCAAATTCAAGCAATAAGATGCCATTTTTGAGTAAAACACAAACTGACACAAAGAGTATATAATATTAAAACGTTAACAATGGCTCTCTTTGGGTGGGAAATTACCAGTGAATTTCTCATTTTTCTTGGAGCATTGCCATATTCCTACAATATAAATGTACCTAGATTTCCAATGCACAAAAATAAAATACAATTATCAACTCAGCTACCCAATAAACTTAATATTCACTCAATAACTTTTACTCTGTATTTAATTACAGCATAAAATGTAAGAACAAATGCAATATGGATGCTGCATATTAAAGGGACTCGATCAGTCTTACTCATTTTGTGGAATCAAGGAAAGGACCATTCAAGCGTTTCCATGAGTTTCTCTTCCATTCTACCTAAAACTCCCTCTTGCTGGAGGAATTCTGTCCATCAAATTCTAGTTATCCAAATCAACACATTTAATATATCTTACAGGGGTATTAGTGCTTTGTGTGTGGGGGGGAGGGGTGGTGGGTACAGGTGAAATAAGTTTAGGAAATGATCAATGTACCAAAGGGGAACAGGTTTACATATTATTGTTTCTAACTGTACATACCACACAGGTTTGTACAGAACTGCAATAGTGTTTGGATCTAGCTAGAGCCTGGATATGATTCTGCTTTACCAACCCAACAAGGAACTTCTGTGCACATGACTGAATCAAGGTGAATGAACATGTTTGGGGGAAGTTTTAAAGGCCTACACAAAGCACTACAGCTCTGTCAAGTGATGTAATATAATTATAAAAGTTCTTTAAAAAAAATTTACTGTTGCCTTTCAGTCTACTACCTTCCTGTATTTTACTACACTCTACCTTATTTTAAATGTGATTTAAGGAAATGTTTTGCTCCATACTTTCTTAGTCTATCCCTCCCTTTCTTCCTCTCTGCCTTAGAATAAGGCAGAGAATAAATATATAAAGAATAAATATATAATTGAGCCAAAAAAAACCCCCTCCAGCTTATTTGTACAAAAAAGCTTCAACTAGCAACCTAAGTGTCCATCGACGGATGAATGGATAAAGATGTGGCACATATATGCAATGGAATATTACTCAGCCATAAAAAGAAATGAAATTGTGTTATTTGTAGTGAGGTGGATGGACCTAGAGTCTGTCATACAGAGTGAAGTAAGTCAGAAAGAGAAAAACAAATACTGTATGCTAACACATATATATGGAATCTTAAAAAAAAAAAAAGGCTCTGAAGAACCTAGGGGCAGGACAGGAATAAAGACGCAGATGTAGAGAATGGACTTGAGGACACGGGGACGGGGAAGGGTAAGCTGGGACGTAGTGAGAGAGTGGCATGGACATATATACACTACCAAATGTAAAATAGATAGCTAGTGGGAAGCAGCTGCATAGCACAGGGAGATCAGCTCGGTGCTTTGTGACCACTTAGAGGGGTGGGATAGGGAGGGTGGGAGGGAGGAAGACGCAAGAGGGAGGAGATATCGGGATATATGTATGTGTATAGCTGATTCACTTTGTTATAAAGCAGAGACTAACACACCATTGTAAAGCAATTATACTCCAATAAAGATGTTAAAAAAAATAAAAATAAGCTTTAAAAAAAGCTGTCAACTACAAAGGGACATGTTACCGCCTGCTACCATCAATATAATACCTAACAATTTATCATTGACGCTGTAAGAAAGTTAGTGGTGTACCTAAAACCATCTTTTATTTTAAATATCCCTTGTTGTGCTAGTAATGATTTTCCTTTATTATCCCCAAGTCATATATTTAAACCTAAAGAGACAAACCCAATTTCACTTCTCTAAATTATTCTACTGTAACCACATGTACCCTAACTGTAGGAGATGCTTGAGCCATTTTCTACTTAAAATTCTGAAAGACTCGTGCTCACATAATCCCCACTGACACTTTTGCAAATGACCAAAAATTTCATCAAGGTCACTGGATCAGAACAATTAGTGGGTACATCAAGTAAAAAGCAATATAAAGGGTTAACACTAAGAATACCTTGAGGGAAAAGCCTAATTGTGTGCCTCTGTAGGTAAGACATCCATATTTCTTTTAAAATGCTTTTAGGGCAATACTACAGATGCATGTTAATATACCCTGCTTGATTTAAAAAAAACTTTAATGGTGGAACATATCAAATTCAAATCGCACAAGTTGCAGCGCTTGATTTTTCTTAAAAGGCCCATTTTTACACCTTACTCTTCAATCTTGACATCACTTTTAGAATGCGTCCCCAACACCTGCCCCCTGATCCAGGCAGTCTGTGTTTCTTTTATCACATTGCATCATAATCATTTACTTAATCAACTTTCTGCTTCACTACAATATGAGCTCTGTGAAGCCAGGATCCATGTTTCATTAAGTTTGAATCTCCAAAGTTTAGTGGATTTGCTGTTTCAACAAATATTTATTAAATGTCTACTCTTTCCCAGATGTGTGTGCCGGGTATAAATAAGGTGGCTTGTCAAAAAGAGAGATGCGGTTCTTGGGCTCATGGAATTTAGGGTTCAGTGAGGGAAACAGTAAATTAACAAGAAAACATTCTAACAAATAATTACAAATTCATACAAGTTCTATAGTATAAAAGAGAAAGACGTTGCGACACATATTAACCTGGGGGAACTTCTCGGGATAAACAGGACAAGGCCACCCTTGGAGGCCACTTGGAAGTATGTGAGGCTCAACATAAGGGAATAGAGTGTGTGAAGTTTCTGAGTCCAGGAGAATTCAGCAGGAATAAATGGAGGAGTGAAGAAATAAATGATTTGGAAATGAACACTGTGGCAACATGATGGAAAGTTGAAACATTACCTGTGTCTCTAAGAAGCTTATAAACAGCAAGGAAATTGAGCCCGAGAATCCCCATCCTTTCCGTCCTGCAAGTCACTCAACCTATTTCTATTCTTTTTTCTTTTAACCAAGGCAGACATTGCTAATCAATCACGGCATTCTTCCCCTCTAAGGCTGGACAGAGCTTAAATTTGTTTCTTAATTCAGTGTTTCTGCCAACCATTACCACTCATTCAAAATGGGCACTCAAGATGATACCCTTTTGCCCTTCCTGATGTAAGCGGTTAATACCATTTTTACCTAATTAATAAACATTTGATATTGGCTTGAAGGGGACAAGAGGTAGCAAACTGAGCTAATATATATAAAGCAGTGAAGGTTGTAAATGGATAAGCAGCCTGGCTCATTACAGGTGCTGAACTGATAGGAGTGATTATAATGATGCTGGGAAAATATGGGGCATCCAGTAATTGATGGGAGCTAGCATTTGAGGCTACTCCTGAGGGTGAGAGAAATTACCAAGTGGGAAGCACTGAGTCACTGAAGTCACTCTTTCATAACGTCATAGTTTTTAGCTAACATAACGTCATATGTTAGCTTGGGACAGCCAAGCTAACATTTTCTCAAAAATACAGAGAAAAGAGTATCTTTACACTCAAGCAAAAAAAAAAAAAAAAAAAAGATCATCATCAGAAAGGATATATGCAGTTGGAAACTAGCATCTTGACCTAGTCCTAGTACATTTAGAAATGAAACCTCATCAGCTTTACTGACTTCACCACTTAGCCCGTGTACCAGAACTTCAGCAAGCCAGAGTTAGCCAGTCTAAAACATTCAGTTTTCCCCCACCTGCACTGAGTGAACCATGCATCTTAGGTATAAAATGATAGCATTTATTTATAATTTAGTAAGAGCTAAACCCAGAAGTACTCTAACATATTATTAAGGTTGAAAATTTCTTAGAAACCAAAGAAATACAGAGGTTTAGTTCTTATGATGATATTAATTGGAAATACGTTGCAGCTACTACATGTTGAGAATCTCCTTGGATATGAATTGATGCACTGAGACCTAGCCATAGGATATAGCTACCCAATCCACTGCCTACTTGTAAGTTCTTCTGAATAAGATTTTATTATATATTGTTTCACTTTAGAACTGCCTATGTTGGGCAGAGTAGTTTTCCTGAGTTATAGTAATAGTTACCACTTTGAGTGTCTGTTTTATGTCAGTGCCGTGCTAGGCCTTTTATATATATTATTTATAATGCATTCAATAACCCAGTAAAGACTGACCTGATTTCTACCTCACAGACAAGGCAACTGCAGTTCAGAGAATTTAAGGAACTTGTTCAATTTATGTAACTAAATCAATGATAGGGATGGGATCTGGATGCAGTTCTGTCTCACTCCAGAGCTCATGTCATTTTCACTACCCTTTGTTTGCACGTTAGCTCTATCTCATTCCACAGCCACACAGAGATTAGGGAAAATTAGAGGACCACCCCAGACACCACATTTGTAAGGGCCTGCCTTTAGGAAGGGGGAAAGCGGGCTAGCTTGTGGGGGAGAGAGTTGTTCCCATCTGATGCTAGGGCTTGTATAGCCTCCATCAGCCCCGGAATCTCTCTGACAGCACCTGAGCAATGTATGTGATCAGCACTTTCCACCTTCCTTATGGTTACATATGCTGATTAATTTTTCCTGGTATAGATGCTCATTTTTAACAAGTCACTCGTTGTAAACAGGGCCAGGTGTAGGGCCCATTTCCTGCTCCACCCACTTTATTGAAGCCAAATACTCCATCTATATCCTTCCCGAGTTGTATCTCACAGTTATAGACAATAGGCACTGTGAGTCTTAAGCATGAATAGATTGACATAAAAGCATTCTCTCTTCACTAAAAGGAAAAAAAAAAAAGTACACTTACTGGGTGATAATATGGCAGGAAGTCTGCTATATATCTTTATAAACAGGGTACCGAGGTATAATTATTCCACTTTAGCTCACAGATGCTTTCACTCGTTTCCTGATTTTCGTTTTGTTTTGTGCGGCTCACGACAGACCAATCCATTTTTGCAGAGATCGGGCCCTGCAGCTCAGGGCCGACTCTCATAGATACTCTGAATCAAGTACAGAGATGAGCAGCTGGGAAGATGGGGGAGGCGGTCAGGGAGGCAGGGAGACCTGAACAGATGAGTAACGGGGACCAGGAAGGAGGACAGAGGCTCCATACATGATTAAACATGAATATGGGCCCTCTTGCCAACCAGATGCATCATCTTTATGCAACTGGAATGACCCCTTTTCCCACACCTCCCTGCGCTACACAGAATGGTTTGACTGACTTTTACTGACAGCTCAGCATGTGCTATAACAGCAGTAGCACACCGAGTAGAACAGGTTGACAGTGTGGCAGATACCGCCATCCCTTTCCAATGTTTGTAGGCTTTCTGAGCAGGCCGTGGGCGTCCTGTGCACCTCACTCCTCTTCTAGCAGAGGCCAAGCGATGCAGACATTAACTATGCACCTAAATGAGACTCCTAATGAGACAGAGCAGGACCCTATGATCCTTTCCCCTAACCATGTCCTCTGCCTGCTTTTTGTCTGTGGAAAAACTTTAGCCCAAAATTAAGTTTAATCAGAGAAGTGAGAAAATGCAGAAGCAAAAAATAAAAGCAGTCAAACAGGACAAAACAATAATAATTTATCAGTAAGCAAAGTTAAGGACCTTTAGTTCCTCCTCAATGGCTATAGATAATATTCTGAGCCATATCCTGTGAGCTGTGTGAAACCCCACTAGGTGAAGAAGTTAAGTACATGATGACCAGACTGTAGGCATGACATAAGCTGCCACAATTCACAATTCTGAGAACTGGCCTCAAAGAAATGAGAACGAACCGACCCTGGAACTGAAGACTAACTGTACTTAAAACAATCAAGATGACACTGGTCAGACCACCGATGACCAATTTCAAGATGACGGTCAGAGCTGACTGTGCTGTTTCTGCGTGTAGCCCCCCTCCCTCCGTCTATAAAAGCTCTTGCCCCCTCATTGGGTGGGTGCGGGGAGTTGGCCTTCGGACAGGCGTCCTCCCTCCCACACCCCCTGGTCGCCGGCACCCAAAACAAAGTAAACTTTCCTTTCCACCAACCTTGCCTCTTTACTTGCTTTTGAGCGGCGAGCAGCTAGACCCCACCTCCGGTTACACTAACAGGAAAGGCAAAGAGAAAAAATCATTTAAAAACATGATGTAGAGAACACAGATGTAGAGAACAAATGTATGGACACCAAGGGGGGAAAGTGGCGAGGGGAGGGTGGTGGTGGGATGAATTGGGAGATTGGGATTGACATATATACACTAATATGTATAAAATGGATAACTAATGAGAACCTGCTGCATAAAATAATAAACAAAATTAAATTTAAAAAAAACATAAGTGGCATTTTTATGCACCCCCCTTCAAATAAGGGGGAACCTAATCATTGTGAATGATAAACCAGTTTGTGAAAAACCCACTGCTTATTAGAACAGCACGCTCCATGTAAACAGAAATTTTCTAATGGTAAATATAGCAGAAGGCTACAATTACAACCTTTCAATGATTGCAATCCACAGAAAAGCCATTTAGTGATAAATTGGAGAGCAAGAGGAGACTATCACCTGTTTAAGCTTCCACTGATTCTATCAAGTTGTTTGCCTGGCAGTATCTAGGCTATGATGGAAAAGCTGAGAAAAACTCATTTTTCCCCTATCTAAATATTATTAATTGCAAGCATTCATTTTCAAAGATTTGTGGCTCTTTGGGAGAAAAGGATCTGCTTGACAACTACTAATTATACTTAATAATAAATAATACTTATCATTTACATAATTATTTTCATATTTAAATCCTTTCACAGATTTTGTTTCCTCATATGGAATATCAGTGCAACTTGACTGCATATAATGTTATGATATTTCTGTGAAACCAGCCCCAAGTAGTAAGCTTTCATAAGAAAATTGGGGCCTTAATCTTATCTATATTAACAAGTGTTAACAAATCATTAGAATTTCCTTTTTCAGCACCTGAAGAGGTGGGCAGTATTGAACAACTATCTGAGGAACACTGAACTGACTTTTTGGCAAAACACCCAGTTAACGCCAAAACTGTGCAAAAATATTTAGAAGAGGCAGAGACATGAGGCAACAAGATCAATGAGAGACGTATTAAATTAAAAGAAATGCCTATCTCTCTCTCTATCTGCCTACCTATCTATCAACAGGGTGAAAACAAAAGAGCAAAACAAATGAAATCAATATACTTAATATAGTTGTGAATGTCAAGGTCTGAATATAGATTTTTTAAAAATTGTCTGCACGAGTTGGATATTTGACCTAGTGAGTACATGTGTAGAAATTTATTCTAAGGATTTCACAGAAATCTAGGTACCATGGCATTAACTGGAATACTATTTGTAAAAAAGAAAAACTTGGAAATAATTTGTTTCCAACAATAGGGTATTGTTTAAATAAGTGATATCATATGTTGAAATATTAAATAATTTTTAAATTTTCTAAATGAGGAATATTAGATCATGTGGGAAATTGTCCTGATAACATTAGGTGAAAAGGTACTAGAAATAAAAATTATATAAACAGTATAGCTTATCCTTATTAAATAATGTATGTATAAAATATATGTAAATATATATGTTTATATAAATATATATGCATATATAACTGGGAAAATGCAAAAATGGAAAAGATAATATTTATCTCAGAGTTCTGCAAGTGTATTTATATTCTTCCTTTACATTTTTCTGTATTTTATAATTTTTCTACCATAAAATATTAATTTAATTACTATGTATTTTTGAACAACTCTATTTTTTAAAATTGTTTTTACATATAGAGTGGTCACGTGTTTGCTTAACAGAGTGCAAGTGAAAAATAAAGGCTGTTTTTGTGGTTCTCATGATGTGTAAAAGACTAAAACAAGTTCTGAGACCTCGAAGTCTACTTTGGCCACACAATTCCACATTTAGTCTGGGAGCTCATCATAAGACTATCAAGCAACTGGGTGAAAAAGATATTTGCTGCAACACTATTTATAATAGGAGAAACAAGGAACCAACATTAAGGTCTACCGAAAGGGGATTTATGAAATGAATGGTGGTATACAACCACTGCCTAGAGCTACAGCTATTAAAATGATCATGTTCCGGGAACACAAATTCACCCAGGAGGGGCTGTTCTTGCAGGCTGTTTGCATCAAACAGGAAACGCTGACGATGAAGCTCTCGTTGGAGAACACCTCCCAGGGCATCAGATGTACCTGCGCTTCAACTTCCCCCACATCCAGGTAAGGCTGCACACCAAGTATCACCAGACTGTCCACTTTTCAGGAGAAGCTGCAACATGCCTAGGCTTTTCGGATGTTGTGCAGGCCCGGGGGTGGGGCTGGGGGGTGGGAAATAAAATGTCTACGGGCTGAATTTAACTAGTCAGCCAAGAGTTTGCAAACTTTGATGCAGAATTAAATTTATAACTATGTAATAATGTCCAATGCTTACATTAAATTTTAAAACGGGTTTAAAACATTATGTTTTTATTTACGTTAAACTGTGTATATATTAGTATGTTTGTGTGATGTTCACACAAATGAACATACACACAATATAGGGAGATAAAAAGCAGAGATGAATGGATCTGAAAGTACTTTTCTTTGGGTAATGGGTTATTTTGAATGACTTCAGGGGGTTTTTTCCATACTACTCTATATCTATATTCTATTATATAAAATATTGTATATTTATACTATTCTGTATTTTTATTTTGGAAACAAACACATGCAGATTTTATGATATAAGAATTAGACAATTATACTTAATAGAAATATAGATTTCCTTTTTTGCATATGTTGTCTCATTCTGTCTCAAAAGGACCATGTCAGAAGCACTAGATCCAGTTCTGAGCATTGCCTTTTTGGGAGTATTTTAGAAAACGAAAGCAAGTACAAACATCAATAAACAAGATGGGCAAGGGCCTAGACATACTTTCACAGGATTTTTAGGAAAAAACATTAGATGTTTTCCTGAAGAAAAGTAGACTTCAGTTGTGTGATAATGGACTACAAAGATGTGAAGTGCAAACATGGGTATTTGAAACTCAAATGTTTTTCTCTGTAGTTCCATCAGGTCAAGCTAAGACCAATGGGTGACATGCTTCAGGAAGGCAACTATAAGGAAGTACTTTGTAGAAATTATAGCTGTTCGTATGCTGGATGACTTAACTCACCAAGTAGAGCATTCAAGATACGAGGAGTGCTCAAACAGAGGCCAGATTACCAGTACTTTCATAGCATGAATTCTTACATTGGATGAGGTGATAAAACAGATGACGTCAACTTCTAAAATCGAGATCATATTTCCCTTTGAGTCCTAACACTATGATAATATAATCTCAGTTATGGTATAAAGCAGGTAACTGATTTGAGAAGGGTACTGAGTTTGAGGACATATTGACTGATTCATTCCACAGATACTTTACTAAGGGACTATGCTAAGGGCCTGGGATCCCATGAAACAAAATGCCAGCAGAAGTGAATCTCTTTAATGAAGCAAAGTATGTGGAAGACAAATCATTAAATGCTTACTTACAGTAAAGCATGCAATGTATCCTGAAATAGGATATATAAATGACTGTATGTCCAGGGCTTGCCCCAAGAGCAAGTCTTCTCTAAATGGATTCTTTTCTTTTCTCTTTCTTTACCTTGTCTTCCCCACTTGTACCTCTACTCTCTGCTTCAGTGAAAGATATTTCTCCTTTCCACTTCTAGCTGAAAAAAAAACAAGTCTCAGGTGTCAATTTACTATGTAACTGTGGGTCCCTCTCTGTATTACAAAACAAGACTCAGGGGACAGTGAGTCCTGATATCATGACCTCCAAAAGGGTCACAAGGGATCTCTGAAAATTTCAATCGTTTTAGAGTCTTTTCTACATCTTTTCCAATGATTCAGGTATGGAGGTTTCTATAACTGGGGCCTAGAATTCCTTCTACTGAGTGGCGAGTCGATGTGGTTTTAGTGCTTATATCCTATAAGTTCTTTTAATTAGTGTCTTATAGCCTCCCAAAGTGTTTATATATATATATGACTGGCCACCATTTAAAATGAAAAAAATAATTTACATTGCTACTTATCCTCATTGAGTTGCCCATTTAAGAAACAGAACTGCACTGTCAGGGCATCCACTTTTGTAATACCTTAGCCATAGTATTTTAACATATATAGTAGTTCTCAATATTCACAGTGTATTGGAAGCACCATATTAGTCAGGGTACTCCAGAGAAACAGAACCAATAGGAGATATATAATAAATATAATGTAATATATGTAACTGCTTTAACATATGTAATTGATATTAAACATATTAAATATATTGTATATTAAATATAAGCTGGAAACTAGGAAATCCAGGGGTGTAGTTTTCGGAACTGACGTAAGCCACAGTCAGAGGGCAGGGGATCAGATCAAACACTCAGGCAGAGAGAGCAAATTCTCCTTTCCTCTGACTTTTTATTCTTTTGGGGCCCTCAAGAGATTGGATGAGGCCCACCTACACTGGAGAGGGGAATCTGCTTTACTCCATCTACCAATTCAAACGCTAATCTCATCTGGGAACACCCTCACAGACCCACCCAGAAATAATGTTTAGCAAAATATCTGTGTATCTCAGGATATAGTTGAGAGTTGACACTTAAAATTAACCATTACATTCTGCAAACCTTAAAATATACCAATGCCTCAGTCCAACCCCCAGAAATTCATATTTAATTGGTATAAATTACAGGCTGGGCTTTAAGAGTATCAAAAGCTCCCCAGGAGATTTCAATGAATCACCAAAAGTTAAGAACCATTAACATCATAGAACATTACTTTCTTGATGAGAAATCAAAATGCTTCTCACTTTTAGCGTTGATGCCCTGGGAGAGATATTATCTACCTCTGTAAGGTGCCTTCAGAGTATCCCACTGTACCCCATGTAGTCAGTATTTTCAAACAGGCCACTGCAAACATGTGCCTCCAAGTCTGGTCAAAGTCAATCCAAATATTTTTCCCCAATATGGTAGTAGATGGGTAGAATTTCTTTTATGATCACCACGTTGTATGGTAGGCATAATTATTCCCATGTAGAGGGTGAACTGAGATTCAGAGAAAAATAGGGGTGCATATTGCCACAAAGCTAGCAAATGTAAAAAATTAGGAAAAGGTCAAGTTTTCTGATCCGAGTTAAATAAGTAGTAGGTATCATTATTTTATTTATTCCACAGATACTACTGTCAGGGGTGAGTAGAAAAAAAGCAAATGAATAAAAATGTAGTCAGCCTATGAACGGGAAGATTAGCTAGCATCCTTCACACAAAAGACCTGATATGTATTCGGCCACTAGAGAGGTTTAGTCAGCTGTATTTACAGTCCCATAAATGGAAAGAAGCATCATGACAAAAGGAAATGTACTATGTACATTTATACATGTACTATGAATCCAGGAAAAAACACATCAAATTAAATAAATAATTCACGGGCAGAGCAAAGATTACAGAGTTGGCTCTGATAACAAAGTATCTAAAATAAATGGTGATGTGTTTCTCCAACCACACAGGCTGCCAGTCCAGGTGCAAAGGAAAATAAATAAAACTATTATAGATCTAGTAAGAGTTAAACAGACAATAAAAACCAACAATGGAGATGAATTTTAAGTTGGTGATTCTTTGAACAATCTTCAAAAGATTTCATTTGCTCTGTTAACGCAATGTCAAGTCCATTTTAGAAATAAAAGAACATTTTTCTGCTTGCTAGAGTTTAGACATAAATCCTCAAACTGCATTAAATCAAGATGCTTCTAGAATCATAGCGCTAAAGATCATCAAGGATTATTAAAGAACTATAGTCACTCCCTCATTTTACAGGTGAGAAAACCAAGCTGGTAAATGACTGTGTGATGGGCTTACAGTCCACATGATTCCCATCAGTGGCCAAAACAAGATTAGAATGCAGGTCTCCCATTTCCTCTTCACTTAATTATTCATCATTCTTTAGTCATTTTGAGCACAACTAGTGCACTGCTGTTTGAAACCTGACCTTTCCAATGGCAGTCAAAATGCCATACTTTAATAGTGCTTCCATTGTCTTTGACCAGAATATTAAATAACTGGCAATCATGTTCTGAGCTTCTTTCCAGATGAATTATATGTTAAGCTCTATTTCAATATTGATTTGTAATATACTTTAAAGCATGTTGATCTTCCTCTGGTCTCTTCTTACAGTTCTGAGCTACATGAATGCTAGAGTTCCTAAAATTTGTGATTTTCTGAATGGCCATCTTTATTATGTCCACCAACCCAACAATAGTCACTGCTTGTTGCTAGACAGAAAAAAAAAAGTTAATAAATTTACAAGTGAAGTCCTGTGTTCGTTTTTTTTAAATGAAAAACAGAAACCTATTTGATTTAGAATCTAAACCCTAGAAGCATACACAGGGCTTAAAGAAATGTATGATTCTTCTATGGAATATTGGAGAATTCTTGTTTAATCAATGGAAGCACATCATTAGTTTACTCAGGTCCCTAAAAAGGTGGAGGACCTCACTTAAAAGAAACAAGTGACTATCTTAGTTAATGTAAATAGAAATGCATTTCCAGCTTATTTATGCTTGTTCATTTCTATACCATACAGTGGTCTGTTTCTCAGGACATCAGTATAAAAGGCAAATTGATAGGTGAGAAGGATAAGTGGTATAATAAAAAAGTTAAAAGCATGGGCTACATGACATGGACAAGTTACTCAGCCTTTCTAATCTTCCATATGCACATCTATAAAACAGGGAATAAAACATATTACAAAGAGATATGCTTCTCCTCCCACCATGCTTCGGCCTTCACATGTTTGGGAGGCATAGGAGATCCAGTGCCTTTCCCCTCCATCCTATTCTTGGAAGAGGAATTGTTAATGTTATTGGTCAGTAACCAGAACATCTATGGAGCAATGGGTAGAATTATTACATTTGAAAGTGACAAACGTGTCACATGGTTCTGTCCCAGTAGCTCAGCTTATGATTCACAGAATAAGGCATGTTAGCTTAAGCTTGTCCCATGACCTAGTCATCTGTGATTTGGGGGCAAGAGAAAGAGAGAAGGAAAGCCTCAATTAGAATTCCAAAATGAAGTAACAGCGGCTAGCTCACTAGTAATAAATAATACTTTGGTCTTTTCTGATTATCGTTTCTTGTGTATGGATCCCTTGGCAGGAAACTTAACCACCCACTTCAGAGGTCTGTTATGAAGTCCGATATGGTATAAAAAGTGCACAGTACAGTGCCTCATATGCAATAAGCTGTCAAAGAATATTATCTAGATGACCTTGGATTTGCACTTAAATGTTTGTTATTAAGTCAGTTTGCATGGGACTAGTATCCAGAGCCTCAGGATAAAGTAGATTCATGTGAGTTAATAAATGAAAAGCTCTCTGAAATTCTAGATGGCAGGTCATGCTAACTCAGGTAAGTGGAAGCTGGTGGCTGGGCGTTCCCTCAGGACACGTGTTTTGATGGAATGAGGACTCAGGGTGTAGAAACCAGCTTGGCAGTGGATGGTAAACCATTGCCCAGCACATGCTGCCTCCTGTTAAGCAGAAGGCTCTCATGCAAATTGCTTTCTGAATCATTAGCTGTCGGCAACCCTCATCTCTCCTCCTGCAGCTGTTCTTTCTGATTCTGCCTGCAAACTTTTCATATTGGGCAGGCTCCCAAGCCAAACAAGTTGCCCCTCTGCAGGCTTTGCTCCTGGGGGCGAGAAGTGAACCTCACAGATAAGTCAAAGTAAGGATGCACCATGGACTAATACACACTGAAGGAACAGACTCCTGCAAGCTAAGGTGATGAATGCCTTTGAAAGTAATTTTCATGCGGCTTTCTATGAGAATGTCAGCCAGGCTCCAGAAGTTATATGCTGCAATTTAAAAATTATCTGCCTCTGTAGACTTCTAAAGCTTCTATCAGCTAAGAAGTATCTTTTTTAAAAAAGAAAATATTTTTATACAATTTTAAAGACTACTTTCCATTTATTACAAAATATTGGCTATATTCCCCCTGTTGTATAATACATCCTGGAGCCTACTTTACACCAAATAGTTTGTACTTCCCACTTCCCAATTCCAACTCTTAAATTGCCTTTCCCCCCTCCCCCACTGGCAATTACTAGTTTGTTCTCTATATCTGTGAGTCTGCTTCTTTTATGTTATATTCACCAGTTTGTTTTATTTCTTAGATTCCACATATAAGCGATATCATACAGTATTTATCTTTCTCTGTCTGACTTCTCTTAGAATAATGCCCTCCAAGTCCATCCATGTTGCTGCAAATGGCAAAATTAATTTCATTCTTTTTTATGGCTGAGTAGTATTTATATATATGTATGCAAATATATAAATTTAAATTTTATATATATATATATATATATATATATATATATAAAATCTTCTTTATCCATTGATCTGTTGATGGACACTCAGGTTGTTTCCACGTCTTGGCAATCGTAAATAACGCCTCTATGATGCTGCGAACATTGGGGTGCATGTATCTTTTTGAATTATAGTTTTGTCTGGATATATGCCCAGGAGTGGGATTGCTGGATCATATGGTAATTCTATTTTTAGCTTTTGAGGAACCTCCGTACTGTTTTCCACAGTGGCTGTACCAATTTATTACATTCCCACCAGAGGAATGTGTGGGAAATCTCTGTACCTTGTGCTCAATTTTACTGTGAACCTAAAACTTAATTAATTAATTCCCAGCAGCATTAGCAAATAAGACCATGCATTTTTTTAAAAATCTTTTTTTAAGGCATAGTAAATATTTGCTGAATAAAATGAGAAACTCTATCTCGATTGGGTGGGTTAAATCAGCAGAAACTAAGCTTCACTTGTGATTTTTAGCAGCTGAACTGGTTGAGAAATTCAAAGCAGAACAGGCACAAGTCCTCTCTGAACAAGGTAAGGTACCAGAAAAGGAAGGATGGATGTTGTAGGCAAATCATAACACTCTATCATGGCTAAATATAATATCAGGAATTAAATAACTTGAAATCATATAAAAATTTCCTTTACTCGTATGCCCCTTCCCACATAAAGTGGAAGGTGAGCACAAATATAAATCAAGCAGGCAGAGGCTCCCACTATCTTATATATGAAATCAAAATTTTTAAGTGTTTTCTTCAGAATCCCTTTTGCCTGTGAAATGCCCAAGGTCGCGAGGCCCCTCCACAAGACCACCAGAGTCGAGAGTCAAAGCCAAACGGCAAGGGTCATTTATTGCAGGTTCGAACCTGGACCTCCGCGCACTCCTTGTTCGTGACGCTAAGAGGCCCTGGCGGAGTTTAGTACAGCTCTTTTATAGACCGGTACAAATATAGTCGCCGATTGGTTGACTTTTAAACAAAGACACTAGTCGCCGATTGGTTGACTTTTAAACAAAGACGCTAGTCGCCGATTGGTTGACTTTTAAACAGAGACACTAGTCGCCGTCTGATTGGTTGGACGGTTGCGGGGGGGGGGGGGGGGGGGTCAGCAGGCGTAATTACAGAAGCGAGAGCGGCTGGTTAAGTTTCGGTTTCCTGAGGTTTTGTTTCTTAATTAGAAATACTTAAGGCGGGGCCATGGTCGCAAAAAGAAATAGTGCAAACAGGAGGACTGATACAACCCTAGCAGTGCTGCGGCCTCCACCAGCCCAACGGCAGGGCGTCGGGAGGCTGTGCGCCCAACTTCAGGCGGCGCTCCCAAATGTGGCAAGCCCAGCGCCGCGCCCTGGAATGGTCCTTTTTTCGGCCCTCCCCCTCCGGAAAGAACAGAAAAGAAATTCCAGGAAAAGCACAAATTGAATGCAGGGCGTCAACTCAGTCCTATTCTCACCAAACTAGAACATAGCCCCCTCATTCCCCCCTTTCTCATGAACCAGAGGAGCCAATCTTGGGTCCTCAAGGCTCCGTTTCTTCAATTTCTGAGGCCTCGCAGGGCTGATATTGTGTTCTTAATATCATTAGCTGGACTGTATTTATTCTTTCGCGAACAAAATTCATGACTTTACTGAGTATACAGGGGCCTATAGTGAGGAGGAGAAGGAGGCATAGTAGAGGGCCCAGGATGGGGAGGAGGAAGGGGAGCATCCCATGAAATCCTGACCAAAGGGGATTATCCGCTAATTCTTGCCGGCGGCGAGCTAGGTCTTCCTGGAGCTGGTGGATCTTATTTCTTACAATGCCTGATTTATTTGCATAGAAACAACATTTTTCTTTTAGGGCGAGGCATATCCCACCCTGTTCAGCTGTCAGTAAGTCTAAGCCCCTCCTATTCTGTAGGACCACCTCGGCCAGCGAATCTAATTGGTCCTGTAAGTCCTGAATGGTCCCAGAGAGAGTTTCTACATCTTCTATTAATTGCCTAGACAGCTGACTATAGGAGTGAAGGGAGACCCCAAGACCTGTACTCCCTGTGGCCACAGCTCCTGTAATTCCTAATCCTACCAGGAGGGGTAGGACTGTAATGGCTCGTTTGGTTCTGCCTGCCCAGAGGTCAAAGCTGGGAATGGGCAACGGGGTGTCTCCCGAGATCAGGTCTACATTGGGGAGAAGGGTGGCCAGGGTGCAGACCCCTGTCCAATTCGGGGGTAAATAGGTGTATGCTAGGTTACTTCCACAGACAAAGACAGTGGTATTAGGACTACAGAGGGAGGAGTTCACGGGGATATATTGACTACATCCAGTGGATGAAAGGATTCCCAAGTCAATACTGGCGTTAGAGAGGGAATCGTTCTTGACAAAGCATGAGGTATTAAAGGTGGTTGAAAATTTTGAAAATTGTATGGGGAACAGCTCGGGGAGTGAAGTAGGGTTACATCGTTCGCTGATATTTAAATTGGCGAAGGTGGGGATGGCTATAGGGCGGGGCGGTCCTTGAGGAAGGCAGAGCCAGCAATCCTGTGCTAAGTTGGGGTTGGTGGTATTCAAAAGCGCAAAAGTAGCTTCTAGTATGGACATGGTCTGGGAGTCCAATTCAGAGGGATCGACCTTAGGGAGAATTAGGGGGTGGTAGCTGAGCTGTGGGTACAGATGCCGATAGGCCTCTTCTATTTGTCTTCGGGTTTCTATCTGGCGCACTGCGTCCTGGGGCCCCCCACCGTCTGACATATGTGTGGGGGCCCTGGTATTCCAGCATACCGGGGTCCCGGGGGTGCCAGTGCATCCAGCCTGAAGGTATTTATTATCATCACTAATGGTGGGGCTTTTATTATTCTGTAGTATGGCTGTGAAATAAGTCTTGTTATTGGCCCCTATACATTGCTGGTAAGAGGAATAGCACATGCTATGCATTGATTCCTGGAAGGTAGAACAGGGGCAAGTAGCTCGAGGGGGAAGTGGCTTAGGCTTATGGTAGCATTGCCAGTTTTGAGAGGCCCCGGTAACCCTATATTCCTGAACAAGATACGCAGTTATGCCCCCGCAGTCCTGCATATGAGTATACCCTCGGGGAACAACAGGAGTCTCCATAGTACCTCCCCTGCACTCGCACGGTGCACCATATAGTAGTTGTATTAAAGTATTCTTATTGGGGGGAGGGCCGAATCCTCCCCTCGTGGCCCGAGGGTTGAGGGTTAGGACTATTATTAGGGCTATCAGCAGTACCTTGGTCATCATGGGGGAGGGTACGGCGCAAAGTCAGTTTGAGGGGATTGTTCTTACTCCGGTCAACAGTCCAGGTGACGTCAGCTTTAGTGGACTTGATGAGGTCAGAAAATGGGTCCACCGGCTTGACGTGCGTGTGATGGATCCAGGCAGCTATGCTGTCCACCTTAATGGCTGTCGGCGTTGTCAGGATGATCTGGTAAGGTCCTTTCCACCTGGGTTCTAGGGTCTCTTGTCGATGGCGTTTGACAAGGACCCAGTCACCTGGCCGGAGCTGGTGTGGAGTAGGTGGGGGTCCTGTTGCATATAGCTCTTTTAGTTTGGGCCAGATTGTCTCGTGTATCCGCTGTAAGGCTTGGAGGGAAGACAGGAGATTATTTTCTGGGTCCAATTGGATAAGGTTAGTCTTTAGATTAGGGATGATAGGAGGAGGCCTACCATGCATTATTTCATAGGGAGTAAATCCTAGCTTATAGGGGGAATTTCGCACCCTAAACAGAGCGTAGGGGAGTAGGACTACCCAGTTAGCGCCAGTCTCCATGGTCAATTTAGTCAAGGTCTCTTTTAGTGTTCTATTCATCCTTTCTACCTGTCCTGAACTCTGGGGGCGGTATGCACAATGTAATTTCCAATTAGCCCCAAGTATGGAAGCCAGATCCTGACTTACCTTAGAAACGAAGGCTGGCCCGTTGTCGGACCCTATCATAACTGGAAAGCCATACCTGGGCAGGATCTCTTCTAGTAGCTTCTTAGCTACTATTCGTGCAGTCTCATTCTTGGTTGGGAATGCCTCAGTCCAACCTGAAAAGGTATCTATAAACACCAGTAAATATTTATACCCATATTTGCCAGGCTTTACCTCCGTGAAGTCCACTTCCCAGTAGGCTCCAGGCTGGTTTCCTCTCTCCCGGATGCCAGTGGTTGGCGGGTGGGTGCTGGCATTATGGAGTTGGCAGACTGCACAGTCAGCAACCAGTCGTTCAGTCTTCTCGGAGACATTTTTAATTTTAAGTCCAGTCTGCCTGATGAGATCCTGTAGCCGTCGGGCGCCCAAGTGGGTGCTACGGTGGATCCGTTCAAGGACCAGGGTTCCTAGTCTCTCAGGAAGGAGGATATTGTTTTTAGCGTCCCGCCACCATCCGTCTCTAACCTGGGTTAGAGGAAGCTTGCTCATCCATCTGATGTCATCCTCCGAGTAGTCGGGTTGGGGCGGTAGTTCCCGGGGGCCTGGATCCGGCAGTTGCAGGGGAAGTAATGGTATTGGAGTGTGTGCCGCCTTTCGAGCCGTCTGGTCTGCCAAATTGTTGCCTCGGGTGACTGGATTCGTGGGTTTTTGATGCCCCGGGCAGTGTACAATGGCTAGCTTTTTGGGTTCCCATATGGCCGCTAGCAAGGCCAGGATTTCCTCTTTGTTCTTGATGTCTTTGCCCTCTGCTGTGAGTAGTCCCCGCTCTCGGTATATTGCCCCATGTATATGTGCGGTAGCGAAAGCATACCGGCTGTCTGTGTATATGGTAGCTTTTTGGCCTTTGCTCATCTTGAGAGCTTGGGTCAGGGCAATTAATTCAGCTTTTTGGGCTGAGGTCCCTGGGGGGAGAGTCTCTGCCCATATCACCTCAGTTTCTGATGTTACTGCTGCCCCCGCATACCTCTGACCTTGCTGGACAAAGCTGCTGCCGTCAGTGAACCATGTGACTTGTGCATCCGGTAGGGGCTGGTCACGTAGGTCTTCCCGAACCCCATGGATCTGGGCCAGTACCTCTGGACAGTCATGGAGTGGGGAGTCCAAATCTGGGTCAGGTAATAGGGAGGCAGGGTTTAATGCCCGCGGCGGAGTGTAGCTGATTCTGAGGGGATTTAACAGTAGACCCTGGTAGTGGACCAATCGAGCATTGCTCATCCATCGGTCGGGAGGCTGTTTGAGAACCCCGTCGATGGCGTGGGGGGTGGTGACATGTAACTCCTGCCCCATAGTTAGTTTGTCAGCATCCTTTACCATTAGGGCCGTGGCGGCGATCATCCGGAGGCAAGGAGGCCAGCCGGCAGCCACTGGGTCCAATTTTTTTGATAGGTAAGCAACAGGCCGGGGCCAAGGACCGAGGGGCTGGGTCAACACGGCCTTAGCTATGCCTTTGCTTTCATCTACAAAGAGGTGGAAGGGCTTGGAGACATCAGGGAGACCCAGGGCGGGTGCGGACAGCAAGGCAGTTTTGATCTGCTGAAATGACTGCTCAGCCTCTTCTGTCCATTCAAAGGGCGTCTGCTCTTTGGTGGCTAGGTATAGCGGTTTGGCCATTTCAGCAAATTTGGGTATCCATAAACGGCAGAACCCAGCCGACCCCAAAAATTCCCTCACCTGTCGAGGCGTGGTGGGTCTGGGGATGCGGAGGACGGTTTCCTTCCGTGCATCTGTGAGCCATCGTTGCCCCCCTTTCAATAGGTATCCCAGGTAAGTTACCTCAGGCCTGCAGATCTGTGCTTTCTTGGCAGAGGCTCGGTATCCCAGGGTGCCGAGAGTCCGTAGGAGGTTTCTGGTTCCCTGCAGGCAGGCTTCAGCGGTCTCAGCAGCTATTAAGAGATCATCAACATACTGCAGAAGGGTTACATTGGGGTTTTGTCTCCGGTACTCACTGAGATCCTCGTGTAGGGCCTCATCAAACAAGGTAGGCGAGTTTTTGAATCCTTGGGGAAGTCTGGTCCAGGTGAGTTGTCCGTTTATACCTCTCTCGGGATCTGACCATTCGAAGGCAAAGAGTTCTTGACTTTTGGGCGCCAAGGGTAAACTAAAAAAGGCATCTTTGAGGTCCAGCACAGTATACCATTGTTTTTCTGGACAAAGGGCGCTCAAAAGAGTATATGGATTGGGCACAGTAGGATGGATGTCTATGACCCGTCTGTTAACTTCCCTCAGGTCCTGCACTGGGCGGTAGTCTTTACTGTTAGGTTTGCGGACTGGCAGCAGGGGTGTATTCCAGGCCGACTGGCAGGGACGCAGTATCCCCAGGTCAAGAAGCCGGCGAATATGAGGAGTGATACCAGTCTTGGCCTCTAGGGGCATGGGATACTGTCGGACACGTGCAGGATCTGCCCCCGGTTTGATCTCTATGAATAGGGCTGGGCGGTGTTTGGCTAGTCCCATCCCCCCTGTTTCTGCCCATGCTTCGGGGAACTGCTGAAGCCATAACTCTATATCTTGATTTTGGGAGGGTGGTTCCTGGTGAAGTCGGTACTCATCTTCCAAGTTCAGGGTGAGCACAGATATGGGTTGGTCGTGAGGGTCTGTTACGATTGGCCCCTCTGGCCGAAAATGAATTTGTGCTCCCATTTTAGTGAGTAAGTCTCTCCCCAGTAAGGGGCAAGGGCTATCGGGAATGACCAGAAAGGTATGGGTTACCCTCCCCGTGCCCAAGTCCACAGTTCTCTGAGTGGTCCAAAGGTAACGTTTAACTCCCGTAGCTCCCTGGACCCAGGAGGATTTGTTAGAAATTTTCCCGTGGGGCTTAACCAAGACCGAATGCTGTGCCCCTGTATCCACCAGGAATTGGACTGGTTTCCCCTCCACTCGTAGGGTTACCCTGGGTTCGGGGAGGGGGTCCGAACCCCGTCCCCCCTACTTTGTATCATGTGTAAACAGGACTGGGGTGGCGTTCGGTTGCCATTGCCCCTGGTTGGGGCGCGGCTGCCTTTTCTTGGGGCATTCCCGAGCCCAGTGGCCCTTTTCCTTGCAATAGGCACATTGATCTCTATCCAATGGTCGCCTGGAAGGTCGAGTGGCTGGGGGGCCCTCTTGGTCTTTCTGAACAATGGCGGCCAAGACTTTAGTCATTTTCTCAGTGGCTTTAAGTTGTTTATCCTCTGGGGCGTCCCGGTTATTAAAGACGCGCTGGGCGATACGGAGTAAGTCCTGTATCTGTTTGCCCTCCAGATCTTCTAACTTCTGGAGTTTCTTTTTAATATCAGGGGCTGCCTGGTTAACGAAGGACATTACAATGGCGGCCTGATTTTCGGGGGCCTCTGGATCCATAGGGGTATACTGCCTAAAGGCTTCCATTAATCTTTCTAAATAAGAGGAGGGAGTTTCTGTTTTACCTTGCATGATTGAATATACCTTGGCCAAATTAGTGGGCTTGCGCGCGGCAGCCCGGAGACCCGCCATTAGAGTCTGGCGATAAATGAGCAGTCGTCCCCTACCTTCTCCGGTGTTATAGTCCCAATCATCCTGCGGGGGGCGAGTTAAGGGAAAGGCTGCATTGATGAGGTCAGGGTTAGCGGTGGGTTGACCATCATCTCCAGGAACCAGTTTTCTCGCCTCCAGCTGGATTCGCTCCCGTTCTTCGGTAGTGAATAGGATCCGGAGGAGCTGTTGGCAGTCATCCCAGGTGGGCTGATGAGTGAACATAACGCTATCTAGAAGAGCTATCAAGTCTTTAGGATTATCAGAAAAACGGGCATTCTGGGTTTTCCAATTATATAGGTCACTGGTAGAGAATGGCCAATACTGGAGTCGGGGGTTCCCTGTCTCATCGGGAGGGCCTATTTCTCGCAGGGGTAGGGCTATGGTAGAATCAGGATGGCGGAACCCTGGGTCGCGCTGAGTGCGTCCGCGAGTGCGCCCAGCCGGCCCCTGGGAATTATTTTCATTGGGCAGGGGGACCGGTAGTGCCTCTGCCTCTCGGTCCTCCGGTTCTGGCCTGGGTGGCCCTCCGGGAGGGGCTGCAGGAGGTTCTACCAAGGGGAGAGGAGCAGAGCCAGGAGCAGGAAGGGGGACTGGTTGTGGGGCCACAGGAGGAGATTGATATGGGGGGGGGGTCTAGGAGAAGGAGGTCTTGGCTGTCAGAGAGTATGGGTGCAGTTCGGGTCTGAGGCTTGGGAGGTTTAGTTGGTCGGGCCGCAAGGATCTTATATGACCCTGATGACAAAAAGGGGGTCATCCAGGGAGGAGGGTTTTCTACCAGGTCCTGCCATACCAGGATGTAGGGGATCTGGTCCGGATGGCCTTCTTTTCCTGGCAAGAAAACTCTAGATTTAACTTTTAGGATTATAGGAAGACAAAAGGTACCCTCGGTGGGCCAGCCAACCCCGAAAGTTGGCCATTCAGAGCGGCAGAAGGTAATTAGTTTTCTTCTCCAGATATCCAGACTGAAGTTGTGTCCTCGGGACTTTACATCCCCGAAATTAGCGAGAAGGAGGGAGAGGGGGGTACTCTGTGCTTGGCCCATGTCTAGGTCCTGTAAGAGATTGATTAGAAAAGGTTACTCTGAAAACAAAAGTGATTAAGAGCAGTCCCAATAGCGGAGTCTGTAAAAGGAGGAAGGGGAGGTTATCGCGTGCGCGCTTCAGATGGGCTGCCAGCCCCAGATGGGTCGTGGTGGACGTCTCCAACCACACCCGACTAGGTGTCCTATAGCGCGTCCGCCAGGACTGTCCTAGTCCCCAAAACAGAAGGTACCCTGAGCCGGCTTACTTACCGATCGGTTGTCAGCGATGACCCGTTGACCTGATGTCTGGTGGGCTTGGGGGCATCCCGGACGAGCCCCCAAATGAAATGCCCAAGGTCGCGAGGCCCCTCCACAAGACCACCAGAGTCGAGAGTCAAAGCCAAACGGCAAGGGTCATTTATTGCAGGTTCGAACCTGGACCTCCGCGCACTCCTTGTTCGTGACGCTAAGAGGCCCTGGCGGAGTTTAGTACAGCTCTTTTATAGACCGGTACAAATATAGTCGCCGATTGGTTGACTTTTAAACAAAGACACTAGTCGCCGATTGGTTGACTTTTAAACAAAGACGCTAGTCGCCGATTGGTTGACTTTTAAACAGAGACACTAGTCGCCGTCTGATTGGTTGGACGGTTGCGGGGGGGGGGGGGGGGGGGGTCAGCAGGCGTAATTACAGAAGCGAGAGCGGCTGGTTAAGTTTCGGTTTCCTGAGGTTTTGTTTCTTAATTAGAAATACTTAAGGCGGGGCCATGGTCGCAAAAAGAAATAGTGCAAACAGGAGGACTGATACAACCCTAGCAGTGCTGCGGCCTCCACCAGCCCAACGGCAGGGCGTCGGGAGGCTGTGCGCCCAACTTCAGGCGGCGCTCCCAAATGTGGCAAGCCCAGCGCCGCGCCCTGGAATGGTCCTTTTTTCGGCCCTCCCCCTCCGGAAAGAACAGAAAAGAAATTCCAGGAAAAGCACAAATTGAATGCAGGGCGTCAACTCAGTCCTATTCTCACCAAACTAGAACATAGCCCCCTCACCTGGGTGCAGAAGAAAACGTAGCTGATCAGTGCACCCAAAGGTAAAATGAAAAATAGTAAAAGAAAGTTTTTCTACATTTTTTAATTTAAAATCTGAAATACATTTCTTTAACACTCTTCTTATTTATACCCATGTACCTTAAAAACCAAAATTAAAATTAAATTGTATTAGAGCAGAGGAGCAAAAATTTCCAGCCAATCCAAAGGTTAAGTGGTGCCTGATACACTGTTTGAATAAAGTTACGAATCCATATCCAGACTCAGCTAGAAAATTAAAGCGTGCTGTGATCACTCGGTACGAAGAGGGGTCATGGCAGTTGATTTTATTTATACACACTTTCATATATAATAATTTATCAAATTTGTCCTATGCCACTTTCCATGCTTATTTAATCCTCATTTAATCTCTACCAAATGAATACTGTGAAACATGTTTAATCATTATTCCCACTTCCAAGATGTGGAAACTGAGGCAGGAAGTATGGTACATCAAAATTCAGAAATTTTGTCACTCCAAATATCTCCAGGTCTAGCTCTTTAACCTGTATAATAGTCTTTTTCTCTTTTCCTTGCCGTGTGAACCTTTCATCTTCTCCCACTGTCAAATTCAAGTGTTAACTCTAACCTCTCTTGACCTCCGCTATCCACTGAAGGATGCCTTCTGGCTTCCTAGAAAAGCTTCACCATTCTTAGCAGAGTACTTGAGATCTAGCAGGTGCTTTGTTAAGTGAATGAGTTAATAAACATATAAGAGAGCATTCAAATTGCCATTTAAGGGATGGAGAAACAGGCTCTGAAAGATTAAGTAACTTCCTTCATGTAAGGGGTCAAGCTGGAATTCAGATTCTGAAGCCCAAGTGATCATCCTCAGAATAATCTAAGTTATCTTCATTGGGATAGAATATGCTCAGTCTATATCCCTCACCAGACTCTAAGGAACAAGAAGGCAGTACTAGGTACCTAATGCACTTCATTTTGGGTAAATTTTTCATTTATGCAAAAATACGTGTGTAAAGATAGACTAAAGCCTTAAGCTTTCCCTGCTGGATTCCCTGATCAACTGTGAGTACTCCTGTGATGAAAACTCGCCTAACGCACTGAATGACCTTGACCAAGCAGCTTTCCTTTACAGCCTCCATTTTCTTTTCTGTAAAAATACTGTTGACAGGACATGTTCCACCAGCCTCATAGAAATGCGTTTATAAAGCACTTTGGAAAGCATGAAGCTTTCTTTTCTTTTTTTTTTTTTCGGTACGTGGGCCTCTCACTGTTGTGGCCTCTCCTGTTGCGGAGCACAGGCTCCGGATGCGCAGGCTCAGCAGCCATGGCTCACGGGCCCAGCTGCTCCACGGCATGTGGGATCTTCCCGGACCAGGGTACGACCCTGTGTCCCCTGCATCGGCAGGCGGACTCTCACCCACTGCACCACCAGGGAAGCCCAAGCATGAAGCTTTCTTCAAAAGCAAGCAAGTATTTTAAATGTCATTATTATAGGACTCCTTAAAAGGAGCCTTTTTATGGTGAAAAGAAACCTTAGCTTATCAATTGTGCAACTCAACCACAGAAAATTTAAGGCAGAACATGCATGACACAATAATAATTCCAAATAAATCCTTCTAATAGTTAAGTAAAGAGAAGTCAAAATTCTTCTCTGGACTATTTTGATTTCATACAAAGGGCATCCCTTTAGAAGTTATGGAAGTTCAGATACAGAGCCTCAAACTCTAGATTGCAATGCGACATTTGTTTCTGAACTTCTGCTGCCAGTCTTGCTAACAGTTCACTTGCAATGTAATATATTACTGCATTTCATTTCTAGGCAAGAACATTATTTACTCACAGGAGAAATACTTTCCTGAGGAAAGACTGTCTTTGGAAACTTTCAAGGACATTTGAGAAATGCTTCAGCCCAAGCCACAAAATTATGAGCATGCTTTTGTGCCTCTCTGTTCCCAGGGCACCATTTCTAAAAATCTTTCATTTAAGTTTATTGCAAGCATCCATCTTCCCTTTCCAGAAAAAATAGCAATTAACACAGCTTCATTGATTTCCAGTTTTCCTAGGTGTCATTTCATAATGCATATATTGTAAGCAGTTCACATCATCATTTTCATCGCTTTCAACATTTTCCATGTTGTCTCCCTACCTGAACTGTGACTTTTTGTATGGAAAGTTTTATTTATCACTTGCATCTTACTTTGAATAAATCTGAAATCAACATTCAGTATTATTTAATTATTTTTATTTTCTTCAGTATGTTTCTAACTTAGCAAACTATGGGTAAAAATGCCATGTAACAACAATATGTAATATTTACATAGAGCCCATGTAGTGAACATAGTCCTAAACTCTTACCAAATCCTCACCAGACCCTATAAAGTAGGTACTATTAACCTTGTTATTTGATAGATGAGAAAACTGATGCATAAACTGGTTAAGTAACCTGTCTGAGGTCAGATAGCTAGTGATTACTTTCCCCATCACCGCCATTGTTTAGTTAATGCGTCCTTCCCATCTCAGTTCAAATGGCACTGACACAACAAAGCCTTTCTTTGACCTCCTGAAAATACTGGGTCTCGTTGCTTTTACAGCATCATATGTTTATTATTCATTTCACATATTTGTGTGATTAATTATATTTGAACGTATTTTTCCTAAGGGTAACTCTAGTCCAGCTGTGCTTTCCAAATTATGAAATCCGGGACTACGTGGGCTATGTCTGCTTTGCTTATTACTGTAGTTTCAGTATCTGGTGCATGGTAAGTATTCAGGAAATGTGCTGGATGGATGAATACAGGACTTTGTAAGAACAAATAAATAAATTTGGTTGATCATAACATAAACAACAGTGCCGTGTTAAAATTTTTCTCTGGGTCTATACACAAACTCTTCTCAGACAGGGTTCCTGTTTGCTGTCTACACCACCAGTTGGAAGAGAAAAAAGCCAATCAAGGTCTGACTGTCATTATGTGTACAGGCTGAAGCTGATGCATTAGGTTGAGAGACAGGGTGATTAAGGAATAATTTTACTTCTGGCTGAACTATATATAGAACCAAGTCTTACGTAATAAAAAAAAAACCTACTTTTAATATGTTTGTGTGAAGAATGAAATAGGAGCATCAAGCCCATTAATTGTGATATTTAATTATATCGTCCCATTTCCACATTCATTTCCATGAATTTGGATGCCTTTAGGTCAAGCTAACCCAAGCATTTACACCACCATGATAAATAGTGAAATATCAATGGATACACAGAAAGAAACTTTCCCAAATTTAGCAGAGAACACATTAGCATGAACTTGTAAATTTAACATTCAAGTTCATTGGCGCGCAGAGAACCAAGTGACTTTTGTTAAAGTAGGAAACTTTATGACTATGCGAGGAGATGAACATTGAGAAAGTGCTCCCTATTTTAAAACCAGGACATTAGAAATATTTTAATGAATTTATTTTTTGCATATCTGCCATCTAGGTAACAGTAAAACTCAACATTTATACATCAGATTTTTAAAACATTGTGCATATATACTGTATACTGCTACAGAATATAAGTTGCCCCAAAATCTCCAAGATACAATCTGGGATCAAACAAACAAACAGAATGACAAGAAAAACCAACTGTAATATTTTGACACCTCTTGATTATTAAATAATTATGTTTAGAGAAATAGAAGTTTAAAAATTGTGCTCTGAAGAGTATTTAAAATATGAATGAACCTTCAAGATGGCAGAGGAGTAAGACGTGGAGATCACCTTCCTCTCCACAAATACATCAGAAATACATCTACATGTGGAACAACTACAGAACACCTACTGAACACTGGCAGAAGACCTCAGACTTCCCAAAAGGCAAGAAACTCCCCACGTACTTGGGTAGGGCAAAAGAAAAAAGAAAACACAGAGACAAAAGAATAGGGATGGGACCTGCACCTTTGGGAGGGAGCTGTGAAGGAGGAAAAGTTTCCACACACTATGAAGCCCCTTCACTGGTAGAGACAGGGAGCAGTGGGTGGGGGGAAGCTTTGGAGACACGGAGGAGAGCACAGCAACAGGGGTGCGAAAGGCAAAGTGGAGAGCATCCCGCACAGATCGGTGCAGCCTCAGAGGCTTCTCTGCTCACCTGCCAGGGCAGGTGGGGGCTGGGAGCTGAGGCTCGGGCTTCAGAGGTGAGATCCCAGGTAGAGGACTGGGGTTGGCTGCGTGAACACAGCCTGAAGGAGGCTAGTGTGCCACAGCTAGCTGGGAGGGAGTCCAGGAAAATGTCTGGATCTGCCTAAGAGGCAAGACACCACTGTTTCAGGGTGCACAAGGAGAGGGGATTAATAAAGCACTGCCGAAACGAGCTCCAGAGATGGGCGCGAGCCGCGGCTATCAGCGCGGACCCCAGAAACAGGCATAAGATGCTAAGGCTGCTGCTGCAGCCACCAAGAATCCTGTGTGAAAGCACAAGCCACTGTCCACACTTCCCCTCCCGGGAGCTTTTGCAGTCCGCCATTGCCAGGGTCCCGAATTCCAGGGACAACTTCCGCGGGAGAACGCACGGCGCGCCTCAGGCTGGTGCAACATCACGCTGGCCTCTGCTGCGGCAGGCTCGCCCCGCACTCCGTACCTCACCCTCCCCCCGGCCTGAGTGAGCCAGAGCCCCCGAAGCGGCTGCTCCTTTAACCCTGTACTGTCTGGGTGAAGAAAAGACGCCCTCAGGTGACCTACACGCAGAGGCGGGGCCAAATCCAAAGCTGAGCCCCAGGAGCTGTGCGAACAAAGAAGAAAAAGGGAAATCTATCCCAGCAGTGGAATACCTGAATAGACAATGAATCATCCCAAAATTGAGGCGGTGGACTTTCTGTGATTTTGTCTGTATAGCTTTGCTTATACCATTTGTCCTATGGTTCTGTCTGTACATCTTTTGTTTCTTTGCTTTTTAGTATAGTTTATAGGGCTTGTTATCATTGGTGGATTTCTGTTTTGGTTTGGTTGCTCTCTTCTTTCTTTCTTTCTTTTTTTAAATTACTTTTTATTTTTTTTTTTAATTTTTAATATTTTTATAACTTTATTTTATTTATTTTTTACTTTCTTTCTTTTTTTCTCCCTTTTGTTCTGAGCTGTGTGGCTGACAGGGTCTGGGTGCTCGAAGGGTGTCAGGCCTGTGCCTCTGAGGCAGGAGAGCCAAGTTCAGGACATTGGTCCACGAGAGACCCCCCCCCGCCCGGCACCACGTAATATCAAAAGGCGAAAGCTCTCCCAGAGATCTCCATCTAAACGCTAACACCCAGCTCCACTCAACGACCAGCAAGCTACAGTGCTGGAAACCCTATGCCAAACAACTAGCAAGAGAGGAACATAACCCCACCCATTAGCACACAGGCTGCCTAAAATCATAATAAGGTCACAGACACCCCAAAACACACCACAGGATGCGGTCCTGCCCACCTGAAAGACAAGATGCAGCCTCATCCACCAGAACACAGGCACCACTCCCATCCACCAGGAAGCCTACACAACCCACTGAACCTACCTTAGCCATTGGGGGCAGACACCAAAAACAGCAGGAACTACGAACCTGCAGCCTGCAAAAAGGAGACCCCAAACACAGTAAGTTAAGCAAAATGAGAATACAGAGAAATACACAGCAGATGAAGGAACAAGGAAAAAACCCACCAGACCAAACAAATGAGGAGGAAATAGGCAGTCCACCTGAAAAAGAACTCACAGTAATCATAGTAAACATGAGCCAAAAGCTTGGAAATAGAATGGAGAAAATACAATAAACGTTTAACAAGGACCTAGAAGAACTAAGGAGCAAACAAACAATGATGAAGAACATGATAAATGAAATTAAAAATTCTCTGTAAGGAATCAACAGCAGAATAACTGAGGCAGAAGAACAGAAAAGTGACCTGGAAGATAAAATAGTAGAAATAACTACTGCAGAGCAGAATAAAGAAAAAAGAATAAAAAGAATTGAGGACAGTCTCAGAGACCTCTGGGACAACATTAAACACACCAACATTCGAATTATAGGGGTCGCAGAAGGAGAAGAGAAAAAGAAAGGGACTGAGAAAATATTTGAGGAGAATACAGTTGGAAACTTCCCTTATATAGGAAAGGAAATAGGCAATCAAGTCCAGGAAGCGCAGACAGTGCCATACAGGAAATATCCAAGGAGAAACATGCCAAGACACATATTAATCAAACTATCAAAACTTAAATACAAAGAAAAAATATTAAGAGCAGCAAGGGAAAACAACAAATAACATACAAGGGAATCCCCATAAGGTTCACAACTGACCTTTCAGCAGAAACTCTGCAAGCCAGATGGGAGTGGCAAGACACATTCAAAGTGATGAAAGGGAAAAACCTACAACCAAGATAATTCTACCCAGCAAGGATCTCATTCAGATTTGACGGAGAAATTAAAACCTTTACAGACAAGCCAAGGCTAAGAGAATTCAGCACCACAAAACCAGCTTTACTACAAATGCTAAAGGAAATTCTCTAGATAGGAAACACAAGAGAAGGAAAAAACCTCCAATAACAAACCCAAAAGAATTAAGAAAATGGGAATAGGAACATACATATCAATAACTACCTTAATGTAAATGAATTAAATGCTCCAACCAAAGGACACAGACTGGCTGAATGGACACAAAAACAAGACCCCTATATATGCTGTCTACAAAGGAACCACTTCAGACACATACTAGGGACACATACAGACTGAAAGTGAGGGGATGGAAAAAGATATTCCATGCAAATGGATATCAAAAGAAAGCTGGAATAGCAATTCTCATATCAGACAAAATAGACTTTAAAATAAAGACTGTTACAAGAGACAAAGAAGGACACTACATAATCATCAAGGGATCGATCCAAGAAGAAGATATAACAATTGTAAATATGTACGCACCTAAAATAGGAGCACCTCAATACATAAGGCAAATGCTAACAGCCATAGAAGGGGAAATCAACAGTAACACAATCATAGGAGGGGACTTTAACACCCCACTTTCACCAAAGGACAGATCATCCAAAATGAAAATAAATAAGGAAACACAAGCTTTAAATGACACATTAAACAAGATGGACGTAATTGATATTTATAGAACATTCCATCCATAAAGAACAGAATACGCTTTCTTCTCAAGTGCTCATGGAACATTCTCCAGGATAGATCATATATTGACTTGTCACAAGTCAAGCCCTGGTAAATGTAAGAAAATTAAAATCGTATCAAGTACCTATTCTGACCATAATGCTACACGACTAGATATCAATTACAGGAAAAGATCTGTAAAAAATACAAACACATGGAGGCTAAACAATATGTTACTAAATTACCAAGAGATCACTGAAGAAATCAAAAAATACCTAGAAACGAATGACAATGAAAACACGATGACGCAAAACCTACGGGATGCTGCAAAAGCAGTTGTAAGAGGGCAGTTTATAGCAATACAAGCCTACCTCGAGAAGGAAGAAACAACTCAAATAAACAATCTAACCTTACACTTAAAGCAAATAGGGAAAGAAGAACAAAAAAAAACCCCAAAGTTAGCAGAAGGAAAGAAATCATAAAAATCAGATCAGAAATAAATGAAAAACAAATGAAGGAAACGAGAGCAAAAATCAATAAAACTAAAAGCTGGTTCTTTGAGAAGATAAACAAAATTGATAAACCATTAGCCAGACTCATTAAGAAAAAAAGGAAGAAGACTCAAATCAATAGAATTAGAAATGAAAAAGGAGAAGTAACAACAGACACTGCAGAAATACAATGGATCATGAGAGATCACTACAAGCAACTCTATGCCAACAAAATGGACAACCTGGAAGAAACACACAAATTCTTAGAAATGCACAACCTTCTGAGACTGAACCAGGAAGAAATAGAAAATATGAACAGACCAATCAGAAGCACCAAAATAGAGACTGTGATTAAAAATCTTCCAACAAACAAAAGCCCAGGACCAGATGGTTTCACAGGCGAGTTCTAGCAAACATTTAGAGAAGAGCTAACACCTATCCTTCTCAAACTCTTCCAAAATACAGCAGAGGGAGAAACATTCCCAAACTCATTCTACGAGGCCACCATCACCCTGATACCAAAACCAGACAAAGATGTCACAAAGAAAGAAAACTACAGACCAATATCACTGATGAACATAGATGCAAAAATCCTCAACAAAATACTAGCAAACAGAATCCAACAGCACATTAAAAGGATCCTACACCATGATCAAGTGGGGTTTATCCCAGGAATGAAAGCATTCTTCAATATATGCAAATCAATCAATGTGATAAACCATATTAACAAATAGAAGGAGAAAAACCATATGATCATCTCAATAGATGCAGGAAAAGCTTTCCACAAAATTCAACACCCATTTACGATAAAAACCCTCCAGAAAGTAGGCATAGAGGGAACTTGCCTCAACATAATAAAGGCCACGTATGACAAGCCCACAGCCAACACCGTTTTCAATGGTGAAAAACTGAAACCATTTCCTCTAAGATGAGGAACAAGACAAGGTTGTTCACTCTCACCACTATTATTCAACATAGTTTTGGAAGTTCTAGCCACAGAAATCAGAGAAGAAAAAGAAATAAAAGGAATCCGAATTGGAAAAGAAGAAGTAAAGCTGTCACTGTTTGCAGATGACATGATACTATACATAGAGAATCCTAAAGATGCTACCAGAACACTACTAGAGCTAATAAATGAATTTGGTTATATAACAGGATACAAAATAAATGAACAGAAATCTCTTGCACTCCTATATACTAATAATGAAAAATCTGAAACACAAATTAAGGAAACACTCCCATTTACCACTGCAACAAAAAGAATAAAATACCTAGGAATAAACCTACCTAAGGAGACAAAAGACCTTTATGCAGAAAACGGTAAGACACTGAGGAAAGAAATTAAACATGATACAAACAGATGGAGAGATATACCATGTTCTTGGATTGGAAGAATCAACATTGTGAAAATGACAATACTACCCACAGCAATCTACAGATTCAATGCAATACCTATCCAACTACCAACGGCATTTTTCACAGAATTAGAACAAAAAATTTCACAATTTGTATGGAAACACACAAGACCCTGAATACCAAAAGCAATCTTGAGAAAGAAAAACAGAGCTAGAGGAATTACGCTCCCAGGCCTCAGACGATATTACAAAGGTACAGTAACCAAGACAGTATGGTACTGGCACAAAGACAGAAATATACATCAATGGAACAGGACAGAAAGCCCAGAGAGAAACCCATGCACATATGGTCACCTTATTTTTCATAAAGGAGGCAAGAATATACAATGGAGAAAAGACAGCCTCTTCAATAATGGTGCTGGGAAAACTGGACAGCTACATTTAAAAGAATGAAATTAGAACACTCCCTAACACCATACACAAAAATAAGCTCAAAATGGATTAAAGACCTAAATGTAAGACCAGACGCTATAAAACTCTTAAGAGGAAAACATAGGCAGAATACTCTATGACATAAATCACAGCAAGATCCTTTCTGACCCACCTCCTAGAGAAATGGAAATAAACACAAAACTAAACAAATGGGACCTAATGAAACTTCAAAGCTTTTGCACAGCAAAGGAAACCATAAACAAGATGAAAAGACAATCCTGAGAATGGGAGAAAATATTTGCAAATGAAGAAACTGACAAAGGATTAATCTCAAAATATACAAGCAGCTCATGCAGCTCAACATCAAAAAAACAAACAAGCCAATCCCAAAATGGGCAGAAGCCCTAAACAGACATTTCTCCAAAGAAAATACACAGATTGACAACAAACCCATGAAAGGATGTTCAACATCACTAATCATTGGAGAAATGCAAATCAAAAGTGCAATGAGGTATCACCTCACACCGGTCAGAATGGCCATCATCAAAAAAATCTACAAACAATAAATGCTGGAGAGGGTGTGGAGAAAAGGGAACACTCTTGTACTGTTGGTGGGAATGTAAATTGATACAGTCACTATGGAGAACCGTATGTCGGGTCCTTAAAAAACTAAAAATAGAACTACCATACGACCCAGCAATCCCACTGCTGGGCATATACCCTGAGAAAATCATCATTCAAAAAGAGACATGTACCAGAATGTTCTTTGAAGCTCTATTTACAATAGCCAGGACATGGAAGCATCCTAAGTGTCCAGTGACAGATGAATGGATAATGAAGATGTGGCACATATATACAATGGAATATTACTCAGCTGTAAAGAGAAACGAAATTGAGTTATTCATAGTGAGGTGGATTGACCTAGAGTCTGTCATACAAAGTGAAGTAAGTCAGAAAGAGAAAAACAAATCCCATATGCTAACACATATATATGGAATCTAAAAAAAAAAAGAAAGAAAGAAAGAAAAAATGGTTCTGAAGAACCTAGGGGCAGGACAGGAATAAATACGCAGACATAGCGAATGGACTTGAGGACATAGGAAGGGGGAAGGGTAAGCTGGGACAAAGAGAGAGTGGCATGGACATATATACACTACCAAATGTAAAATAGACAGCTAGTGGGAAGTAGCCACATAGCACAGAGAGATCAGCTCAGTGCTTGGTGACCACCTAGAGGGGTGGGATAGGGAGGGTGGGAGGGAGATGCAAGAGGGAGGAGATGTGGGGATATATGTATATGTATAGCTGATTCACTTTGTTATAAAGCAGAAAGTAACACACCATTGTAAAGCAATTATACTCCAATAAAGATATTTTAAAATAATAACAATAAATAAATAAATAAAATGTGAATGACTGTTTTACATGTGATTCATCACAAAATCATAAAAGTGCAATTCTCCATTGTATATGTTTACAAATATATTCATGATGCTGACTAAGGTCCTCATATGACTGTGGCTTTGGTCTTGAAACATGCAGAAATTTTTTCTTGAATTTCTATCAAACACAACTACCCAGCTGCCATTAACAAGTGATGTGCAAAGTCAGAGAGGGTCAACGCTTGTAGGTTTTGGGAAAATTTTCTCCATTCTGTGAAGTGTCGAAGTCATTTATTGAACACCCACTAAGTGTAAAACAGGGCAGGACACTAAAATACTGAAAAAATGGACAACATATACTTTAAGTCTTCAAAGAGGTGATATTGACATTAAAATATGTGAGAAAATAACCAACAAAATGAAGAGTGCTATACTATCATTTTAAATAACAAATATGTGAGTTAAAATACATTTCTATGTGATCAAATATAAGCTGTTATTATTAAGGATTGACAACTATATTTGTATTGAGGAGAACTGTATTGAAGCAGCCTATGAACTTATTAATGGTTTACTGATGGATTGACTTATAGATCTTGGAAAGCAAAAATTTTCTTAAGGTCAAGTTGTAAAGGTAGGAAAGTAAAGACCATGTAGGATTTAAGATTGTGAAGAAGTTGAAAGACTTCCTAGGCAGATGAAATAGGGATATATTGGAATATAAGGAAAAGAACTTGCACTCCAGATAAGTGAATGCAGTTGGGTGAATGGATTATTTGCTGTATGAAAGAAGTGGGGAGAACTACTGGAAGTGGATTTTGGTGGATTAGAGTATGAGTATCTTGAATGCCAAGCTAGGGGATTGAGAGTCCACCTGGCAGGCTGTTTTTGAAGGATGGCATGCCCAGGAAGCCAGGGCTGAGTAGTTCATTGCTAGTCATAGTCAGGGACTCAATCATTCAGCCTGGTTGTCTAATTTTTCTACTGCAGGAAATTCATATGAAGAAAGGTTGGGTGGAAGACTGTGATGGGCTGAAGACCACTTATCCTTACCCTTACTACTAAAATCACTAAAATGCTAAACCTTCAATGGAACAGCCTTCTGGCTTGACTAGGAACACTACTTCACAAATAAAGGATGAAACCAAAAGGTTTATCAAACTCAGACCTAGAAGTGGGGAGAATGGTGGGAAGGCTGCAAATAGTCAATCATTTAATACTGAATGGAGAATGAAGGACTCTAGAACTAACCTTTGGAGAAAAGAAAGAACAGAAAAGATAAGATTTGGAACACTCATTATTATTCCTGTTTTCATATAACAGGGTTTCTTGTCATCCAACTATTCGTTATCTACATCCTAATTTTAAGGTGTCTATAGATTCCAGCCCTTCTAAGTCAGCAAACTGCTCATCCTGTTTCAGAAAATTACTCACTGATGGATTCATAACATAAACATAATACCGTATAATAGAAATAAAATTCAAATCAACTTTAAAGTGAAATTCTGAATTTTAAAGATATAATATCATGAAGCCATTGTAAATAATACCAGAGATCTGCTGGGTTAAACATACAAAGCCACTGATAAATGAGGATGTGTAGTTAACAATTTAAAACAGAGATACAATAGAAGTAAAAGAAAAAACAGTTGAGTATCAAATAATTAAGAGAAGGCCTTGGAAAACTGTTGAATTTTTACCAGAATTAGCCTGTTTGAGCTGCTAACATTGAACATGCAGTGAAGGACAGTTTACTGTCCCATAAACCAGTTTTGCTGAAATAATCACTCGAAACAGAATGTAATTCTTTTTTTTAACTGTAGCACTTGTGCTTAATTAAAATTTAACCTAAATTTTACTGGCTATAAGAGAAAATATACTGGATTCGTTTATATAATAACATATTTTGACATAAATTTCAAATGAAAATTATTTTCAAATGTATTTTCAATTACTCTTCAGTCACTATTTACAGATGATTTTAAGTATATCGATTTTTTTTTTTCATGTACAAATCATCCTTGAAAAATAAGGATTCTTTTACTTGAGTAGGACTTATCTTAATCCAGAGATCAGATCTAGGTCCAATAGACAAAATTTTAAAACTTAAAATTTTCTAATAGTAAAAGGCACTTAAAAAGTTAAAACCTCCTAACAGACCAGCATTCCGACTATAGAATCAGCTGATTTATGGGTAGTGAGCATTTTGTTATCAAAATACTCATCCACAGCTGAGTGAGCCTATAGCATGGATACATGGTAGATTTCTGTACCAGAAATTGGATGAGCTTGTGTGTGGATCTCCTTCCAAATGCTAAGATTTCAAGGGCTTAACTGAGACCAGAACAGCATTTTCCAAAGTTGCTAGAAACAAAGAGTCCTTTAAAATGTTCCACTGACAAAGGGTTGTAGAGCCAAATAAAGTTTAAAAACACTTCAGACCAAACTCTACTTAACAGTGAAATTCACAGAGCACATTATAGCTCATTCCACATCTCAAAAGTCCTCCAGTCACGAAACATGTTTAAATTTACTGAACCCAGGATTTCTCAAGTTTATTTTACTACAAAATCCTTTTTCTCACTTTTTTTTCTTTTTTGTTGACTTCACATTCACTAATGTCCCATGGGAGCATAGGTGATATTCAAAATATTTAACAAACTTCAAGTGAAGGCACTAAACAATCAGAAGGCTGTCTGACTAATTAGACTGACCATAAAACTAGTGTTCTTTGGATCACTATTTAGAGGAAAAATCTGGTTTAAAACTGAGATCTTAATTGATAATCTAATGCCATCAATCTGCAAAGTTGCCTTAATTAGTAGGGTTTTTTTTTTCTTTTTTTTGGTTACAGTTGCTGGACTTAAAATGTAGCTGATATAATGTAAATCATTTCAAAAAGGTCAAATGTATGATGTCACATGTTCTCTAGCATCAAATCCATTTCACTAAGTCTAAAATAATCTCTTTCAAGAGACGCAATATTTTTTTAACCCTGGAAGGTTCGGTTCTAACCTTAAAATAACTTAAAGACACTTTTCAAAACTAAACTAAAAATTGAAAAAAATAAATAATAAGTAGAAAAAGGCAAGAGCTAAAGTAAGAGACATTTTCACTGGCCATTAAAAAAATGCTCTTCTTAAATCTGATTTTTAAAAATTAATAAAAAAGACTGGCAATTAACTTATTTTCCCTGGTGACTACTGCCTGTTTGGGGTAATACAAACATTTACCTAGATAACTGTGATTTAGAAGTAGTAAGCATTATATTTTTGGTCTCTGTCCCAGTTTCTGCCACAGTTTCTAAAACCCTTGGGATTTCCTAAGTGATGAGATGATAATGGTGTCTTTTGTTACGTTAACAAGGTGATCTTTGGAAAGCACCTAAGGATGGGAGCGGGCAGCCTGTGGAGCCAACCTTGTGATTAGAGGTTGGAACTTTCAGTCCCACCTCCTTGACCTCAGGGCAGGGAAGAGCCACTCAAGATTGAGCTCAATCGCCCATGGTCAATGAGTCATTCAGTCACGCCTGTGTACTGAAGCCTCCATAAACCCCCAACGACAGGGTTCAGGGAGCTTCCCAGTTGGTGAGCACATGGAGATTTGGGGAGAGTGGGCTTCCATGCTTTCTCCCCATACCTCGTCCTATACATGTTTTCTCTCTGGCTGTTGCTGAGTTTTATCATTTTATAATACACCGGTTAATCTAGTTAACAGAATATTTCTGTGAGTTCTATGAGTCACTTGAGCAAATTAATTAAAGCTAAGAAGGGGGTCGTTGGAACCTCTGATCTGTGGTACAAGGGTCAGAAGCACAGGTGACAACATATACTTGGTGACTGGCACCTGAAGTGTGTGTGTGCATTCCTGCTGGACTGAGCCCTTAACATGTGAGATCTGATGCTATCTACAGGTAGATAGTGCCAGAATTGAGTTGAATTATAGGACACCCAGCCGTTTGAGCACTGCTACGCTCTCTCATTGGAAATGGGGTGCTCAGGACCACTTAATGCTTTCCAGGCTCTGGCGTCTGTGAATTCATGACAACAGTAACCTCTGAAACATACACGTGTCCCTTTGCCACAAAAAACTTCTGACAGACACAAAAGAAATTAATAAAAGTTGCTAAGAAAGGGGGTAAGGGACCTAACGTTGGTTGGATGAGGGGGAAAAATATTCCAGAAGGAATTACTACTACTATTTATCTTTTGATAGTATGTGATTTTTAAATATGTGATCTCATTAGATTTTCCAAATACAAATAAACAAGATAATTATCATTTTTTTAAAAAAAGGCTGAAGAAAACGTAGTTTTATATACTTCAGAAAAAAGAAAATTGAGGGAGGATTTGATTATAGTGTTCAGTAGGCCAAGAAATGTGAATAAAGAAAGAATTACTATAAAGGGGCCAGAAAAATGATTTAGGAGACAAGACTTTAGGAGACACTTTCTGATAAGCATAGCAGTAACTCCTCCCATTTCCTTTGTTTTTGGCCACGAATGGTTAAAGGCTCCTGTGAGAGGGCTACAAGGGGACTAGTGTCCACATCAAGTGGATAGCTTAGATCCTGATACCAACTACTGGAAATTATCCAGGGCCCAGGAAAGAAGTACTGGTAAGCTGCAGTTGCCAGCACGGTGCTTGGTAGATGTAAATATTTGTGGGTCTGCTAAATTAACGGTAAGACTATAATTCATAATATCTTGCACACAAACTAGATTGGTAAGTTTTCAGTGGATGACTTTATTACCATTCAGAACTCAGTCAGATGGAACAGTACTCCTCAATGATTGAGAAATCAATCTTCCTCAAACTTCATGTATCACCATCTGCAAACATTGCTCTCTCTCACAGATTACCTGCCTTCAGCTATGGATGAGACAGTGAGATGCATTTCATTCTCCTCTTCCTGGACACACAGAACAATGACCTTTTCTAACCTCCCTTGGAGCCAGGCAGAGGTCAAGTTTTTGCATTCTTGTTGAAAGGGTATGGGTGTACCACTTTCAGGCCTGGCCAGGAGATACTATGCATGATTGCCCATGTTCCCTTCTGCTGTAGTTTAGGTAGTCATGCATTTAAGACAACACCTCAAGGTGGAGGGGGCATGGGTTCCTGATTCACTACTTGAAAGCAATCTGCTAAGAAGGAACCACCTAATTCACACTGGTCTCTGACAAGAGAAATAAACATTTATTAAGTTAAGACACTTGGCTTTCAGGAGTGTTTGTTAGACTACCTAGCATCAATTACCTTGAGTAATTCATTGCTAAACTGGTACACTGGTAATAACCACGGACTAGTGATGAGTCTACTTAATTCCAATCCTCTCCATTTCTCATTGCTGATTTACTCTATACTCACCAGAAATTATTTTTCATAGGACTTCTTGATGACCATGTCAGTCTAGAATTACCCATAGTACCTCTATGTCTATCTCTTCCTCCAATTCAACTTCCCAGTAGGGGACCTGGCATTACCCCTCTGTGTAGATACAACCATGGAGGATCAGGTCCTAATGAGATCGTATCTAGAAGGGCCCTGTTCTGCAAGGTTTATGGTTTATTTTCCTATACCTTGGTTTCATATGTTGGTTTAAAATAAAAAGTGACATGATTTTTGAAGGTTGAAGCTGAGTGGCTGAACCAAATTTCTATAATCAAGTTAACATATATTTTCCCCCTGAGTCTGTACTAGGTCATTTCTTAAAAATTATTTTTTCTATCCTATGAATCTATATGTTTACATAAGCATTAGCTATTATTCCCAACATCTATGTTACGGATGGAAAATAGGATGCTTCTCGTGTCCCAACTCAAATCAAACAGTAAAGCATTGTTTACATTATACAAGGTTTACATTGCACAGGACTGTTTATATTCTATAAGCATCCTGAGGTCATGTCTAGACCCAATGGGAAAAAATGTCATAATAGATTAGTAAGGACTGTAATGAAGATGGAAGGGGAAAGTGGTGGCATATGTGCTAGGCATTTATTTCCCCAACTGAGGTCATTTCCTTGTCATGTACAGTGAAAGATCACAATGTTACTGTAGTTGCTCATGTGCTGCAATCCACTGCCCACCCATCCACCCATCTAACATTTCTGAGGACTTAATCTGTGCCAAGGACTCTACTCTCTGCCTGAAAGGCAAGTGAAAAATACAACCCAGGTCTTTCCTGAAGGAGCACATAAAGGAAGACTGATCTCTGAATAGTAAGTGACACAAGATAATGGCTGAATGGGTGGTTTCTTTTATCGTGCACTTGCAGGATAGAAAGCTGAGAGAAAAATAGCTCCAAAGAGTTGGACAGCTATATTATCATTGATTTTCGAGTGACCACCAATTAAAGGGCATGTTTAGCAGCTAGAAATGAGGACCTCATTAGATGACTACAAGAGCCAGACACTTTCAAAACGTTCCCCTAAACTCTCAGTTCCATTTTCATTTCATGAAGACACAGCTTGGGAAGTCGGAGGTCACGCTCTTGTATGTCCACAACAGGGATGATTTAAGGCACCGGTAAGCTCCTGCTGAGCTGCCACCTAAGGTCATATGACTGTGAATCATGGCCAGATATAATGACTTGGGCAACATTCTTTCCTGCAAATATGTACAAGATGGATGATGAATAGTATTGAAGTATAATATATGGTGCCGATCATGAATTTAAATTCCCTCAGAAATGGAGGAGAAACAATTAGCAAAGGGCATTCTTGACTTCGTTGAGCAGCAATGCCCTTCTGACTCCTGAGACACTCATTTTCAGCAGTCAGGCCACAAGATGTGTCTTCAATTTCTGCAAAATCTAGTTCTAGCTAGATTTGGGGAACTAATGGGAACATGATCTTAATGGATGTCTCATGTTTCTCATGCAGTGTGGCTGTGGAAGTTTAGGGGATGGAGTCAATAAAAAAGACAGGTCCTTTTTTACAGCATTCTTTGTATCTGTTCAACCTTGTCACTACCATAGTGTCCTACTAAAAGGACGTTTCAGGGATTGTGTGAGGCCTGGTACAGTGTGTTTTTATAGTGAGAGTGGGTCAGCGGATGGAGAATCACATGAGAGAAAACAAGAGGATGAGGTGCTTATTCCTGGCTCCGGCTTCACCTCAGAGAATGACCTTGGCAGAAGCACTTAACCTCACTTTGAATCTTTGAACCTCAGTTTTCTCATCTGTGAAATGAGGAAAGAACATCTGCCCCTTTGCTCCCTCTCAGGATTGTTGGAGGATTAAACAGATCAGGGCTATAACCTGAACTACGCTGAACCCATGAGGAAAAAAATTAGACATCACTTAACTATATAATATTCTTTTTAATCATTACTAATTTCCAAAGGTGAAGAAAACCTTGTTAAAAAAAAATATGTAAGCTGATTGTTTTTCTGGAAACAAAATAAAGGCTCAACTAGCAACCCTGCATTAAAAAAGAGAACCTGAAATTCACATTCCAAATCTACTTCGAGACAGAAAGACCCCCAAATTCCTTCCACTTTCCTAAGATTTTTCCACTATAATTTTTTTTCATTATTGTCTTCTTCATAAAATGTTCGTTATATTTTGGGGTTTTGCTATTGCATAGTTTAGCATATATAAGGAAATCGTCTTTCCAATTCACAAATAAAAAAGGGAGTACAGGAGAGAAGGAAGAGAGGGAAGGAGGAAGGAATAAACAGAGAACAAACCCACGTGGCTAAAAGAAACTGACCTGAGAAGACAAAACAATTCATAATTTAAAATACTATATAATACAAATGAAGTTAAAGATGTGTTTGCCCAGAAGAGGACTGACTTGAAGTAAACTGATATGATTTTCTGGATAACACCCTGTATTTCCCTGCTTTAGTGAAACAGCCAGTCATAGAAGAGCTCTATCTACAGGGAAATTATGAAAGAAACAATCTTCATTTCTCCGTGATTCTTTAAAACCAAATTGGACTTTATTCCTTCTTATTTCTCTCTCAAACTCCACTCCTCGACATAGAAAATAGCATTCTGGAATGACTTAGAATTAGAGATCAGTCAATATTTCATGATTTTAAGGTTCTTCATTAGGAACAATGTGAATTCGGGCCCAATAATCCTAATCCTAGCTTTTTCTTTAGTTCTATAGTTCTATTAGGCCATGTTGTTAGAGCACTGTTTACACTTATTGCCAATAGTCTCTGGATTGGAGGTCAAACTGTTACTTACCTTCTTCAGCATACCCTTCAATGATTAAATGCCCCCAAGGACTTTTAAGAATCATTTTCATCTTGTAAATATTTTTTAATTGACATCTTAACTTTATAGTTGCTTCCCCTGTGAGGGAAAGAGACTAGGGCGATGGAGGGTTTTTGCTTCTTACTTTGTATTTTTTCAAGGACTTATTACTTTTTAAATTAAAATCAAGGAACCAGCACAAGAATGCTAGTAAGGTATAAGTGAGATGTAATGCTTGGTGTGCATAAGGGTTCAATAGTCCACTGTGAGAGTGCAGCCTTTTGAACAACCTCAGCGATAAGTGGGAACCACTTGTCCAAGACTATTTTATTTAAGATGCAATACTCATTTCTATCCCCTTCAATACATTTTAAGTACTCCAAGCTAGAATAATGGGGCTAGAGGTGCAAGAAGAATATTACACCAAACAGGGGCAATATAAAAAAACATTACAATCAAATTTTCCTTACTACAAATATAAGTCAAAAACCTAAATACAATATTATTCCACAGAGTTTTAAGGTATATTAAAAACACTGTGATAGGATGTTTCAAAAATTATGGTACAATCCCCTTCTGACACCCTCATTCCTGAGTCACCACTTCAGCAGGACCGGGCTTTGGCATACTCAACCCACATGATGAGACAATAGCAAAAGAGCTTGATGGCTCAGTTGCCAAGGACTAGCCCACTAGGTTCTGAAGGCAAGTAGACCAGGTGCTCCCACTGTCCATGCCAACCACCAAACCTGTGAGCGAGGCTGTCTCAGACAAGCTCTCACTCAGCTGATCCATCAGTTGACTAAAACTGCATGAAGGAGCCCAGATAAAACCAAAAGTAAAACACTACCCAGATGAATCCAGTCCCAAATTGCCAAGTAATTGCTATTTTAAGCCACTAAGTTTTTTGTTGTTGTTGTTTTGTTTTTTATATCTTTATTGGAGTATAATTTCTTTACAATGGTGTGTTAGTTTCTGCTTTATAACAAAGTGAATCAGTTATACATATACATATGTTCCCACATCTCTTCCCTCTTGTGTCTCCCTCCCTCCCACCCTCCCTATCCCACCCCTCTAGGTGGTCACAAAGCACCAAGCTGATCTCCCTAAGCCACTAAGTTTTGAGGTGGTTTGTAATACAGCAAAAGCTAATCTATACTATAATACGATTTGGTCAAGTGGGTTTATCCTTGAGAATGCAAGGTTGGTTCAGTATCAGCCAGTCAAATCATGTGATTCACTGTATTAGTTAAATAAAAGAAGAAAATCATATCATCATTCTTTTTAGATAGAAGAGATAAAAAGCATCCCATGAGGTTCAAAATCTATTGGGTAGGGTAAATTTTATAAAACTAGATCCAAATAATAACTATCTTTCCTTGATAAAGGCTATATACCAAAAATACATGGCACATGTATACACTAACAAAAATTATTATACTACTAATTTTTTTTAAAAATTAGCATTTCCTTTAAGGAGAGAATTGAGATAAAGTTTTCTAACATTACTGGTCTATTGGAACTGACCTTTTTGGAGCTGTGTATTGAGAGAAATAGAGAGAGAGAGAAGGTTTAGAAGAATATAGATAAAAATGTCATATTTATAGATTGTTTTGATTATGTATTTCATTGGAAACACAGGAAAATCAATAAGCTATTAAATCTAAGAAAAGAGCTCAACATAGGGGCTGGAAAAAAATTAATACACCAAAATCAATTGTGTTCCTCCATAGCATCAATATCTAGATACAATACAAGATGAATTTACCATAGTAACAAAACCTATAGAGAGTATGGGGTTTCACCTAATAAATTATGCAGAAAATCTTCATAATGAAAACTTTATTAGAGGACACATGAGTAAAAGAAATTTATATCACAGGTATGGATGAGATGACTTACTATAATAATATAAATGTCCTTATATTAATCTATAAAATTAAATGCAACTGTAATAAAAGGCCAAGCTCTTTTTTTTTTTTTTGAGGGACAGCATAAAAAAGTGATTCTAAAATGTATCTGGGGGACTTCCCTGGTGGCGCAGTGGTTGAGAATCCGCCTGCCAATGGAGGGAACACGGGTTCAATCCCTGGTCCAGGAAGATCCCACATGCCACGGAGCAACTAAGCTGGTGCGCCACAACTGCTGAGCCTGCACTCTAGAGCCCACGAGCCACAACTACTGAAGCCCACGAGCCTGGAGCCTGTGCTCCACAACAAAGGAAGCCACTGCAATGAGAAGCCTGTGCACCACAACAAAGAGTAGCCTCCTGCCCCACCCCTCGCTGCAACTAGACAAAGCTCACACGCAGCAATAAAGACCCAATGCAGCCAAAAAAAAAAGGAAAAAAAAAAAGAGCACATTGCTCTATCTCCTATAAAAAAATTAAAATAAAATAAAGTAAAATAAAATGTACCTGGAAGAATAAAGTTCTCCATACAGCTAAGGTAGTTTTGAAAAATAAGCTCAAAATGGACAATGTGCCCTATACATTAAGATATATTGGGAAGTTATGATAGATAAGAACTGTGTGATGCCCTTGGAAGAAACAGCAAACAAGAAAACAAATCAAACAGGTGGCCTAGAAATAGAGCTGTATACAGATAGAAAGTTGGCACATGAAAGAGATGGAATCATAGTCCAATGGAGGAAGTTGAATTACAGCTTTTGGGGAAACAGTCTCATTTTCAAAAGAGATATGAGACTGGATCTTAACCTAGTGATATCACTTATGTTGTACCCAGTCCTATATAGCTCACCTAATCTTCACAAAAAAATCCACAAGGCATAAACTATTATCCTCATTTTACAGGTGGAAAAACTGAGGTATGAGAGATAAAATGACTAGCCTAAGAAGTACATGGTGGAGCTGGAACTTAAACCCCACAGAAATCATTCTATTAACCATTATGTTATATAATTCCACCTAATGTACAAAACTAAAATACAATAGTTTTAATATTTAAATGTGAAAAATAAAATCTAGAGAGAGTAAAAGAAATTGCAAGGGAATATATTTGTGATTTCAGGGTAAGAGATGAAATAGATCTTTGAAAAATAAAGACGCATACATTGTATGAAGCAAAGGTGATGAATTTAATTATATTAAAATTATAAATTTATTAATATAAAAAATCTGATTTAAAAAAATGGGCAGAAGAGCTGAATAGACATTTTTCCAAAGAAAACATACAGATGGCCAACAGGCATATGAAAAGATGCTCAACTTCACTAGCCATCAGGGAAATGCAAATCAAAACAACAATGAGAGATCACCTCACACATGTCAGAATGGCTATGATAAAAAAGAACAAAACTAACAAGCCTTGGCGAGGATGTGGAGAAAAGGGAACCCTGGTACACTGTTGGTGGGGATGTTAACTGATGTAGCCACTAGAGGGGTGGGGTAGGGAGGGTGCAAGGGAGACACAAGAGGAAGAAGATATGGGGACATATGTATATGTATAGCTGACTCACTTTGTTATAAAGCAGAAACTAACACACCATTGTAAAGCAACTATACTCCAATAAAGATGTTAATAAAAACAAAAACAGGGGCTTCCACGGTGGCGCAGTGGTTGAGAGTCCGCCTGCCGATGCAGGGGACACGGGTTCGTGCCCCGCTCCGGGAGAATCCCACATACCGCGGAGCGGCTGGGCCCGTGAGCCATGGCCGCTGGGCCTGCGCGCCCGGAGCCTGTGCTCCGCAGTGGGAGGGGCCACAACAGTGAGAGGCCCGCGTACCACAAAAAAAAAAAACACAAAAAAACAAAAACAGAACAACCATATAATCCAGTAATTCCACTCCTGGGTACATATCTGAAGAATACAAAAACACTGATTTGAAAAGATGCATGCACCCACATCCAGTGTTTATAACAGCATTGTTTACAATAGCCAAGATATGGAAGCAACCTAAGTGTCCATCAACAGATGAATGAACAAAGAATACGTGCCATATATACACAATGGAACACTGCTCAGCCATAAAAAATGATTAAATTGTGCCATTTGCAACAACATAGATGGACCTGGAGGGTATTATGCTTAGTGAAATAAGTCAGACAAAGACAAATACTGTAATGATATCACTTATAAGTAGAATCTAAAAAATAAGACAAATGAATGAATACAACAAAACAGAAACAGATTCACAGATATAGAAAACAATCTAGTGGTTACCAGTGGGGAGAGGGAAGCAAGCGGGGCAAGATACAGACTGGGAATTAGGAAGTGCAGACAACTATGTATAAAATAAACGAGATACAAGGATATATTGCAGGGCATGGGGAATATAGCCAATATTTTATAATAACTTTCAATGGAGCATAATCTATAAAAATATTGAATCACCATGTTGTACACCTGAAATTAACATAATATTGTAAATCAATTATACTTTAATAAAAAATTAGAATTTTATGTACAATAAAGGATACCAAAGTCAGACTGAAAAACAGTTGATGGGTAGAGGACATATACATTATCTAAAACCCAATAAAGGACTCAACATCTGAATACAAAAACTTCTACATCTCTAAAGACACAGAATACTCAATAGAAAAATGAGCGAAGGTCATGATAGGCAATTCATAGAATGGAAAACATGAATAGCAAGAAAGTATATGAAGACCTAACTTTTCTAGAATCAGAGCAATGCAGAATTAAAACACCTTACTTCCTATGAATCCACACATGCCAAATTTCCAGAAGTTAAAATGCAAATTATGCTGTGGAGCAACTACGCCTGCGCACCACAACTACTGAGCCTGCGCTCTAGAGCCTGGGAGCCACAACTACTGAGCCCGCGTGCCTAGAGCCTGTGCTCCGCAACAAGAGAAGCGACTGCAATGAGCAGCCTGCGCACCGCAACGAAGAGTAGACCCCTCTCGCTGCAACTAGAGAGAGCCTGAGTGTAGCAACGAAGACCCAATGCAGCCAAAAATAAATTAATTAATTAATTTTTTAAAATGCAGGTTAACAGCGTGTGGTGACAAAGGATATGGCAAGAGAGAAATTCCAAGTATTGCTGGTGAGGGGAAAATGGTACAGCTATTCTGGGGAGGAATCTGTGAAATAAGGCATATATATGACTTCTACCTCAGCCATTCCACGGCTGCACTGTTACTCTGCACTGCTACTCAAGGGGACATGTGGAAAGAGTGTATTAATGCTTTATAGTGGACATAAAGTGTTGAAAATAGCCTAAGTATGTATCACCAGGGTAATGGATAAGCAAAACATGGTATTAACATATGGTGGAATATTAGACAGTGGCCAGAAGCAATCATTTCTATGGAGCAACACAGACAAATTTTAAAACAATAATTTTGTGTAGAAAAAAATAAAAGAATAGGATGTGATTTTTAGTCGATACTACTTTTGCAAAAATTAGAAAATACAAAACAATTCGGTATTTCAAATATATACACATGTTTAAAATAACTATGAAAGGTGAGTTGGGAAATTACATATTAAATGGCCCAAATGGTGCTATATAGGGGAAAATAAAGGAAATAAATCTGGCAGAGGAACGTCGGGGCCAAAACCAATCTTAAAAGTATTAGAAAATAGAGTGACCGTACACACTGATGATAGAGTAACGTGAACTGAGGCATATGGTCCCTTTTGAGTAAATGCCTTAAATACAAACTAAAAAAATAATGTCATGAGATTTACAAGCACTATAAAAATATTTAGCATTATTGCAGTAGATAGTAGAAATATATAACCTTTCAACTTAAATAAAAACAAGACTGATGAAATATCATCTTTGTTCCCATGTCATCCATGCTAAGGAAGAAATAATAAATCAGCTTTTAAGATAGAATTTTTTACAATGAGATAAAAAAACAAACAAAAAGAAACCCTAACTGTTTATCCCATGAAGGGAGAAAAAAACAATTTGAAAAGTCAGAGTAGAACTCTCTGAGGATACTATTTAACATCAATTTTTTTAAAACAGAATTTTAAGAAGCTGGTTTTGAATTGTTTATAGAGTTTCTAATTAGCATGCTGAGGAAATACAGGGTCCATCTTAATCCAGAAGCAAGTAAAAAGTTCTGACTCTTAAAATTCTAGGCTCTAGAGTAGGTGCGTGCTGGTGTGCATGTGTGTGTGTGTGCACATTTGCTGTGTGTTTTCAATAAACTCAAGAGTACATAAGGGTGTATGTTATTACATTGTAACACTTCTTGAGCAAGTCTAACTGAAGGTCAGTAGCAAACAAGTAGATGCCGCTTGGGTGGCCCCCCAAACTCTCAGGTAATGCGCAGATCTGGCTTGGCAATCATGTTCTGCTTTTAGATATAATGCATTTTTATGTTCTTGTTAGCATTGAAAGACTAACTTGAATATTTTGCAACTGATGAAATGGACAACAGAGCAGTAACCTAGAGTTTACCAGTATTTGGGGCAGTAAAACTTTAGTTATAGATTTAACTTGGATTTTAGTCCTAATTTAACTTGGACTTTCTACAACGCATTTTTTTCCTATAAACTGGAGGTATATACCACCATAATCCTAAAAAACCTGTGACTTTGGGCTTCAGGGGTCTAAGCCTTCTCTCTAAGTGACTGAAAGGTACAACTGGATATTAGACCTGTCCAAAAATTGTCCTTTTCTGTCCTCATATACAAGGGTTCAGCTTGATTTTCGGATAGCTGTCATTAAAAAAAAAAAAAAATGTGCAAAGAGCTAATGCCTTTTGCTACAAGACAAAACAATTTCTCCTGGACATGCAGTAATAGGAGGCAATGCCATGTGTTGGAAGCATGCACATATTTTATGATAGATATTAATCTGGAGGTTAACAGCTAGGTGCTCTGGTTGAAGTAGTTTCTTTCAAACATACATATAATGTTAACCCACTTTGTAACAAAGCCTTCAACATTTCATATGCAAATTCGTTTTTCTTTCTAGTTTAAGCCCAAGGAAATCCCTATAAGTCTTGTCTCCAAAGAGAAAATATAAAGAATTCGTAAGATTAAAGAGTTCTTATCAATTGTATAAAAAAACTAGAAACGTACTAACTAGACAAAAATGTAGACGTCTAAGAGAACGTCCAACAAATAGAAAAGTAGAGGACTGCACTGAGATTGCAATCCTGAGAAAAATACATTATTTCTAAATGAAAAAGTAAAAGGAGATAGTATAAGTTAAAGCCAGAAGAAAAATTTTAAACCTACAAAAATACGAGTCAATACAAAGTTAAAAACCCATTAATTTTACTATATACCCAAAAGATTCGCAAAAGATCTCATGAATATCACAAATTAAAATAAAACAAAAGCCAGAAATATTGTTTTCCCCAAACTGTACTACCACCTGCTTATTGCTTCAGTGGTAAGAAGAAAAATTATCTTCAAATAGTTAAATTGTATACCTACTTATATTTTAACTCTTAGGTGGATCTTGTTATATAATATATATGATCTCTAAAGAAAACTTGTTGATTGTTTATTTTGGCATCTGTTAGGAAATTCCTATTTAATTAGATAAATCTCCTTAGATAACTCTTAAATAAAAATAGATGCAAATATAGTATGTTTCATATCATTCATTTTAGACCTCCAGGAGTTGGAAAAGCTCAACCTGGAGAAGAAACTAGTTTTATTGAGGGAAGAAACTACTTTCCAGTTTAGAAGAGGAGGGATTATCCCATTTCTGTAGAGGAAGCAATCAGGAAGATACAAAAAGAATGATCCTTGCCTAGCGCTAAGGCCAGAACTACTGTGAATATTGTACCAGATCTTGTAAAAACAGCCACTGTGCTGGCACTCACAGGCCCGGGTCATGGTGTGTTCAACAATAAAACTTTGTTCCAAAGGATGGAACTCCTTTGGGCCAAAAAGCTTTCACCTGCATTATTCCATTAACCTCACTGTTTTGTTATGGGAAATGCGTTTATTTTTTGAAATGACATTGAAATATATCCTTAAAAGAACACTTTAGGTCTCAGCAAGATTCTCTTCTCTTTCAGCCAACACATTACCTTTTAGAAATCAACAGTCTACTTCTTTCTTTAAATCATCACATTTCAAAGCTGTAGCAGCTAATAAATGTTAATATAATTTTTCCAAAACTGCAATCTCCCTAAATTTCTATGCTGTCTTCTTTACCCTGTCTTTTCAAGGTAAAGGTATCTTTCCAGTTTTCTTAGCATTATCAGGATTATGGATTTTGTTCATTGTTAAAGTTCGTTATTTATGGACATAAGTTAATGTAAATGCAAAAATATCTTGTATTATTCACAAGCTGGCTGACTTAAATCACTCGCTCTTAAAGCAACTTTACTGCTCTCCAATCTGTTCAAATGCACGGAAATATTAATTCAGGATGATGTGGCTTTTCTGCGATGCTTTCTTTTCAGGCTGCAGTCTACATGACAGCGTTATATTTTATCCTTGCTGCTGTTGTTGTTCAATCTATAAAATCTCTCTTGAAGACCCCCAAAACAGCTTGTAATTTACTTTTACTTTTGGTGATTCACTGTTTTCAAATTGCCATCTCTGACCATATCCCCCTTCCAGGGGAATTTATGCAGACTCTTTTTTTTTTTCTTCTACATACTGATTTACGCTAACCTGAGCAATTTACCACTTCTACATCCATGTAGTAGCTCAAATAAAATGAGTTCCTGTGTTAATCCCACAGTAAACCTCGGTAATTCTCACATCACAGGAGTTGTAAACGTTTGTTAACAGAAAAAGAATGTTTTTCCCAAAATAGCTACATAACTCTTAAGACTACTCAAATTCCTAAATAATCCTTTTTACAAGACCCCCGCCAACTTTATTTTGATACATTAAACATGTGAAGCCTATTTTAAAAGGTATTTAACAGTGACTTCATCAAAACAGCTTCCTAGTTGTTCTCATAATGTCTTTTTTCTAAAGTTTTCAAACTGTTTTTAAGCCAACTTGAATAGTGATGAATGTGAGCCGCTATCAAAACGCTTAAGAAGCATTCTGCCAGACAAGATGGGCAAAAATGTTCTAGATCTGCTCAATCTGACATTAGAGGTCATGCAACGTGAAAAAATGAAATAACTATTTCCAACACTCATTGAGCCCTTCATTTTAAAAATAACTTCAGGGCTATTTCCACACTCTACATTTAATAATACAATTTTTTAAAAAGGATGTTAGGCTCGGTGAAATCAGAAACTGATCTGCCACTTAAAGCTGGTGAGTCTATTCTTAATGGGCTTCTGGTAGCTTTGGGATACTGACGATAGCAGTTTGATTTAAGAACTTCACTAAAAAGAATGACATCCGAAAAGGACTGCTGGGGAAGACAGGGAAGAGAAGACCGGAGTCTCCTGAGAAGAAAAAGAGAAACGATTTAAATAAAGTCGCTAAGGAGGAAGGAGGTGGTGAGACGATAGACAGAAGAGCGAGAAAGAAGATTTAACGAAGAAGTGAAATGGAGCGCAGAGGAAGGCAGAAGCTAATGAGGAAACAAATGGGAAAAGGTAGTGTTTTCAAACGGGCATGCACCAGGAAGGGACGAGTTACCGCCTGGAGTAGCCCCAGTGCTTTCAGGTGAAAGAGATGCTCGCAGGGAACAGGGACAAGCAGTTTACTTCCAGGCTTTGGAGCAAACTAAAATTCCCTGCCCCGAGCCTCTCCCAGCCTCGGCCGAGCGCGGAGGCGGCGGCTGGGGAAGGGGCCTAGCCAGGAGCCAGGCCCGGCGTCCCGCTCCTCTGGGCTCCACGGCCGAGGGAAAGAGGCAAGGATTAAGCGGGGAGAGGTCCCGGCCGCAGCTCGGCGGCACCCCGAAAACGGTCCGGGGCCTCGGCGGTGCCCGCGAGCCGTTCCCCCTGCGGCGGGGCGCCCAGCGGCCTTACCTGGGGCGAGGGAGGGAGGCGAGGTCTAGGGCGTCCGCTCGCGCCCGCCGCAGAACCCCTCTGCTGCACTCAGCCCAGGCTTCCAAAGGAGGCGCGACCCTGGCTCGGCCGCCGCTTCCCCCTCGGGGTCTTGGCCACCGCCTCCGCCGCCTCCGGGGCTGTTTACACCGTTGGGCCCCGCACGCCGCCGCCGCTGCCGCCTTCTCTCCACCCTAGCGCCGTTGCCGATTCGGCCGCCGCCACCTCCTCCGCCGCAGCCTCGTCTCTCTGGAGCATCTTCCAGCCACCGAACCCTGAGAAACAGAGACTCCAGCCGCGCCGGCAGGAAACTCCCCCGCAACTGCTAGGGGGACGAAGCGGTCAGAACACCGGCGGCTTTTCCGCCATTGAGCAGCAGCCGCTCCGCTCCTTCTGCCTATGCAGACTCTTAACCCATAATTGCGTTACTCTTTACCTCTATTTCTGGGTTCTTAAATTAACTGTTACATCAGTGTTCTTCATTACTCAAATTATTTTTTCTTAGGAACTTTTCCTGGAAGTAAGTTCATGCTATTTTTGACAAGCAAACATTTGACTTCCGAAAGAATTCTTACAGAAATGGGTTTATATCCCAAATGCACCACCAAAAATCTTTGTGACCTTGCATAAACGTCCCTTACCATTTCAGGTGCTATCTTTGCTTGACTCCAAAGTGAACTGATTAAAACTATGAGCATCTAGCTGTTATGTACTTTTGTCTCAGTTTGGTCAATGAAACTCTCAAAAATCCATCAGATTTTCATTATTTTTATCATTAGCCTGTTTGTATAAAATAAGTTACCATTTATGGAGCCAGTGTTCTCCTTTATTCCGGCATCCAATCATTGTAAATATTTCTCATGGACACATTCTTAGAAGGCCTATGAATAACCTGGCCTCTTACTGATTCTCCCTTTTGGAGTCTTCCTAGCCAGACTTCCCCAATAACTTTCAGAGAGAGTTTTCCCCCTTTCCGGGTCTTCTTTTTGACTTCTATACGCCATAGAACTTTGAAAAGTCATCACACCAATACTAATATTACCACATACCCTCCAAAAAGCTCCAAGCTGTTTATGCCTATTCATTAAGTTAATACTTTATCAAAACTTGTCCAATTGGGTAGTTTTAGCACAGATATTTTACACATTTTAGCACAGACATGCTCTGTTTAAGGCTGACAGATCCATTAGGAATTAACTTTCTGGTACATTTTCCCTCTGACATTTTCCTCACAACTGCGTTTCCTCATAACTGAGCCATCAGTTATCTCTTGCCTATAGAAAGGCAGATAAGAGAAAAGAAAGCTAAGTGAGAAAAGATATGTAAATAGACTAGCACAATATTGGACACATAATAAGTATTCAATAAATGATAGCAAGTATTCTTACCCTTATCCTCACATTAGTTGATATGTATTAAAAACTGATTACTGGACTCAACTCTTACTTCCATTTCTCATTAGATCCTCACAGAAACCTTGGAGGAAGCGAGGTTTTATCCCCATTTTACAGGTTGGGAGACTGCAGCCTAGAGGGCTTAAGTACCTTAACTGAAGTCATATAGTCAAGAAATAAGCCTATATTTGTCACAATCACTTGCCCATGCTTTGACGTGACACCACCACCCATCATTTACCCAGCTTCACCAAGGTACTACTAAATTTTTTACTCTTATTCTCCTCTCTTTGCTTCATACTACCATTGCCACCAACCCAGTCAAATTCACTTTTAATTTTCCAATGTTAGTGAAGGGAGTAGAAGGTGGAAATTGAGGTTAAAGGAGGAAACTTTAATGTTATTCAAGGATGACTTCATCTTAACTTCCAGCCTTCGTCTACCCATTCTCTGCTCCAGTCACACGCAGAGTATTTGCTATCTCTTCCGTAAGTCTTGACTTTTCTTGTCTTTATGCCACTTTTCTTTTCTCCATTTGCAATGAATCTCCCTTTCCCTTGGTTCTTCACCATTTCTTACTCCATACTCTCCATTAAAATTCAAATCTACCTTTAAAGCCCAACTCATATACCAGTTCTGTCCTGCAGTCTCCTGGATCTGCCAAGTCAGAACTAACCACTTGCTCCTCCGTGCTCCTGCAATGGCAATGATGTTAGAAGGGCGAGTGATTTTACAGCTCGCTCACCACCTGCGGGAAATATGTCCTATTTGCCCTTCCACATCCTTTCTCCACCCAACTCTATATGGATGGCTTGCATGGCCTATCTTAGTAAGTGTCCTTGCTCTGGCTTCTGTTTGGCTCACCAATGAAGAGTACCAATAGAAGATTGTAGGGAACGAAGGAGGGGAGTGAAGTTAGGGTATTAATTCTTGCCAAATTGTTGGGAGTTGGCTGCATCCCCCAGCTAACATATAGTGCTTCTCTGTGGGGCGTCACAGCATCTTTGGGGAGGACTCTCTCTCCAGCAAGCCTTCCTTTCTCTTTCATCTCCTATAAAGTAGCCACACTTTTACTGAACCCAGGGCACTACACTATCTCTTGATTCTCTACATTGGGCTCAATTTATCCTTATTGATGTACCCCTGATTTCCTGCTGAGACCCTGTCTGATGAACTTCGCAATATGCTCTTCTAAGCTGTTAATTTTACAAACCACATTATTACACTTATTAGAAGAATGTCTTCAGGATGTGTCAGTAAGCTCTGATTGGTGATCATGGTAAACAGCTAGAATTTATGGAACATAAAGCATGCATTGGTTACTCTCTTGAGTACACCGTGTGCATTATTCTAATTAATTTAAATCACTATTAGCTAAGCAAGGCACACAGATGCTAAGAGGTTCCCAGAAGTAACTTGCTCATGGTCACTCCAGTGTCTCAGTAGTGTTTAGGACTCAGATCTGTCCAAAACCTAAACCTTAAGTTCTAGGTCTAAGCAGTGGGTCTCAAACTTGAGTATGCATCAGCATCACCAAGAGACCTTGCTGAAACAGGTAGTGGGCCCCACCCCCAGAGTGTCCGAGTCTGTAGGTCTGGAGCAGGGCCCAAGACTTTCACTTCTAAAAATTCCTACGTGCAGCTGATGTGCTGGTCTGGGTTACCAGACTTTGAGAACCACTAGTCCAGGCATTTTAGGTCCAGAATTTCAGGTGTTAGAATAATTTTCTGGTGATAAATGTCGAAAAAAAAGCACTGCATTTTCCTGTTTGTAAGGAGGTAATAAATTCAATCTTAAAGAGTCAATAATGGGGCTAAGTATTTAAGAAAGAAGAGTTATTCTCCAGGAAGATGGGAGGAGATGGACATTCTAAGGACAGGAATGCCCTTTCAGGAAACTTGCAAAGGGCACAGAAAAATAACATAGTAAGATTCTGCTATCCAGTGTTCACAGAACATGAGTGGGATACTCTTGACTGTAAAATGGGAAGCCAACTTTTGCTCACCATATACATACCTTATTCAGTACAAATGTTTATTAAGAATCTCCAAAAGCTAGACACTAGGCATCAGGGCTACACTGATAGAGCAGATAAAGTGCCTGGCCTCAGGGAGCTTGTGCTTCAGATGATGTACATCAGCTAGATAGACTGAATGATGGATACTATATTGGGTTCACACTTCGTCTCAAGAAAAAAATATATCCATAGACGTGATCCAGGAGTCAAATGGCAAAAGACCTAGCCTCAAAGTGAGTGTTAATTTCATTAAATGGTAGGTAAAAATTATTTTATATGCCGAGATAGGCTCTGCTTAAAAGACACACTATTCCTCCAAACGTATTATACAAGCCAGCTTATGAACCTGTGACTTTTTCTAGGAGAAATGTTGCCTTCTTTCCCAAGAAGGGAGCGGTAGGGGTCGGGGTGGAAATAGTTTCATCATCAGAGGCACAGTCTCACTACTACTGCTCAGCTCCAATTCGCAACCTTCTGAATGGTTTCCAGACTAAGTCATTTAGCAAAGTGATGAAGAAAAAATGGCCCATTAATCTTATGATGCGTGTTATAACTTAACTCTGGGTTTAGCATAGGAAAAATATTATTTGCATTGATTAGAAATATGCTTTATGGCTGCATATATTATTCACTCTGAACATTCTAAAATTATTAGCTGGGTTGACATGATGAACTGCACAGGAGTACTTCTAGATGACATCTCAATGTCATCTGTTACTCACATCATATAGGTCTAGGAATCAATATGTGTTTTACTCAATATGAGATCTTATTCCAAACACCAAAATATGCCTGTTTTTATTCGATGGTTATCATCATGAAACTACCAGCTAAACATCATTTAGAAAATTCAAAGCAAGTAAATTACTGTATTAACTGTCCAACTATGATTATGACTTTCCTCCACTTAGAGCTGAACCTAATATAATGATCTGGTCAGTCTGACTAGGAGGATTTATTCATTAATTTACTCAAATGTTCTGAGGTATATTTTGAAGGACTTAAATTATGGTCTGCTTTGTAGGATCCAACAGTAAGGGTGCAGGTTTATCTCTGTGACCTTGCCCAAGTGACTTAGCATCTCTGAGCCTCACTTTCCTAATCTGTAAAATGGAAACAATAATAGAACCCAAGTTGTAAAGCTGAAGGAAAAAAAAGTAATATGGTAATGTATTTTGGCACAAAAGAGCAGTTACGCTGATGGTCATTATTTGTGAATACTGTTGCTAAGATTATTGAAAACCTGTTGTGTGTTAGGTGCTGTTCAAGGACTAGAATTTTAAGACTGTTCTTCACCTTTATCCCAGTTTTACCTGCAAAGTTCTGCCATGCACTGGAAAAACATACTGGTATTTCTAGGGAAGGGGACCACTCAGGTGACATTTTTGTTTCACCAGGTATATAAAGTATACAAAGGTTATAGTGTATCTTTTAAGTCCTTTGGACGTCTAGTTACCTTTCACTAGAGTGATTCTAGTAGATCCTGATAGATACCTGAGACAAGGTCAGGTCAGTGATGTTGGTACCTTTTCTGGCTTAAGAGCATAGGGCAGAAACACAGGAAGAGAGGTCTTCCTTTTCCACTCCTGTTACTAAGAACCCTCTCGAATAATGACAATCTGAAACAGATCACTACATCGTTGCATGTTGTAGAATCAAAGCAGTGTACAAAGCAAAGAGCACTGGCCTCCATTATACTTGCATTTCACTCGAGATTCACTTTTCTAGACCGTGGAGAAAGCAGATGTTCCAACACTTTCCAGGTACTGGAATATTACAAGCTGGCAATCTCCACCACTGCATGTTTGATCACACTATTCCCTGCAAATGGAATGCTGTTCCATCAAGGTCAGATTGACCAGTGCAAATACCCGATTTTATCGTACGGTCAGAACCAAATTAACTTACTGAAATTCTGCCCAGCTCAGGGTCTACCTTCTCTGTGAAACCTCCTGTGAGATCCCAAGTTACAAACAACTCTATCTTCTTCAGAAGACATTGTATACTATATAAATAGTAATTTACATATAAATATATGTATATGTGTGTGTATTTCTTTGTTACATTAAGTTATAACTCCTGTGGTTTCTCTTCTTAACTAAACTGGACCCCCTTATCATCACAGTGGCCATGTACATCATTGTATCCTCCAAAAAATCCAGATAATAATATCATGGATTCAGTATATAGTTGTTTAATAGAAAACAATTAACTAACCACTGCAGAATACTAGTGTCTCTCAAGGTGTGTTCAGTGGATCATAAATCCTATGAGACAGTCCATGAAGGAAAAGATTTCAAATAAATTTGGGATCTGTTGTCCACTACATCTCCTTATCAGAGACTCATAATTCACAAGACTCGTAAAAAGCTCTGTAGCAAAGAAACTGTTGACTTAGTTTGACCCAGTATTTCTCTTACAAGAGTATCAGTTCTGGAGGTCAAGGACATTTTCCACCTCTAATACAACATCTCTACTGCCTAGTAGAGTGCCTGGCACTTAGTAGACACCTAATAAATATTTGAATAAGTTTCAACATACATTCCCCTTTTAAGCTATAGAAGAAAAACACAGTATATAGTAGATTTTGATTTACTTGGGGAGAATAATAATATCAATAGATAAATTTACACAAATCATTTTGAAGTATATATATTTGATAATACTTTTTTCCACAAATCTACACAATTGCACATTTAGTGGTGATAGTAAACGAACTACATTTGCTTCTGAAAACTTGCTAAGAAGGATGGCTACTAAAAACTACAACTTGAACCCAAAACAATTGATTTAGTTCATTGGTCCCCACTCCTTAGCAGTTTTAATATAGAAGAAAATAGACGCATATATTTCTTTTCTGCCATAATACGACATCATATAAGGAATGTGATTTTATTAGCTAGAAATAAGATTTGCTTTTGTTATTTTAGTACATTTGATCACATAAGAATAATTCTAGATTTTTTCCCCTCCTGTGACTCTCATAGCATCCCCATCTAAAATAGACTTTGGAGATTTAGATCAAATGTCATATCAATTGTCCTAGACTGCTTACTATGTGCTTTCACTATAGATTTTAATGTCAATAGAGAAAGGAGAAGGAAAAGTCAGAGGGAAATGAAACAGGTGTATGCAACACCCCTCTCTACTACCGACATTTCTCAGAAATCTGGGGGAAGTTGCATCTATAAGTGGAAAGTTTTTCACCATGGAACTCACGGTGGTTGAACTTCTCATGAAGAATTTTTTTTTCACTACTGAAGAAAAATATGTTTGATTTTACCATAACTGAGGTTTGCCCTCAAGACTACTGTTTACCTAATGGAAGGGACTCCTATGCATGGAGGAAAAAGTGCACCATTTGAAGGAAAAGCTAAAGGAGTGGTATTCAGGTAGCTCCTCATTCCACCAATGAAAACATACACATAGATTTTCCACTTTACACCTCATTTTCCACCTTATTTTCATGATTTTGAAATGAATATGTAGGGTCTGATGAGTTTGTCAATAGTCTATAATTATTAGTGTTATTAAAATAGAATACAAATGATAAGCCATACGTAAAAATGCTGTGTGAATAAACTGCTATACCCCAAATAATACAAATGAGTGAATGGCAGTAAATGCTAAGAGGGATTAACAACATAAAGGATATTAAAAAAATGATGACCGTATTTCATATTTATGTGTCTTTTTCTCTCTCACTCTTTTTTTTTTTGCGGTCCGCGGGCCTCTCACTGTTGTGGCCTCTCCCGTTGCGGAGCACAGGCTCCGGACGCGCAAGCTCAGTGGCCATGGCTCACGGGCCCAGCCGCTCCGCGGCATGTGGGATCTTCCCGGACCGGGGCACGAACCCGCGTCCCCTGCATCGGCAGGCAGAACACTCAACCACTGCGCCACCAGGGAAGCCCTTCTCTCTCACTCTTACTCAACTCCTAAATAACTAAGAGAATATGCTCACAAATGGTAAGCATGTTTTGGATGTTCGATGTGTGTTTGTGGGAAAGAACAACAAAAAAAACTGCCTCAATTAGGTCAAATATCATACAAGAGATGAATGAGATTAGAGATGGGATTGGGATTTGTGTTAGTTACTCAATAGCTAACCAATCACAGATATGAGTGTAGTGCAATATGCAAATATACTTTAAACAACTTCTCTTAAGTTATCTACTGTCTGTAAAGACAATCACACTCAACTGCTCTGCACTTAACCCCAGAGCTTCTGAGTTAGAATCTGTTAGAAACAGGTACACGTTTCATTGCTTTGGCAACATTTACATGGCTCTGCATCAGGCAATACAACTGCTAAGATCACACGCTGGGAATTCAGGAAAGGCTAGTGTCCAGTTCTGGTCGTTCTACCACCCAACTGTGATCTAGGGTAAATTCCTGATGAAAAAAAAAAAGAAAAAGAAAAACCCTGAAGATGCTGAAACAGTATTTCCTACTTCACAGGGTCGTCATGGGGATAAAAGGTCATTAGGATAAAGTGCCTCTCACCCAGGAAACACTGATAAATGCTACTGATGCTACCATCATCATCATCATGACTGATCAAGAACATATTGCCACATGGAAATTCAACATTCCCTGGGCCATTCACAACTTTCCTTTAAAGGACTCATATTCTATGTGGGGTCTTAACACCTTCAAGTAACAGAAGATACAAGTCTTTACGCCTTTTTTTCTGTAGCTAATTTTGGCATCTTTCACCTCTGTCCACTTAAGTGTTGGTTTAGCATATTCTTGTCACACAAAGAAGCTACTTCCCAAAGAGAGGAACAATGTGTCAAGTGACAAAGACATTGAGTGAAGTCTTTCACATCCTAGATTGTCCACGGTACAGCTCAGCTGGTCTCTGGGTTGGAAGGCCTGGGTCTACTTTGCTCGTCTGTTACAGGGGAAGGGACATGGTCCTTAGCATGTGGTCTGTGAAACAGAGGCAGCTGCGGGTAGAATTATAACACAAGCAGAACTGGCTTCAATTCTTCCTTCTTAGGTCTTTTTCTTCTTGTTCAGCTGTTCAAGGAACTTGCCTGCCCTCTGTCCCTGCCAGGACGATGTTACATCTGCCTGGATAAGTAGGTCACCATTGTATATCAGGAAAGGTCTTATTTGTAATCATCAGGAACCAGATACGGCTAATTTGAGCAGAAAAGGAAACTTTTGGAAGTTTATGGTTAGGTCTCAGTAACTAGAAGCAGACTAAACAACCGAAAGCCAAGGCTATGCTATTGCAATTATAGGATCAGGCCAAAGTGATGTTATAAGTCCTAGTTGGCCTTGCTACCAAGCAGGAACAGGAAACAGGAGGTTGACGCAGCACTGCTGGCCTTGCTTCTTTACATCATTTATTTGTAATTCAAAATCCAAGAGAGGGGTGCAGTTGGCCAACCTGAGGTCGCCCGACTGTTTTCCATCTGTAAGGGAGACTGAGCATGTGAGTAAACAGTGTATCTGACATGTTCAGCTTGTATAACGAGAGGAAGGCTCTGTTTCTCACCAAGACCCACAAAGTGGAAAATTCCCCAAAGAGAAAGGAATTTCAGATCAGATGCTTGGAAAGTTAAAAACAACAACAACAAACAAATGCAGATGTGGAATTAAAGACATGGAGTCATTAAGAACCTATATGTGGAGTGATTCAGACCTGAGTTCACATCTGGAGCAAGCTACTCAATCTTGCTGAGCTTCAATTTTCTTTAAAGGAAACAACGTGGAAGATGATATCCACATGTAACCTGTGGTACACATGAAGGAGGGTAGTACAGTATATGATGCCTGGCACATCCTATGCATTTTCTAAAACTACTAGTAGTACTATTATTATTGTTACTTATTATACAATTTATTGTAGAAATTAACAGGGAGAGTATTAATGTTAATACAGTGCTAAGTGTCACATTTATGATCTCAACTAATTATTTGTTGATTCAACAAACATTCCACATATCAGAAAATAACCTTAGTATATATATATATATATATATATATATATATATATATTTTTTTTTTTTTTTACAGAAGAAAAGAAACCCTGAGGCTTAGAAAGTGTAAACAATGTACCAAAAGTCACTCATTTAAGAGGTAATGGAATATTATTCAGCCTTAAAAAAAATGAAGGAGATCCTTTCATTTGTGACAATATAGATGAAACAGGAGTGCATTATGCTGATGAAATAAGCCAGACAGGATAAATACGAATGATATCATTTATATAGGGAATCTAAAAAGAAGAAAAGCCACACTCATAGAAACAGAGTAGAAAACTGGTTGCCAGGGGCTGGGGTGTGGGTGGGGAAAAGGGGGGAAGACTGGTAAAAGGGTACAAACTTTCAGCTGCAGGATGAATAAGGTCTGAGGATCTACTGCATAACATAGTTACTACAGTCAATACTACTGTATTGTATAACTAACATTTTCTGACAGAATAGAACTTAAGTGTTCTCACCAAAAAAAGAAAAAAAGGAAAAAGGTGTCATGAGCTGTTAGATGTATTAATTAACGTGATGGGAAGGATCCTTTTACAACAGATATGTATATCAAATCATCATGATATACTCTTTGACTATCTTACAATTTTGTCAATTATACCTCAATAAAACAGAAAAAAAAGAGGTAATAAAGATGAGACTCCAATCCAGGATTATCCAGCTCAAAAAATTATACTCTTAACCATTACAATATAGTATCCATCCATATGTTGTAACTGTAAAATGCTTAACACAAAGGAAACGTTAAATAAATGGTATTTATTCTAACTCTAATGCTTACTAGATATTAGTTATGTGGTATGCTTTACACCTAACTACAAGGGTATACGGTGCAAATTCTTGCTACAGAACATAAAAGCCCCTGTGGTACCCTGTAGGATAAACACAGTACCTGTAAATCTCTCATCTCTCAACCCAGAGTCTCCTCAAGTTGGAGGTCTTTACCCCCTTTATAATGTGGGAATAATGCCTTTCCCACATTTGCACTGGGCATGAAAATCCATACTTCCAGGTGTACACTGAACCTCCACTTAGCTCCTCGTCACCTTGGAATCACCAGACCAAAGATCATTTATTCCATTAATATAAATGATGTAGGGATAGAAGTACAGAATATACAGAGAGTGTTGGAGGAATCCAAACAACAAGTCCTCCACTCTCAAAACAAATTTTAGAGTTCCAAAAGTAAAGAGCAATGTTTGGAAATAAAACTAAAAATGAAACTAACATCTACAATTAGCCAAGTATTTATTATGGGCCAGGCTACTTACTAGGCACTTGATAAACATTACAGCTCATCTTCCTGCAGTCCTTCAAAGTATATAATATTGTTTCTATTTCATAGAGAAGAAAATTGTATCTAAGCAGGTTAGTGATTAGCCCAAGACCACAGGGCTAGGCTGTAAGAAAAGAAGGCCAAGTTTCAGTGGTCAAAATGGTGATGGATGTTATAACTAGAAGATTACGGCTAATCAAATAAAAATATTCAAAACGGTCCTAATGTATTATTAGGATTTCTTTAGAATAACTTGGGTGCCTCAGTGAATACAGTAGTGGTAGGCACTACAGTCTCTTTAATTTGCTAATCATACAAATCTACTTTAACATTCTTGGTGACAAGGAGCTAACTACCAATAAGACAGCTTCTTCAGTTTTGGGGCTACTCCAGGGTGAAATGCCGGAACATCTTACTGCCTGCAATGTTACCCAGTTCTACCAGGGGGAATAAAGCAGAACAAGTAGCCACTGTTCTTGACAAATGGATACAGTTTCAGTTTTTCAAAATATGAGTGTCAGATTCATTCATTGTATCAGATAGATCTGTCAAATGGCTTTGCCCATTTACTAATGGATGGCACACTGCAGACACACGTTGGGTCAAAGGACTCAATGTCACCTCATTGATACTGTCATCAATATAATTTGTATTGGCATTTTGTCTCACCCTGACTTTAAGGACTATGTGAGGAGATCCAAGTCTCCAGACCATGGACTGATCACCTCTGCTTGACACAGTATTCTCTGCTCATTTCCAGAGGGGACCAAGGATGAGCTCTTGTACTTCTGAGTCTATTCACCCTACCTGGCAACACATACTACCTGGGCTGATTGGATCAAGCAGGAGCCCCAGAGTTTAAATTTCCAGCTGCATTGGAGGAAACAGAGGCTATGCCCCAATCCCATAACCCCTCACTTCTTACTGCTAGCCTATCCTAGGCTGTTCTTGCTGATAGGAGTACTTCATGCTAAAAATTAATTTTGCTTACCTGATGGCAGTCACACAACCTCAAATGCCATTTTTATAAATAAGGCAACCACCAATGGAGTGTGATTTAGGGTTTTTTCTTCTGTAGACCCTGCCTACCCTATAAAATCTCCCATTACTGCATCATGGAGACTATAATCCCTTTCCGAGGGAATAGATTCTTTCCAACCATAAGATGAAATAAGAACTTACATTTCTGTACTGCCCAAAAGGAAATAAATTGATTACAAAATGCAGGAGAATGACTGATTTTCCACATTTGTTGTGTTCATTAAAGGGTTTTTGAATAGACTTGACAGTATTAAAGAAGTTCAACACACACAAAATAAAAATTAATAAATGAAGAGAAAAAATTGCATTTACAACAAACAAAACAAACACATTGATATATAAAAGGTTGTTATACATCGATGAAAAATGGATGTCATAAAGTCACAAACTGAAAAGTATTAACAGCCAATAAAGATATGAAAATATGTTCAACCTTGCTATTATTAATCAAAGAAATACAAATAAAATAATTCAGGTGCCATATTTTACTGACTAGAATGACAAAGTTTTAAAAATCTTGATAATACTGGTATTGATATTGATAATACCGGTACTGATGAGTGTGTGTAAGAAACCACACTGGATGTTAAATTCTTGGTAGAAATAAAAAGCACGGTAACCTTTCTGGAAGACAATATGTCAGTATGTACCAGAACTGACAACCAGCCGTTCAAGTTCTAGAAGTCCATTCTAAGGAAATAAACAAATGCTCAAAGACATATGAACAAGGATGCTTGTCTCACTGTTTAGCAAAGCAAAACAGGAATAATCTAAATGTTGAACAGTAGGGACTGGTTAAATAAATAATAGAATGCTGTTCAACCATTAAAAATGATGCTGCAGATTTTTATTAGGTGATGAGTAATCATACTTATATTACTAAATAAAAATGTTATAGAACTGTTTTGTAGTTTGATATAACAATTAAAGGTATTTTATACTTGCATTGTATTTATATGCACCCCATCACAAAAAAGTTTCAAAAGATACCCTCAAAAATGTTACAGAGATGATTTATCAGAAATGGGATTTTGAGTTATTTTTCCTTTTTTCTTTAAATCCTTTCAATTTTGGAGTTTCTGCAATGAGCCTGTATTATTTTTACAATTAAAAATATTTAAATTTACAACAAAAGGATCTAAATTCCTCCACTTTTCCATTTATTTTCCACCCTGGCTCAGGGTATTTGTGTAAAAAAAAAAAAATCAGCTTATTTTCTCTTTTGTATCAATCTAAATTTACTTTTCATAAGTTAACTATTTTAGTCTGAAAAAGCTTCACACAGGAAAATTGTTAAGGTCTGAGTATTCTATTACCTTTAAAAGCACTGGAAACTTTGAAATTCTTTCTTTCAGAATTTTCATATAATACTGAAAGGCGAGGGGGAGATAGCAAAATGAAGGGAAATAGATAGTAGTAGTCAACTTCAATTAAGAAAAAGCAACAAGAGGCAGTTTGTACTCTTTTGGTACGGCAGAAGCCCCATGTGTCAACTCATGCTAAAAAATGTATATATACACACACATATATATGTTTGTGTGTATTATATGTATATGTGACACACACACATAATTAATCCACAGTCTTAGGCTAATCACTCATTGTGGCAGAAACAACGAGCTGTTGACTACACTTTAATTAGCTCCTCCAGCCTGTAGAGGCATCACTAGGACCAAGATAGGAACAACATTCTCCATCTCCGCTTGCATCTGGGTATGGTTCTATCCCAAAGAACGTGACCAGAGGTGACCTGAAGAGTTTATGTCTGAAGGAGAACGAGTTGATAATTGTAGCTTGCAGCTTCCTCTCTCCTTTCCTTTTTAGGACAAACGTAGAGCCACTTGATGAAGGTGGTGGGTCCCTGAATAACTGAGCAGAAAACTGACCCTCAGACCACCAAAGTCCATACTACACTCCTGAGTGAGTGAGAAATGAACTGTCCATGTGTTGCTCCACTGAGGTTTAAGGTTTATTATTTAGTGTTTAACTAACGCATTTTTTCTTTAAACCTCAGTTGCCTTCTCTGTAAAATAAAGTCTTTGAAAAGGATCCACTGGAAGTTTTTTCCATTGCTTATGTTTTTATCTTAGTTTTTAATTCTCAGAAACATTGCGCGCATTTTACCTTTTAAGTTAGTAAGTCTACTTTTTTTCCCACAAAGACGGGTTCTTCAAGTTATGGAGAAGTCATAGCAGACTGTTGCTTCAGTTTAAGATACGCATTCACATATGAGATGAGAAGGGTGAGGACCCAGAGAAACGCCTTTGACAGAGGGGAGTGAGAGCATACTGAAGAATGTTTAGTAATAAAGAATTCAGATGGGAGAAACGGATGGGTTACATCTAACAGATTTGCTCAAAGGAATTCTGGAAAGGCAAATATGTGAAAATGTATAGCAAAGACATGAAATGCCTTTTGGTCCCTAAATGGATTTCATTTCAAAGACGTGCATATTGCAAATACATGTACCATAACACTTCTCTGTCCACTTCTAGAATTTTCTAAAGCCTGACAGAACATCTGCAGAGAGAGGATGTCATTCCAAGATAATCGACTGCGAGTTACTAAATTAAGATAAAAATGTCCTTAACCTTGAACAGTTTTTCAAGAGATTTTAGAAGAAAGGAGCCCTCCAGGGGGTTGTATAACTATATAATTGTACCCTTTCTAAAAGGCTATTTACAGATACATAATGTTTCCCCTCCATTCTTTAAAGTAAAATATAGGATAAAAAAATAGTTCGGGGGTAATATTTGTTTGGAACAGCAGGCACTGCTAATCAGTACCACTCTCTCCTTATTCCTTACTATTAGAGCCCTGGTTTAGGAGACCCCATTATCCTTAAGGCTAAGGTGGCCAGTTTAAAATCCGAGCTGATGAGATCTAAGTGCAAGTCTGCTGACCACCTGTGGTAAAAAATTTGCTCTCTGAGTTAGACACTGCCTTTTTTTTCTTACTTAATTTCTTTTTTTTTTCCTTTTCTTTCTTCCTGCCCAAATTGTTGGAACACTATTGGAGATTCTGGGGTCACTTTGAAGCTATGTGGACGTGCTAGAGATGTGGAAGCTGGAAGAGCGAAGCAACCCAGTCCCCTGGTGATGCCCTTCAGCAGCTGGACTAATGCTAGAGGGACTATCTCCAAACTTCCTGCTACCCGTGGAAAGTAAGGTAAATCACTCATTCACTTTCTGTTACCTACTAACTGATCCAGAACTCTAACCTCAGGGTTCTAGAACCCTTCTCAGTATCCCATAGTCATACTCATGTTCCGGACTCCTGATCATCAGACTTGCTTATAGCAGATGTATGGGGAGGGTGGGCTCTTCTGGAAGCCCTCATACTTCCTCCCCTACCCCCACCACACACAAATAATGATCTTTATGTCCACTCATCCTTCTATCTACACTCAGAGGCCAGGGCCCCCAGGAAGGCTTCACTGACAACCCTTTACTCCTCTCTACATGCAGAAAGGGTAGAGGTGTGGGCTCTGGAATCAGACTTCCTAGACCTGAATTCTTAATCTGTTACTTACCAGTTTAGGACGTGGGCAAAGTAGTTACCTTCTCTGGACACCCCTGTAACAGAGGAACACTAAGTAGCACCTATGTACCTTACTGAAAGGATTAAATGAGCAAATGCAGGTAAAGTTCTTGTAATTTTTTCTTGGGTCAATCAATTCTAGCTGCTATTGTTACCTTTGACTAATTTAGGGCAGAGTCCCTTTGCCCTCCTTTGGTTCTCTGGGCCCGTCTCATTCACAACACACACAACCGCATACTGCAGAGTTTTGAAAGGTGGTTCTCAAAATGTGGTCCCTGGGCCAGCAATATCAGCCACACCTGGGAACTGGTTAGAACTCTGGCACTGGAGCCCAGCAATCTGTGTTTTAACAATATTCTCAGGCAAATCTGATGCACACTAAAGGTTGACGACAACTGAGAACATCTGTCTCAGACTCTCCTGGAGGCATTCACCAAAAATAGTGTTACAGGACCTTACACCTGACCAGCTGGAGAAGGGGGTCTAGTAATTGCCCTGGTTATCATGCTTGTCATGATTTTTCAGCACATAAATGTTTGAGAATCACTGCCATTTTGAATGTGTGTTTCACTTGTCTGTTTTTCCAGTGGACTTTACTTCCTTACAAGGAAGGTTTGTGAAGATTTGTTGCTGTTGTTTGCATTATTAGTTTTATTACGCTAATTCTAGAATCTCTGGTGCATAGTGCAATCTCAGGCAGGAAGTAGTGGCTCATTAAAACAGGTATCCCAAAAGTCTTAGTAGAACTTCAAGATTAATTCCTTCAGGAAGAGGTAAAATTGTCATTAGATGCAGATGATATGATAGTATATATAGAAAACCCTGAAGACTCTACATGAAAACTACTACAACTGATAAACGAATTCAGCAAGGTAGCAGAATACAAGATTAACATACAGAAATTGGTTGCATTTCTTTATACCAACAATGAAATATCGGAAAGGGAATGTAAAAAAACAATGCCTTTTAAAATCACAACCCCAAAAATAAAATACTTAGGAATAAACCTCACCAAGAAGGCAAAAGACTTATACGCTGAGAACTGTAAGACATTAATAAAGGAGAGTGAAGATGATTCAAAGAAATGGAAAGACATCTCATGTTCTTGGGTTGGAGGAATTAATATTGTTAAAATGCTCATACTACCCAAAGCAATCTACAGATTTGATGCGATCCCTATCAAATTATCCATGACATTTTTCACGCAATTAGAACAAATAATCCTAAAATTCATACAGAACCATAAAAGACCCAGAATTGCCAAAGCAATCCTGAAGAAAAAGAACAACGTTGGAGGCATAGCCACCCCAGACTCAGACAGTACTCCAAAGTCACATAATCCAAACAGCATGGTATTGGCACAAAAACAGACATATGGATCAATGGAACAGAATACAGAGCCCAGAAATAAACCCACACACCTCAGTTAATCTTTGACAATTAATCTTTGACAAAGGAGGCAAGAATATATAATGGGAAAGAGACAGGCTCTTCCGCAAGTGGTGTTGGTAAAGTTGGACAGCCTTATATAAACCAGTGAAGTTAGAACACATCCTTTCACCATACACCAAAATAAACTCAAAATGTCTTAAAGACTTAAACATAAGACATGACACCATAAAACTTCTAGAAGAGAACACAGGCAAAATATTCTCTGACATAAATCATACCAATGTTTTCTTAGGTCAGTCTCTCAAGACAATAGAAATAAAAATGAAAATAAACAAAGGGGACCGAATCAAACTTACAAGCTTTTGCACAGCAAAAGAAACCATAAACAAAATGAAAAGACAACCTACAGAATGGGAGAAAATATTTGCAAATGATGCGACCAGCAAGGGCTTAATTTCCAAAATATACAAACAGCTCATACAACTTGATGACAATAAAAGCAAACAACCCAATCAAAAAAATAGGCAGAAGACTTAAAGAGACATTTCTCCAAAGAAGAAATACAGATGGCCAATAGGCACATGAAAAGATGCTCAACACTGCCAATTATTAAAGAAATGCAGATCAAAACTACCATGAGGTACCACCTCACACCAGTCAGAATGGCCATCATTAAAAAGTCTACAAATAACATATGCTGGAGAGGGTGTGGAGAAAAGGGAACCCTCCTACAACACTGTTGGTGGGAATGTAAGTTGGTGCAGCCACTGTGGAAAACAGTATGGAGGTTCCTCAGAAAACTAAAAATAGACCTACCATATGATCCAGCAATCCCACTCCTGGGCGTATATCCAGACCAAACTATAATTCAAAAAGACACATTCACCCTGATCTTCACAGCAGCAATATTCACAATAGCCAAGACATGGAAACAACCTAAATGTCCATCAACAGATGAATGGATAAAGATGAGGTGGTACATATATACAATGAAATACTACTCAGCCATAAAAAAGAATGAAATAATGCCATTTGCAGCAGCAACATGGATGCAACTAGAGATTATCATACTAAGCAAAGTAAGTCAGAAAGAGAAAGACAAATACCATGATACCACTTATATGTGGAATCTAAAATATGACACAAATGAACCTATCTATGAAACAGAAACAGAATCAGAGACATAGAGAATAGACTGGTGGCTGCCAAGGGGGAAGCAGGTGGGAGAGGGATGAACTGGGAGTTTGGGATTAGCAGATGCAAACTGGTATATATAGATTGGCTAAACAACAAGGTCCTACTATATAGCACAGGGAACTACATTCAATATCCTGTGATAAACCATAATGGAAAAGAATATGAAAAAGAATGTATATACATATGTATAACAGAGTCACTTTGCTGTACAGCAGTAATTAACACAACGCTGTAAACCAAGTATACTTCAATAAAAAATAAGTTAATTAAATTTTTAAAAAGATTACTTCCTTCAGAAGAACAAGTACTACACATTCACAAAAAAAGCACCCTTTGAAAGTTTAAATTTTTGAATTTCTTTGCCACTTCCTTAGTTTTGATCATCTTGGACAATATATTTTTAATATTGACTTTTAAAAAGAATTGTGTTTCAGTGTTTGCTATCCCTTAGAGAGACAGAAACAGATAAGTACAACTAAATACTTATTTTTCAAAAGTCTCAAAAGTATAAGGGAAATGAAAGTAATTATATCTTCAAATGATTTTGGGGTATGTTTCTAATTTCATACTTCTGATGCGATTAAAGATTAAAACTGTATTAAGACATTGAGACATGCCGCATTGGTATTAAATGAATTTAATTTTGTGTAAAGTGGTAGAAATATTTTCTTCAGCAAACATACCTGCAGATATAAAATCACAACCATAAATCTACAAAAAAGCAAGCTATTGAATGAAATCTGATTGGTTATTTCCCTGCAGTATGGATCTGCTAATAATTTAATTTACTACTTGCTAACAGAAGCCAAAATTTAAATATACATATATATATGTGTGTGTGTATATATATATCTTCAATTTTAAATCATTCATATATATGAACAAGGATACATACACATATATAACAATTGTTCATATATATACATATATATATATATATATATATATATATATATATATATATATATACACACAATTTAAATTAAAGAAAGTACATCCGGTGGCCTATTTTTTCCCCCCGATTTCTAAAGAACACCATATTCTATTCTAGGCAGTGGAATGTCAATCCACCTTAAGGGTTGTTCAATGAGCATATCTGAGAAACCACTGGTTTAGCCAATGATGTACTTATTGAGGGAGGCCCTAGTGCCACTGTCAAGAGCTTATCCACAGGAGAGATAAGAAGGTACTTGTTTGGTTTGTGAAAAGGAGTAGTGAGGAATGGCAGGTAGCTGCAGGTTGATGACACGTGATGTCCATATATATATAGAACCAACACACCCATAATTGCACCCATTTTCCATACCCAAATCCAAAGCCTTTATATCATTAATCCCAGGCAAAAATGGTAAGATTCATGTGTGTTACTATCCCACGGCTTCAAGATGCCTATAAACTCATATGAGTATGTCTTAGTTTTATCAGTGGAGGACAAACCAGGCTTCTATCACCAAGCCCCATTCCATAACAGGCAAACCAGTCCAAGACTTCTCTGAGTGTTGCAGGAGAGTCTATGTAAGGAGCGCTCACTCCACTGTGATGCCTAAAATGCCTTTGCACAGAGCAAACATTCAATACATGCTGAGTGAATGAATGAGTGAGCTGGTGTCATAAAACAGGCTTATTTCAGGGAAATTCCATTCAACAGGCTGGCATTCCTTCCTACCCATCTTAACTGTTAAGCTTGCCATCAGACAAAAATTTAATTATAAAACGTTAGAGCTGAGGAAATTTTAGAAACTATCTACTCTCCAGAGGTATACAACTTTAATTTAGTGGTAAAAATCACTAGGAGTGATTTAGGAGTCTATCAGACCTGAGTCCAAATTCCACATCTACCATATTTTCGTGAGCAAATAACTACTTCTGAGGCTCTGTTCCATGTATGCATTATGGGATATCATAATAATACATACATTAATTGTATGACTATCAGGGGATGAAATGACACAATCCATTTGCCATGGTCGGCTAAGTAATTTGCACCAAGTAAGCACTCAAGACATTAGCCAATATTAATAGCGGAGAGATGAAAACAAAACTCTGGGACTGATGCCTACCCTAGTGGCCCCAGTGGTCATAATGACTTTCTTCCATTCAGCCTGCTCTCTTCTCACTACGACTAAGGAAGAGAAGATGAACACATTTTTGTAACAAGCTAAGTTACAAGCCAGTGAAGTCTCGGAGGTTTGATAGAGAAAATTCAGATTTATCATTGTATGTAAAAATAAGATGATATGAAGAACTCAATCTAAAAAATATTACCTGGAGATCTATAATCTCTACAATAGTGCTATAAAAAGTAAAGAGCTAGAAATCTATTTAGATGGTTTTCCTTATAAGAAAGCACTTTCTGTATAACTTTTAATGTACTATTGATGAGAACAATTCAACAAAATTCAAATAAATACCTGCAGATGTCCTACAAGAAGAAAAGAACAGAGTTAGATGTGACAGGGGATAACTGGACTTCAGGATGAGTAAGACCCTATACTTGACCTCAATAAATTAACGTGAAATACAGTGGATGAGTCATGCACAGAATGTCAGAATTCTAAAAGGCCAAGCTAAGTACCAAAAGGAACATGTGGGGACTCTTAAGAAGGAAATAAAATATTGGTTAGTTGATTCCGAAAAGGCAGAAGGGAGTAGGTTCCCTTTGGCTGCTCTTTGCAGAGATCACTTCCTTTCCCCCCTAGTCCTGAGGCTAGGGTGGCATGGGCAATAGAGGAATGTGGGGACTGAGAATCATTTCTACTCTCACCAGAGTGGCTGGAAGCAGATTTTCTTACCAGGATGTAGTAGTATGCTAATATTTAAGGGTTCTTGAGGTCAGAGAGAAGGGTTTGAATACTCCGGCTCCATCTCTTGCTGTGGGTCAAGTTTCTTACCTTTCCAACACCTCGGCGTCTTTATCTGAAAATTGGGGATGATGATAATGTCTCCCACCTGAGTGTGAGAACTATATGCTATAGTGCATACGCAGGGCTAAATTTGGTGCCTGGCAAACAGAAAGTGCTCAGTACGGCAGGCCAGTGTAGTGACAATAAAGGCAAAGATGACGGGGGTAGTGCCGGTGTTGCTTCTGCCCCCAGAACAGGCTCTGACTGGGAGAGAGTTAAAGCACCTTTGGGTTCATGGGGGTTTATATATAAGCAACGGTTGATCAATGTGAGCTGGTTGTCCAAATGATTATGTGCAATCTAAGAAAAAAATGGGCCTCGGATCTGCTCAGCTACTTAATAATATTAGCAGCGGTAGTAGTCAAAGAAGCTAAATTTTATTAAGTGTTTATATGCCAAACAACGTGCTGAACGTTTTAAAAGGATTTACTCACTTATTACAACGAGGCTATACGCTAGGTCCTGATAATGTTATTCGTCTCTTTCAGATGTTGACTGAGCCTCAGACGGGTTACAAAAGCACCTAAGATCCCGTTGTCAGTACATGATGGAAATGAGTTCAAATCCAGCCTGTCTGACTTGTTCTTAATCACTAAGGTATGAAATTAAGCATGTTGCCCTTTGCCTGATTCTCCTTCTGAGGGCTGAATATTTCACTTAGCTCTCTGAGTGCAGAAGAGAGAAAATTCTCTCTCCTTGACCCAACTTGGCATCAATATCCAACTCCCCTTCTCAAAATGGGTTGCTTCAACGAGCAGCAATGAATGCCAGGTCGTGGACCAGTCACCTTGATGACTAAGAGTCAGACACTAGGGAAAGAAAATGCTCTGTGACAAACCTACCCTTGTACAGAAACAAGACAGAAATGGGGGGACAGGGCAGAAGATAATGGAATAAGGCATAGGAAAAATAGCACCTGGCATCGTGATAGTAATAATAATAATAGTAGTAGTAGTAGTAATAGTAATAATAATAGACTTTACTATGCTCTAGGCATTGTATTAAGTGCTTGGTGTAAGTGACTTCATTTTAACATTGAAAACAAGTCTATGGGGATGAAATATTATTAACATCATTTTATAGGCAGGAGTATTGAGGTTCAGGTAATCAGGTAAATTGCCCAAGCTCATATGGTTAGCAAGTGGAAAGCAGAGATTTGAACCAGCACCTACACTCCTAACCATTATGCTATAACCATTATGCTGAAGACATAAGAATTCCAATGGTCTTTCCCCATAACCCACTCCTGCACTCCAGACTTAAATAGTCCAAGATCAAGAGAGAGCAAGCTTGGAGTTGCCACTCTTCAGTGAGTGTCAATCATTTCAAAACAGTGTATTTGCTAACAAGATGCAGGTCCTGTGATAATCTTCTCAACCAGGTATCAAGAAACAGGAAGCAAAGATTCAAGTAACAGTACGTTCCTACTTACGAGGAAGGTGGGACAGCATAGTTGACACTGGGCTTAACTGTTCTGGAAAACGTGGTCCCAGTAGGCATACACGCTGGTACATTTTCCCCACCTACCAAATACAAAAGAAGTATTTCATTTCCATGTTGCTCTTCAAAGTTCCACCTCATTCGTGCCTGTCATTCATCCTGTGGCCTCTTCCTGTCTCCATTTCTGTACAGAAAGGTGCTGAGTCTCTGCTCTCGGATACGAAAAGGGTGTGTTAGGAGAGGGAGCCATGGTACCTCAATGTCTTTTTTTTTTTCATCTTAATTCTATTATGCCAACTCCACTGAACTTAATTAGAGTGAATACAGAATTACACAATTACCCTCTGTTCTATTCTTCAGATGTTATATTTTGATAAAATTTACGACATGCTGCTCTCCCCTTGAACACCAGATGAACACTAGAAATGGATGTGTGTTGACATAAACTCTGTTATAATTACAATTAAAGTATAGCTTACATAATGATAGTGTTAACATAAAATTATAGATGTGTAGAGACAACGTGGTCATGCATTTTTTAGTATAAGTACATGCTTAGACCGATATCTGTTAGCGGAATGAAGATGGAAGAGAATTTTGGTTAAGCCACAAAGGCTGTGTAAGGACTTGCAGATAGCTAAGGGGAACTCAAAGACCAGTAAGATAATATTTCCCCTGCCATGTTTTCGATTGCAAAGTGAACGGAAGATGTGAAAGTAAGTACCCCTATGGAAATTACAAGACAAGTACATTTTTTTCCTTGAATACCTGGGTAAATGCTTAAATTCTAATGTATATCAGTGATGCAAATTTTCAACTGAGTTTGATAAATCATAAAATAATAATTATACATATATGTATATAAAACTGCATGGAACTAGACAGTTCAGAATTACTTCTAATTAAAGAGGTACCCTATGACAACTAACTTAAACCTTACAAAATATGGTTCCAAGTACCCTATCAGAGTGAAAAGTAGGAGACTGAAAGGTTTATTGTAAATGTTTGTAGTCATGGTGTCTTAACTAAAACTACTGTGTCACAAATACTACTAAAATAATTGTGACATTTTATTCACTTTTACTGCAAACAACAAAACAAACTATAGGTATTTTTTCATTTCAGGTAATTATTTTAGCTAACAGTTATTAAATGTTTTGAGAAGACAGAGTGCTAATTGCATTACTTCATTTTATCTTTAAAATAGCGCTTCCATGTAATTATTCTTAATATCTCCATTGTATTAAAGTGTATCTCTAGTTTAGACCTTTCTTCAGAACTGCAGACTTGTGTATCCAACTGTGTACTCAGCATCTCTACTTGGACGTCACGAAAACATCTCAAATCTTATACCTCCAAAACTGGTCTTTAATCCCCCAAAACATGCTCTACCCCAAACTTTTTCCATCTTAGGTGACAGTAACCACACCTTTCCAGTTCCCCAAGCCCTAAATCTCGAATTCACCCTTGACCCCCTCTTCCTTTCCATTCTTGCATTCAATCTACCACGAAATGCTGTCACAACCTTCCCAATGTGCCACTTCTGAGAATTACCAGCCGCTAGCAGCCTGGTGCAGGCCACCAACATAGACCCCGAGGATCCTGTAGTCGCCTCCCGAGATTCTCCCTGACTCCACTCTCTCCCCACATCCTCAAGGCCACAGATAGAGTTGTGCTTTTCAAGCAAGAGACAGTTCATGCCACACCTCGGCTAAAATCCTGCCCCTGGCTGCCTACATTTAGAGTAAAAGACACAATGCATGTGATGGCCTCCCAGGACTTACCCAATCCATCCCATCACATATCCGACCTCCAGCCCTCCTGCTGTCTCTTCCTCCCCACTGACTAAGTCAGCCAGGGTGGCCTCCTTGATATTCCTCCAAGCTGCCCGGCATATTTCTGCCTTAGAGTTTTGGCAGAAAACTCTGGCAGAGATGGAGGATTCTGGTTATTCTTGCTCCCAGGGAGTGGTCTCCCCATCATACATTCTGACAACTCCCTCACTTCAAGTCTTTGCTCAAATGTCAACTTATAAAATCCACCCTGACTACCCTATTTAAAATCAGAACCTACCTGTACACTCCTCCAGCACTCCCAACCCAAGCCTCTTCAGTGAGCTTCACATCCTTTTCCTTATCCCGTAGCGTCCATCAACTTGTGACAAAGCATAGAATTTATTTATAACATCCGTTTCCACACGAGAGTGTAAGGAGGGAGAAAGCGTGCAAGAAGGAGCAAGCAGGCAAAGGCTCTTGTCTGATTTATTCATTGATACGTCCAAGCATAGAGAACAGGAAGATCCTTGATAAATAGTCCTGAAAAAGATACAGATGAGGAAACTAGTAGTAAAGCTCAGAAAGTTTAAGTAACTTCCTCAAGGTTCTAGAGCTAGAAGAGGGTCACAGTAGAATTCACACTTGGGGATGTCTAACTTCAAATCTCTTAGCCTCTCTGCTATCTTTTTTTTCTTCTTTGCGGTACGCGGGCCTCTCACTGTTGCAGCCTCTCCCGTTGCGGAGCACAGGCTCCGGATGCGCAGGCTCAGCAGCCATGGCTCACAGGCCCAGCCGCTCCGCAGCATGTGGGATCTTCCCGGATCGGGTCACGAACTCTCAACCACTGCGCCACCAGGGAAGCCCCTCTCTGCTATCTTAAGTCCATGCAATTCAGGATTTGTTTTAATCAGGGCCATGGAAATTCTCACTCCACTGAATAGGATCACCAAAGTGTTCTCTGTCTAGATTTATATATATATTTTCCATTTAAACAAAGGAAACAGAAGAGGGCAATTCATCATGGGTTATTGCGGTAGTTTTACAGCAATTTTAGCAATAATGACATTTAAGTAATAGTGATATTTAATGATAGCATAATAATAATAAAATAATAGCTCTTAAATGTATTGAAGACGAATCGCATGCTAAACTCGGTGCTAAAATATTTCCATGTATATTTTGTGCAAAATCCTTACGAATATTCTATCAGATGAGCTTTATGTGTAACTCCACCAGGCATACTTCTCTTATTCCGCTTTCAAAGATAAGGAAATTGATGAGAAGTGTGGTAACCATTTAATCAAGATGAGACTGGTAATAAGTTGTGAGTATGAATTTAAATTCAGGTCTAACTCCAGAATTTGATTCTCAATCCATACATGAAAATTCTGATAATTCCTTTGATAAGGGTATGGTCTATGTTCTCTCCTGGAAAACATCCCCCATTATGTCTGCCTGTGCTCATACCTTCAGAACACAGTCAAGTTTGAAACATGATAAAAATGTTTAAATAGTGTGCTTTAATAAATGGAAATATCTTCATCTAAACAATAACACAAAAAGGCAGGCTGAGCCCTTTGAAGTGGCTTCGTTGCTATCTTCCATCCAGAACAAGAGAAGGAATCAACAGCTGCAGAGTAAAGAAAGCATGAAACCCAGAGATGGAGGATTCTGTAAATGACCAATTACAAGACTATTAAGCCACACTTTCATAGCAAGAGGCAAAATATTCCATTAAACTGAAAATTCTTCTACCCCTCACTCCAAGGCCCACACAAACATTAATGTTGCATTTATTAGGATGTATTTCCTGTGCTCTATCAACTTGACTTTCAGCAACTGTATTAATACAGTCCTTTGCTTTGCACATATATCTGAATGATGGATTCCATTACTGGAGTTTTGTAGAAAGAGTGGAGTGAATGAAGTAAAGTTTGGGAAGAGCCATCATAATCCATAATGATGGGCACTGAATCAGGACAAGAAGAAACCTCTCTTCTCATTTATTTGAATGAAAATTCTACTATATATTTATTGCCTCTGTACAGGGCCATCTGTTGAATAGTGGAAAACAAGCATCTTTCATTTGGAGGTAGGATTTGTGTGCTCAAGTTTCTATGGGCCTGCAGAATTAATCTTGTTTGAGAAATGAAATAAAATGTAATTTCTTACTGTAAGTAGATGTGGTTAAGCAACTGGCAACTTTGATGTCTTTAAATCACTGCAGTTTCAGGGTAGGCAAATCTATAATTATTTCAAGCACTTCTTTATTGGTGCAACAATTGAGCAGTGTACATAGTGGTCAACAACCTGGGCATTGTCAGACGACTCCAAGTTTGAATCTAGACTTTGCCACTCACCAGCTATGTGACTTTCAGCTATGAGAATCACTTTCTTCAGCTTTACAGTGTGGATTATTATATGCCCTTTGCAGAACTACTGTAAGAACTAAATGTATATGGGCACAGTGGCTCATAGTAAGGGCTCAAATTAGTACTGTGGTCCCTACTAGTAGCATTGAAAAGAAATTAAAACTTCTATTCTCATAAAGTGGGATATGTGTCCCTTTTCATTGTAATTTCGTATCATTTTACTTTTGACCTTATAATTTAATAGCTCGATCCAAGAAACATTTAGCAGTAAATATAATTGAAAGAAGATTACCTGTCAAACATGAAATACTGTAGCATCAAGTGTGCTGGCACAATACTCTTCTCAGATAATTAACCTGTAAAAATATGTTATTGTCTTCTTTTTAATTAAGCACATTGAACATATATATTTACTGTGCCAATTGGCGAAAGGTCCATTAATTAATCAGTCTAACTATATGCTGCATAAACGTCTTCTAAACATAATCGTATATGTATTTTATTTGTTGGGAAAATGTGTTTGAGATTGTTCTTTTCTGCCTATTTAAAGTAAAAGAGGGTGAGAAGTAGAGTTAGGCTTAATGTACTTTGTACTCCATTATGCCATGAAAATGCTTCTGTGCCCTGGAGACAACAACAAAAGATTTGCTTTAATGACAAGAATCAAGTATGTTCTAAAGCTTCCAGGTAGGAGGCATATAGGTTGCAGTTTGTATCAGAAGTCTTTGCTCTCTCTCTCAACTGCGTCTAGATGGGAAAGATGTGGTCACAAATGCTTCAAGGTGACATAGTAAATGTTGGAAAAGAGGGGGGTAGGAGGCAGAGTTTTGAATATCTCAAACCTGAGCTAGAAGGATTTTATTTAAAGAAAATAGCGGATATTATTTTTCACTTAAGGAATGCCACTCAGCAAACCTGACATTAATGTAGGAAATTAGCTCTTTTAGCTACGATGCTTTCAAATGCACATGGCTGAAAACAAATTCAAAATAGTCAAAGGAAATTTAAAAACAAAAACCAAACAACGACAACAACCACAACAAACAAGTACTAGAAATTCAGGGATGCAGCCATATTCAGATACAGTTGGATCTGGAAGTTCCAGAGTATCAGCAGGGTTCCAGCTCTCTCTCCATCGCCCAGCCTTGCTTACCTCTGCAAGACTTTATTTTACAGAAAGTCTCTTCTTGTGCTGGATGGTAACTGGGAGTCCCAGAGTCATATCTCCCCAGCTTAGAAATTCCAGAGAGAAAAGACAATTCTTCCATGTTTCTCTGAGAGAAAAGTCCTGGGGAGGAGTCTGATAGACTTAGCCGAGGTCAGATGCCTACCCATGAGCCAATCACCTGCTTTACTGGAGTTCAGTCCCTGGGCGACTCATCCCTGGCGCCCGTGAGGAGGCAGGATGGCATTATCTGGCAGTTCTCCAAGAAAAGCCTGCTGTCTTTGTAAGATGAAAGGGGAGAGGACATGGATAATGAAACCTGTATCTGCTTCTGTAAAATCCACAGAATCTTACTCCCTGCCCTGTGTCGATGACCATGCAGTAAGCTGACCCAGGAGGTCATTTTTCCCACAACAGTCTTTATATATATGACTAAGGAACACACTGGTAAAAGAATATGGGAGAAAGTCTGAGTATGACAAGTCAGCTAGACTGATATTAACTAAAAAAGCTGTGTGAAAATATCCTTAAAAAGTTGCCCCCAACTCACTCAAAGTCCAAAGTTGGAGCTGGAAATACAATGTCATGGAGTTTGGATAAGAACAGGTTTTCTCCAAGCTGAACTATGACACAGAGATTAGAGGCTTCTAGAAACTATACTTTTTCAAAGAAAAAACATCACATGAGAAAAATGAGGCCTAGAAAAATTAAATGACTTAAAGTAACATAGCTAATTAATGGCAGGACTGAGACTACAGTATACTTTGTGTAGTTGGCTATGGTCTTTTTTGTTTGCTTTTGTTATCACTTCAAAACGAGACAAACTTAAAGAAAGGAAACACAACCAAGGCTCAGTGGTTGGAGAAGAGATGGATGTGAACGCCCACTTGTTTCTTACGTATAAAGTTACCCCTCGCAGTGTTTTGGAGGAGAAAACGCTGGCTCTTCCCAACGTTGGTTACATACACAAAGATTCCAAACACAAGACAAGTGCTTTGCAAACAAAGTAACTAGAACCAGCTCAGGCTTCCCCGCGCCGGGTCCTACGTTCCACGGTCAGAACCACCAACTGTATCCCCCCCGGGTAACAAAGTGATTCAGAAAAGCTAGCGTCTTCAGAGAAGGGAGAAAACTTAGCCGGGAAGAGAGTCAGGAGAAAACTTGCTCAGCTTCTTGCTGGGGTCTGAAACGATCCCAACAGAGTCCTTAAACCCCTCAGGTTTCCCCAATCAAGCACCCTCGCCTCCAACCTGGGCCACCCCAGATCTGACTATCAGAGGAAAGAAGTCTGCGGACGCACGGAGAGCTGACCACCCCACGAGAAGGACCTACGCGCGGCCGCACCCACTCACCCGCCGCTCCCCGGGAGACTGGAGACCAGCGCGGGGTCCAGGTCCTGGGCGTGGCAGACTCGTCCCTCTCCGGGCCCAGCTCCAGCTCACCTCGGCGCCGCCCGCCTGGGCGCCGCCATCTTGACCGGAAAGGGGGCCTCGCGCCGGAGGCCCCTGAGCGGGCGCCCTGAGCGGAGCCGGAGCGCCGGGGAACCCCAGGTCGGCGCCCTACGTCCCCCGCGCGCTCGCGCCCCGTCCACGAGCGACGAGAGTCCCGCACGCAGCGCCCTACCCAGGCTTCCGCGGAACCGACGCCCCGCGCAGCCCGCACCACGGCTCAGGCGGCGCCGAGGGCGGCCCGGGCGGAAGAGCGGGCGCGGGGCACGCGCTCGGTAACCTGGCAACGCGGAGCAACCCGGCGTCTCCGGCGAACCCCAGCCCTCCACCACGAGGAAGCACGGACCGCCGCACCCGCCGCCCAGCCCGCGCCGCCCCTCGGTCGTTCCGCCCGCCGCTGCCCGCTGGCTATGGTCTTTTAAATCCATGATACAACGTCTGTATGTAACAAATCTGTTAAACCCTAAATGTTTATGATATTCAAGTAATCCATTATCTGAATTATTCTTGAAGATAAAACATCCAAAGACTTCTTAATTGTATGGGTATACGTACATAAAATACACGTGGAGGTAACTTCAAATATAGTATGTGCCTGTCTCTAATTCCTTCCCTCTCCGCTCTTGTAAAAAAATGCCCCTTTAAAAATTGCCCACTCACCATCTGTTAGGTAAATTTGCTGAAACACAGTAAATGTGGAGACAGAAATTGTTATAGAGACTATTCCAAATGGCACCGACACCTGTATTTATGAAATTTTTAAAAGGGTAAGTTAGAGTCGATTTAAAAAAAAAAAAAATCCCACTATAGTAACACCACATCATCCTAGGTGCCCAGTTCTATCCAATTACATAAGATGGAGAAAGAGAGAGAGAGAGAGAGAGAGAGAGAAACAGAGAGAGAGAGGAGAAAGAGAAAGAAGAAAGGAAGAAAACCAAGTACTTATGTATAAAGTGTTGCTCCCAAAGCTTGAGATTATACTCAAGCATCAATGAACAGAAGGAAAACACTTACAAATTTACAAATGTATTTCGTTTATGGTATGAGGGACACAGGTTTTAGATTTGCAACACGCTCCCACAAGGGTCAAATTGACCACTTTTTTCTATCTAGTTGCTCTTGAGAGAACAAAACAATTGAAACAGATGCCGTTCAATTCCAAGTCTATAGCTTAGACCATGTCACTGCACATGAAATATTGTTCATTCAGAGTCAGCACATAGCAAGAGTAATTTATACTCTCAGAGTGTTTGCTCTCAAGTCAATAGCAGAGAAGCCTTGACTAAAAACGTTCCCATTAATTGCCATTGTAATATGTCTTACTTACAGCCCATGAAACAGTGGTCAGGGGAGATTTAGTCTTTGGACACCATATTATATAATCTCTCCACTTTAAGCCATCCCCCACTCGGCGATTATTTCTTAAATATGTTACTCGTAGTCAATATTAATTTACATTTAATCTTTCTTAGCATTAGGAGAGTATTATTTTGTACAGGCTCAGAAACAAATCTCCCGAAATTCCTCCCTGATGCTCCCTTCAGGCTGAAAATGCATTGCAGGGTGGCTGCAGTGACTTACTTCTAGTTGGCAGAGCCCTGGCCACACACTAATTTCATTAGCCTCAAACTCCTGGATTTGAAAGATCCACTGAATATGATTCCTGTCCTCTGACATGTCACTTACTAACCAATTCAGTGTGCATACAGAGGAGAGAAAGGACTTGCTCAGCTCTGGCCCAGCGGCAGGCAGATGAGAATTCCCAGTCAGAGACACTGTTTACATCTGAGTGGTCATTCTTGCCCAGGTCCTCATTTTCAGGAAGGAACTTCAATCCAGGCTTTGCTGGCAGCTGCAGCATTTGTTACATCCATTACTAGCTCCTTGTTCCTTCTTGCCCCCCAGTGCTTAGCATCCCCCATTTCAGTCACTAAGTCTTCCTTCCCCCAGCCTAGAAGCTTACCTCACCATAAATTTTTATCTCAAATGATAGGTTTGGCACATTCCCCACAGCAACCCACAGGGACTGGGGAAAAGAAAACTCAGATCTCTGGAGAGCTAAGAATTCAAGCATTTAGAGGAGTTTCTTTTATACAGGACAGTCTTCATTGAGCTGAACCCTGCAATCCCAGAGAAGATTCACCTACCCGTTCTTTTCTTCTTTCCCTAAAGTGACTGTGTCTTTGAACAATGGGTCTGTGTTCCACTATTCTCTCTATTCATTTTTCAGGTTTACAGAGGCTGGGAAACTGGGGACTGGACTTACATGCCAGGAGCTTCTAAGATCACACGCAAAAATAAGGCTACGGGAAGAGATTGTTGGAATCTATCTCTGTATATTTGAACATGGGCAGTGGTTAACCAGGATGCTCACACCAAGCTTATATCCAGCTTGCAGCACAAGCTACAAGTTGGTGCATCCCTCCTACTACCAGCCTCTTCTCAATAAATGCAGGTGAAAACTGGGGGCTCTTTTCCCTCAGCTGTTCAATCCAACATGAATAGCTGCAATTTGCAAATTAGAGGAAAATGACAGTGTTTTCTCTGAATGGTTTTGGTCCCAACCCACACTGCTAATGTTGGCATTCAGTTCCTTTCCTTCCCAGCCCAGGGAACGGGGGAACTAAGCATAAGGCAAGCGTTCTCTTTTCTTGCAAGTGCCTCAGATCCACACACCAGAGAAGGAATCAGCTCCCCCTGGAATCTTTTTCAGCAAACACAATCCTTCAGCCTAGTCGGCAAGCTCTCTCTTGACTTTAAGATTTCACTCTTTTTTCGACAGGCAGGCCCATCTGCAGTACTGCCCAAGCTCCAAGTGAAGGCACCAAAATAATTTTTAAAATGTCAAACAGCAAATGTGCCTTCAACCCCCAGAGCTCCAGTAAAACTACTGTGAGTTGCCCCTGTGGTTCTCAGGTGACCTCTGGCCTCATCCTCCCTGCAGCGCTGCCTCCTCAGGTTCTCTAGTTTAAGCTCAGAGGTAAAGGAAGTGCTTCTGGGTTTTGCTTACAACAACCCAGGCTCTTCCTGAAAGCATTACCTCAAAGTGAAGGCTGCCCAGAAGCACTTTTGGCCTTGCAAACATCTAGAGGTCTCCATGGTGGCATACTCAAGAGGTGCTAGAGATGCTCAGAGGCTCAGAGGGGCCATACCAGGCTGCAGCTTTAGACAGGCACCCCTCCTTCTGGCACAAACACAAACTTCATACTCCTGGGTGCTGATGTAGTGACAGCTTGAATCACAAGGAGTCCCCTCCAGAAACCCAACGTGCTTCAGGAAAGACACTTGAGAGGGAGCCAACTTTTTAGCTACGGGGAGCATAAGGGTCAGCCAGAACATCTGGAGAAGGGACTAACTGAGCTTGGGTCCTACCAGGCAGGGAGAGAGCTATGCATTAGGAAAGGATCACTTCAAGACAGAGATGAACAAAAAACTTGGATATAGGGGTAGAGAAGGAAAAGAGAGGCAGAAATTGAAAGGGAGAACATAAAAACAGAGAGACAAAAAAAAAAAAAAAACAAAAACAGCAGGGAGAAAGAGACACAAGGAGACACACAGGAAGAAAGACAGAGAAACAAGAGAATCCATAGTCACGCAGACCCTGAAACTCAATTTCTTCATCCAGAAGCCATCCATCTATACCCAGGGCGGCACAGGAGCCGTGGGGCCGAGGCTGCGGGAGCCGGCGGTGAGAGAGCACTGCAGCACCGCCCACGGCTCAGCTGGCCCGATCCGCCGTCCTCGCATCTTCCGCCGTTGCCCGCCTGCACCCGGAGCTAGAGGACCGCCCGGCCTTGCTCAGCGCACCCTACTGCCTCCCTCCAGGCGCCTTCTTGTCTGGCTCTGAGAATCGTCCTCAAAACCCAGGACTGGGGTTGGGGGCTGCGTTAGGGAGGTCGTGGGAAAGGATGGGCACAGGGTGGGTGCAGAGAAAGCGATTGTGCTTCGCAGTTAGCATGAGCTCACCTCTGGGCTGTGAGCTGGCAGGAGTAGAAAGCTGATCGCCCGGCTCCTGCCAGTGGCCAGATCGCAAAGGCAGTTTAGACGGTGCAAACAACTGCCCAGAGCAAATCACCTGGGGGCACGTCTGCGGGTGGCTTCTCCCCGCTTGAGGACAGTCCCCACGCCTTCCGCCCCATGCCCTCGCAGAGACAGGTTACAGGTCGGGAAATCCAACCCGAGCGAAATGGGCAATTCACGTCCAAATGTAGGTGAAGACCTAGCCTTCGGTTTAAGAACTGCCTCCCTAAGCTCTTCTCGAAATTTTCCAAGGCAGCTGCAGCTTGTCGGGCGGCTTGGGGCAGGGAAGTTGGGGAGTTGAGAAGTGCCTAGGTTCTAGGCGTCTTCTCATCTTTCCTATTCCTTGCGCCTAGGTGGCTCTCACAGGAGCCCGGCACTTTTACAAGCCTGTTTTGGAACCATATTTCACTCGAATGCAAACCCATTTAAATCATCGCCTTGTTTTTCGGAGACTGTTTCTTCTAAATGGGGCCATAAATCCAGAATGTCAAGCCGGATGGAGTGGAGCGCGGACAGGGGAGAGATGGAAGGGAAATGAATCAAGCAGGGAAAGTACCTCCTCGGGTGAGGTGGGAGGGATTCGGCAGGATCTCCAGGGTGGAAATGAGCGAAGGCTGACCAGACCCCGCACCCCTGGAGTCCAAGCCAGCCTTCAGGATAAAGAGCGCGGGGAGCTACGGCGCGCTCTGCCCCGGAGGGAGCGCCCCCCTACCTGGAAAAGCCTCAGGATGTTGGCTACCATGATGGAGACCGAACTCCCCGAAGCCCCAATCACTCCAACTACTTTCTCGGGCTTGACGAAAACCGGAGGCTCGCCGTTGGTGCAGCGCACTTCGGAGGTGTCCTTCTGGATGAGCGCCTGGACGAAAGTGAGCGACTGTTCGAGCGCGTAAGTGTCCCTGGAACGAGTGTCCAGGATCCGCGCTCCCAGCGTCACGTTGGGCAGCAGGTTGGGATCGCTGTTGATCTGGTCCAGGGCGTAGAGCATCGCTTCCAGCCTGTGGATCCCGTTCTCCCTCTTGATGTCGCCGCAGGGCACTCCGCTGGGACCCTTCGCGTGCACCGGGAACAGCCCCCCGAGGGTGACGTCCCCCTCGATCCGAATGGAGTGCGGGGCGTACATCTCCTGGCCGCGCGCCGCCGCCGCCAGCGCGCACAGAAGCACCTCCAGCACGCAGCAGAGAAACTTCATCAAAGTCAGGGCGCGGAGCAGCTTCCCCAGCTGGACCGTGCTGCTCCCGCGGCTGCGGCGGTGGCGGCGGCACTGGAGGGGACGGTGGCGGGCCCGCGGGAGTCCTGGCCCCTTGGGGTGAGCTCCTCCGGTGAAGCCCAGGGTCTCCTGCGGGCGAGGAGGGTAGGGGCGCCCGGGGAAGGGCAGCCGGCGAGGGTGGGGGGTCCCGCGGCGCCTGCCAGCTTGGGGCGCCGTGCGCTCTCGGGTTCCCCGGCCAGCGCGCCGCGCTCGAGCTCGCGCTCGGTGGCTTGCAGCTCGAGCTCTCCAACAGCCCAGCACTGGGGAGAGAGCGAGGATGGCTATCGCTTTAAATGCGCGTTCGGCTCCCTCTCCTCCTCCGCCCACTCCCTCCCACCCTCGCTTGCTCTCAGGCTCTCCCCACCCTTCCCAGCGCCCACCCTCCCCACGGTTTTGCAACATCACGCAGGGAGGGGCTGCGTGCTGAGGTAAGGGGGGAGGGAATGGGTGGGCGGCTGTGGGGCGGGGGGAGTACCTCCGATTGGGAGTTTCGAGGTCCCCAGGGAATCTGGGGATTGCAGGTCGCAGGCGAAGGCTGAGCTCCTGCTTCGGTCTCACTGTAGAAGCCGCTCGCTCGCCCGCCTGCACCCACACGCACATTCTAGGCACAGGGTGGCATCAGCTCCGGACAGGGCGGTTCTAGCTGGGGCTGACTGCTTCCAACCCTGAGGTCCGGAGCCGGGGCTGTCAGCGCCGGGAGAATGCGAGGTAGTCGAAGGTGATGCCGCCAAGCATGAAGGGTAGTAGGGAGCCCCCAGTCTCTACTGCTAATTCGTCTGTGCCAGTTTTTCCTAAGAAAAACACACATACACACAGGAGCCTGATTTATGACCTAAAGAACCTTTACGCAGAGACTTCTCCGGGGCCAGGCACTGGGCTAGCCTGTAGGGAAAGACGCCAACAAGAAATGCTGGGAATGGAAATGCATCTTTGCTCTTCAGGGGTTACTGTGGCCGGAGCCGGATGAAGTAACCCTGGTCTCCAGTAAATCTGTGGCGGATTCGCTCCTTTTCTTCCTTTCATCGCAAGAGATGGAACAACTGAGAAGTCTGCAGAGCGCACTTTCTTCTCTGGCGCTGACAGGTGTAAGGCTCCCTCCTACCCATTTCCAGAGATGCTTTTGGGCTGATGTCAGGTTTCCTCGGGCAGGAAATAGCAAGAAAGAAGTGACAGTAGGAGGAGCAGACAGAAATCTCCCCATCGATCCAGTGATCCAGTGATCCATTCTTTTTTTTTTTTTTTTTTTTCTGGCTGAAGATTTGGGGGGTTTGGGGAGTGGAATCAGGATGCCAGAGCAGGTAGTAGTGCAGTTAGGAAGCTGTTTTTCAAAGGTGTCCCATCCTGCAGGTCCAGCCCAAACTTGGCCCAGCAACAAGTGGCCCTAGTTCCTACACAAGGAAGGGCAATGTATCTGCCCTTGGTGCCCACGTGTACTGCTTATGGTGGTCTCTACTCTTGCTGAGCCTTTCCGTTGGAGGGCAGCGAAACTGTCTTATACAGAATTGAGGGCACAGAGAAAACCAAAACAAGGCTATACTTTCTGTTGTAATGTTAGTGTACTGAAGAAAAATGTCCTTGCACATAAACAAAACAACACACACACACACACACACACCTAAAAAGTCAGAAGTTGGGAAGTTGGTTGTCTCTTCCACCAACCACCTGTATGACCTTGGCACTTCTGTTCCTGTGCCTGAGTTTTACTTTGCCCATCTGTAAAATGATGAAATTGAATTGAATGTTTTACAGGTTAACTTTTAACTTTCAAATCCTCTGTTGAAATAGGCCATGCACCTTTGGCCATGGTGTTGTTTTTAGACCAATATCCTTTGTTGCTTTATGTGTAGGGCACCCGTTTTTTGATACCCAAACAACACTCCAAACATTTCCTGGTACAGAGGATATTTTTTTTCTTGTTGACCACCCATTTATCTTCCTTCTAGGGAGAGTCCAGTCCATCATTTTCTTTTCAGACATGCCCCTCCTCCAGGTTTCAATACTTAAGGTTTGAGGAGGAAAAAAACCTTCTGGCTACAGTGTTCAAGGAAGGGAATAGAGGCTAACAAGAGCTATGCAGGGCTAATCCCTGGAGTTCTGCTGGAGTAACGAGGGTGATGACATAGGGTTACCACTGTCCAATAGACAATCCGTGCCGGAGTTAAAAGAAAAAGGAGCCTCCTTCCTCTAAATGCTTTACGTATATCTCTTGGACAATGTTACACTATTTGATTTGGTAAAAACATACCATTTTACTGCCATCTTCAAGAAAAGTGATGTAAAAGCTATGCGAAGCTACCCCTGTATACAATGTGATCATCCATCACTCATAGATGTGATGCCCTGCTATATAAGTGCACACCTTGTGCAACCTTATGCTGTGATGCGCCCGCCCCTTCCAGCCAGCCCTGGAGCTGCGAGCGTATAAGCCCGCAGCTGTGCCAGAAGCTCCCACATAAACAGGGAAATATTTGAATCCCATAATGAGAGATACCAGAGAGGAGAAAAGGCAGAGAGAAGAAGGGGTGGGGAAGAGAGAAAGGGACCTGGTTAAAACATGGGAACTCCTGGATCCACGTGTGCCTGAAAGATTGCCTCTTTTTTTTCAATTATATAGTATTTTATTTCTGTTGTTTGAAGTCAAAATATCCTCTTGTAACTCACCTATTCTGCTATTCAATACATTGGATCAAAAAGGCTGGAACAAGTGAAATAGATATCCTGTTAAGGCAGCATTAGCTAATTTGGAAAGGGGGAAAGAAGCAAAGCAATAGAAAGGCATCCTTGGGAACACAAATACTGTGATCCTAGTATTTAGGCATCAGTACCTCAGGCTATATTTGATAGAGACTGTATCCTTATTTAGTTTTTAATTTAAGGCTATTTAGTAGGCACTTGGTGCCAAAAAATATATTTGAAGAGCTGTGTTACAAGTAATAACACTTGATTTTTTACCTGCCCATGTGAGGATCTATGTTCCCCTCTTCCATTTCCAGGTCACAGCTTGCAACTGCTCAACAAATAGTTCTTGGCTGACTGTTGAATGTCGCCTTGTTCTGTGTTCTCTCTTTGCTCTACTCATTCTCCCCAAACATCTGGCAGCAATCATTATCTTCTTTTTGTTGCAGTCATCTGTGTGCATGTTTTATTTCCCTTGCTAAGCTGGAAGATCCTTGAGGGTAAGGGGCTAGGTATTATAAGGGGCTAGGTATTATTTTATCTTTTTACCTCGGACAATGTTCAGAATGGTGTTTTGTACCTAAGAAGCACTCATGTGTTGAATGAATCAGAATTGGTTAGCCATTCCCCACTGTCTTTATCTCACAATAACAGAAACATAAAGTGGGCAGAGCAGAAACGACGGCAAATAAATTGTCCTCTCAGTCACAGAATGCAGTTTCTAGAACTTAAAGAATAATTAGTAGATTTTGAAATAATTTTGTTTTACAAAAATTTCATAAGATTGAAATACTCTAACCTTAAAGCTCTCGATCAACTCTAAAGGAGGGCTTTAATTGGCTCTTCCTGAGTCAAGTGTTTATTCCTGGGCCAATAACTGGGGCCATTGTCATAATAGAAAGTGTGATTTGTTACCAGAGAAAGAGGAAAGTGACGCTGGGCTTGCAAGATATTTATATCTTCAGCCAGAGTGCATAGGATCTGGAACTTAATTGGTGACGCAGTTTTGTTTGAGATTATATGAATGAAAAATCTTTGTGTAAGGGTGATTAATCTAAAACTTGGCCAGTCATTGTCCTAGTGTCATATTAAATTGCAGGAGAATCTAGTTTTAGGCACAAAGATCATAAATATAAAATGTGTTCCCAGGCTTGGTTCTGTGTAGTCAGTAATCTATACTCACCCAGTCATTAATAAAAATGAAAGTTAAGGACTCAGTCCTAACTTATATGCTTAGCATTGTATTTTGCTAACAATCTCAGTTTTATTTTCTTTGTTCTCCCCTGCCCATCATCTTCTGCAGAAAATAATGTCTCCACTTTCAATTCCCTGTCTATTTAAATCCGATTTGTAATTTATGAAGTTGTCCTCCTTAAGGGCTGCTGCTTCTGCCACAGTAATGTACTCTGGCCATTATTATACTCTTCCATCTTTCATGTAGGTCTCCATCCATAGGTTTTGTTTTCATAGCTTTTTTTTTTTTGGCGGTACGCGGGCCTCTCACTGTTGTGGCCTCTCCCGACGCGGAGCACAGGCTCCGGACGCGCAGGCTCAGTGGCCATGGCTCACGGGCCCAGCTGCTCCGCGGCATGTGGCATCTTCCCGGACTGGGGCACGAACCCGTATCCCCTGCATCGGCAGGGGGACTTTCAACCACTGCGCCACCAGGGAAGCACTATACTTATGATTTTATATTTGCTTATTCACTTTTGTCTCCCCCCTCAGCTCAAGAGAGACTATATTCATCTGTGTTAATCACTGCTGTATTTCCTGAACATGCCTATAAATCATACTGAAGAATGGTGCCTGAAATTTGGTAAGGGATCAATCAATTTTCTTCGCTGGATGAAGAAATGTGTTCATAAATTAATGAACAGATCTTCGGGGCTTCTGACTTGAGGACTAATGGGAAGAGGATGGCAAATGTTTGGGACAGGGTACTGCAAGAAGTAGTATTTGGAGTACTCTGATAGCTATCCTAACAGATAAGATTGTGTTCATTTAAGTAGTTTTAATGAGAGAGCTGGGAACTAGGGACACACAGCATTAAGGTTTTTATAATGCATTCTGTAGAGTTCTTTTTAAGTCTGTACAAATATCATTGAAAATATATGCATACATATACACCTCTGTTACTTTACTTAGTGCTTTACAAGAGCCCCTCAAGGAAGGGGTAGTAGCAACTCTCAGTATCCTTCCTTTATGATGAGCTTAATTTATTCAAAGTTACATCATAATTTATTTGTAACTGTGAAACTAGACTTAGTTATTGAATAGACCGTCCCTAGAAACGTATGACATTAATAAAACCAACAAAAATTTGTTCAGTTTCCAATGACAGACACACTACAGACTCAGTTATGGGCCATCCAGTTTAATGAAGGGAAGAAGTGATTTAACAAATATAGAGCAAACAGAATATGAAGTTTTATCCTCCATTAATATTAGTAACGGATAGTGTGGGCTCCAATGCCTTCAAGATAGCTTGAGACCATCATCTCTGTGTCATGGGCAGGGGGATGTTCAGCCAGGATGTCTTTCACTGTCACTGAGAAAAATTTCCATAATATATAATGATACCTACTGAAACTGATATGGGGCATTCGGGTAATAAGGAATCCGTTAGCATATTTTTCCGGAGGCCTTGACTACAAAATGAAGACAGTAGATTTGGACACTTTCAGCCATGAAGAAGTTGTTTGGATATTCATCTTTATGCCTAATGAAATAAGCTTATTTCATCTCTGCAGCTTCCCATATACCATTTTCCCACCTCTGTTTTATGTTTGGAAAGACTTTTAGAAATTGAAAGTCAAGTTAAAAAGTGAGTGACAACTTAAATGATATATGGAATATTTTGCTGACTTACAAGAGCATGCAGAATTAAATATGACCCAGTTCAAATGTTTATTTTAACGTGTATGTTGAGGTGGAGTTTTCAAGGTGCCAGAAAATGAGAATTCACCTTCCAGTGTGTGTTACCAGCTCTGTTCATTGCACAGAATCATCTTCATAAAACATACTGTTTTCTATGTACCTGGTATATATCTCAATTAGTTTGAAGAATTTCTCAGATACCTCTTAATATGTAATGCTCCAATTCCAATCTTGCCATGTCCTGTACCAGTGACACAGCACACAGGAGTTTTATTTCTCTTTATTTCTCTGGGTTGTTCAGAACCCAATGAAAGAACAATGGAATGGGATCAAAGAGATCAGGGTTCTTGTCCCAGATTTACCATAAAATAATTGTGTCCTCTTGGGAAAATTATAGTCATTCTAGGTCCCTTTTCTTTACTTTGACAGAGCTGCACTAGATGATCCCAAGTAATATAGCACTCTTTCAGTAGTAGCTTAGATGTTATTGGTATTCTGAAACAAATGAAGACAATGACACATGGAGCTGTGCAACATCTCTGTAACTCTGTTGTCTTAGAGTTGCCTCCATTTTACAGATGATAAGATGACTGTGCATAGAAGTAGATGTTTGGAACCAGCAGTTCCAAAGTAAGTGGAGGTAAACCGCAAATTTCCTTCCTTCCTGAAGCTCACTTAGCCAAAACATAGGCTTCTGAATATTAAGCTGTAAAGCATATTATCAGTACATTTTAAAAGAAGCTATTCTTCTAGGATTTCCAATTAATAGCAGGAGGTTTTGAAATTCTTAAAAGATCATCTAATTTTGTGAGATTTACAGCTCTATTTTCCTGTCAAGCAAGTTGTATTAGTGCCAGACAGTCATCTGAGCTTCTGGATGCTTCTCTGAACCTCTTGAAGTTTTCTTCTTGCTATCTGAAATGCATGCCAGATAAGCCTTTTTCTAGAGCGTATGTACAGACTTGTGTATTTTCATATAGGAAAGCGATGCAGTGAGTCAAGTCGTGGGTTAAGCCCTCATTCTCAGAGTGGTATTGAGCTCCTGGTGAAATATAATCATCATTTCCTCAGAATCGAAAAGCAGTTATCTCAGGTGTATAACCCCATTAACTATTTATACATTTACGTATGATACATGTATTTATTGTACCTACGAGGTGTGTTCTCTTTGGGAAGTACAAAGCTCTTAGAGACATAGGTTGTTCATTTTTTTGTTTTCCCACAAATACTGTGACCCTTTGAGCAGGAAGGTCTATATTTTACTAACATCTAGAACCAGCAGTTAACACGGTGTCTAAGACGTAGTCAATAATTATGAAATAGATAAATGAACACATTTTTATGTAAGGGCCAGGACATGGACAAATAGAAATTTTTCATTTTCAGTCACAAAGCAACAACAGACATAAAAATGATACCGACAACAAGTGCTACGGTCATTCAAAGAAGGCATAGAATAGATAGAAGGATCTCCTCTATGGCACAGGGAACTATACTCAATATTTTGTAATAAAATCTGTATGGGGCACCTGCTCCACACCAGGCCCTATGACAGGTGCTTACATACTTTCCCTCTCCCCCATCCTATGGGGAAAGTACCTCTGCTATAGATTTAACATTTGCCTCTCCCAAAATTCATACGTTGAAATCCTAACCCCCAAAGTGATGGTATCAGGAGGTGTGGCATTTGGGAGGTGATAAGGTCATGAGGGTAGAGCCCTCATGAACAAAATTAGTGCCCTCATAAAGGAGACCCCGCAGAGGTCCCTCGACCTTTCTGCCATGGGAGGTTACAGAGAAAACACGCCAACTGTGACCCAGGAAGAGGATACTCACCGGACTGTGAATTTGCTCGCACCCTGATCTTAGACTGCCAACCTCCAGAACTATGAGAAATAAATTTCTGTTGTTCATAAGCTACCCAGGCTCTGGTATTTTGTTATAGCAGCCCAGATGGATTACGATAACCTCTATCCTTAGGTTTCAGACCCAGAACCTCAACTTTGTAGAGGTTACGAGGACCCTAAAGCCACTCAACCAGGCAGAGGCAGATTTGAAATTTAAATCTCCAATTCCACATGTAAGTCTATCAGACCCTGTCTCCAGACATGATGTCATGAACAAGAGCTAATGCAACAAAGAGTTTACATGCAGCAAAACAATTAGCAAACAAAGTAAGAATATAGTAGACCGACTGTTTTTGTCACCCAATAGCCATTCACCACTCGTCCAGTTGAACAGAAGCCATGCCCCGTGGGCACATTCAGCCCTGCTGTTTTCACTTCCCAGATTTGAGGGGTAGGAAATTATTATCCCTCCTGGCCATCAGCACCCTGACCTCTACCACCCACCGGGCCAGCTTCAAGAACAGCTGGATCCACCTGTTCAAATGAAACAGGTCTGCTCTCTGTGGTGTTGGCTTCTAGTTCAAGCAGCTCTCCCCACATGATAGCAAAGCTGGCTCCCAGCAGTTGCAAGCATGAATCCTACCAGCCTAGCAGTCCCAACAGATACCTTTTAAGTATTTTTTCCCCAAAGCTCCAGTTAAAAGTCCTAGGCTGATTCCAATTTGAACTGCTCTGGACAAACATTTTCTTTAGAACCAAGAAGGCTGCCAGACAAAATACAGGATGCCCGCCTCGTTAAAGCTGAACTTCAGATAAACAGTAATTTTTTTAGTAGAAGTATGTTGCATGCAATGTTGAAGACACCCTAAAAAGTCGTGGTTTTCATCTGCGGTTCAGCTTTAACTGGGCGCCCCGTGTGGGCTTTGCCGGCTGTGGTGGGCGCCGAGCGGGGTCGGCAGGGACGGTGGGGGACTGTGGCCCGAGCCGGGTTGCACACCCAGCCCACAGCGTGCAGGGAGAGAGGGGCAGCCTCGTCTCCGCTGCAGGAGCTGAGACGGGGAGAAAGGGAGCGCCCCAAAAGGAAACCAGCTGCCCCTCCCAGGAGAGAGGAGATGGCTGTTCAGCAGCCAGAAACAGCAGAGGAGCCCGAGCACAGAAGCGGCGGCCTCTGAGGACGCGGCGCACATATTTCTGGTGGGCGAGGGGCACGCGGGCCGGTCCGTGGGAAAGAGGGGAGCCCGCGCCGGCCCCTCCGCCTCCCGAGCCTGTGCGTTTCCCTAAAAGAGCAGCAGCTGTGCAAACTGACGGTTCACAGTTGTGATAAATCGCCTTAGGAAAGCACTTCGATTAAAGTCACATCTAACTAGAACGCAAGAAGTCATCCCTGAACAAATCAATTGCGAGAGGGGCAGCTCTGGGCGCGCACCCACCCCGCTGCTGTTTTGCTCTCCCCGCAGGACGAGGGCCGCTCACCGGGTCGCGGGGACAGCGCGCTGTCTCAGATGGGGAAGAGGCGCTTCCTCAGGACACATGCAAAACCCAAAGTGTGAAAGGAGGCCTTTATTCCATTCCTTTGGGGGATTTCTTAATGACGTAAAGCCCAACTTGGTTTCAGATCTGCCTGTCGTTTCCGTGACAGAACCTTCCTGGGGGGTCCATCAGCAGCGGGGTGGCCAGGCGCCACAGGGCTGTGCTCTCCTTCCCAAGCCAGTTCATCTCCATCTGTAGCATTTTCAGAGAAACTCTCGGATAGGTTTTCTCCAACAGGTTCTTTTTCCTTCAGTTTATAAAGTCATTCTCCTGCACAAAATGAACGGCCTGAAGACATCACTGAGCCTCTTTTTCTCCCAGGGTCAGGGCCAGCACGGCCCCCAGACCACAGGAGCGCAGGGCCTCACAATGGGCTTCAGGCCTTCCCCTCCCCTTCCGCCCCTCCCCCCCCCGCCCTACCCCTCCCCTCCTCCCCTGCAGAAATCACATCCCTTCCTCCAGACTCCCCACTTCAGCTTGACTTCCAGCAGATCTTTACCCTGCCAGTTAGTAATTCAGGACTAATTAGGTGATTGCTTTCATTTATGGTAGCAGTTGGGGTGGGGGGGATGAAATGGCTTTGCCCCTATTCTTGTTGGAAAAATAAATTACACCCACTGTCACTTGAGATCTTATTTTCCCCCCAATCAAGCAAATTAGCAGCGTGGTTCATTTTCCCAGCATTCACTCCTGAACAGACGGCAGTGCCCTGGAACGTGGCTTAGAGCTGTGTGGTCAGTGCAATTGTTTGGGGCTGTTTGTGCCGACAATGACAGGAGACGCCTGTCTCCCGAAAGAAGAGTGGCCCTTGTCTTGCTTAGGCCAACGAGCTGCCCAGAGCGCTGCCCGCCTGGCTTCTGAGGAAGATGTACACCGCCATCTAGTGGAGATGGGGGCTCACTGCAGTGTGCTCGTTCTCCCGCCTTTCCTTCTGGCGGGTAAGAACAAGCAATAATGCTTCTTGTAAGTTCCTAAAAATAGGGGAGGTCTTATATCACCAGGAGTGAAATGTTTGCCTCAATGTCTGTAATGAAAGTGCAACCCCGTGCTTGCACAACGTCTGTCTTGTCAGTAGCCCTCTTTCATCCCGATGTTTAGGTCCAAGACAGGATCGTCATCGTCTGAGCAATGGGTATCTCTCCGAAGCTGGGTAGTTCTCCCCTGTCCCAAGTAGTGTGGGAGGAGACAGTCAGCACCTTCACAGACGCCTTCATCTCTGCAGCCTCGCCATCACTCCTCATCTCGCCCACAGCAAGCCCGATTCCAAAGTGCACAGGGTAGAGGCGTTCGAAAGTTGGCTTGTTCAACCAGGGGCATTGCCACTTCCCAGAGGGAGCCAGAAACACACCCACATCCTAAGACTCTTTTCAGTCTTGGCGTTGAGGGGGTTCCCACTCTGTCCCCTGACTACACACAAGTCAGTGTCTTTTTCCTTTCCGCTCATTCTACCTATATGAAGAGCACGTTGATCTCCCCAGTTTTAACACAGGAACCATGATTTTCCTGGGTTTTGTGTATGCGGGGGGGAGAGAATGGGAGAGAGAGCAAGTACATCCCAATATGGAAGGGCTTGGGGCCGTGGTTCTCAACCAGGGGCAATTTTGCACCCAGGAGACATTTGAAAGTGTCTTGGGACACTTTGGATGGTCACAGCTTAGGGGAGGCTAAAAGTCCTTCCATCACAGGACAGGCCCACAGCAAAGAAGCATCCAACCCCACCCAGCAGTCGTGCTGAGGCTGAGAAAGCCTGGTTTAGGCTCGCAGATATCGCCCTCCAGCAAGCCGGTTAGAACACTGATTGTCCTCAAATGGCCCACACTGCAGAGGCTGTGGATAGATAATGCATCCTCTCCCAAGTCAGTACTGACCGCCGTTTTTCTTCTTTGAGACTCTTCCATTTTAAACATAATTTAGCTGTCTCTTTTTTTGCTCTCTGCTCTGCTGAGAAGAGAAAGAATTGGAAAGGGGGAGGGGAAGGTGACAGAAAAGGAGGATTAGAGGCCTGACCTGTTTCTCCTGGAGAAGCTGGGCACATTCCTCTCTCACACGTGCTTTGTGACCGAGCAGGGTACAATTAAAAGCACAATAATTTGCTTGTTATTCAAGTCAGGCATTAGTCCGGGTAATGGCGTGCTTGGTGTAGAGATGGATTTCCTTGTTCGGAGCTAAGCACAGGACTAGCTGAATTCTCCATGGAGAAATCTTGATTTGTTCAGGTCTTTCATGTTTTCTACAGAGAAGGGATTATGTCTTCCTAAAGAGGGGCGTTGCTTAAAAAGCTACAAAATATAAGAAAAGGATTTAGGGCAGAGGGGCCTGTGGTTACGTAGCTGAGGGGTACAGGGAATTTCAGAGCCAAGGATTATCTAAAGCCATAAAGTTAAAGAAATAATTGCTTTAGGGACTTCCCTGGTGGTGCAGTGGTTAAGAATCCACCTGCCAGTGCAGGGAACACGGGTTCGAGCCCTGGTCCGGGAAGATCCCACATGCCGTGGAGCAACTAAGCCCGTGTGCCACAACTACTGAAGCCCACGCGCCTAAAGCCCGTGCTCTGCAACAAGAGAAGTCACCCAGTGAGAAGCCCGTGAACCGCAACGAAGAGTAACCCCTGCTCACCACAACTAGAGAAAGCCCATGCGCAGCAACAAAGACCTAATGTAGCCAAAAATAAAAATAAATTTTAAAAAATTTATTAAAAAACATTGCTTTAGCACTACTGCATCAGTGCTGGCGAGTACACTGTAAAGGCAATTAAGCATGAGCTAATATTCATTTTACTTTGGCTAATTACTGCATGGATCCAGGAGAGGGAGGGGAAAGAAAACATGCCCCTTCCCTGGCAATCAGGGAGGACGTTGGTTTTGGTTTCTTTGCCTTATAGGCATGCTTATTAGTTGGGGTGCCCAGAATCCAGCCATCACAAGGGCCTTATTAGTTAAAACACAGGAAAATTGTTCTCTCAAGGCAGAACAGTGAATGCTCTGCTGTCCCAGTGACCAAGCAGAAGCCACTATTAGTTTTAACTCCATCGATTATTGTTAGCCAGAGAGGACATGACATACACAGTCCTGATTTCACCCATGTGCCTGCTGAGCCTGGGTCAGGGGCTCTCAACCCAGAGCAACTCTGCCCCCCTCCCCCCAGCTCCCCACGCCCCGGACAATTGACAAGTTCAGGAGCCATTTCTGCTGTCACAGCTGGGGAAGGACTGCTGGCGTCCGCTGGGCAGAGGCCAGGGATACTGTAGGAGTATCCCACAATGCCCAGGACAGCCCACAGCAAAGAATTATCGGACACAAAATGTCACCAGTGGCAAAAGTAAGAGGTCCTGGTGTAGACAGAGGCAATTTCCTCTCCTTGAGTAGGTGAAGGTCTTCAGAATCTTCGCTTCCTCAAATACATAATGGACAAGTCATCAGATGACCGTATTTCATGCTAACTAACACGCTTTTCTTCCCCCTTTGCTACACTGGGTATTCATTCTCCCACTTCAGGAAATCGAGTGACGCTAAGAAAAACTTGCCCTGGAAGAATGGTCTGCGGGGGCGAACCGAGACCCAAGTCGGTGCCCGCCCTCTCCTTCCCCGATTCACACACACGCACCCAAGAGAGAAGACAGCGAGCTTCTCTGCAATCCCCTGGTTCGGAGTTTTGAGAAGTTTTATCCCCTTCTCTGAGATTACCCATTCTTCCCTGCATGAAGCATGTTCAGCGAAGTCATTTGTCCTGCAGCTTTACAGGAGTTAAGAGCCCGCAGCAGTGAGATATCCATTTCCTCCCTGGAGAATGAGGAGTCCCCCTGAGGGAGGTTAATGCTCAGGACAGGAGCATCCCTGGAGCTGGTGACAGCCAAGGGGCTGTGACTCAGGACTGTCCCAAGCAGGCCATCAACTCTCTGGGAGAGCCTCAAGGATGCACTTCGCCTCCGTTTACAGGAGGTGAGGAGGGCAGAGTGCTGCAGACGGGGAGCGGGGCGCCACTCCCAGACTAGACCCTAGCTGGCACCCTGCAAGAGACAGAAAACCTCTCCCCTCAGGTCCCACCAGCCCTGCTCTCCCCTTCTGTGCACCCCTTTCAAATGCGTTTTTCTGCTTTGCCCCCTCCCATTCAATCCGTTCTAGGTACAGTGGTCACGGTGATCCTGGTAAGTCCCAAGTCAGATCGTGTTGCTCAGAGCTCAAAACCCTTCAGAGGCTCCCATCTGGATTCGAACAAAAGCAGTCTTCTCCCTCTCTCCCCCTCCCCATCCCCCCACCCCGTGTCTCTCTCTCTCTCTCTCTCTCTCTCTCACACACACACACACACCCCGTCCCTCCCCTTCCCTCAAGCTCTTCCAGACACACTGGCACGCTGTCCCTGGCTGTTCCTAGCAGCTCCCTCCCCATAGCCTCCTGCACTTACTATTCTCTCTGCCTAGAATGTTCTTTCTCTCCATATCTACAGGGGCTGCTCTCTCCAGTCCGTCCACATGTCCCCTTCTAATTAGGGTAGCCCTCTTTCCCTTTGATGCTTTATTGTTCCCGTAACCTGCATCATCTGGTAACATGCTAAAAACTTCCATGCTTTCATTTGCGGGTCCTTCCCTACCCCACCTCTCACTCCCAGATTGCAAGGCTCTCTGTATAATGTTTTCACAGCTGTCTATCTCGAGGACCAAGTACAGTGACTGGCTCCAGCAAGCACTCAGATATTCGTTGAAGAAATTAGGAAATGGACCAGGCTACTTAGCTTCAGAAGCTCTTTCATGGAAGTTCCCATCCCCTCCGTACCAGTTCTCAGCTAGTTGACTGAAGACTAGCACCCTGACAATGAGGCAGCGCTAAACTGTGAATGACAAAAATATTTACTGTGTCTCCGAGGGTCACTTGTGTTTGGTGTTTTATTTTTTTAATAGTTTTTTAAAATAATTTTTAAATTAATTAATTAATTTATTTTTGGCTGCGTTGGGTCTTCGTTGCTGTGCGTGGGCTTTCTCTAGTTGCGGCGAGCAGGGGCTACTCCTCGTTGCGGTGTGTGGGCTTCTCACTGTGGTGGTTTCTCTTGCTGCGGAGCACGGGCTCTAGGTGCATGCACTTCAGTAGTTGTGGCACACGGGCTTCAGTAGCTGTGGCTCGCAGGCTCTAGAGTGCAGGCTCAGTAGTTGTGGCGCACGGGCTTAGTTGTTCAAATCTGCGTGACCACAAAACCCACGTTCATGGACCCACTTGCCTCTATTGCTTTTTTAAGCTATAGGAATGCTGGGTGAGGAATGTTGTCTGTTATTAACTAGAAAAACATGATCCCCCTTTGAGCCTTCATGTCATTACCTATAAGATGAAAATGGACAAACACAGCACATTTCCAGTGTTACTTTTGAAGTTTTCAGTGCTATCTTACATGAAAATAACATGAAGAAACAGAAGCAAACCTGCCTGATTCCCCCTTATGCCTTGACTACTTGGCCTGCAGAGAGGCCTCCAAGACCCTCCTTGGATGATCTGGGGTTCAGCCCAGCACTGAGCTAGACGACCACGGGCTCCCCTTCCAGCCCAGTGAGTCTTTGCATGACTGTTTTGGGTTTTTTTTTCTAGACTCCCATTTCTTAAAAGTTTGAGAGCCAGTCACAGATCTCCATTTCACCCAAGGGCTGGCATGTCACGAGGTCACCAATATTTGTTTTATGTACTGCTAAGAGATTAAGGGGCAGTATAATTTCAGAGAAAAGTTAGGTTCCCTGGAAGTCAGGAACCCCAGCATCCTGCCCTTAAACACTCGAATGACCTTGAGCAATGAAAGGTCTCCAGACCTTCATTTCTCATCTTCAAATGAGAAGACAAATTGGACAACATCACTGTTTCCTAAAGTGTGGTGTGTACACCGCTGTGGAAAGTAAGCAATAGGTAGAAAAAAGTTAGGTGCTTTTATCTTATGTATATATCTATAAATACTTAAATAGCCTCTCAGCTCTACAGTATCTTAGCTATTATTGCTACAGCAAGGCTGAAGTCGGTGACACAAACACAAGCAAGACCCAATGCTAGTACATGTGGTGAAGGTATTGCACCTTCAGGAATTGTCCTTTCCACCCAAACTGTCCAGAAAGATTGACACCGATGAAATGGATCGCTATTGTGGATCCTCATATACCAAATTCCCATGAGCTTTGCTGAGAAGACCTCAGCAGTGCATCAAAGCATCCCTCTGATGCAATGTGAATAAGGTTTAAAAAAGTTATTAATGGGGGAGGCAAATGTTAAATCTATAGCAGAGGTACTTTCCCCATAGGATGGGGGAGAGGGAAAGTATGTAAGCACCTGTCATAGGGCCTGGTGTGGAGCAGGTGCCCCATACAGATTTTATTACAAAATATTGAGTATAGTTCCCTGTGCCATAGAGGAGATCCTTCTATCTATTCTATGCCTTCTTTGAATGACCGTAGCACTTGTTGTCGGTATCATTTTTATGTCTGTTGTTGCTTTGTGACTGAAAATGAAAAATTTCTATTTGTCCATGTCCTGGCCCTTACATAAAAATGTGTTCATTTATCTATTTCATAATTATTGACTACGTCTTAGACACCGTGTTAACTGCTGGTTCTAGATGTTAGTAAAATATAGACCTTCCTGCTCAAAGGGTCACAGTATTTGTGGGAAAACAAAAAAATGAACAACCTATGTCTCTAAGAGCTTTGTACTTCCCAAAGAGAACACACCTCGTAGGTACAATAAATACATGTATCATACGTAAATGTATAAATAGTTAATGGGGTTATACACCTGAGATAACTGCTTTTCGATTCTGAGGAAATGATGATTATATTTCACCAGGAGCTCAATACCACTCTGAGAATGAGGGCTTAACCCACGACTTGACTCACTGCATCGCTTTCCTATATGAAAATACACAAGTCTGTACATACGCTCTAGAAAAAGGCTTATCTGGCATGCATTTCAGATAGCAAGAAGAAAACTTCAAGAGGTTCAGAGAAGCATCCAGAAGCTCAGATGACTGTCTGGCACTAATACAACTTGCTTGACAGGAAAATAGAGCTGTAAATCTCACAAAATTAGATGATCTTTTAAGAATTTCAAAACCTCCTGCTATTAATTGGAAATCCTAGAAGAATAGCTTCTTTTAAAATGTACTGATAATATGCTTTACAGCTTAATATTCAGAAGCCTATGTTTTGGCTAAGTGAGCTTCAGGAAGGAAGGAAATTTGCGGTTTACCTCCACTTACTTTGGAACTGCTGGTTCCAAACATCTACTTCTATGCACAGTCATCTTATCATCTGTAAAATGGAGGCAACTCTAAGACAACAGAGTTACAGAGATGTTGCACAGCTCCATGTGTCATTGTCTTCATTTGTTTCAGAATACCAATAACATCTAAGCTACTACTGAAAGAGTGCTATATTACTTGGGATCATCTAGTGCAGCTCTGTCAAAGTAAAGAAAAGGGACCTAGAATGACTATAATTTTCCCAAGAGGACACAATTATTTTATGGTAAATCTGGGACAAGAACCCTGATCTCTTTGATCCCATTCCATTGTTCTTTCATTGGGTTCTGAACAACCCAGAGAAATAAAGAGAAATAAAACTCCTGTGTGCTGTGTCACTGGTACAGGACATGGCAAGATTGGAATTGGAGCATTACATATTAAGAGGTATCTGAGAAATTCTTCAAACTAATTGAGATATATACCAGGTACATAGAAAACAGTATGTTTTATGAAGATGATTCTGTGCAATGAACAGAGCTGGTAACACACACTGGAAGGTGAATTCTCATTTTCTGGCACCTTGAAAACTCCACCTCAACATACACGTTAAAATAAACATTTGAACTGGGTCATATTTAATTCTGCATGCTCTTGTAAGTCAGCAAAATATTCCATATATCATTTAAGTTGTCACTCACTTTTTAACTTGACTTTCAATTTCTAAAAGTCTTTCCAAACATAAAACAGAGGTGGGAAAATGGTATATGGGAAGCTGCAGAGATGAAATAAGCTTATTTCATTAGGCATAAAGATGAATATCCAAACAACTTCTTCATGGCTGAAAGTGTCCAAATCTACTGTCTTCATTTTGTAGTCAAGGCCTCCGGAAAAATATGCTAACGGATTCCTTATTACCCGAATGCCCCATATCAGTTTCAGTAGGTATCATTATATATTATGGAAATTTTTCTCAGTGACAGTGAAAGACATCCTGGCTGAACATCCCCCTGCCCATGACACAGAGATGATGGTCTCAAGCTATCTTGAAGGCATTGGAGCCCACACTATCCGTTACTAATATTAATGGAGGATAAAACTTCATATTCTGTTTGCTCTATATTTGTTAAATCACTTCTTCCCTTCATTAAACTGGATGGCCCATAACTGAGTCTGTAGTGTGTCTGTCATTGGAAACTGAACAAATTTTTGTTGGTTTTATTAATGTCATACGTTTCTAGGGACGGTCTATTCAATAACTAAGTCTAGTTTCACAGTTACAAATAAATTATGATGTAACTTTGAATAAATTAAGCTCATCATAAAGGAAGGATACTGAGAGTTGCTACTACCCCTTCCTTGAGGGGCTCTTGTAAAGCACTAAGTAAAGTAACAGAGGTGTATATGTATGCATATATTTTCAATGATATTTGTACAGACTTAAAAAGAACTCTACAGAATGCATTATAAAAACCTTAATGCTGTGTGTCCCTAGTTCCCAGCTCTCTCATTAAAACTACTTAAATGAACACAATCTTATCTGTTAGGATAGCTATCAGAGTACTCCAAATACTACTTCTTGCAGTACCCTGTCCCAAACATTTGCCATCCTCTTCCCATTAGTCCTCAAGTCAGAAGCCCCGAAGATCTGTTCATTAATTTATGAACACATTTCTTCATCCAGCGAAGAAAATTGATTGATCCCTTACCAAATTTCAGGCACCATTCTTCAGTATGATTTATAGGCATGTTCAGGAAATACAGCAGTGATTAACACAGATGAATATAGTCTCTCTTGAGCTGAGGGGGGAGACAAAAGTGAATAAGCAAATATAAAATCATAAGTATAGTGCTTCCCTGGTGGCGCAGTGGTTGAAAGTCCCCCTGCCGATGCAGGGGATACGGGTTCGTGCCCCAGTCCGGGAAGATGCCACATGCCGCGGAGCAGCTGGGCCCGTGAGCCATGGCCACTGAGCCTGCGCGTCCGGAGCCTGTGCTCCGCGTCGGGAGAGGCCACAACAGTGAGAGGCCCGCGTACCGCCAAAAAAAAAAAAGCTATGAAAACAAAACCTATGGATGGAGACCTACATGAAAGATGGAAGAGTATAATAATGGCCAGAGTACATTACTGTGGCAGAAGCAGCAGCCCTTAAGGAGGACAACTTCATAAATTACAAATCGGATTTAAATAGACAGGGAATTGAAAGTGGAGACATTATTTTCTGCAGAAGATGATGGGCAGGGGAGAACAAAGAAAATAAAACTGAGATTGTTAGCAAAATACAATGCTAAGCATATAAGTTAGGACTGAGTCCTTAACTTTCATTTTTATTAATGACTGGGTGAGTATAGATTACTGACTACACAGAACCAAGCCTGGGAACACATTTTATATTTATGATCTTTGTGCCTAAAACTAGATTCTCCTGCAATTTAATATGACACTAGGACAATGACTGGCCAAGTTTTAGATTAATCACCCTTACACAAAGATTTTTCATTCATATAATCTCAAACAAAACTGCGTCACCAATTAAGTTCCAGATCCTATGCACTCTGGCTGAAGATATAAATATCTTGCAAGCCCAGCGTCACTTTCCTCTTTCTCTGGTAACAAATCACACTTTCTATTATGACAATGGCCCCAGTTATTGGCCCAGGAATAAACACTTGACTCAGGAAGAGCCAATTAAAGCCCTCCTTTAGAGTTGATCGAGAGCTTTAAGGTTAGAGTATTTCAATCTTATGAAATTTTTGTAAAACAAAATTATTTCAAAATCTACTAATTATTCTTTAAGTTCTAGAAACTGCATTCTGTGACTGAGAGGACAATTTATTTGCCGTCGTTTCTGCTCTGCCCACTTTATGTTTCTGTTATTGTGAGATAAAGACAGTGGGGAATGGCTAACCAATTCTGATTCATTCAACACATGAGTGCTTCTTAGGTACAAAACACCATTCTGAACATTGTCCGAGGTAAAAAGATAAAATAATACCTAGCCCCTTATAATACCTAGCCCCTTACCCTCAAGGATCTTCCAGCTTAGCAAGGGAAATAAAACATGCACACAGATGACTGCAACAAAAAGAAGATAATGATTGCTGCCAGATGTTTGGGGAGAATGAGTAGAGCAAAGAGAGAACACAGAACAAGGCGACATTCAACAGTCAGCCAAGAACTATTTGTTGAGCAGTTGCAAGCTGTGACCTGGAAATGGAAGAGGGGAACATAGATCCTCACATGGGCAGGTAAAAAATCAAGTGTTATTACTTGTAACACAGCTCTTCAAATATATTTTTTGGCACCAAGTGCCTACTAAATAGCCTTAAATTAAAAACTAAATAAGGATACAGTCTCTATCAAATATAGCCTGAGGTACTGATGCCTAAATACTAGGATCACAGTATTTGTGTTCCCAAGGATGCCTTTCTATTGCTTTGCTTCTTTCCCCCTTTCCAAATTAGCTAATGCTGCCTTAACAGGATATCTATTTCACTTGTTCCAGCCTTTTTGATCCAATGTATTGAATAGCAGAATAGGTGAGTTACAAGAGGATATTTTGACTTCAAACAACAGAAATAAAATACTATATAATTGAAAAAAAAGAGGCAATCTTTCAGGCACACGTGGATCCAGGAGTTCCCATGTTTTAACCAGGTCCCTTTCTCTCTTCCCCACCCCTTCTTCTCTCTGCCTTTTCTCCTCTCTGGTATCTCTCATTATGGGATTCAAATATTTCCCTGTTTATGTGGGAGCTTCTGGCACAGCTGCGGGCTTATACGCTCGCAGCTCCAGGGCTGGCTGGAAGGGGCGGGCGCATCACAGCATAAGGTTGCACAAGGTGTGCACTTATATAGCAGGGCATCACATCTAGGAGTGATGGATGATCACATTGTATACAGGGGTAGCTTCGCATAGCTTTTACATCACTTTTCTTGAAGATGGCAGTAAAATGGTATGTTTTTACCAAATCAAATAGTGTAACATTGTCCAAGAGATATACGTAAAGCATTTAGAGGAAGGAGGCTCCTTTTTCTTTTAACTCCGGCACGGATTGTCTATTGGACAGTGGTAACCCTATGTCATCACCCTCGTTACTCCAGCAGAACTCCAGGGATTAGCCCTGCATAGCTCTTGTTAGCCTCTATTCCCTTCCTTGAACACTGTAGCCAGAAGGTTTTTTTCCTCCTCAAACCTTAAGTATTGAAACCTGGAGGAGGGGCATGTCTGAAAAGAAAATGATGGACTGGACTCTCCCTAGAAGGAAGATAAATGGGTGGTCAACAAGAAAAAAAATATCCTCTGTACCAGGAAATGTTTGGAGTGTTGTTTGGGTATCAAAAAACGGGTGCCCTACACATAAAGCAACAAAGGATATTGGTCTAAAAACAACACCATGGCCAAAGGTGCATGGCCTATTTCAACAGAGGATTTGAAAGTTAAAAGTTAACCTGTAAAACATTCAATTCAATTTCATCATTTTACAGATGGGCAAAGTAAAACTCAGGCACAGGAACAGAAGTGCCAAGGTCATACAGGTGGTTGGTGGAAGAGACAACCAACTTCCCAACTTCTGACTTTTTAGGTGTGTGTGTGTGTGTGTGTGTTGTTTTGTTTATGTGCAAGGACATTTTTCTTCAGTACACTAACATTACAACAGAAAGTATAGCCTTGTTTTGGTTTTCTCTGTGCCCTCAATTCTGTATAAGACAGTTTCGCTGCCCTCCAACGGAAAGGCTCAGCAAGAGTAGAGACCACCATAAGCAGTACACGTGGGCACCAAGGGCAGATACATTGCCCTTCCTTGTGTAGGAACTAGGGCCACTTGTTGCTGGGCCAAGTTTGGGCTGGACCTGCAGGATGGGACACCTTTGAAAAACAGCTTCCTAACTGCACTACTACCTGCTCTGGCATCCTGATTCCACTCCCCAAACCCCCCAAATCTTCAGCCAGAAAAAAAAAAAAAAAAAAAAGAATGGATCACTGGATCACTGGATCGATGGGGAGATTTCTGTCTGCTCCTCCTACTGTCACTTCTTTCTTGCTATTTCCTGCCCGAGGAAACCTGACATCAGCCCAAAAGCATCTCTGGAAATGGGTAGGAGGGAGCCTTACACCTGTCAGCGCCAGAGAAGAAAGTGCGCTCTGCAGACTTCTCAGTTGTTCCATCTCTTGCGATGAAAGGAAGAAAAGGAGCGAATCCGCCACAGATTTACTGGAGACCAGGGTTACTTCATCCGGCTCCGGCCACAGTAACCCCTGAAGAGCAAAGATGCATTTCCATTCCCAGCATTTCTTGTTGGCGTCTTTCCCTACAGGCTAGCCCAGTGCCTGGCCCCGGAGAAGTCTCTGCGTAAAGGTTCTTTAGGTCATAAATCAGGCTCCTGTGTGTATGTGTGTTTTTCTTAGGAAAAACTGGCACAGACGAATTAGCAGTAGAGACTGGGGGCTCCCTACTACCCTTCATGCTTGGCGGCATCACCTTCGACTACCTCGCATTCTCCCGGCGCTGACAGCCCCGGCTCCGGACCTCAGGGTTGGAAGCAGTCAGCCCCAGCTAGAACCGCCCTGTCCGGAGCTGATGCCACCCTGTGCCTAGAATGTGCGTGTGGGTGCAGGCGGGCGAGCGAGCGGCTTCTACAGTGAGACCGAAGCAGGAGCTCAGCCTTCGCCTGCGACCTGCAATCCCCAGATTCCCTGGGGACCTCGAAACTCCCAATCGGAGGTACTCCCCCCGCCCCACAGCCGCCCACCCATTCCCTCCCCCCTTACCTCAGCACGCAGCCCCTCCCTGCGTGATGTTGCAAAACCGTGGGGAGGGTGGGCGCTGGGAAGGGTGGGGAGAGCCTGAGAGCAAGCGAGGGTGGGAGGGAGTGGGCGGAGGAGGAGAGGGAGCCGAACGCGCATTTAAAGCGATAGCCATCCTCGCTCTCTCCCCAGTGCTGGGCTGTTGGAGAGCTCGAGCTGCAAGCCACCGAGCGCGAGCTCGAGCGCGGCGCGCTGGCCGGGGAACCCGAGAGCGCACGGCGCCCCAAGCTGGCAGGCGCCGCGGGACCCCCCACCCTCGCCGGCTGCCCTTCCCCGGGCGCCCCTACCCTCCTCGCCCGCAGGAGACCCTGGGCTTCACCGGAGGAGCTCACCCCAAGGGGCCAGGACTCCCGCGGGCCCGCCACCGTCCCCTCCAGTGCCGCCGCCACCGCCGCAGCCGCGGGAGCAGCACGGTCCAGCTGGGGAAGCTGCTCCGCGCCCTGACTTTGATGAAGTTTCTCTGCTGCGTGCTGGAGGTGCTTCTGTGCGCGCTGGCGGCGGCGGCGCGCGGCCAGGAGATGTACGCCCCGCACTCCATTCGGATCGAGGGGGACGTCACCCTCGGGGGGCTGTTCCCGGTGCACGCGAAGGGTCCCAGCGGAGTGCCCTGCGGCGACATCAAGAGGGAGAACGGGATCCACAGGCTGGAAGCGATGCTCTACGCCCTGGACCAGATCAACAGCGATCCCAACCTGCTGCCCAACGTGACGCTGGGAGCGCGGATCCTGGACACTCGTTCCAGGGACACTTACGCGCTCGAACAGTCGCTCACTTTCGTCCAGGCGCTCATCCAGAAGGACACCTCCGAAGTGCGCTGCACCAACGGCGAGCCTCCGGTTTTCGTCAAGCCCGAGAAAGTAGTTGGAGTGATTGGGGCTTCGGGGAGTTCGGTCTCCATCATGGTAGCCAACATCCTGAGGCTTTTCCAGGTAGGGGGGCGCTCCCTCCGGGGCAGAGCGCGCCGTAGCTCCCCGCGCTCTTTATCCTGAAGGCTGGCTTGGACTCCAGGGGTGCGGGGTCTGGTCAGCCTTCGCTCATTTCCACCCTGGAGATCCTGCCGAATCCCTCCCACCTCACCCGAGGAGGTACTTTCCCTGCTTGATTCATTTCCCTTCCATCTCTCCCCTGTCCGCGCTCCACTCCATCCGGCTTGACATTCTGGATTTATGGCCCCATTTAGAAGAAACAGTCTCCGAAAAACAAGGCGATGATTTAAATGGGTTTGCATTCGAGTGAAATATGGTTCCAAAACAGGCTTGTAAAAGTGCCGGGCTCCTGTGAGAGCCACCTAGGCGCAAGGAATAGGAAAGATGAGAAGACGCCTAGAACCTAGGCACTTCTCAACTCCCCAACTTCCCTGCCCCAAGCCGCCCGACAAGCTGCAGCTGCCTTGGAAAATTTCGAGAAGAGCTTAGGGAGGCAGTTCTTAAACCGAAGGCTAGGTCTTCACCTACATTTGGACGTGAATTGCCCATTTCGCTCGGGTTGGATTTCCCGACCTGTAACCTGTCTCTGCGAGGGCATGGGGCGGAAGGCGTGGGGACTGTCCTCAAGCGGGGAGAAGCCACCCGCAGACGTGCCCCCAGGTGATTTGCTCTGGGCAGTTGTTTGCACCGTCTAAACTGCCTTTGCGATCTGGCCACTGGCAGGAGCCGGGCGATCAGCTTTCTACTCCTGCCAGCTCACAGCCCAGAGGTGAGCTCATGCTAACTGCGAAGCACAATCGCTTTCTCTGCACCCACCCTGTGCCCATCCTTTCCCACGACCTCCCTAACGCAGCCCCCAACCCCAGTCCTGGGTTTTGAGGACGATTCTCAGAGCCAGACAAGAAGGCGCCTGGAGGGAGGCAGTAGGGTGCGCTGAGCAAGGCCGGGCGGTCCTCTAGCTCCGGGTGCAGGCGGGCAACGGCGGAAGATGCGAGGACGGCGGATCGGGCCAGCTGAGCCGTGGGCGGTGCTGCAGTGCTCTCTCACCGCCGGCTCCCGCAGCCTCGGCCCCACGGCTCCTGTGCCGCCCTGGGTATAGATGGATGGCTTCTGGATGAAGAAATTGAGTTTCAGGGTCTGCGTGACTATGGATTCTCTTGTTTCTCTGTCTTTCTTCCTGTGTGTCTCCTTGTGTCTCTTTCTCCCTGCTGTTTTTGTTTTTTTTTTTTTTTTGTCTCTCTGTTTTTATGTTCTCCCTTTCAATTTCTGCCTCTCTTTTCCTTCTCTACCCCTATATCCAAGTTTTTTGTTCATCTCTGTCTTGAAGTGATCCTTTCCTAATGCATAGCTCTCTCCCTGCCTGGTAGGACCCAAGCTCAGTTAGTCCCTTCTCCAGATGTTCTGGCTGACCCTTATGCTCCCCGTAGCTAAAAAGTTGGCTCCCTCTCAAGTGTCTTTCCTGAAGCACGTTGGGTTTCTGGAGGGGACTCCTTGTGATTCAAGCTGTCACTACATCAGCACCCAGGAGTATGAAGTTTGTGTTTGTGCCAGAAGGAGGGGTGCCTGTCTAAAGCTGCAGCCTGGTATGGCCCCTCTGAGCCTCTGAGCATCTCTAGCACCTCTTGAGTATGCCACCATGGAGACCTCTAGATGTTTGCAAGGCCAAAAGTGCTTCTGGGCAGCCTTCACTTTGAGGTAATGCTTTCAGGAAGAGCCTGGGTTGTTGTAAGCAAAACCCAGAAGCACTTCCTTTACCTCTGAGCTTAAACTAGAGAACCTGAGGAGGCAGCGCTGCAGGGAGGATGAGGCCAGAGGTCACCTGAGAACCACAGGGGCAACTCACAGTAGTTTTACTGGAGCTCTGGGGGTTGAAGGCACATTTGCTGTTTGACATTTTAAAAATTATTTTGGTGCCTTCACTTGGAGCTTGGGCAGTACTGCAGATGGGCCTGCCTGTCGAAAAAAGAGTGAAATCTTAAAGTCAAGAGAGAGCTTGCCGACTAGGCTGAAGGATTGTGTTTGCTGAAAAAGATTCCAGGGGGAGCTGATTCCTTCTCTGGTGTGTGGATCTGAGGCACTTGCAAGAAAAGAGAACGCTTGCCTTATGCTTAGTTCCCCCGTTCCCTGGGCTGGGAAGGAAAGGAACTGAATGCCAACATTAGCAGTGTGGGTTGGGACCAAAACCATTCAGAGAAAACACTGTCATTTTCCTCTAATTTGCAAATTGCAGCTATTCATGTTGGATTGAACAGCTGAGGGAAAAGAGCCCCCAGTTTTCACCTGCATTTATTGAGAAGAGGCTGGTAGTAGGAGGGATGCACCAACTTGTAGCTTGTGCTGCAAGCTGGATATAAGCTTGGTGTGAGCATCCTGGTTAACCACTGCCCATGTTCAAATATACAGAGATAGATTCCAACAATCTCTTCCCGTAGCCTTATTTTTGCGTGTGATCTTAGAAGCTCCTGGCATGTAAGTCCAGTCCCCAGTTTCCCAGCCTCTGTAAACCTGAAAAATGAATAGAGAGAATAGTGGAACACAGACCCATTGTTCAAAGACACAGTCACTTTAGGGAAAGAAGAAAAGAATGGGTAGGTGAATCTTCTCTGGGATTGCAGGGTTCAGCTCAATGAAGACTGTCCTGTATAAAAGAAACTCCTCTAAATGCTTGAATTCTTAGCTCTCCAGAGATCTGAGTTTTCTTTTCCCCAGTCCCTGTGGGTTGCTGTGGGGAATGTGCCAAACCTATCATTTGAGATAAAAATTTATGGTGAGGTAAGCTTCTAGGCTGGGGGAAGGAAGACTTAGTGACTGAAATGGGGGATGCTAAGCACTGGGGGGCAAGAAGGAACAAGGAGCTAGTAATGGATGTAACAAATGCTGCAGCTGCCAGCAAAGCCTGGATTGAAGTTCCTTCCTGAAAATGAGGACCTGGGCAAGAATGACCACTCAGATGTAAACAGTGTCTCTGACTGGGAATTCTCATCTGCCTGCCGCTGGGCCAGAGCTGAGCAAGTCCTTTCTCTCCTCTGTATGCACACTGAATTGGTTAGTAAGTGACATGTCAGAGGACAGGAATCATATTCAGTGGATCTTTCAAATCCAGGAGTTTGAGGCTAATGAAATTAGTGTGTGGCCAGGGCTCTGCCAACTAGAAGTAAGTCACTGCAGCCACCCTGCAATGCATTTTCAGCCTGAAGGGAGCATCAGGGAGGAATTTCGGGAGATTTGTTTCTGAGCCTGTACAAAATAATACTCTCCTAATGCTAAGAAAGATTAAATGTAAATTAATATTGACTACGAGTAACATATTTAAGAAATAATCGCCGAGTGGGGGATGGCTTAAAGTGGAGAGATTATATAATATGGTGTCCAAAGACTAAATCTCCCCTGACCACTGTTTCATGGGCTGTAAGTAAGACATATTACAATGGCAATTAATGGGAACGTTTTTAGTCAAGGCTTCTCTGCTATTGACTTGAGAGCAAACACTCTGAGAGTATAAATTACTCTTGCTATGTGCTGACTCTGAATGAACAATATTTCATGTGCAGTGACATGGTCTAAGCTATAGACTTGGAATTGAACGGCATCTGTTTCAATTGTTTTGTTCTCTCAAGAGCAACTAGATAGAAAAAAGTGGTCAATTTGACCCTTGTGGGAGCGTGTTGCAAATCTAAAACCTGTGTCCCTCATACCATAAACGAAATACATTTGTAAATTTGTAAGTGTTTTCCTTCTGTTCATTGATGCTTGAGTATAATCTCAAGCTTTGGGAGCAACACTTTATACATAAGTACTTGGTTTTCTTCCTTTCTTCTTTCTCTTTCTCCTCTCTCTCTCTGTTTCTCTCTCTCTCTCTCTCTCTCTCTCTTTCTCCATCTTATGTAATTGGATAGAACTGGGCACCTAGGATGATGTGGTGTTACTATAGTGGGATTTTTTTTTTTTTTAAATCGACTCTAACTTACCCTTTTAAAAATTTCATAAATACAGGTGTCGGTGCCATTTGGAATAGTCTCTATAACAATTTCTGTCTCCACATTTACTGTGTTTCAGCAAATTTACCTAACAGATGGTGAGTGGGCAATTTTTAAAGGGGCATTTTTTTACAAGAGCGGAGAGGGAAGGAATTAGAGACAGGCACATACTATATTTGAAGTTACCTCCACGTGTATTTTATGTACGTATACCCATACAATTAAGAAGTCTTTGGATGTTTTATCTTCAAGAATAATTCAGATAATGGATTACTTGAATATCATAAACATTTAGGGTTTAACAGATTTGTTACATACAGACGTTGTATCATGGATTTAAAAGACCATAGCCAGCGGGCAGCGGCGGGCGGAACGACCGAGGGGCGGCGCGGGCTGGGCGGCGGGTGCGGCGGTCCGTGCTTCCTCGTGGTGGAGGGCTGGGGTTCGCCGGAGACGCCGGGTTGCTCCGCGTTGCCAGGTTACCGAGCGCGTGCCCCGCGCCCGCTCTTCCGCCCGGGCCGCCCTCGGCGCCGCCTGAGCCGTGGTGCGGGCTGCGCGGGGCGTCGGTTCCGCGGAAGCCTGGGTAGGGCGCTGCGTGCGGGACTCTCGTCGCTCGTGGACGGGGCGCGAGCGCGCGGGGGACGTAGGGCGCCGACCTGGGGTTCCCCGGCGCTCCGGCTCCGCTCAGGGCGCCCGCTCAGGGGCCTCCGGCGCGAGGCCCCCTTTCCGGTCAAGATGGCGGCGCCCAGGCGGGCGGCGCCGAGGTGAGCTGGAGCTGGGCCCGGAGAGGGACGAGTCTGCCACGCCCAGGACCTGGACCCCGCGCTGGTCTCCAGTCTCCCGGGGAGCGGCGGGTGAGTGGGTGCGGCCGCGCGTAGGTCCTTCTCGTGGGGTGGTCAGCTCTCCGTGCGTCCGCAGACTTCTTTCCTCTGATAGTCAGATCTGGGGTGGCCCAGGTTGGAGGCGAGGGTGCTTGATTGGGGAAACCTGAGGGGTTTAAGGACTCTGTTGGGATCGTTTCAGACCCCAGCAAGAAGCTGAGCAAGTTTTCTCCTGACTCTCTTCCCGGCTAAGTTTTCTCCCTTCTCTGAAGACGCTAGCTTTTCTGAATCACTTTGTTACCCGGGGGGGATACAGTTGGTGGTTCTGACCGTGGAACGTAGGACCCGGCGCGGGGAAGCCTGAGCTGGTTCTAGTTACTTTGTTTGCAAAGCACTTGTCTTGTCTTTGGAATCTTTGTGTATGTAACCAACGTTGGGAAGAGCCAGCGTTTTCTCCTCCAAAACACTGCGAGGGGTAACTTTATACGTAAGAAACAAGTGGGCGTTCACATCCATCTCTTCTCCAACCACTGAGCCTTGGTTGTGTTTCCTTTCTTTAAGTTTGTCTCGTTTTGAAGTGATAACAAAAGCAAACAAAAAAGACCATAGCCAACTACACAAAGTATACTGTAGTCTCAGTCCTGCCATTAATTAGCTATGTTACTTTAAGTCATTTAATTTTTCTAGGCCTCATTTTTCTCATGTGATGTTTTTTCTTTGAAAAAGTATAGTTTCTAGAAGCCTCTAATCTCTGTGTCATAGTTCAGCTTGGAGAAAACCTGTTCTTATCCAAACTCCATGACATTGTATTTCCAGCTCCAACTTTGGACTTTGAGTGAGTTGGGGGCAACTTTTTAAGGATATTTTCACACAGCTTTTTTAGTTAATATCAGTCTAGCTGACTTGTCATACTCAGACTTTCTCCCATATTCTTTTACCAGTGTGTTCCTTAGTCATATATATAAAGACTGTTGTGGGAAAAATGACCTCCTGGGTCAGCTTACTGCATGGTCATCGACACAGGGCAGGGAGTAAGATTCTGTGGATTTTACAGAAGCAGATACAGGTTTCATTATCCATGTCCTCTCCCCTTTCATCTTACAAAGACAGCAGGCTTTTCTTGGAGAACTGCCAGATAATGCCATCCTGCCTCCTCACGGGCGCCAGGGATGAGTCGCCCAGGGACTGAACTCCAGTAAAGCAGGTGATTGGCTCATGGGTAGGCATCTGACCTCAGCTAAGTCTATCAGACTCCTCCCCAGGACTTTTCTCTCAGAGAAACATGGAAGAATTGTCTTTTCTCTCTGGAATTTCTAAGCTGGGGAGATATGACTCTGGGACTCCCAGTTACCATCCAGCACAAGAAGAGACTTTCTGTAAAATAAAGTCTTGCAGAGGTAAGCAAGGCTGGGCGATGGAGAGAGAGCTGGAACCCTGCTGATACTCTGGAACTTCCAGATCCAACTGTATCTGAATATGGCTGCATCCCTGAATTTCTAGTACTTGTTTGTTGTGGTTGTTGTCGTTGTTTGGTTTTTGTTTTTAAATTTCCTTTGACTATTTTGAATTTGTTTTCAGCCATGTGCATTTGAAAGCATCGTAGCTAAAAGAGCTAATTTCCTACATTAATGTCAGGTTTGCTGAGTGGCATTCCTTAAGTGAAAAATAATATCCGCTATTTTCTTTAAATAAAATCCTTCTAGCTCAGGTTTGAGATATTCAAAACTCTGCCTCCTACCCCCCTCTTTTCCAACATTTACTATGTCACCTTGAAGCATTTGTGACCACATCTTTCCCATCTAGACGCAGTTGAGAGAGAGAGCAAAGACTTCTGATACAAACTGCAACCTATATGCCTCCTACCTGGAAGCTTTAGAACATACTTGATTCTTGTCATTAAAGCAAATCTTTTGTTGTTGTCTCCAGGGCACAGAAGCATTTTCATGGCATAATGGAGTACAAAGTACATTAAGCCTAACTCTACTTCTCACCCTCTTTTACTTTAAATAGGCAGAAAAGAACAATCTCAAACACATTTTCCCAACAAATAAAATACATATACGATTATGTTTAGAAGACGTTTATGCAGCATATAGTTAGACTGATTAATTAATGGACCTTTCGCCAATTGGCACAGTAAATATATATGTTCAATGTGCTTAATTAAAAAGAAGACAATAACATATTTTTACAGGTTAATTATCTGAGAAGAGTATTGTGCCAGCACACTTGATGCTACAGTATTTCATGTTTGACAGGTAATCTTCTTTCAATTATATTTACTGCTAAATGTTTCTTGGATCGAGCTATTAAATTATAAGGTCAAAAGTAAAATGATACGAAATTACAATGAAAAGGGACACATATCCCACTTTATGAGAATAGAAGTTTTAATTTCTTTTCAATGCTACTAGTAGGGACCACAGTACTAATTTGAGCCCTTACTATGAGCCACTGTGCCCATATACATTTAGTTCTTACAGTAGTTCTGCAAAGGGCATATAATAATCCACACTGTAAAGCTGAAGAAAGTGATTCTCATAGCTGAAAGTCACATAGCTGGTGAGTGGCAAAGTCTAGATTCAAACTTGGAGTCGTCTGACAATGCCCAGGTTGTTGACCACTATGTACACTGCTCAATTGTTGCACCAATAAAGAAGTGCTTGAAATAATTATAGATTTGCCTACCCTGAAACTGCAGTGATTTAAAGACATCAAAGTTGCCAGTTGCTTAACCACATCTACTTACAGTAAGAAATTACATTTTATTTCATTTCTCAAACAAGATTAATTCTGCAGGCCCATAGAAACTTGAGCACACAAATCCTACCTCCAAATGAAAGATGCTTGTTTTCCACTATTCAACAGATGGCCCTGTACAGAGGCAATAAATATATAGTAGAATTTTCATTCAAATAAATGAGAAGAGAGGTTTCTTCTTGTCCTGATTCAGTGCCCATCATTATGGATTATGATGGCTCTTCCCAAACTTTACTTCATTCACTCCACTCTTTCTACAAAACTCCAGTAATGGAATCCATCATTCAGATATATGTGCAAAGCAAAGGACTGTATTAATACAGTTGCTGAAAGTCAAGTTGATAGAGCACAGGAAATACATCCTAATAAATGCAACATTAATGTTTGTGTGGGCCTTGGAGTGAGGGGTAGAAGAATTTTCAGTTTAATGGAATATTTTGCCTCTTGCTATGAAAGTGTGGCTTAATAGTCTTGTAATTGGTCATTTACAGAATCCTCCATCTCTGGGTTTCATGCTTTCTTTACTCTGCAGCTGTTGATTCCTTCTCTTGTTCTGGATGGAAGATAGCAACGAAGCCACTTCAAAGGGCTCAGCCTGCCTTTTTGTGTTATTGTTTAGATGAAGATATTTCCATTTATTAAAGCACACTATTTAAACATTTTTATCATGTTTCAAACTTGACTGTGTTCTGAAGGTATGAGCACAGGCAGACATAATGGGGGATGTTTTCCAGGAGAGAACATAGACCATACCCTTATCAAAGGAATTATCAGAATTTTCATGTATGGATTGAGAATCAAATTCTGGAGTTAGACCTGAATTTAAATTCATACTCACAACTTATTACCAGTCTCATCTTGATTAAATGGTTACCACACTTCTCATCAATTTCCTTATCTTTGAAAGCGGAATAAGAGAAGTATGCCTGGTGGAGTTACACATAAAGCTCATCTGATAGAATATTCATAAGGATTTTGCACAAAATATACATGGAAATATTTTAGCACCGAGTTTAGCATGCGATTCGTCTTCAATACATTTAAGAGCTATTATTTTATTATTATTATGCTATCATTAAATATCACTATTACTTAAATGTCATTATTGCTAAAATTGCTGTAAAACTACCGCAATAACCCATGATGAATTGCCCTCTTCTGTTTCCTTTGTTTAAATGGAAAATATATATATAAATCTAGACAGAGAACACTTTGGTGATCCTATTCAGTGGAGTGAGAATTTCCATGGCCCTGATTAAAACAAATCCTGAATTGCATGGACTTAAGATAGCAGAGAGGGGCTTCCCTGGTGGCGCAGTGGTTGAGAGTTCGTGACCCGATCCGGGAAGATCCCACATGCTGCGGAGCGGCTGGGCCTGTGAGCCATGGCTGCTGAGCCTGCGCATCCGGAGCCTGTGCTCCGCAACGGGAGAGGCTGCAACAGTGAGAGGCCCGCGTACCGCAAAGAAGAAAAAAAAGATAGCAGAGAGGCTAAGAGATTTGAAGTTAGACATCCCCAAGTGTGAATTCTACTGTGACCCTCTTCTAGCTCTAGAACCTTGAGGAAGTTACTTAAACTTTCTGAGCTTTACTACTAGTTTCCTCATCTGTATCTTTTTCAGGACTATTTATCAAGGATCTTCCTGTTCTCTATGCTTGGACGTATCAATGAATAAATCAGACAAGAGCCTTTGCCTGCTTGCTCCTTCTTGCACGCTTTCTCCCTCCTTACACTCTCGTGTGGAAACGGATGTTATAAATAAATTCTATGCTTTGTCACAAGTTGATGGACGCTACGGGATAAGGAAAAGGATGTGAAGCTCACTGAAGAGGCTTGGGTTGGGAGTGCTGGAGGAGTGTACAGGTAGGTTCTGATTTTAAATAGGGTAGTCAGGGTGGATTTTATAAGTTGACATTTGAGCAAAGACTTGAAGTGAGGGAGTTGTCAGAATGTATGATGGGGAGACCACTCCCTGGGAGCAAGAATAACCAGAATCCTCCATCTCTGCCAGAGTTTTCTGCCAAAACTCTAAGGCAGAAATATGCCGGGCAGCTTGGAGGAATATCAAGGAGGCCACCCTGGCTGACTTAGTCAGTGGGGAGGAAGAGACAGCAGGAGGGCTGGAGGTCGGATATGTGATGGGATGGATTGGGTAAGTCCTGGGAGGCCATCACATGCATTGTGTCTTTTACTCTAAATGTAGGCAGCCAGGGGCAGGATTTTAGCCGAGGTGTGGCATGAACTGTCTCTTGCTTGAAAAGCACAACTCTATCTGTGGCCTTGAGGATGTGGGGAGAGAGTGGAGTCAGGGAGAATCTCGGGAGGCGACTACAGGATCCTCGGGGTCTATGTTGGTGGCCTGCACCAGGCTGCTAGCGGCTGGTAATTCTCAGAAGTGGCACATTGGGAAGGTTGTGACAGCATTTCGTGGTAGATTGAATGCAAGAATGGAAAGGAAGAGGGGGTCAAGGGTGAATTCGAGATTTAGGGCTTGGGGAACTGGAAAGGTGTGGTTACTGTCACCTAAGATGGAAAAAGTTTGGGGTAGAGCATGTTTTGGGGGATTAAAGACCAGTTTTGGAGGTATAAGATTTGAGATGTTTTCGTGACGTCCAAGTAGAGATGCTGAGTACACAGTTGGATACACAAGTCTGCAGTTCTGAAGAAAGGTCTAAACTAGAGATACACTTTAATACAATGGAGATATTAAGAATAATTACATGGAAGCGCTATTTTAAAGATAAAATGAAGTAATGCAATTAGCACTCTGTCTTCTCAAAACATTTAATAACTGTTAGCTAAAATAATTACCTGAAATGAAAAAATACCTATAGTTTGTTTTGTTGTTTGCAGTAAAAGTGAATAAAATGTCACAATTATTTTAGTAGTATTTGTGACACAGTAGTTTTAGTTAAGACACCATGACTACAAACATTTACAATAAACCTTTCAGTCTCCTACTTTTCACTCTGATAGGGTACTTGGAACCATATTTTGTAAGGTTTAAGTTAGTTGTCATAGGGTACCTCTTTAATTAGAAGTAATTCTGAACTGTCTAGTTCCATGCAGTTTTATATACATATATGTATAATTATTATTTTATGATTTATCAAACTCAGTTGAAAATTTGCATCACTGATATACATTAGAATTTAAGCATTTACCCAGGTATTCAAGGAAAAAAATGTACTTGTCTTGTAATTTCCATAGGGGTACTTACTTTCACATCTTCCGTTCACTTTGCAATCGAAAACATGGCAGGGGAAATATTATCTTACTGGTCTTTGAGTTCCCCTTAGCTATCTGCAAGTCCTTACACAGCCTTTGTGGCTTAACCAAAATTCTCTTCCATCTTCATTCCGCTAACAGATATCGGTCTAAGCATGTACTTATACTAAAAAATGCATGACCACGTTGTCTCTACACATCTATAATTTTATGTTAACACTATCATTATGTAAGCTATACTTTAATTGTAATTATAACAGAGTTTATGTCAACACACATCCATTTCTAGTGTTCATCTGGTGTTCAAGGGGAGAGCAGCATGTCGTAAATTTTATCAAAATATAACATCTGAAGAATAGAACAGAGGGTAATTGTGTAATTCTGTATTCACTCTAATTAAGTTCAGTGGAGTTGGCATAATAGAATTAAGATGAAAAAAAAAAAGACATTGAGGTACCATGGCTCCCTCTCCTAACACACCCTTTTCGTATCCGAGAGCAGAGACTCAGCACCTTTCTGTACAGAAATGGAGACAGGAAGAGGCCACAGGATGAATGACAGGCACGAATGAGGTGGAACTTTGAAGAGCAACATGGAAATGAAATACTTCTTTTGTATTTGGTAGGTGGGGAAAATGTACCAGCGTGTATGCCTACTGGGACCACGTTTTCCAGAACAGTTAAGCCCAGTGTCAACTATGCTGTCCCACCTTCCTCGTAAGTAGGAACGTACTGTTACTTGAATCTTTGCTTCCTGTTTCTTGATACCTGGTTGAGAAGATTATCACAGGACCTGCATCTTGTTAGCAAATACACTGTTTTGAAATGATTGACACTCACTGAAGAGTGGCAACTCCAAGCTTGCTCTCTCTTGATCTTGGACTATTTAAGTCTGGAGTGCAGGAGTGGGTTATGGGGAAAGACCATTGGAATTCTTATGTCTTCAGCATAATGGTTATAGCATAATGGTTAGGAGTGTAGGTGCTGGTTCAAATCTCTGCTTTCCACTTGCTAACCATATGAGCTTGGGCAATTTACCTGATTACCTGAACCTCAATACTCCTGCCTATAAAATGATGTTAATAATATTTCATCCCCATAGACTTGTTTTCAATGTTAAAATGAAGTCACTTACACCAAGCACTTAATACAATGCCTAGAGCATAGTAAAGTCTATTATTATTACTATTACTACTACTACTACTATTATTATTATTACTATCACGATGCCAGGTGCTATTTTTCCTATGCCTTATTCCATTATCTTCTGCCCTGTCCCCCCATTTCTGTCTTGTTTCTGTACAAGGGTAGGTTTGTCACAGAGCATTTTCTTTCCCTAGTGTCTGACTCTTAGTCATCAAGGTGACTGGTCCACGACCTGGCATTCATTGCTGCTCGTTGAAGCAACCCATTTTGAGAAGGGGAGTTGGATATTGATGCCAAGTTGGGTCAAGGAGAGAGAATTTTCTCTCTTCTGCACTCAGAGAGCTAAGTGAAATATTCAGCCCTCAGAAGGAGAATCAGGCAAAGGGCAACATGCTTAATTTCATACCTTAGTGATTAAGAACAAGTCAGACAGGCTGGATTTGAACTCATTTCCATCATGTACTGACAACGGGATCTTAGGTGCTTTTGTAACCCGTCTGAGGCTCAGTCAACATCTGAAAGAGACGAATAACATTATCAGGACCTAGCGTATAGCCTCGTTGTAATAAGTGAGTAAATCCTTTTAAAACGTTCAGCACGTTGTTTGGCATATAAACACTTAATAAAATTTAGCTTCTTTGACTACTACCGCTGCTAATATTATTAAGTAGCTGAGCAGATCCGAGGCCCATTTTTTTCTTAGATTGCACATAATCATTTGGACAACCAGCTCACATTGATCAACCGTTGCTTATATATAAACCCCCATGAACCCAAAGGTGCTTTAACTCTCTCCCAGTCAGAGCCTGTTCTGGGGGCAGAAGCAACACCGGCACTACCCCCGTCATCTTTGCCTTTATTGTCACTACACTGGCCTGCCGTACTGAGCACTTTCTGTTTGCCAGGCACCAAATTTAGCCCTGCGTATGCACTATAGCATATAGTTCTCACACTCAGGTGGGAGACATTATCATCATCCCCAATTTTCAGATAAAGACGCCGAGGTGTTGGAAAGGTAAGAAACTTGACCCACAGCAAGAGATGGAGCCGGAGTATTCAAACCCTTCTCTCTGACCTCAAGAACCCTTAAATATTAGCATACTACTACATCCTGGTAAGAAAATCTGCTTCCAGCCACTCTGGTGAGAGTAGAAATGATTCTCAGTCCCCACATTCCTCTATTGCCCATGCCACCCTAGCCTCAGGACTAGGGGGGAAAGGAAGTGATCTCTGCAAAGAGCAGCCAAAGGGAACCTACTCCCTTCTGCCTTTTCGGAATCAACTAACCAATATTTTATTTCCTTCTTAAGAGTCCCCACATGTTCCTTTTGGTACTTAGCTTGGCCTTTTAGAATTCTGACATTCTGTGCATGACTCATCCACTGTATTTCACGTTAATTTATTGAGGTCAAGTATAGGGTCTTACTCATCCTGAAGTCCAGTTATCCCCTGTCACATCTAACTCTGTTCTTTTCTTCTTGTAGGACATCTGCAGGTATTTATTTGAATTTTGTTGAATTGTTCTCATCAATAGTACATTAAAAGTTATACAGAAAGTGCTTTCTTATAAGGAAAACCATCTAAATAGATTTCTAGCTCTTTACTTTTTATAGCACTATTGTAGAGATTATAGATCTCCAGGTAATATTTTTTAGATTGAGTTCTTCATATCATCTTATTTTTACATACAATGATAAATCTGAATTTTCTCTATCAAACCTCCGAGACTTCACTGGCTTGTAACTTAGCTTGTTACAAAAATGTGTTCATCTTCTCTTCCTTAGTCGTAGTGAGAAGAGAGCAGGCTGAATGGAAGAAAGTCATTATGACCACTGGGGCCACTAGGGTAGGCATCAGTCCCAGAGTTTTGTTTTCATCTCTCCGCTATTAATATTGGCTAATGTCTTGAGTGCTTACTTGGTGCAAATTACTTAGCCGACCATGGCAAATGGATTGTGTCATTTCATCCCCTGATAGTCATACAATTAATGTATGTATTATTATGATATCCCATAATGCATACATGGAACAGAGCCTCAGAAGTAGTTATTTGCTCACGAAAATATGGTAGATGTGGAATTTGGACTCAGGTCTGATAGACTCCTAAATCACTCCTAGTGATTTTTACCACTAAATTAAAGTTGTATACCTCTGGAGAGTAGATAGTTTCTAAAATTTCCTCAGCTCTAACGTTTTATAATTAAATTTTTGTCTGATGGCAAGCTTAACAGTTAAGATGGGTAGGAAGGAATGCCAGCCTGTTGAATGGAATTTCCCTGAAATAAGCCTGTTTTATGACACCAGCTCACTCATTCATTCACTCAGCATGTATTGAATGTTTGCTCTGTGCAAAGGCATTTTAGGCATCACAGTGGAGTGAGCGCTCCTTACATAGACTCTCCTGCAACACTCAGAGAAGTCTTGGACTGGTTTGCCTGTTATGGAATGGGGCTTGGTGATAGAAGCCTGGTTTGTCCTCCACTGATAAAACTAAGACATACTCATATGAGTTTATAGGCATCTTGAAGCCGTGGGATAGTAACACACATGAATCTTACCATTTTTGCCTGGGATTAATGATATAAAGGCTTTGGATTTGGGTATGGAAAATGGGTGCAATTATGGGTGTGTTGGTTCTATATATATATGGACATCACGTGTCATCAACCTGCAGCTACCTGCCATTCCTCACTACTCCTTTTCACAAACCAAACAAGTACCTTCTTATCTCTCCTGTGGATAAGCTCTTGACAGTGGCACTAGGGCCTCCCTCAATAAGTACATCATTGGCTAAACCAGTGGTTTCTCAGATATGCTCATTGAACAACCCTTAAGGTGGATTGACATTCCACTGCCTAGAATAGAATATGGTGTTCTTTAGAAATCGGGGGGAAAAAATAGGCCACCGGATGTACTTTCTTTAATTTAAATTGTGTGTATATATATATATATATATATATATATATATATATATATATATATGTATATATATGAACAATTGTTATATATGTGTATGTATCCTTGTTCATATATATGAATGATTTAAAATTGAAGATATATATATACACACACACATATATATATGTATATTTAAATTTTGGCTTCTGTTAGCAAGTAGTAAATTAAATTATTAGCAGATCCATACTGCAGGGAAATAACCAATCAGATTTCATTCAATAGCTTGCTTTTTTGTAGATTTATGGTTGTGATTTTATATCTGCAGGTATGTTTGCTGAAGAAAATATTTCTACCACTTTACACAAAATTAAATTCATTTAATACCAATGCGGCATGTCTCAATGTCTTAATACAGTTTTAATCTTTAATCGCATCAGAAGTATGAAATTAGAAACATACCCCAAAATCATTTGAAGATATAATTACTTTCATTTCCCTTATACTTTTGAGACTTTTGAAAAATAAGTATTTAGTTGTACTTATCTGTTTCTGTCTCTCTAAGGGATAGCAAACACTGAAACACAATTCTTTTTAAAAGTCAATATTAAAAATATATTGTCCAAGATGATCAAAACTAAGGAAGTGGCAAAGAAATTCAAAAATTTAAACTTTCAAAGGGTGCTTTTTTTGTGAATGTGTAGTACTTGTTCTTCTGAAGGAAGTAATCTTTTTAAAAATTTAATTAACTTATTTTTTATTGAAGTATACTTGGTTTACAGCGTTGTGTTAATTACTGCTGTACAGCAAAGTGACTCTGTTATACATATGTATATACATTCTTTTTCATATTCTTTTCCATTATGGTTTATCACAGGATATTGAATGTAGTTCCCTGTGCTATATAGTAGGACCTTGTTGTTTAGCCAATCTATATATACCAGTTTGCATCTGCTAATCCCAAACTCCCAGTTCATCCCTCTCCCACCTGCTTCCCCCTTGGCAGCCACCAGTCTATTCTCTATGTCTCTGATTCTGTTTCTGTTTCATAGATAGGTTCATTTGTGTCATATTTTAGATTCCACATATAAGTGGTATCATGGTATTTGTCTTTCTCTTTCTGACTTACTTTGCTTAGTATGATAATCTCTAGTTGCATCCATGTTGCTGCTGCAAATGGCATTATTTCATTCTTTTTTATGGCTGAGTAGTATTTCATTGTATATATGTACCACCTCATCTTTATCCATTCATCTGTTGATGGACATTTAGGTTGTTTCCATGTCTTGGCTATTGTGAATATTGCTGCTGTGAAGATCAGGGTGAATGTGTCTTTTTGAATTATAGTTTGGTCTGGATATACGCCCAGGAGTGGGATTGCTGGATCATATGGTAGGTCTATTTTTAGTTTTCTGAGGAACCTCCATACTGTTTTCCACAGTGGCTGCACCAACTTACATTCCCACCAACAGTGTTGTAGGAGGGTTCCCTTTTCTCCACACCCTCTCCAGCATATGTTATTTGTAGACTTTTTAATGATGGCCATTCTGACTGGTGTGAGGTGGTACCTCATGGTAGTTTTGATCTGCATTTCTTTAATAATTGGCAGTGTTGAGCATCTTTTCATGTGCCTATTGGCCATCTGTATTTCTTCTTTGGAGAAATGTCTCTTTAAGTCTTCTGCCTATTTTTTTGATTGGGTTGTTTGCTTTTATTGTCATCAAGTTGTATGAGCTGTTTGTATATTTTGGAAATTAAGCCCTTGCTGGTCGCATCATTTGCAAATATTTTCTCCCATTCTGTAGGTTGTCTTTTCATTTTGTTTATGGTTTCTTTTGCTGTGCAAAAGCTTGTAAGTTTGATTCGGTCCCCTTTGTTTATTTTCATTTTTATTTCTATTGTCTTGAGAGACTGACCTAAGAAAACATTGGTATGATTTATGTCAGAGAATATTTTGCCTGTGTTCTCTTCTAGAAGTTTTATGGTGTCATGTCTTATGTTTAAGTCTTTAAGACATTTTGAGTTTATTTTGGTGTATGGTGAAAGGATGTGTTCTAACTTCACTGGTTTATATAAGGCTGTCCAACTTTACCAACACCACTTGCGGAAGAGCCTGTCTCTTTCCCATTATATATTCTTGCCTCCTTTGTCAAAGATTAATTGTCAAAGATTAACTGAGGTGTGTGGGTTTATTTCTGGGCTCTGTATTCTGTTCCATTGATCCATATGTCTGTTTTTGTGCCAATACCATGCTGTTTGGATTATGTGACTTTGGAGTACTGTCTGAGTCTGGGGTGGCTATGCCTCCAACGTTGTTCTTTTTCTTCAGGATTGCTTTGGCAATTCTGGGTCTTTTATGGTTCTGTATGAATTTTAGGATTATTTGTTCTAATTGCGTGAAAAATGTCATGGATAATTTGATAGGGATCGCATCAAATCTGTAGATTGCTTTGGGTAGTATGAGCATTTTAACAATATTAATTCCTCCAACCCAAGAACATGAGATGTCTTTCCATTTCTTTGAATCATCTTCACTCTCCTTTATTAATGTCTTACAGTTCTCAGCGTATAAGTCTTTTGCCTTCTTGGTGAGGTTTATTCCTAAGTATTTTATTTTTGGGGTTGTGATTTTAAAAGGCATTGTTTTTTTACATTCCCTTTCCGATATTTCATTGTTGGTATAAAGAAATGCAACCAATTTCTGTATGTTAATCTTGTATTCTGCTACCTTGCTGAATTCGTTTATCAGTTGTAGTAGTTTTCATGTAGAGTCTTCAGGGTTTTCTATATATACTATCATATCATCTGCATCTAATGACAATTTTACCTCTTCCTGAAGGAATTAATCTTGAAGTTCTACTAAGACTTTTGGGATACCTGTTTTAATGAGCCACTACTTCCTGCCTGAGATTGCACTATGCACCAGAGATTCTAGAATTAGCGTAATAAAACTAATAATGCAAACAACAGCAACAAATCTTCACAAACCTTCCTTGTAAGGAAGTAAAGTCCACTGGAAAAACAGACAAGTGAAACACACATTCAAAATGGCAGTGATTCTCAAACATTTATGTGCTGAAAAATCATGACAAGCATGATAACCAGGGCAATTACTAGACCCCCTTCTCCAGCTGGTCAGGTGTAAGGTCCTGTAACACTATTTTTGGTGAATGCCTCCAGGAGAGTCTGAGACAGATGTTCTCAGTTGTCGTCAACCTTTAGTGTGCATCAGATTTGCCTGAGAATATTGTTAAAACACAGATTGCTGGGCTCCAGTGCCAGAGTTCTAACCAGTTCCCAGGTGTGGCTGATATTGCTGGCCCAGGGACCACATTTTGAGAACCACCTTTCAAAACTCTGCAGTATGCGGTTGTGTGTGTTGTGAATGAGACGGGCCCAGAGAACCAAAGGAGGGCAAAGGGACTCTGCCCTAAATTAGTCAAAGGTAACAATAGCAGCTAGAATTGATTGACCCAAGAAAAAATTACAAGAACTTTACCTGCATTTGCTCATTTAATCCTTTCAGTAAGGTACATAGGTGCTACTTAGTGTTCCTCTGTTACAGGGGTGTCCAGAGAAGGTAACTACTTTGCCCACGTCCTAAACTGGTAAGTAACAGATTAAGAATTCAGGTCTAGGAAGTCTGATTCCAGAGCCCACACCTCTACCCTTTCTGCATGTAGAGAGGAGTAAAGGGTTGTCAGTGAAGCCTTCCTGGGGGCCCTGGCCTCTGAGTGTAGATAGAAGGATGAGTGGACATAAAGATCATTATTTGTGTGTGGTGGGGGTAGGGGAGGAAGTATGAGGGCTTCCAGAAGAGCCCACCCTCCCCATACATCTGCTATAAGCAAGTCTGATGATCAGGAGTCCGGAACATGAGTATGACTATGGGATACTGAGAAGGGTTCTAGAACCCTGAGGTTAGAGTTCTGGATCAGTTAGTAGGTAACAGAAAGTGAATGAGTGATTTACCTTACTTTCCACGGGTAGCAGGAAGTTTGGAGATAGTCCCTCTAGCATTAGTCCAGCTGCTGAAGGGCATCACCAGGGGACTGGGTTGCTTCGCTCTTCCAGCTTCCACATCTCTAGCACGTCCACATAGCTTCAAAGTGACCCCAGAATCTCCAATAGTGTTCCAACAATTTGGGCAGGAAGAAAGAAAAGGAAAAAAAAAAGAAATTAAGTAAGAAAAAAAAGGCAGTGTCTAACTCAGAGAGCAAATTTTTTACCACAGGTGGTCAGCAGACTTGCACTTAGATCTCATCAGCTCGGATTTTAAACTGGCCACCTTAGCCTTAAGGATAATGGGGTCTCCTAAACCAGGGCTCTAATAGTAAGGAATAAGGAGAGAGTGGTACTGATTAGCAGTGCCTGCTGTTCCAAACAAATATTACCCCCGAACTATTTTTTTATCCTATATTTTACTTTAAAGAATGGAGGGGAAACATTATGTATCTGTAAATAGCCTTTTAGAAAGGGTACAATTATATAGTTATACAACCCCCTGGAGGGCTCCTTTCTTCTAAAATCTCTTGAAAAACTGTTCAAGGTTAAGGACATTTTTATCTTAATTTAGTAACTCGCAGTCGATTATCTTGGAATGACATCCTCTCTCTGCAGATGTTCTGTCAGGCTTTAGAAAATTCTAGAAGTGGACAGAGAAGTGTTATGGTACATGTATTTGCAATATGCACGTCTTTGAAATGAAATCCATTTAGGGACCAAAAGGCATTTCATGTCTTTGCTATACATTTTCACATATTTGCCTTTCCAGAATTCCTTTGAGCAAATCTGTTAGATGTAACCCATCCGTTTCTCCCATCTGAATTCTTTATTACTAAACATT